>NW_027507748.1:272960296-273560296 GCF_037356315.1 Lithobates pipiens | reverse complement strand
ATCACGGTTTCAAAAGCCATGAAATGCCAAGGTAGCAAAATCCCCCGAAATTACCACATTTTGGAAAGTAGACACCCCAAGCTATTTGTTGAGAGGCATGGCGAGTATTTGCAGCTCTCATTTGTTTTTGAAAATGAAGAAAAAAACTTTTTTTTTCTTCTTTCAATTTTCAAAACTTTGTGACAAAAAGCGAGTTCTGCAAAATACTCACCATACCTCTCAGCAAATAGCTTGGGGTTCTACCTTCCAAAATAGGGTCATTTGGGGGGGGGGGGGGGTTGTGCCATCTGTTCCATGGCCTCCAAAACTGTGATAGGCAGTGGGGAGTGAAATCAAAAATGTACACCCTTAGAAAGCCTGAAGACGGTGCTTGGTTTTCAAGGTCCCGTACGCGGCTAGGCTACCAAAAAGTCTCATACATGTGGTATCCCCATACTCAGGAGAAGCAACAGAATGTATTTTGGTGTTTAATTTCACATATGCCCATGGCATGTTTGAGCAATATATCATTTAGTGGCAACTTTGCGCAAAAACTAAAAAAGAAGAAAAATTGTATTTTTCCCGCAACTTGTGTCAAAATTGAAAATATTCCATTGACTCAACATGCCTCTCAGAAAATAGCTTGGGGTGTCTACTTTCAAAAATAGGTCACTCGGGGGGAGGTTTGAACTGTCCTGGCATTTTATGCACAACATTTAGAAGCTTACGTCACACATCACCCACTCTTCTAACCACTTGAAGACAAAGCCTTTTCTGACACTTTTTGTTTACATGAAAAAATAATTTTTTTTTGCAAGAAAATTACTTTGAACCCCCAAACATTATATATATTTTTTTAAAAGCAAAGGCCCTAAAGATTAAAATGGTGGGTGTTTCATTTTTTTTTCACACAGTATTTGCACAGCGATTTTTCAAATGCATTTTTGGGGGGAAAAACACACTTTTTTAAATTTTAATGCACTAAAACACACTTTATTGCCCAAATATTTGTTGAAATAAAAAAAGGTGATCTTAGGCCGAATACATGGATACCAAACATGACATGCTTTAAAAGTGCAGCGGCGACATACTATTAAGTATAAATTACTGCCCTCGATCTGACCTTCATGGTGATACCTCACGTGCATGGTGCAATTGCTGTTTACATATGACGCCAGACCGATGCTTGCGTTCGCCTTTGTGCGAGAGCAGGGGTACAGGGATGTTTTTTTTTTTATTATTTATTTTGCTCTTTTATTTTATTTTTAAACTGTTCCTTTCATTTCTTTTTATAATTTTTATTGTAATCTCAGGGAATGTAAATATTGAAAAAAAAATTGGGGTCTATTAGACCCTAGATCTCTCGTCTGCTCTCAAAGCATCTGATCACATGTGATAAAATGCTTTCCCAATTTCCCAATGGTGCTGTTTACATCCGGCTAAATCGAAGTCATGAAATGCTCATAGCTTCCGGTTTCTTAGGCCATAGAGATGATTGGAGCCATTCTGGTCTCTGATCAGTTCTATGGTCAGCTGGTGGGACCGGCGGCTGCATTCTTAGGTTCCCTTCCACTGCTTGTAAAAGCAGCCTAGAGGTTAATTAGTTCCTAGGATTGCTTTTACATGAAAGCTGACCAGTACGTTGCTGGTCCTTGTTGGGCATATATTGTAGTCTTTTTTACATGCAGCCTGTGGGCTGAACATGTTTTCAATATTTACAGCTGCGACATGCTCTGCACAGTCAAGCAAAGAATTTTTTTATTAAAATATAACCCTTCATCAATTTTAGCTATGGCAGTAACTGTAAGATGATCTAAACAGGGGCTCATAGGGAACATATATTCTTCTCTACAAGAGAAAACTAGAACAAATTTACTAGAGGTTAGCTCTAGACAGTGGCAAAGAGATCTGGAGACACTCAGTGATGAGGAGTGGGAGCAAGCTTGAAGAATGTATTTGGGGTATCCCTATCCTCCTTACAGTGTTTGACACAGCTGTTTATTATTCATAGAGCTCATTATACTCCTTTGAAGTTGCACTCTTGGGGCAAGGCAGCTACACTAAATTGTCCAAGATGTACTACTGATGTAGGTACACTCATACATATGTTGTGGCACTGTCACAAACTGCATTGTTACTGGGAAGGTGTATTTGACACTTTAAATTCCTATTGCTTCACAGAGGTTCATTTTGATCCAAAGATAGCATTGTACCTGAGGATACTCTCCCAGCTGAAATTCATGTGATGTGGCTAAGAACTATGTATATGGCTCGTAAACTCATATTACAAAAATGGATGTCCAACCACTCGCCAACAATAGATCAGTGGATTAAAGCAATTAATCTTAATTTAAGACGTGAGGATGTTGAACATAAGACATTGACATATAAACATAGGACATGCCCCAAAAAATTTGTGAACATCTGGTATTGGTGGCTAGCTTCCGATCTATCTGAGCAGTCATTTAAGCATATTAATGATAATGAGAAAAGCTAATAATGAGATAGAATATCTGTGGAGGATAACTGCAAATGTAAATAAATACTGTTTAAACATAATAATTTAAATAGAATATTTAGGTCAGGTTTATAATACTAATAACTCTGTCAAGCTGAAGGGGGATCAACAGTTCTGAAGACTTAAATATCTGGTGTACATAATTATTTAAATTTTCTTTTTGTTTTGTTTCGTTAAACTGGGGTATTTGATGGAAATGTTTTGGGATGCAATGTGCTTTTGTTGTACATGAAAAAAAATTCAATAAAAACTATTTGATAAAAAAAAATTTTTAAAACATGGATAGTGTCAGTACAGAAGTGGATGGTGTCAGTAGGGCAGTGGGGCCTAGGCAACAGGAGAAATTTTTACTGCCCTGGGTGATTAGGGTGTGCCCGGGCACACCTGGCGCACGCCTATAGCATAAGCTAAAGGCATATGAATTTCAGGAAGTAAATGCTACATGAATCATCTTCCCTTTACTCAAGGTGGCCACAGCTAGAAATGATAGGGGATGATTTTTAAAGTGATTTTTTTCAGCAAAATAATGTATGGTGACATGGATGGGTGAGGGAGTTTGCTGTAAATATAAAATATGGATTAAATAACATTTTCAGTTTATGGTGTTCAGATAGAGTTAAGTTCTGCTTGCTTGTGTGCTGCATACCTTAAAAAGATATTAAAATGGAAAAAAATAATAATAATAATGCACTGCCTAATATTAATATAATTTAATGTTCTTGCTGTTATTTGGATTGTTTTTCTGGAACATTTTTGTTAACATTTATTTTACCTTTACACTCCTCACAGCATAATGTGCACTACCCAATAAAATCCCCTCATAATACGCACTAACCCTAATAAAGGAATCACCTTATAATATAAACTACCCCCTCCAATAAAATCCTCCCATAATATGCACTACCTTCTTAAATTACCTCTTAATATGCACTACCCTCGCCAAAAAAATCCCCTCATAATATGGACTACCCTCCCCAATCAAAACCTCATAATATGCACTACCCTCTCTAATCAAATAACCTCATAATGTGCACTACCTTCTTTCAGTCAAATCCCCTCATATGTTCTACCTCCTGTAATAAAATCCCTTCATGATATGAACTTACCCCCTTCCAATTAATTCCCCACATGACAAAGCTGCAAGAAGCCTCGGATGTGTGTCCCAAACACAAAAACTGATTTGTCAAGTCACACCAATGGTACTTTCTAGTCCAACAGAATTACAATGTGCATACAGGTAAATAGGATATCAGATCAGGGAGGGAAGGAGAGGTCACACAGACCTGATGCTGATGCTGCTTGACATTTTCAAACATTACAGTACATTACAATTTAGCCAAAGAATTTTAGCAGCAGGTAGCTATTCCGTTGTGTATTTAAATGACTACTGTGAACTATAATGATTAAGGTGCATTTTCTGGAAGGCATTCCAGCTGCAATGTACAGTCTTATTCAAACATCTGAGAACAGCCTTGGACACGCATATGCTGCTTTGGAGAGATAAACAGATGAGTTTATTAGAGAGCTCCAAATAGTTAGAATGGCTTTTCACTCGTGGGATTTTTGGTTGAGATATATGCATTACTGTGCATTCTGTAAAGAGATACTCATGACTAATTGAAGGGCATAATAAATGCAAGTCATTAAAGGCACTGTATGTACTTAGTACATACTGCAGGAGTACACTTGTCTATGTTCTGGGCTGTATACGCACATTTTCTTTAATAGCTTTCATCAGTTTGGGACATTTTAAGTACATGAATATATTTTTTAACCAAGGCCAGTTTATAATAGTATTATGCATTGGTTACCTTCAGTTTTTCATATACTGTAGGCTTCTGGATTGGGTGACGGGACCATTAAGGGCAAGACCTGCCTGAAAAGGAGAGAATCTTGAATGACTCATGCACTCGGACAGCTTAGATCAGGGGTCTCCAATTTACAGCCCGCAGGCCACATGCAGCCCACTACAAAGTTTTTATCTAGGTCTGCCTGATGTGTACAGTCTCTGCTATCCTTCCCCCTCCCAACAGTAAGGGAGTACTCAGATGTAAAGGGGACTCTGATGTAATGGACACTCTGAAGGGCTCACTGAAGCAGGGGTGTTGCTAGGTCTACAAAAGATCTGGGGCTAGAACCCATTTCAGCAAAGTAAAGAAAGTCATACGCTTGGCCGGGCATACACATGTATATAATATGTGTGTGTGTGTGTGTTTATATATCCCCAGAGAGCTCCCCCTTACATCAGGGTTCCCAGAGAGCCTCCCCTCCCCTTGCAGAGACTTGGGGCTATGGGCCCCAGATTCGGGGCTATAGCCCCAAAATCCACCCCCTAGAGACACCACTGCACTGATGTATGGGGAACTCTGATGTAAGGGGGAACTCTGATATAAGGGAGAACTGTGATGGGGATCCTGAAATAAGGGGAGACTCTTTTAAGATCCCTGAAGTGAGGAGGGACTTTAATGGAGATCCTGAAGTCAGGGGAAACTCTTAAGAGGACTCTGATTTAAAGGGGGGGGGGGCAATGATAAGGACATTGATGTACAGGGGGCTCTGATAAGAAAGTACAAACTGAATTTATTATTCGTTAGCCTTTATTATTGGCTCACATTTATTTGGAATTTATTTGCTTTGTTTTACTGAAGTTCTATTATTCTGAATGCTGATTACAAAAAAAGTATTCATTCATACATTGTATTCATTCATGTATTAAACTGATTTGTTTGTTCGCTCATGGACATTTGTACAATTTAGGATGTGGCCCTCATACTGAAATATTTAGGGACCCACATAGATAATTGCTGCATTTTTTTTTACATAGTCACATAGTCTAGTTGAAAAAAGTCCATATAGTTCAAACTAAAATTTTAAAAGTTTATTAAACACTGAAAACAAACCCATAGCATATAAAACAATCAATTGCCAGCAGCAGTGTAAATGTGAGCTTACTATCATCACTTTGAAATGAAATGGTTAAACACCCCGATTAGCTGATACAAAATTCAAACATGATTAACATAAATATGTAAATCAAATATTTCAATTGTTATAAATGTCCCACTTTTGTGAAATAAAGTACTCGTGCGTTGATAAATAATCGGTGCTCCAATGCTCGGGGTTTAGACAGAAGCGCCCCACATGGATGTACACTCACCCCTAAACGTTGACCACCTATCGGTAGAGTGGTCACTTGCGCTTTGTGGGGAATAAAGACCCCTAGATGTTTTTTTTTCCAAGGTCAGCTGTACTTGGGATGATCCTCCATGGATGGGGAGAAAAAATGACAGAAGTGGGGCACCCATAGTATAAAACTGTAATTTATTTAAAAGATACAAAATAAAACATATCGGATACACTCACATGGTTTGGTGCCTGTGCCTGCCACCTGGTGTGATCAACATGTGGTTTAGTTAAAAGATAATCCAGCCAGTCTCCATTGGACACCGCACTGTTGCGGTGAGGCTTGATCCCCTGCCCCCTGTACTTGTTTTCCGGGCGGATCTGGTGTCACGGTGACACGATCAAGCCTCGACATGTTTCAGTCAATAGGAAAGGCCATCATCAGAGAGCTTACTGATAACAGCCTTTCCTAAAAGCTGAAACACGTTGAGGCTTTTACCCCCCCTTTTTTCATGCAGCTTCAGTCCGATCACATAAGAGGAGGGAACTCCAACAACAGATGGGCCATTGAAGCCTATGGGTGACATCAGTGCTTGCTTTACTACCTGCTATCAGAGCGCTCTCTCCTCTCCCCTGCAGCCACCACTGGCTGATACAGGGAAGATCACATTCCCAGACTGAAGCATCCTGAAAACAGTACAACAGTACATTTTTCTTACATAGGTTAGTTAGCTTAGGTGCTAGGAAGGGGGTGGTCAGTTTTAATCCTAGTTAGGTGTAAGCTGGAATTCCGCTTTGAGGGTAGCTAATTCATTTGATTGGTGGTCCGACATACCACAATAGACCTGAAAATCCACCTGCACCATTTTTGCTAAAGCAGAGCACTGCAAGGTGCTTTGCTTTAGTGCATTGAATTGTCACACCATGATATGTGCATTGCCAGGCAGGTAACATGCAAAATGCACTATTATCGCAGTACTTATTCTTTTGTCTTAACTTATTTTTTAGGTTTAACTTGGTGTTTTAATATGGTGACTTGGAGGCTGGGGAATAGCCGGCCATTGCATTTTGAATGCTGATGCATGTTTTTAATGAAAAAAGAGTTGTAAAGCCCAACTCCAGGAAAAGTAGAAATCAAGGGTTAAATACTAATTTAGGTCTCGGGAATTGTAAAAGCAGTTTTACTTACCTTATCCTACACTGTCGGGGAAGATGGTGTTCCCCTAAGCTTCAGGACTATGGGCTCTACATCAGTCTTGATGATGTCAAAGCCATCCGACTGCCGCAGCATAGGGAAGAAGAGGCTGCAGATACCAGGACTAGCTGCAGGACTGGACTTGCAGTGTGGAGGAGCCTGCAAAGCCGGAAAATTGGGAACCTTTAGATACAAACGAGCATTTAACCCTTGCAGTGCTCAAGGATTTTTACTTTCCTTAGGTTCAGCTCTAAGAAAATATTTAGTAAAAGAAATGTAGATTGCTTTTATTTTCAGACCTGCAAACCAAAACAACAGTTTCAATTATATTTGATTGGGACAGGCTGCATACCTCTACTTCCTTGATGGCATCATACATAAGGCAATTTCATTTAAACTACATTGCATAAACTGTAGCAGGTACAGGGTTATTAGCAGCAAATCAGCATTGCTACATAAAATCAAGAGCACCATAACTGTTCATCAACTGACTGGAAACATTTTCTAACTTGCAGGCTACTTTATAGCAATATGGCAAGTGATAACTCCAAGCAAAAGTGTTTCTTGTGAACCAGAACAGTATGCTTACATTAACTCATGGAAGAATGAAAACGGAACAGTGCTGACTGATACAAATTGCCCAATGTCAACTGCATCATTTGTTCTGAGATGGAGAGATCTACGATTGTTAGACTAGTAAATAAATACTGCATATAGAGAGCAAGTACCAGAACAGAAGACAGAAAGACAGATGCGCGGTGCAAGTGGTCTCGCATTTAAAGCTAGATGCATGAAGAAACAGACACGTACATTGCTAAAAGAAATATGGCTTGTTAGTGAAACAGAAACAAAACACTCCACTGTCTACAATCTGACACATGTACAATTAATAATATCCATTAGGTCTGCTTACAGCTGTGATGATAATTTGTCCATCATATGGATCCAGCAACACACAATGATCTGTATGAAGCAGTTAAAATATTGCAATACTATTTTATCTATAGCAGGGTTTTTCAACCATGTTTCCACTGAACCCTAGGATTCCTCCAGAGGTTGCTTGGGGTTCCTAGAGTAATGCGTAATTTCTGCTTCTTAGATAAGTTCCACTGACATTGTTAATCTATTTAGCTATCTACAAGGGGGGTAGTTCTTCCCAATGACCACAAGTGCTGTAAGGATCATTCTTCCCACTGACCATCACACTAATGTATCATGAGTTGTAGATATGGTCATTTTTAACAGGGTTCATTAAATAAAATTGTTGGGCCTTTAAATGAGACAACGACTGCTACAGAGTTCGTATGTCTCCATACCCGAATCATATAAAAAAATAGGGGAAAGGGGAATGGTGGAATGGTGAGACTTTATATGAAGCACAGAACCAAATTAATCAATTTAATGGTGCACATGGATGCATGTGGGACAGTAAAAACATGTAATAAATAACATAATAAATACATATAAATGTATACACACACATAAGTGTTCCTACATAGTAAATCATTTATATTAAAATGTATAAATGTAGCCCAAACTTGCATATAGACATGACTGATTGCACACTTGATGATGTAAAAATGTATTCAAATTTCTTCAAGTTATTCTCATGGTAGCTGTGACAATACATTGATATATAGCTCTACGCACGTTTTGTGGCTAACTTTCACCAGGGCTGGACTGGGACAAACATTTGGCCTTGGAGTTCATCCAGACCAGTCCATTTTAATTGTGTACATGTACAAAAACAGTATCCTTTGCTCTTGCGAAAGAGTGACGTCATCATGGCCTGACTATCCACGCAGCAGGAGCACACAAACCCAGAAAGAAGACTGGGTGAAGGGGGAAGCCCCTGGTAGCAGTGACAGCGTGCTGCTGGAGGGCTTCGCTTCTCTGGGTAGTGTGATCCCACTTCCTTCCACCTTTCACAAGTGGGATCCCACTACTCAGAGTTATTTTTTCTTGCACTGGGACAATTTACTCTTACTGCTTTGATTGCATATTTTGCAGTTTTTATTTTCTCTGCGCATTCGAAGAGACTAATTTGCACATTTTTTTGCACCCTTCTTTATTCTTTTTGCACTTTAATACAATGGACATAGTTTGGCTATAATGGGTTTAATTATAAGCATGGTTTATATATGATTTTTTGCTGAAAATATTTTTATGCCCTTATTTTTTGCACATTTCATATTAATGATGAACTTTTAGCTACTTTGGATTTTGCATATTGTTTGAATCATTATTTTCACCAAATGGATTATTGATGTTATTTTTTTCCAATTTTAGTTAGCGCCACAACCTTTGCTATATATTCAATGGCTCTGCATTATATGACTGTGCCAGGCTGACCGGATACCTGGATGGGTTCCTCAGGGCTCAAAATGTCAAGTCCTGAGCTACTAGCCAGGCCTCAAGGTTTAAATGCCACCAGTTGCCCAACCCAACCCCTAATTCCTCCCCTAAACATGCCCTCATAAATTATCTCATGAAATTACACTTAAATGTTTTATGCAGAATTAAGTTACAAAAATAAATATTAACAACGACTTTATTAGTGCCCCTTAGCATAGCCTCACCAGTGCCCATCAAAGCAGGCTCACCTGTGCCTATCAATGCAGCCTTGTCAGTGCCCATCAATGTAGCCTCACCTGTGCCTATCATTGCTACCTCACTGTGCCCATCATTGCAGTCTCACTGTGACCACCATTGCAGCCTCACTGTGACCACCACTGCACCATTGCAGCCTCACTGTGCCCACCATTGTAGCCTCACTGTGCCCACTATTACAGCCTCACCTGGGCAGAGGAAGAGAGAGGTCGGACGGATCGGGTTTTGGGGAAGAGGAGAGCCGCGGGTTAACAGAGAAGTATAGCACACAGGAACAGCTTACATTACAATTGACTCTGCTCTTCTCGCCATCATACACAGCCCCACATTCTCCTGACCCGCGCCTGTGATAGACAGAATGCATTCCCAGCATTGGACCCACATTCTGTCTATCATAGGTGCTGGGCCAGGAGGAGGCGGGGCTGTGTATGATGGTGAGCAGAGCAGAGTCAATTGTAATGTAAGCTGTAATAGCGGGTTATCCCGCTCTGTGATCCCACGGCTCTCCTCTTTTTCCATGCTCTCTTCCCTCAGGGGGATCGCTGGGAGAATGGCTCCTAATCAACCCCACCCTCTGTCACAGAAACCGGCCCACTGAGCCATCGGCCTATTTGGAAACTCCCGGTAGTCCCAATGGTCAGTACATCCATGACTTCCATTCATCAGGAACAAATGCGATACAGGTATGTCTGTAATAAAATATAAATATCAAATAGTATAGTAACTAAAATAACAGGAACAGGGGGGACCACAACTTAATCCCAACACTGTTACTTATAAGTAAACTACAGTGGGTAGTATTAGTAGCTGGAAACTGAGGTGGTGGTGACTGCGGCAGCACAGCGGTGAACAGAAACCAGGAAGTGAGCATCAATAGAGATGTCATCCCATAAGTAACTGTAGTTAGAGTAAGTGCTAAATAGGGGCCCATGTGGAAAAAAATAAATAAATAAATAAATAAATAAGGTACTTATAGGTAAGAGTGCTGAGATTAAGTTGTGGTCCCCCCTCTGTTATTTTAGTTACTATATTATTTGGTATTCATATTTTATTACAGACATCCCTATATCAGATTTGCTCCCGCTGAGTGGAAGTTATCCACGAAATGTGTGTAGAGCTATATATCATTTGTCACAGCTACCATGCATCAACTATGAGAATACCTTGAAGAAATTTGAATCAATTTTATATCATCATGTGTGCAATATATATTATTTACCATGTAGGAACACTTATGTTTGTGTATACATTTATATGTATTTATTATGTTATTTATTACATGTAATTTACTGTCCCACATGCAACCATGTGCGCCATTAAATAGTATCTACTAATTGATTCATTTGGTTCTAGTGTTGTGCTTCATATAAAGTCCCACCATTCCCCCATTCCCCTTTCCCCTGTTTTTCTATATGATTCAGGGACTGGAAAGTTTTTTCAAGTGTTCTTCTTAGTTAAAAAGGGTGAGAAAGGCTGATCTAGAAGAACTGGTTTTGCCACATAGACAGCAATATACACTACAGTATCTACTAGCATCGTATGCAATTGAAAATAATACCCATGCATGTATATATTACTGGAGCATAACTAACAATTGTATTATTAAATATTAAATACAATAATAACATACTGTATATACTGCAATTAAGAAAGTATATAAAAATTTCACAGTACGTTGGGATACATGGAAGAATGGTAGTCAAGCGATTTTTGCTGCATATAATTGAGGAGTAGTGATGGCTAAAGAATAAGTTTGGGTTTGCCGCTACCAGGGGTAGACGGTTCAAGATTCACAGTGCCAGTGATGCAGTCCACAATTCACTGCATGGCCTTTGAACTATGGCCAACAGTTTAAGAAGGACAGTAAGGGAGTTTTAAGGTTAAACGAGCCCCCTAACTATAAAGGGGGGCACAGGGCCGCCATAGTGTCATTGAACTGGAAAGCTGATAAACTGCATTTGGAAAGATTATGGTCATTCAGGAAACTGTACACATTTGTAGTAGAAACATGCTGACAGGTGCAAAAAAACAAACACACTGTGCAATCAAATATATAAACATAATTTTGCCACACTAATACTAATGATCTACAAAACCAATTTAGTGTAATAATAAAAATAATATGCTAAGTCTACTTTAAGTGCTTATTATGAGAACAACTGTCCCAATGCAATAATGCGTACATGGCTATGTGATAGAAGGTGTCTGATTCATTAAAATTCCATAATCACCATGTGGATCATCACCAATATAGGGAGTAAGGCTGAGCCAAACACCCCCCGGTTTGGTTCGCACCAGAACCTGCGAACAGACATAAACTTTGTGTGAACTTTAGAACCCTATTAAAGTCTATGGGACTCGAACATTCAAAATCTAAAGTGCTAAAAGTGCTAATTTTAAAGGCTAATATGCAAGTTATTGTCCTAAAAAGTGTTTGGGGACCTGGGTCCTGCCCAAGGGACATGCACCATTGCAAAAAAAAGTTTTAAAAACGTCTGTTTTTTCGGGAGCAGTGATTTTAATAATGCTTAAAGTGAAACAATGAAAGTGTAATATTCCTTTAAATTTCGTACCTGGTGGTGTGTATAGTATGCCTGTAAAGGGGCACATGTTTCCTGTGCTTAGAACTGTCCCTGCACAAAGTGTAATTTCTGCAGGAAAAAAGTCATTTAAAATCACTAGCGGCTATAATGAATTGTTGGTAATACAGAGAACAGTCATTGAAAGTCATTGACAAAAAAAAAAGCGTGTGGTTCCCCCAAATTTAATTACCAGGCCCTTCAGGTCTCTGTATGGATATTAAGGGGAACCCCGCGTCAAATTTAAAAGTTCCCCCTAAAAATCCATACCAGACCCTTTATCCGAGCACTCAACCTGGCAGGCCACAGGAAAAAAGGGGGGACGAGAGAGCGCCCCCCTCCTGAACCGTACCCGGCCACATGCCCTCAACATTGGGAGGATGCTTTGTGGGTCTGTGACCCCTCAAAGCACCTTGTCCTCATGTTGATGAGGACAAGGGCCTCATCCCCACAACCCAGGCCGGTGGTTGTGGGGGTCTGCGGGCAGAGGGCTTATCAGAATCTGGAAGCACCCTTTAACAAGGGGACCCCAAAAAAGTACCCCTACCATTTCAAAAAGAAAGTGTAAAAGAATGTTAAAAAAGACACACACACCGTTTCAAAAGTCCTTTATTAAAAATGAAAAAAATTTTAAAAAGATTCCAGCGGTGGTAATCCACTCTTGCTATCCAGCGACGGATGATCATCTCTCCGGGGTCCAGCGATGGCTGATCTGATCCAGCGACGGGTGATCTCTCCCTCCAGCGCAGCGCATCTATCCTCTGTCTCCACTGGCGGAGACACTGCGGGCATTCCGGCAGCCTGACATTTCTTATATGAGGAAGGCTGGGCCACCCATCACCTGACCCCGCCCCCCCCTCTGACGCAAGTGGGAAAGCCTGGCTTCCCCAATGACATGTGGGTGACCCCGCCCCCTCTGATGTAACGCAGGTTTCCGTTACATCAGAGGGGGGCGGGGTCACCCACACGTCATTGGGGAAGCCAGGCTTTCTATTTAATTACTGTGTGAAAATGTTTAATTTCATATTAGCAGTACACTATATTATGCTCAAAATATTGTACATGTACTCTGGTGCGGGAAATACACAAGAACTGTATAGAGAAATTTGTGTTTGTGGTAGTCAAGTTTGAGTTTGCATACTCTGATCATGTAAAGAAAAATTAGAAATTCACAGAATTCTTGCTATGTAAAATGCAGCTTGATATTCAAGGAGTTTATTTACTGAAGGGGTAGAAAATTATCACTTAACATAATGCAAAGCTGTGTTACATAGTTACTGTATTACATAGTTAGTACGGTTAAAAAATGGCTTTGAACACCCAATCTTGATGTGCAAAAGCAGTGATGTGATAAAGTGGGTGATAAAAAGCACTACTAAGTTTTGTACTTTCTGGATAAGTATGTTTGCTAAAATATTGTTTTATGTATGCCATCTGTTCCTTCCCCATTCTGACATTTAATCGTGGTTATTTTAGCAACTAAATAAGCTGGTATTGTGTTTGTAGATCTATATAATTCATGACTAACTATTAAAAAACCTGTTTGGCACTACAGATTAGCAAATCAAGCAATGTTTGGTGCTCAGGTAGTTCGACAAACTCAGAAAGAAGACTGAACACCAAACATACTACAGAACCGTATTGAAGTCTATGGCAGCTAATTCTTGCTTGTTTTTTTCTGTCCTTTTTCGAGGCTAATTTGCAAGCTATTGTTGAAAAAGTGCATGGGTTGCCAGGCACTGCCATAAACGATATGTACATATGCAAAAAAATATTAAAAATACTGCTGAGCTGGTAGAGGAACTTTTAATGCTACTTAAATACCAACATACTGTAAAAAATACACAAACCCTTGAAATATCAAGCTTTGGGGTGCCTGAAACCTGTACATGATGTCAGGGAGCAGTGAAATGTAATTATGTTCTGTTTGCAAACAGGGCTCAGGGGTCCTATAGCGGCGACCAACTCGCAGATCCCGGCTGACTTATGTTTGTAAACTAATTGGCTGGGGATCCTGGGTGATGCTACTGACCAAATATGGTCATCACCATATTGGTCAATGACTTCACCCAGGATCCCCAGTTGTGGGGGTGTAGAGACATCACTGGACAGCCAGTAGTTGTGATTGACGAGGATCTACATCTATGTACGATGTGATTGGCATTAGATTTTACACAGGGAACATCATTGTTTTTAACTTTTTTTATTAATAGACTTTTTCACAGTGTGGGTTTTTTGTTTTATATTTACACTTTTTTTACTATGTACTTCATACTTATCCACCTAGGAGGGAGGGGAATATATTGGCCTCCCCTATAGTAAAGGGACTTCCATCATGGAGGCAAGATGCCTTGATGGGGGGTTGAGTGTTTTGCCTCACCAGATCCTTGCCAATCACAATGATCCAACACCTGGCAGTGAGAATCCCCGACCTGCTGATTTTCACCTGTTACAATCCCTCTGCAAATGTTTAAAAACAGTAGCCAGCCAGGGGAAGCTGAGTGATGTCCTTCATCATGATCAAATATGGTAATGGCAATATTTGGTCAAAAACATCACCCAGAATCTCCCAACACCAGCTCTTTCCACAGATCGGGGGTCGCATTATGTCCTAGCAACACGGCGCGGCCGTGATCGCCATGCTGCATGGACCCGCAGCGGCCGTTCTGGGATGCCGTCATATGAGGCTGTGCATTTTGCAAAGTGCAGTTGCTCCAGAACTTAGTACATTAAGTAAAGCTTCACTTTGCAAGGAATACCCAATCACAGGAATGAAAAAAAACCAAAAAACAGAATTTTTGTTTGCATATGATTGGATGATGGATGTAAGCCAACCTTCCCCTCATTTATTAAGATCTAGAGCAGGGTCTCCATAATATCACCCTCCAGTTGTTAAGGCACTAATCCCATCATGCCTAGTCATGTCTGTTAATCCCAGAGGTTTACAATGCCTCATGGGACATGAAGTTCCGCAACAGCTGGAGGGCCATAGTTTGGTGATCCCCGATCTAGAGCAAGTGTTCTTGCAGAGTACAATTGCACATTGCAAAGTGCACAGTTTATTTGCCTTTAGTAAATCAACCCAACTGAGACTGTATAAATATGCAAGTGGAAGTTTGCCTCTTCCACCCACCAAATTTTGGAAACTTCCAAAAATCAGGGAAAGCAGTCAAGCCTGCAACCAAGCAGAACTCAGAACAGCCGAAATCAATCAAACCTTGCTCCACTGGCTACAAAGGAGCTAAAAACTAAATTTGCCTAAAGCTGTTAGGCTCCGTTCTGTACTACGGAACCGTTCTAAGAGGAGCGACTCGAGTCGCTCCGACTTAGAAAAAGGTTCCTGTACTACTTTTGGGCGACCTCGGGGCGACTTGCATTGACTTCTATACAGAAGTCATTTGCAAGTCGCCGCTGAGGTCGCGGCAGGTCGCGGCGAGGCAAGTCGTGTCGCCTCGCATCGCCCCCTGTGTGAACCGAGTCTTAGCAACCTAATTAGGAGGGTACTATGTATGCAAAATGTATGTTTCTCCCTCACCTGCATTGTAAATGGCCATCAGAAGCTCTCTCAACACCCTTGTACATAATCCTTAGAAATTCAAATAAGGGCACGGCACTAGGACCACACAGGAAGAGCCAATTCTATAGTGACTGTATGCATCAGTATACGTTTTAGATTTTGCTTCTCATGACAGCAATTTATCATTGCTAACACAAGGATAAAAAATTATATTAAAACAATGTGTGCGGTATTTAATCTTTTCCTTTTTTTCAAGATGTCTGCAGATTAATGTGGAATATTTTTATTTGCATATGCTATGTGTATGCAATAAAAGAATAACTTTTATATGTAATTAAAAGCTAACACAAAAGATACAAACTGAGGGACAAGAGGTATTTTGCATGCTCTGAACTAAGGGATAGAACTAATGCCGTGTACACAAGACCGGACTTTGACAGCAAAGGTCCAACGGAACGAATCCGCCGGACAATTCGATCATGTGTGGGCTTCATCGGACCGTTGCTGTCTAAAAATCAGATGGACTTTAGATTTAGAACATGTTTCAAATCTTTGTGACAGACTTGACTCATCACGTTCGAATCCGTCGGACTTTGGTGTGTTTGTATGTGGCCAAGTCTGTTCCTTTAGAAAGTCCGTCAGAACTCAGCTGAAAAGTCAGTCGGGAAGAGCGGCGGGCCTAGTCTACCGGTAAGTCTGGTCGTGTGTACACGGCATAAGGGATACCTGCACAGACTGTCATTGCTGACCTCCACGTCAGAACAGAGTAATTTCCTTTGCTGTTATGCTGATCCAATCCAATAACTTTTATATTTTCTGAGGAATTGATCCAGATCAAGTAACCAGAACTTAAATGAAGTTCAGACTTTGTTGGCTGCGGCTGTTATCAAATGAGTGATTCAGAAAGTATTTAGTAGCTTTAGATCAGAAAAACAGCCATCCAAGTAGTATTTTCGGGAGGAGGTAAAAAAAAGCAGCTTATATATCTATCGACTCAAGTTTTCTTTAAAATCTAAACCAAAGAAAAATAAAATTTAAATCTGGATATAAGAAATACAGTTAAATGAAGTAAATCTTTTTCTTGAAACATTGAAATCTCACTCAACATTAAACTGATACAATAAATATAATAATTTTGTAGAAGAAGACTTGTGTTCCCTTCCCCAGGCTCTCCCACTCAGACAATAATATTGCATGCTGTGATTATGGGAGGCAATGCTTGGGAACATGTCTGTGTGTCATGACAATTATTGAAATTAAGCCGTTCTTTCCCTTTTTTGCCTTTATGGAATATGAAACATTATAAGTAACAAGTCTAGCTGATCATTTTCACCAACCCCTGTTTTTCAGAGACAAATCACAAGATTATGGTGACAGATTCACTTTAATTGCTGCAGGCAACTATGACAGTGTTAGCATCCACATAGATTTGTGATGCAGAACAACCATATAGGGAGAATAAGTAACATAACTGATTCTGGTACAGTCTCTGAGAGTCTATGCAGTGCAAAGGGATCTCTTGGTGCAGTACCCAATGGGAAGACATTCAAAGCTAACTCTTGATGCCACTGATTCTCTTCAGTGCAGAACATCTTGTTGATTCTCAGGGGCTCACTCAGGTCATACATGAGTAGTAGCAGATCTAGCTGATATAAATAGGTGTCTCTCAGCATCTATAATTGCTCAAATATCTTCACCATAAGGGATACTGCAAATATAGTCTACTTAATCATTACATATGCACTTATGTGATTTGATGAGTTATTTGTATGTGAAGCACAAAAGTCCTTGCCATGTCATATTTTATTTCTATGCATGTTCATACATATTCATCATTGATGTGTTCCTAATTCGTTCTTTGTAATATAAATTATTTTATTAACTATTACTTGTGTCTTCCTGGCACAGATAGTTGTATAGCACCCTCCTAGCGTGGGATGCTAGGCAAATCTACAGTAGTTTTTGGCTCCTTTTGCAATCAAGTGAGCAGTGATTATTTGTTGTAGCCTGATTAGGGTCCCATATGCTGGGGGTTTGATTGCTCCCCCCTGCCTCTAGAAGGAATTTCTGGAGCTTAGAGTGGGAGATCCAAATCAACCAACCTGAATATTTATCCAGCTCCAGCCAAACCCTGGGGAGGTGTGTCCAGTAGAGGACTGGAATGGGGATACATAGTCTGAGGCACCTGCTCCCCAGGATGATTCCAGAGCTGCTGGGCTGCTGCAGACCATGGACCATCCAACTGCTCTAGGAAGCCTCAGAAGTTCCAGGAGTAAATTAACTTAACTCAGAAACCAACCGCAGAACCACACCACTGGGTATTTGGTCCTGAGAGGCATCATATAACTCACTGGGTTGTGTCTGGAAGAAGATGGAAGCCGGCAGCTGTCCTGAGGCCTTGTGAGTATTGACCCTAAGTTGATCCTTGAGACTGTGAGGTTGATTTACTAAAATTGGAGAGTGCAAAATCTGGTCTGCATAAAAACCAGCTTCCAGGTTTTATTGTCAAAGCTTAAAGCGGGATTCCACCCTAAAGTGAAACCTCCGCTGATCGGATCCCTCCCCCCCTCCGGTGTCACAATTGACACCTTTCAGGGGGGAGGGGGTGGAGATACCTGTCAAAGACAGGTATTTTTACCCACTTCCGGGCATAGACTCCCGTGGGAGTCTACGCCATTTCTTGCCCTGCCGCGCTGTCTGCTGGGACACACACGGGTCCCAGTGACAGCGCGGAGATTTCCTATTGCGTGGCGCGGCTCGCGCATGCGCAGTAGGGAACCGGGAAGTAAAGCCGATTCGCTTCACTTCCTGATTCCCTCACCTAGAATGGTGACTACAGCAGCCGAGAGCCGAGCGATCGATCGGCCTCGGCATCGCTGGAACCCGGGACAGGTGAGTGTCCATTTATTAAAAGTCAGCAGCTGTAGTATTTATAGCTGCTGGCTTTTAATATTTTTTTTTTTTGGTGGAGTCCCTCTTTAATTAACTACTTATGGATCGGAAGGATTTGCCCCCTTAATGACCAGGCCATTTTTTGAATTACGGCACTGCATCGATTTAACTGATAATTGTGTGGTCGTGCGATGCTGTACCGAAACAAAATTGACATCCTTTTTTTTTTTTACCACAAATAGAGCTTTTTTTTGATGGTATTTGATCACCTCTGTGGTTTTTATTTTTTGTGCTATAAACAAAAAAAGAGCAACAATTTAAAAAGACACAATATTTTGTACTTTTTGCTATAATAAATAGCCCCAATTTTTTTTAAAAAAGCTAATGTTTTCCTCAGTTTAGGCCAATATGTATTGTTCTACATATTTTTGGTAATAAAAATTGCAATAAGCGTATATTGATTGTTTTGCACAAAAGTTATAGCGTCTACAAAATAGGGGATAGATTTATGGCATTTTTATTATTATTATTATTATTTTTTTACTAGTAATAGCGGCGATCTGTGATATTTATTAGGACTGCAACATTATGCCAGACACATCAGACACCTTTGACACATTTTTGGGATGATTGACAATTATACAGCGATCAGTTCTATAAAAATGCACTGATTGCTGTGTAAATGTCACTGGCAGGGAAGGGGTTAACACTAGGGGTGATCAAGGGGTTAACTGTGTTCCCCAGTGTGTGTTCTAACTGTGGGGGGAGGGGACTGACTATAGGAGATGACAGATCGTGGTTCCTAGCTATTAGATCTGCCTCTCCTCACAGAACAGGGATGTGTGTGTTTACACACACATACCCGTTTTGCCTGTTGTGCCCACAATCACGCATGGCCAGTGATCAATGGCGACCGCCGGCCACGAGAAGTGGGTGGGCACCTGCTATCCCACTTAAAGGAGCTGACGTACAGCTATGACGGCTCACAGGATCATGCCGACCTGCCGCAGTATAATGACAGCGGCTGGTCAGCAAGTGGTTAATAAGTATGCAATATGAGAAATCCTGTTAGGAAAATGCAAGTTGGAATATGTGAAAGATGTAAATAAGAGTCTGATATTTGCTGTAGCGAGAAATGAACAGGGCTAATGGTCCTACAAGCACGTTCCATGGAATAGACATTAATATACTAGAATATATACAGAGGAATTAATCAACAGCTTGAAAGACATATCAGCTTCTATTTTTTTTTTTTTTTTTGTTAAAGCTTAATTGAACAAGCTGAGCTTAGAAGCTGATTGATTTCTATGCAAGCCTGCACCAGATTCTAAAGGGCACAAGTTTTAGTAAATTTCCTAAAAGTATCATGAGACATGGAAGTCATTTACCACTTAAAAACATTGCATGATGAAACTTTTGTGAGTTCAGGAAACCAGGGTCAGTGAAACACACACCTGGATTAAGGATAGAAGGACATTTTCTAAAAGAATAAAAAGTACACTATTTATTTTAAAACATGTAAGTAGCACTTACCAAAGCCCATAATAGCCTACCCACTGTAATCTAACAGTACAGACAAACAGCAACTGCCCCAACTTATAACTGGCCTTAACAGCAAGTAAAAACACTTACAAACTTCCAGCTCGACTTACCAGCCAGCCAGCAACGAACTGAATTGTCCTGTCTAACAGAGAGGTGAGGGGGCACACTGGACACCTTTGCTGCTTTACTGGGTGTCCAGTGTGCCCCTCTGCCTTTAAGGAGGGGTGGGCTCCCTCCAGACAAACCTGTCCTTAATCTATCCATTACTATATATGTGCTTCTACTATGGAGGCTCTCATAATTTATAGAGTTAGGACTGCAGATAATACTGGGTTGCCTTGTCGAGGCCTGTATGGTTGGATTATAGAAAGGCAAACAAAAACCACACGCATCAGCTGCTTACTGATCCTTGCAGTGGCTATTTCTAATTAGTGATAAACTTTGGCTTGGCCGAACCTGGAAAGCAGCTGTCATTCGTTGGCTAATCAGCTGGAGTTGGTGATGTTAATGACATCAATCTAATTAATATTCAGGGATTGACCAAGTCAAAAAATTAACAGACTTTGTGGGCACATAATGAGAGAGAGAATCAGTAAAAAAGTATACATTTTTTTTACAACATAGTTAAAAAACATATAAACAACATGCAAACAACACCCTGTATGGACACAGTTACCAGTTATGCAATAATGCAGTTATAGAGGACTAGACCTATGGTACAAAGATGAATTTAATACTGTATCAAGGTAAAAGAAAATTTTCTTATCCAGTAATGCCTCCAAAAACTTGCTCGTCGATGTGTTTCACTAAAATATTAGCTTCCTCAGGACAGATACTGGGTAGGTGCTGGTATATTTATAAACAAGTAAGTACACGTATTCAATGAAGCATATATCTATATATGTATGAATTATGATTGTTACAACATTTCTCAAGGAGGAATACATATACACAGAGACTAATTACATTATTATTATTATACAGGAATTATATAGCGCCGACAGTTTACGCAGCGCTTTACAACATTGGGGTAGACATTACAATACAATACAACTCAAGACAAGGGGAATTAGAGGGCCCTGCTCGTTAGAGCTTACAATCTAGGAGGGAGGGTGAAGTTATACAAAAGGGTAATGGCTGTGGGGGATGAACATAACAACGTGAAAGCTTGCTTGGTAAGCTTGAGGTTCAAGGTGTGGGAGAACTTGACCAAACTGACAAACAAAAAAATTAGATTACATATGTGTGTGTCTAAAGTAGTGGGATACACATATATCATGTGGTCTACAGTAGATACCACTAAATAAACAAGAAACCACAAACATATGCCTGTTAGATTAAGGTGCCCCTATAAAAGTCCCCCAATCAACAATCAGATATTGACCCTTTAGAGGGTATATATAATAAAGAAAAGTTACAAAGGAAGATATCCAGAGAGTATATATGAATGGTACTTACTAATAGTACCAAGAGATGGCCCATGGATAGCAGACCAAATTATTAAATGGGTAAGAATACAGTCCCCTTAAGTGTAGAGGCAAATGGAATATCTAAGGGAGGGGGTATAGCAAACTATTAAGTATTAAGCATATGAGAAAAAAAATGCACGGACCCACCTGAATGTGTAAAAGCTGCGCTTATCACATAGGGGGAGACTTTTTGTTGGGGCTCAAGTTGGTATTGCCGCATACATAGGGGAAAAGTTTGCCCCTGTAATAGAAGCAATTGAATGAAATAAATATCCACTTTAGGACATAAAGTTACATAGTGGTGCTGGAATGGTTTAACAAAGATACAGCTTACCTTTTGGTACTACACCCCTGTGGATGGCTTTCCTTGCTGTGTGTGGCCCAGACCCATGTGCATACCAACTTATATAGAGGGAGAGGAAGTAGATGGGTGTGGCAGCCTGAAAATTGCGCTAAAAAAAGCCAAGTCGCGTGATGTAGAACAGCTCCACATGATCATGGGTCACATTCTCAAAATTATGGGGCCAACTGCATCACCATCTTTGAAAGAGCATAAAGAAAGCAGAGGGATATCTGGTCACATGGTGTATAACATTGCCATGTGATCGTAGTCATGACGGTGTAGTCATGTGACCACAAACCCACCTGTCAAATGAACAGATATCAACAGGTAGTGAACAGTACCATGCGACCATAGAGAGATATCTGATCACATGACATATACCATCAACCGTGTGATCACAGTCATGTGGCCAAACAGAACACTTCCAATCAAATTAATACTAATGGGCTGGACCCTATTATGTCTGCAGTTATGATGACTATAAATTAAGCCCTTTGCAGAGTCCTGTAACTTTTTAATCTTCATGGTTCTCAACCTCAACCTCAAGCTATGCAAAGGGTAATATTAACCAAAGTAGAAATTTCCGTTTTTGACAGATGTTGCAGCTTTTCGGGCCCTGTCACAATGAACTGTTTTTTTTTCCGTTTTGTCTTACCAAAAGTGGAAGAAAAATGCATGACAATTACATCCTATGGAACTCCTCACACCAGTCAGTTTTGGGTCCTGCTTTCTGCATTTTGGTGCATGTTTGGTGTGGTAAAAAGATTGCACCAAAAACATACCTCCCCATTGAAATACATGAACAAAAAAAGGAAGCAAGAATGCATTAAAAATGCACTCAAGGTTCTATTTTTTGCTGCAGTTTTTGAGTCACATGTCCTTATTTAAAAGGTGCACAATGCAACAGAAACGAGGCAAAAACCATATACGTTTTTACTGTGTTTTGCAACAGAGCAGTGTGAAAGCAGCCTTGTACATTTAACCACTTAATCAAGTGGTTAAATGCACAAGGCTGCTTTCACACTGCTCTGTTGCAAAAACACAGTAAAAACGTATATGGTTTTTGCCTCGTTTCTGTTGCATTGTGCACCTTTTAAATAAGGACATGAGCCCAGCCCTGACACTAAGCTGATTAAAGCATGGAACTTGGTAATGGTGCACTAGATACCATGCATCATTATTGTACAAGCCATACACAGAGGGAGGAAGAGGTGAAGGGAAGGAGTTAATGTACAAGTCACATACAGTGATAGAATAAAGATGGGAGGGTTGGTGTGCAGGATAAGAAGTGAAAGCAGTAATATACAGGTAGTTACTAGAGACAGAATAAATATGAGGTGTACAGGCGGGAGTCATTAAAAGGCCTAAAAACTATCAAATCAAATGAATTAAATTCCCCACTTCAAATCTGCTCCCATTCATTCATTCATTACGTTTGTAATCTATGCATGTTCATCACCGTGATCACAAGTTACAGAGCCACTCTGATTGGCTGTGTGCATTTAGCATGTGATCTGCATGATCTAATGATAGCACAATGACACACACTGTAGAAGCACAGAGTATCTTTATTAAGAGGCACTCCAGAATGGTGAGTTCATCAATCAGCTGTTTATCAAGGTACAAACGTAAAGTGGTTAAGTAATTTGTAATGTCCCTTAAAGAATATTATAGTGGGGTCTTTAAGCTTGATTTTCCTTGAAGTGGCCATCAGGGATGATTTTACATTTAATTGATATAACATGGAAAATTATATAGAAAACTAAGGAAATGGAAACACCCAAAAGTATGGAAGAAGAGCCAATAGCTCGGGTGTCTGTAAGAAGCCAGAAGTTGACTCACTCCACTATAATATAGTATACTTTTAGAGTGAATTGAGCCTTCAGTACTGCCTTTTTCACTACAGTAGTTTTACATTTTTGACCAAATGGACTTGTTTTTTTTTTTTCTTCCCCATTATGTTTACAGTGTATGGTATACAATATGTTTGCTATTGCACTTATCAAGTATATATTGAAAAATTCCACTTTGAACCTTGTTTCAGTTATGTTATACCCATCTTGAGCATTCCATGAGTTTTGTACTGTTTCTGCAATAAATTGTATTTGTCTTCAAAAATAAGAATAAATAAGAACAATAATCTAATTTAGTGTATAAAGCATTGAAAAACTATTAGTAAAAAAAAATATTCCTTGAACTGTGATCCTTGAAATAAGGAACAAAGGGCCAGTATGTAGAACTAACATAACCCTTTCAAAGAGACTGACATAGTATACCAATGAAATAATGGACTTTGCATTATACTTTCTCTCTCCTTACCAGTATTTATAAACTGTACATATGTGAAAAGTGGAAAAACTCTCAAGCATTGTTTTGGATAGCTTTTGTTCAATAGTTAATCTCCTAGTCCTGATCTACATGTATTTAAACTGGTCAATTTACCAACAATCTTAATTTATAAGGGCCCTTCAACAGAAGTACTTTTAAAAGTGGTTTCTTTTGAAGGGTTTACTTTTTTCATGGTTATTGGGAAATTGTTAGGTACTGAAGAAAGAATAAAATGTTTAAGGCAGAATTCAGTTTCCCAGGCAATAGAAGAAATTTAAATGGTCATAAAAATTCTACTCAGGCCATCTCTTTTACACAAAATAAATTGAGAACTTTTTGCCAAATTTCTTATTCTCATTTGAAAGTACAAAGATGATCAAGCAGTTGCCATATGTTATACTGTATACCTATATCCCGTTTGGGGCGTGTTTTTGATTCTATTTAAGTGAATTAGGAAGCAATAAATGTATAGTTACATAGTTAGTAAGGTTGAATAAAGACACCAGTTCATCCTGAGTGAGTGTCTACATCTGTCCCTACCCTCAAGGAGCCAACGATCCAAGGTCCCATTCATATATTAGGGTCAATTTTGGACAGAAGCCAATTAACCTACCTGCGTGTCTTTGGAGTGTGGGAGGAAACTGGAGTACCCAGAGGAAACCCACACAGGCACAGGGAAAACATACAAACTCCAGGCAGGTAGTGTCGTGGTTGGGATTTGAACCAGTGACCCTTCTTACTGCTAGGTGAGAATGCTAACCACTACACCACTGTGCCACAAATACGAATAATATATAAATCCAGCTCAGGGCTAAGCTACGCAGGCTTGCTACTGGGAAATTTAACCACTTTCTGATGTTTAGGTGGTCAACTTTGATACAAAAATTTCTAACGATTGATTACTAATGCCGCGTACACACGATCTGAATTCTCATTGGAAAAAGCTCTGATGGTTTTCCTGTCGGAATTGCGATGCAATTTGGCTCAAACTGTCTTTCCTACACGTGGTCACACCAAATTCCGACGGTCAATAACACTGCGACATACAGCACATTCAACGCCACTATAAAAAGGAAGTTTAATGCTTCCGAGCATGTGTCGAATTGTTTCCGAGCATGCGTCAGAATTTTGCGTGTCAGAATTGCATACACACAATCGAAAAATCCAATAGAAAGGTTTTCCGTCAGAAAAATTAAGAACAGGCTCTCAATCTAAAGACTGACAAAAAAAAGACCGATGGGCATACACACGGTCAGAAAATCCGACAAAAAGCTCCCACCGGACTGTTTTGGAAATTCCAGCCGTGTGTATGTGGCATTAGGGTAGCAATTGATTGTTAAACAGATAAAAGAAATAGATTTCTATGAAGTAAGTTAGACAAGTTGTATGTAGGGTTTATGTGACTGGAAGGTGATCATACAACATCCAACAATATCTTAAATTTTCATCTTGGAAGTTTAAATTCTAATATGTTTTAATTACATTAAAATTACGGCAAGGTACATTTTCTCACTCCATACCTGTTATAGTGTAGAACTATTTTTCTTATCACAGGTTTTATGGTCATTGTTAATAGACACTGAATGCATGTTGTAATCATTCTCTGAGTGTTTTTGTCAATATCTACCACTGTCATTTTTTTAAAGTTTTGCTGCTGTTAATATGCTTTATGAGGAGATGTCTCATGCATAGGAAATGTAACACACGTACATACACATTGATTCTACTGTGCACTTACTGCTAATGTATATTGGTGTTAAACTGTATTATTATTGATTCACATTTTAAATGGGTTTTGTGTATGTGCCATTTAAAATCTTTACAAATCCTCATCTTATCTTTTGCAGTGCTCCATTGT
This sequence comes from Lithobates pipiens, assembly GCF_037356315.1. NCBI lineage: Eukaryota > Metazoa > Chordata > Amphibia > Anura > Ranidae > Lithobates > Lithobates pipiens. Next base: position 273,534,343 of record NW_027507748.1, on the reverse strand, counting down.
TGTTATTATTAAATTGCTCTGCCTTTCTCATCTCCACAGATTCCACAAATTAGTTATGCCTCCACTGCTCCAGATCTAAGTGACAACAGTCGATATGACTTTTTTTCTCGAGTGGTTCCATCAGACACTTATCAGGCTCAGGCCATGGTGGATATTGTGAAAGCTCTGAAATGGAGTTATGTGTCCACCCTAGCATCTGAAGGCAGCTATGGGGAAAGCGGAGTGGAAGCTTTTATCCAAAAGTCCAGAGAAGATGGTAAGACTGCTCATTTGTTATGGTGTTCTTATTATTTAGCTCATATAAATCTAATGTGACTGTTATGCGCTTTATTATTATTATGATTCCATTTTCTTTTTTTCTAAAATATATTTTTATAATGAAAGTAATAAATGTAATTTTGCACTATCATTCTACAACATTGTCTCTTGGAAGGTCGTGCATCTTGTGCGCATATATTGTTTTATGTTTTATTCTTTCACACATTTTGTTTAACCACTTGCCTCCTGCGCACTTAAACCCACTCTTGCCCAGACCAATTTTCAGCTTTCAGCGTTGATGCACTTTGAATGACAATTGTGCGGTCATACAACACTGTACCCAAATGAAATTTTTATAATTTTTTTCTCACAAATAGAGCTTTCATTTGGTGATATTTAATCACAGCTGGGATTTTTATTTTTTGCTAAACAAACAAAAAAAGATGGAAAATTTGTAAAAAAAAAAAAATCATGTTTCATAGTTTGTTATAAAATTTTGCAAACAGGTAATTTTTCTCCTTCATTGATATGCACTGATGAGGCAGCACAGGTGGTCACTGATAGGCTGCACTAGTGGGCACTGATAGGCTGCACTGGTGGGCACTGATAGGCTGCACTAATGGGCACTGATAGGCACAGTTAAGGTGGTACTGATGGGCACAGATAAGGCAACACTGATGGCCATGGATGAGTGGCATGGATGGGTGGCACAGATGGGCACTAATAGGTGGCACAGATGGGTGGCACTGACGGGCACTGGTAGGTGACACTGATGGGTACTGATCAGTGCTGCACATCAGTGCCACCTTTGGGGCACTGATAGGTGGCACTGTGGGCACTGATAGGTGGCACTGTGGGCACTGATGGGTGGTGCTGGTGGGCACTGGTAGGCGGCTCTGTTGCCTACTGCTAGGTGGCACTGGCAGGGGGCACAGGTGGGCACTAAGGATCTGCAGCAGCTAGCCATGATCGGGACTGATGTCCCGATCACGGCCGCTGGTGATCGGCTTTTTTTTTCTCCTCATGCTGAGAAAAAATAGCCGATTACCGGCTCTGTTTACATCACGTGATCAGCTGTCATTTGCTTACCCAATTCTTAGCAATATGAATTTGATCAGTGTTACTTAGGGTGCTATACCAGAAGGTTGCCAGAAAAAAACAGTTATGCAGTGTACACATGACCGGACTTTCTGGCAGACTAGGTCCGACGGTCTTCCCGACTGACTTTTCAGCGGAGTTCCGGCAGTCTTTCTGAATGAATGGACTTGGACACACACTATCACATCAAAGTCCGATGGATTTGAACGTGATGACGTACAACCGGACTACTATAAGGAAGTTCATAGCCAGTAGCCAATAGCTGCCCTAGCATCTGTTTTCATCTGTTGGACTAGCATACAGACGAACTGATTTTTCAACTGGACTCGAGTCCGTCGGAAAGAGTTGAAACATGTTCTAAATCTAAAGTCTGTCAGATTTTTCAACAGCAAAGGTCCGATGAAGCCCACACATGATCAAATTGTCCAGCAGATTGGTTCCGTCAGAACCTTTGCTGTCAAAAAGTCTGGTCGTGTGTACACGGCCAGGCAAGGCTAAGGTGGCAGCAGAATATTGCCGCATAGAAGTAGTGCAGTGTTCCCTGCAATATCTTTGTCAAAGAATTATTGTCTCTCATCATCTAAGATAGTGAGGATCCTCAATGAAAACTAGGATTTTCACTTACAGCGGAAAGGGGAAGCTCCTAGTTTCTGCCTCCCCCCCCGTCCGCTGCCACATTTGGCACCTTTTTTTGGAGGGGGGGGGGGGGGGGGTGGGTACCTGGTTTTGACAGGTACCTGCTTCCAACCTGGGCTCAGTTCGCCACGGCAAAGTGAGACAGACATTTGCCCCCTTTCCTTTCTCCTACAGCTGGGCCACTCACAGAGCGCAGCACAATTCGCATCTGCACAGTAGAAAATCAGCTGTGAAGCAGCAAAGCTTCACTGCCAGTTTCCCTTAGCCAAGATAGCGGTGGCATCGAAGAGCCGATTATAGAATCACATGGGTGAGGACACTGCTGGATTCCTGGACAGGTGAGTTCCCTAATAGTAAGTACAGTAAATTTTGGAGTGGGGGGATAGAACTGCTTTTTAAACAAGTACATTTTTGTTTTCATATATCTTTGTAATTCCTCTCCGATTAAAATATTTCGTTTTACATGAGGCACAATTATGGCAGTGCCATAGACCTTAGAGAGGGGTGAAATGTGCAGACATGTGCTGGCCATCTTAAAATCTTTTATCTTACAGGTTTTAATATAAACATAAAAGTCTTTATTTTCCAGATATGCATGTTTTTTGAGAATTAGGTTTAAAAAAATTGAAAAGGTATTTTATACGCAGAGCCAATTATTGTTGTGGAAAAGAGGTTCTAGGACATGAAGGCCATATTCTGCCCTGTACAGGAACAATCCTCTAAATTAATGGACACAGGCAATTTATATTCATTACATTCAATGTCTGACATATATAACATTCAGTTTTTTTTTTTTTTTGCACAAGAAGACTAAAGAAACAGCTGGCTTAACGACATTTGCTGTTCATAATAGTGCCAATCTTTAAGCTAATTCTGGCAGAATATAAGCAGATGTTTAATTTAGCACTAAAGAATTTATCTGATAGGAGCATGGTTTACAAGGGTCGGCCTATTTTAATAACTTACCACTGGCATGCCTTCATTTTTGTGCATGTGAATGATTTATGTTTTAGGATGTAGACATTTTCCGGCATGGTATGGTAAATTATCAGATGATGGAGTGATCCTCATTTTTAACTTTGCAATTAAAAGCATATCAGATTCAGATTTATCTCCGACAAGGCCTAAGCACCAACATAAAACTGAGAATATTTACTGTTGTCTAATCTTTCCTTGTTGGATTCTGAGTGAGCTTTTGAGGAGCTCACTGCTGTGTCACGATCCAAACTGGTCCAGCTCCTATCAGGTCTGAAATTTCCAGCATGCTATATTACTTTTGCAGTAATAAATGCCAATTATTGATTTTTAAGGAGGAACTGAAGTCTGCTCACATAATTTGTAATATAAACATCTTTGTCAAAGCTTCCCTCCAACCACTTTGCATATTATTTTATATATACTGTGATTCTGTACTTGCCAAATATGCTGCAGAAATCTCCCTCAGTAAGCCTGGCTGCATCCATTTAACTGTGGGCAGCTGAAGCTGCTGCCTGTTCACTTCCTGGATTTACACAAACACACACCTCCAGCTCTGCAGCTCTCATTGGCCCTCTTATGGCTCATCCTCCCTCTCTTCCTGGCAAACTCACTTATGAGAGTTGTGCATGATGTCATAAGCCTAGGCTTTTTCCAGACATGAAACATATGTATGGCTGTATAAGGGATTTACTGGCAGAAAAAAATGTTTTACTATCCAAAATTAAAACAACAAGGACAGAATATTTAATAAATGGAAAGAAGAAGAAAAAATGACTGAAGGTCTGCTTTAAGTTACATGTGATCTCTCTGTGACTGTGCAAGTAAAACTTGTCAAAAAACACCACTTTTAGTTGTGCTATGTTGTTATAATACTTGGTTGTATTTCATTAGCATTTGCTGAATCCACAGATGAAAGCCTTCCAAAAAAGGCTGCTTTAATGTGAAGACACTTTAGACATGTATTTAATGCTTTGCTGTTTGTCTCCTTTACTATTTGCCGGCACATTGATCAACTGTTGTTTATTATATTGCTTCGGGTATACTGACCTAAATGGGTAGTTTCCTTAACTGTTTAATAGCTTACTGACTGACTTATATTGTAGATATTGTACTAAAACATACAGCATGTGCTAATCTGACCTGAATAAGTGATACAAAGCAAAAGAGTTTATGGTAAAAAAAAAATTTTTTATTCTATTTACAAATTTAAAAAAAATATATATATAAATACAATATTCTACTTAAACTTTGTTTTGTGATGCCCTCTGTCTGTTAATTTGTAATAAACCTGAACACTTTGTGTTCCTTCACCACTTTGAGGGTGACCCACAACCAACTTTAAAGGCCTGCATGGTGACAGAAATATTTTCCACAAATGTATATGTATTGTAACAACCCCCTGACCCTTTAGAGGCATATTAGGGCTCCCCAGAGATATGGGGGGTGCTAGAGCTCCCCAATAGAGTGATTGAAGACATTGGGTCACTTTTAAAAATACATTTATTTATTTTTTATCATTTGATCAAAAGGAAAATGGGTTTAGGGGATCAGAAACCAAGAGCACAGTCCTTCAAAGACATCAGTCTTCACTACCAGATTTACAGAATAAGAGCATTTAGTCTGTTTTTTCTGTAATTTAGTAGTACCAAGTCTGGTGAGTAGAGGGTTCTATCTATTCTAATAGTGAGTTACTAGACCCCTGTGTGGCTCCATCTGCTCACAGCTGTCCAGGACAACTCCTCTAGCAGTGATACTTTCCACTTGTACTTCAACTTCCTCCATTCCAAGCAGACCTGACCTTCAAATACATGTAGCAGTCCTAGGAGGTTAGCAGCACTGACAGCATTCCTCCCCATGCCTAAGCCTTGGTGAATGATCTATCTTCAAATTGTGCAACCCGCTAGCCCCTAAACCAGACGGATGTCGATCTGTGTATGACAGAAACACAAACAAGATTGGTCATGTGTACTTTAAATGTGTAAAGTATTTAGCCTTTGAAAAAAAAATCCCATAAAAGTGGAGAAACAAATAAAAAGAAAGAAGTTACATAGGAAAGACCACGTTATGATGTAGTCATTTGTATAAGGCTAGGTTCACATATATGTGAATTGGGTGCAGATTTTCACACATCCAATTCACATGACAGGCTAGTGTGACCGCCTCTCAATGGAGCTGGTTCACACAAGTGCGGAACGGCTGCAGATTGCAGAAGGGTCCTGTGTGTGTTTGGGTTCAGTTCAGGTGCAAATTCAGGCAAAAATTCAGGTCGCACACATGAGAACCTGGCCTATTTGCTTGTTAAAAGGAATGGTTGCTCACTTGTTTGTACCTATATCTGTACAGTTGTTTGGAACTTCAGAGGGTGAGCAAACTATTGTAGACTCTGCCTTTAGCAGGATTGTCAATTACATTTAGTATTACCCAACTGTATCCAGATAGTTCTTAATTGATAGATGGTGCCGACATCGCTGGACCCTGGGACAGGTAAGTGTGAATTTATTAAAAGTCAGCAGCTGCAATATTTGTAGCTGCTGGCTTTTAATATTTTTTTTAAAGGTTCAGAACCGCTTTATTAAGTTGTACAAATGAATATCAAACAATGGTGTTACATTTAGAAGTGTCAAAGTCATTGTATTCTGATCATACCATGACTAAGCAATATTAAAGTGGCAATCCACAACCAACTCTGCCCGGAGGGGTAGGATGAAAATGTACCGAAGGCACGGAGTCCAATGTTTGGAGTTGTCCGTTCAATATAACTATTGTAAAGATTATATTTGCACATGTGGTAATGCAGAACTATTATACATATATTGTTCTTGAAGGAAAAAAAGACTATAAAAATAGATTCTATAAACCAAAGCAAAATTCCCAGTGCCAAACTGAGGAACACCATGCTTCCATACTTAGGCTAGGCTAGAGGCGGCCCTGTAGCCTACAACAAAGTGTTCATGAGGAGTCAATATAAAAGCTAGAAGAAAGAAAAGAAAAGTTGAATAAAGATAAGGGAAAGAGAAGAAGAGAACAGATTTACAGCTGATCACCATTTCCCAGACCGCTGCGCCGACCCCCCTCACCATTCCACCCATTACGGAGACTGTAGGTATCTAATCCAAGGGTTCCAAACCTTTTCAGAGTGAAGTTGCTTGTCTCAGAGGATGCTAGCCAACTCTTCATTAATCATGATCCAGGAGATTTTGTTTCTGACTAATGCAATGTGAATCACAGGAGATTTCCATGTTCACGCTATAGTAACTTTGGCTGAGAGAAAAATAAAAAAAGCAAGGGTTCTAGGATGTTTGGATAACTCACTTCATAGATCAAAAATTAATATTGTCTTAAGATTGTCGGGCATATTCATCCTGGTCACTGAGTATACCAAATTAAATATTCTTGTCAAAAACCTGGGCATTTCAACTAAATATGGAACATATTACATTCCTGACCACACCCCCTGAAGCAATGGGGCAAGGCACCAGGGTATATTTCAGCTAAATATGCCAGAACAAGATACCACTGAGAAAATAATTTATAGTTTGCCTCCACCAGGGAAGTTTTCAGAATTCCTATGTGCACCATGGCCGACCACCAGGACCAAACGTCCTACTCTATAGTCTGCCTCAGGCCTGTCTCCCAAGCTAGTTGGTTAAAGAGTTTAGAACCCTGGTCCGCAAACACAGTATATAGCTTTGAAATACTGCCACGTGTCCCCGGACTATGCAAACACCTATTTTCATAGAAGGTCCTAGTGGAGATATCCACCTGATCCCAACACGTTGTCTGTAAATAATGAGTGATCTGACAAAGGTGGAATGCCTCTGAAGGGGCATTTGTAAGGTCTCCACAAAGTAAGAGGGCTTTCTGACTCCTTTATGGTCTATAAAATTAGCTATTCTGTAGAGACCTTTATTGATCCACAATGTAAACCGTTGGGGGTTTTGTCCAGGAGGGAAACGCAAGTTTCCAAAAAGGGGGGGCACTGAAGTATGTGGTGACTACAGAGAAAATATATTGCACACTATTACCCAGAGTGTTTTTCTTAATTTCAGAAAAACTCTTAAGCTCTATCTCTAAAAGCTTTAAATAGCAACTTAAATTAAATCCTCACTTCCTTGAAGAATACTATCATAATGTTTTATTCTTGTCTGGAGTGGCAGTGAGCTTAACATAAACAGACATTTCTTAGAGTGAGAATTGTTACATTAGATGTTGTTGGCAGTCCATGTTTAAACATGTTGTGGCAGCTATTGGCTGTGTGTAAATGATTAACTAAATATGTTGCCACTGAAAAAGAAAAGATGTCTACTAGAGGGTATGTAGTGGCATCATTAGGGTTGGTGTCACCGGTGCAGAAAAACATGGTGTCACCCACCTACACCAAATATAGCCCCCCCCTCAAAACAGACCCCCTCCATTAAGTACAGACCTCCCTACACTAATTACAGACCCCTCCACTAAGTACAGACCCCGTTCCATTATGTACAGACCCCCTCAATCAGTATAGGCCCTCCTCAATCAGTATAGGCCCTCCTCAACCAGTATAGGCCCCCCTCCCACAGTACAGACCCCCCACTCAGGAGAGACCACACCCTCAGTACAGACCTCCCACTCAGTATAGACCTCTCCCTCAGTACAGACCCCCCTCAATCAGTATAGACCACCGTCAGTGCAGACCCCCTCCAGTCCAGACCCCCCTGTATCAGTATAGACCCCGCCTGAGTGCAGACTCCCCGCTATCAGTATAGATCCCTTCCACCAGTATAGACCCCCCTCAATCAGTATAGACCCCCCTCAGTGCAGAATCCCCTCTATCAGTATAGATCCCCCTCAGTACAGACTTCCCTCCATCAGTGCAGACCCCCCTCTGACCTTCTGCTAGTCTTCCCCCCTCTCCCCTCCCATAGCGCACCAGCACATGTCCTCTTAACCGCTCATTGTTTTTTAAATTGCCCCCCTTCCTGGTCACTGTCCCCCTCTTCTGTTCATCTACATTACAATATACTGTACAGACCTCATAACAGCGCGAGATATGCACAGCAATGTGTGTCCCTCAGACTCCTTCCTCCTATGTAGATGTAAACAGAGAGGAGGGGGAGGCAGCTTCAGTCTGCTCTGCTTCACTGTGTGAGACAGGGAGACAGCCGGCGACTTGACGAGAGACGCAGATTAGTGTAGGGGTGCAGTGTTAGCGGTGCCACTGCCCACAGGTGTGGCCCCTCTGTTGAGTGTCACCCGGGTGTGGTCTGCACCCCCCTAGCGATGCCACTGAGGGTATGGAAACAATAATGGGAGTGACCAGGAGGGTGAAGGAAGCTAACATATAAAGCCTAGTACACGCGTACCAAATGTCGGGTGACATCGGCTGTTTAATAGAAACCGGCTGACATTCGGCCCTTGTGTACTCTAGGCAGTCTGACAGAAGCTGGGAAGGACTGAAAAAGGCCTGTCGATCGGCTCTGAATGAGAGAGAGGGAACGAGTTCAATTTTGGGTACTGGTTTACAATAATAAGATTTTTATATTTTATATTCACTGTAAAATCCTGATCTCTGAGTGAGGGACCCAGAGATTCCTGGTTTGGTGAGTTATACTGTCACCTTTAGGAGGCTCAACATCTTTTTTTTGGTTTTTGCACAATGTTTTCCTTCAAACCTGACCATTATCAAGCATAAGGGTATGGTATGTATTTTTAGGGGGAATCCCACATCTATGTCAGACCCTCATGTGGAATAGGGTTTTAAAACAGATGAAGGTAATCTCAAGCTGTTTGTTTACAAACAGAAGCAGATGTTATTCTCATTTTTAAAAAAAATGCAAGGGAAATGCCATTTAGCAACAAATATTTCATTTTTTTTGTTGTTAATGTCACTTTTGCTGTAGTACATGATATAAATTTGCCACTTCAGAGTCTGGTTTAGGGCACCTCCCAAGCATATTATTTAAAGGAGTTTTGCATTTTTATAATTTCATTTTTACTCCTTCCTGTCAACATAATTTTTTAAGCAATTTTTGTATTGGTACATGTCCCTCATAACAGTGCCCAGCTTCCTGTGTTCCTCGTTTGACAATCCCTAGCCTGACAAATTGCCATAACTGATTTTAAAGGTTCAGCTCCATTGATTTCAATAGGATTTGGATTGATGTTTGGCAATTTAGTGAATGCCCAGCAAACTGAACCTGGGAGAATTCAGCTTTTCCCTAGTCATGATTGTATTTGGCCAGTGATGTCACCCAGAATCTCTGGTTGTTTATTATATTCTGGCAGCCAGGCAACTACCATTTAGCAGCAGTACTGTGGTGGGGCAACATTGTCGGGCACTGAGTCATTGTGGTTGCAAGGAAACATTGGATGGCCAGTGTTAAGGAGTCCTTTTAACAGTGTTGGTATATTTCGTTCACATTTTTTTTTTTAAGAGAGAGTCCTATATGGTAACTAATGTACCCCAGTACTCATTCCCCTTGGTGGGAGGACGGATATCTGGGGGACCTACAGGTTCCTAAAAGTCACCCCCACAAACCCCCATATCCTCTTGGGTACCAGATATGATGAAGAGGCTTTTGTGCTTCAGGCGCATGCTACAGTCTGGTTCAGGAAGGGGAGGGAACACACATTTTCTGTCTTCCCTTTCCTTGCCACCCAGGCTGCATGCCTGGAAAAAGCATGGTTGAAATTTTAAGGGGAATCAAATGGAGACAAAAACCACAAATATTATATAGTAGCTGAAAAATATGTAGGCAGTTTGGCTAGGCCCTAATTTGGGAGGGAGAGAGGAGGCAGGTTTTATCTTGAAAGAGACATTGCAGTGTATGATTGAAGCTCTGATGACTGAGGTATCACTGTTGGAGTGTCACTGCATCTTGCTGCTCCTTTCCCAATGTCCCCTGACTGTTGTGTGGCTGAACCAACCTTATATTCCTCATCCTAAATATCCAAAAGGAGGATTGCTTGTGGGTAACTTAGATCATCCTTCTGCAGCCAGTAAGCGACTGATTAAATAATTCCATATAGCCAATTTATGGGGATTACCAAAAAAGAGGTCACACTAGACCCTTTTCTAAGAAACAGTATGCCAGGTGTACACTTAAGAAATCCCTCAGTACTTCAGATTGATAAATACAGTATTATTTGCCCACTATCTTTGAGTTTTCATTGCATGATTTCCTGAACAGATATATTTTAGGCCCTATTAGCATAATCTGTTTGTATATCTGGAAACTCCCATGCAGTGAAAAAGTAATTTCATTGGCAAGCACAATTTCTTTTCCCACAGGCTCTAAAAACAACATGCTGGTTAATTTTTATCAAGGGAATAATAAAATATACCTTACTCTGAGCATAGAGTAATTTAAGAAATATCAACACTTTTTTATTGTCAACACTATTGAACCCAAACAGTGAATAGGTGTATGCAATTTAAAGGGGGTTTAGCATAGACTAGAAAAAAAAAAACTAATTCTCTGTATAGTTTGTAATTATATTTGGGAGTTGCTGGTTTTTATATCTATAACTGCTCCTTTGTAGGCATTTCACATCGTAGTTTGGAGTGCCTCTTTTTTTTTTTTTTAAACAGATTTTTACTTTATTAACAAACAAGACTATACAAACACAACAGGTATTGTACAGAGGATCTTACAATAGGTAATCAATTACATGACATCAATATTGCATGCACAAAGGGTATTCTATTCTATCAAGATGATTTTCAGGATATGAAAGTTTCACTTCACAGGATTATGTTATTATAACATAAGTTTTACATTAAGGGATGGTCATAGAAAGACTATAAGTAGGTGGGAGCAGATGGGCCAGACTGGTCCAGTGGGGGTTGGTCACATCCCCCCAGCCAAGAGGGCGGGGGGGGGGGCAGGAGAGGAAATACTCCACCCCTGGTCACAACCCTGAGATCTAGAAGGAGGGATCAGCCTCAGCCTCCCTTGCAAACAATAGTGGTGCCCTGATAAGGACTTCCACATGAGATAATCTCCCTCAACCGGGGCTCAGCCACGTGCGTCAACCCAATTCGACCATACGTTATCATATTTCTGTTGCAAATTTCTAGTCTCATAAGTGATGTGGTATAGTGGTAACAAATTATTTATTGTTTTTTGCGATGCTTCCTTGGATGGGGCCTCTTTTTGCTTCCATTGAAGGAGTATTTCTCTTCTAGCATAGAATAGTGAGTAGGTTAGGCACAGTTTAACATAATGGTCCCCTTCTATACCTTCCAGATGGCTCAACAACAGCGTTAAAGGTTCTAATGGTATCGTAACTCCGCAAACCATTCCAAAGTGCCTGCCACCAAGCTGAAGAACAGGCGTAGTTTGGGACAGGACCAGACCATATGAAAAAAGGTGCCCATTTCTAGTTCACATTTAGTGGAGTTGGGGCTAATTCCAGGGTATATGTTCGCTAGCCTTAGTGGCATGTAGTAGGCCCTGTATATAAATTTTAATTGTATAAATCTGAACTTAGCCGCAATCATGGACGGAATAAATGTAGTTAGACACTCCTCCCATTCCTCCTTCCCCAAAGAAGGGATATCAACCTGCCATTTGGCCATGGATCTATTACTTTTAACATCATGTGGTACTGTTAAGTAGAGATATAAGGTGGACAGGGGTTTTTCCAGCACCCCCGAAATCAAGAGGCGCTCGACTGAATCAGGCTCAAGCGTCACCTGAGAGGGGCATCCTGAAGCTGCCAGTATCTAAAGAGAAAAGTTCTCGGTAGGTTGGGAGTTAGTTGCAACTCTCGAAACGAGATTATGACACCCCGTGGCATAACTTGTCTTAATGGGGTGATACCCTTCTTGGCCCAACTTTCCGGGTCTGGGATAGTAAAGAGATGAGGGAACATGGGATTATCCTAAAGTGGGGTGTGTGGGGAAATGCATAATTGCTTCAGGAGGGCTTCCCTAGAGGATCGCCACACCTGATTTGTAGTTTTCATAGGACCTGTCACTGCAGGGTGAGCCTTCAACCCCCTGTATGGTAAATAAGACAACGCTGCATATGATCCTAGGAGGGCTACCTCCTGAGTGACAGCTGGATTCTGCTGGGAACCACCACCTTACCATCACTAGGACAGCCGCCCAATAATATACCAGGAAGTTGGGCAGTGCCAACCACCCTCCAGACAGCGGGAGGTAAAGTATGTTCTTTACTACTCTTGGGGGATTCCCTGCCCATATAAAGGAGATCGATATACTTTCCAACCGGCGAAAAAATAGTCTGGGGATTGGAGTCGGGGTGTGCCTAAAAAAAATACAGGAATTTTGGTAAGTAAATCATTTTTAAGAGATTGCCCCTTCCTACCGGGGTCAAAAGGAGAGATCTCCAGGTGGAGCACTTCTGGTGAAGTTGGGTCAGCAGCGGGTATACATTTTTATCGAGGTAGCCTGTCATTTTAATTCCTATTCTCACTCCTAGGTATGTAAACTCGTCCACCCATTTCAAAGGAGTTCATGTGTCTATCTGGGGCATTGATTGGCAGAGGGGAAAGAGGACCGATTTATTCGGATACCCGAAAAGTGGACGAATTTGTCAAACAGGGTCAGAGCTGCTCTTAAGAAGTCAGAGGTGCCTGCCAAATACAGGAGCGAATCATCAGCATATAAAGAGATCTTCTCTACCACTGTGCCCACCTGTAGGCCCCTGACTGATTCATCCGCTCTGAGAAGGGTCTAGAGGGGCTCGAGTGCTAGGGCGAATAGGGCTGGGGAGAGTGGGCACCCCTGTCTCGTACCTCTCCCCAGTGTAAACGCCACCGAGAGGACCCCTTGGTGCTGATACGGGCTTTGGGTTGGGCATATAACAGTTTGAGCCAAGCCAGAAATCTAGGCCGGAATCTGAATTTGTAAAGAACCACCCAAAGGTAGCACCACTCAACCAAGTCGAAAGTCTTCTCTGCGTCGAGTGAGGCCACCACCCCCGGGTTATCAGATGAGGCAGTCACAATATGTGTGTGCAACGGATGTTTATGTCCGTTCCCCTACCAGGCATGAATCCTGTCTGGTCAGGATGTGTCAGGGCCGTGATGACTGTGTTTAATCTATTGGCCAGGATTTTAGAGAGAATTTTTGTGTCAACATTAAGGAGGGAAATGGGGTGATAGGAAGAGCATAATGTTGGGTCATATCCTGGCTTGGGGATGACCACTATTACCTCCTCGTGCCTTGAGTCAGGAAGGTGGCCCTCATCCATGGATTTAGCTAGGGATTGAAGTCTGGGGGCCAATTGTTCTGCATACATTTTAGAAAATTCCACTCGGATACCATCCGGTCCCAGTGTCTTACCTGTTTGCATAATTTTAAGTGCCTTTTGGTTTTCTTCAATTTCAATGGGGGCATCTAGTTTGTTGGCATAGGTTAGGGTGAGGGTCGGTATATCAATATTCCCAAGATAGGCTATCAATTCCTCAGAGTCATAGGCTACTCGAGAGCAATATAGAGTTTTTGATAATAGGAGGCAAATTTGCTGTTAATCTCCTCTGGTGTGGAGAGGGAAGAACCGCCAGCAGCCAGACCAGTCTTCTCCCCCTGCTCAAATATCCTCTGTATTTGATGGAGGAGCTTCTTCTGCGTCAGAGTTGTTCGCAGCAGAAGAACCTCCCTCAAAAGTGATTGCAATCTGGCATAGGTCTGAGGGTCCGGGGACCTAACATATAAAGCCTGTCTCTCTGCTTCAGCTTTGAGGCTTGTGAGACTCTTCCTACGTTCTTGACAGACTTCCGCTATGATGTTCTGATACTGTCCCCTGGAGTATGCCTTAAAAGCATCCCAGACTGAGTAGGTATGTCTTGGAGTGCCTCTTTACTGCTTCTCCTCACAAGGCCATGTTTACTAGTAATCACTTTGCAGAGTGAATAGCTACTTTCCTTAAATAAATCAATACTCTGCAGACTTATTAAGTCAATACACATCCTAGCTGGCTGGTATTGTAGCTAATCTACACATACAGTAACAAAAATATAAAAGAGCAAACATGTAAACATATGAACGTAACAATCAATACATAAAAAAAGTAAACATGTTTCCTTTGAACAGATTCATCTTTTCAATATACAGTTTCATAGCTCCCAACTGTCCCTGATATTGAGGGACTGTCCCTGATTTGGAGCAATGTCCCTCTGTCCCTCTTCCCCTCTCATTTGTCCCTCATTTTGGTCTGAGCTACAAAGTTGTATATAAAATGCGTTTCCCAGTGCTAAACCTTTCATCCAAATTCTAAATTGCTGCATTTGTCAATTTTAAAGGCTAATATAAAGGAATAATAATGGTACAAAAAAAGCCCTTGTGGATTTAACTTTTTTGGTTAATTCTCCTTTAAGGGGGTGTGGCAGGGGGCATGTCCTATGCCTACATACATTTGCTAGTAGATGTCCCTCGTTCCCATCTTAAAATGTTGGGCGGTATCTGTGTCCAGCCTGTGTCCCTGTGTCCAGCATGTGTCCAGCCTGTGATCCCTGTGTCCAGCCTGTGATCCCTGTGTCCAGCCTGTGCCGATCTGTCCAGCCTGTGTCCCTGTGTCCAGCCTGTGCCTAGCCTTTGTCCCGCCTGTGTCCATGTGTCCAGCCTGTGTCCCTGTGCCCAGCCTGTGTCCAGCCTGTGTCCCTGTGTCTAGCCTGTGTACCTTGCTGTGTTGGTGTCTCCTTCCAGCGTCGATAGAGGAGTCCGCTCTCATACTTCCTGCTTCCTCTCTCCTGGGCACAATGGGAGAGAGAAAACAGAAAGTGACGTCCAACTGAGATGTCAATCAAACCGCCCGGCCGTAGTAATATATACTAGGAGCGCCGGGCGGAAGCTATTCGGCGCTTCACAAAGCACCACAAGGCGGGCTAAACACCCGCAAATGAAACTCCACATCTGCAATCTCGTGATTGCATAGACGTGGCACTTCCCATAAGTGCACGGACACAGTGCACTTAAGGACCTTTTTTTTTTTGTATTTTTTTTTCTAAAGGGCCAGTATTAAAAAATATATATAGATTTTTTTACATTTCTTTCTTTGTGACTGCTGGATGCGTCCCCTATGGACGGGCCACCACTGCTTGAGACCCCATTCACAGCCTTGGCCAAGGATCTAAGGGGTGTCCTAGAATACATAGATAAGCTTGAACAAACACAGATACTTCTTGGCATAGCAAGGTGCTTGCCCTTTCACATTGTTGTTGCTTTAGAAAATGCTTTTGGCTAGGTCATGTTTCCTTTAAACCACCATGTACTGTATGAAGTAAGCATGTTGTTAGTTATACTTATTAAGGGTTGTACACAGTATTTTTTTTTTTCATAATAGTATTGTTGGAGCACAAAGAACTTAAATAACTGTACAGAACACAGTAATGTAAAAAACAATGACACTAAAACTGGAGCGTGCAAAATCTGGTGAAGCTCTGAATAGAAACTAATAAGCTTACAGGTTTAATTGTCAAAGCTTAATTGAACAAGCTGAAGCTAGAAGTTGATTGGCTACCATGCACAGCTGCACCAGATTCTGAGTACTTCAGTTTTAGTAACTCTCCCCCCATTGGATAATGAAGCTTATAAGCAAAATCAAAAGGGTTGTAAACCCTTGTTTAAAAAATAAAAAATAAAAAACATGTCATACTTAGTTCCACTGTGCAGTTCGTTTTGCACAGAGTTACATAGTTACATAGTTACTAAGGTTGAATAAAGACACCGGTCCATCCAGTTCAACCTGAGTGAGTGTCTACAGTTGTCCCTATCCCTGTACATTGCACACTCACATCGGTCCCGACCCTCAAGGAGCCCAAAATCCAATCCCATTCATATACTAGGGCCAAGTTTGGACAGAAGCCAATTAACCTACCTGCATGTCTTTGGAGCGTGGGAGGAAACCGGAGTACTTGAAGGAAAACAACCCAGGCACAGGGAGAACATGCAAACTCCAGGCAAGTGTTGTGGTTGGGATTTTAACCAGCGACCCTTTTTACTGCTAGGCGATTGTGCTAACCACTATACCACTGTGCTGCCCAAAGTGGTCGCACCACAGAGAGTTGTCCCGATCATCCTCTTCTGGGGTCCCTCAGCGGCACTGGTGGCTCCTCCGCACATCGAGAGGCCACGTTAGAGAAGTGCTCACCTTGGTGGAGTAAAACAGGGACTCAAGGGGGCTGCAGCACCACAGAAGGTTTTTCACCCTAATTAATAGAATGCATTAATGAATATGAATATGTCCAGGGACAGACTATAATGTGCTGTTTGATATAAGTGTGAGAAGCACTCTTAAATTGATAGTGACCACATTAAATGGATTCTAAAGGCACAATTTTTATTGAAAAAAATAACATGTCATACTTATCTGTTTTGTGCAATGGTTTTGCACAGAGCAGCACTAATCCTCTTCTTCTTGACTCCCCCGCTGGTGCCCCTGTACCTTCTGTCCTGCTGAGTGTGCCCATAGCAAGCCACTTGCTATGGGGACACCCATGTGTGCTTTCTCTCGAGCCAGCTCTGTGTGACACATGGAAAATGGCTCGGCCCTCCTCTCTCTCCTCACGGGCTATGATTGACAGACTGCAGGTGTAATTGGCCAGTCAGGAGAGAGAGAGAGAGAGACACTTCTCTCGTGCATGTCACTGCATCAAGATTGGGCTCAGGTAAACATAAGGGGGAGTGGGGGAGCTGCATGCAGAAAATATTTTTACCTTATTGCATAGAGTGGTAGACTCCAGTGGTGGCTGGTGCTCACATTTTTTTTTGGGGGGGGGCCCAAACTAATATCACCCCCCCACACGGGAGACGGATAGCGGGAATTACCCCCCAGCGAGAGACAGGGGCGGCAGCGATCACCCAGCACCACCAACCCCCTTGCGGGAGACGAACGGCAGATGCCTTATCTTATGGAGGCAGGGCGAAGGAAGAACTGGGCCACTCTAACCAATTGTTTCAGGAAGCACATAGAGAGACATTCTCCTCCAAGCTGCACAATAAGTATGTCCTGAGACAAAGGGGGCTACCTGATTGGTGGAAAGGAGATTGAGGAAGACAATAGCGAATATTTATTCGCTACTGCCACACAAGTGGGTGTGCTCGGGGCGCAGTGCTCTGTGCCCCGAGCCCAACCATTTTTGAAGCCTATTAAAGCCTCTGGCTCTAATCATGTGCTTCAAAAAGACAAAACCATTGGAATCCATGCATCCAAAGCCCCGCATGTACATTAGGGGACTGGATGCTTGGATGGGGGGCGGGGCGGCACCCCTGCACCCCTAATGGCTGTTACTCTTGAATTCCTCTTTACCTTAGTGAGGATTCTGCATTGTGACTTGGGAATAATTTTGGCTGGGTAACCATTTCTAGGAAGAGTAGCCATTGTACTTAACTGCCTCTATTTATAGATGTGTCTAACTGTCAACTGATGGATGCCTAAAAACTTTGAAATTGCTTTGTATTCCTCTCCAGCCTTATGCAAATCCACTACTCTTGATCATATGCCTTTTAAGTGCTCCTTTTTGCAAGTCACAAATGTTTGAATGTCTTTTATCAATCAAAATATCTGCAAACCACACCTCCAAACATTATATATGTGCAAACTACGGACTCCAGTTAGCTTGCATTGAAGTAATTAGTTCAATAAAGACACCAGAAATTGTAATTCTTTGTGTGTTATCAGCTTAAGCTCATTGTATCTAAGATCCTGACATTTGCCCTGAAAAAATGATTCCTACAGCATAAAATCAAAGGAATCTCATATCCATCCAATGTATTCTGGTTATACACCTTCCTCAATTGATGTATGTGCTGCCTCCATTGCGACCCATGTCTAGCTTTCAAATTTAGCCGAGTATGACTTAGGTCTTCTTAAGATTCAGCTCTCTGACTGTTGGATCCAACAGCTCGAGCTATTAATGTGTGGGCATGGTTAAGTAGCTTTTAAATCCCTTATCGCTTGAACAGCTAGACACTAAGCTGTTTTAGAAAAGGAAATGTACCCTAATGAATGACAAACAGTAGCTTTTGAAAACAGAAATTCTTTGTCTCAATGTTTTTAGGCTTTAATTGCTGTAATTCGTATGCTTTTTTTTTAAAGATTGAAAGTGATTTTTATGTACTGCAGTATGCTTTATCAGCCTGCAACATAGATAGTACAGATAACAGACTTGTGTTTTATCTACAGGAAGCTTGTGTGTAGCACAATCAGTTAAAATCCCACGAGAGCCAAAAGCAGGAGAATTTGATAAGATAATTCGGCGCCTACTGGAGACATCCAATGCTCGTGCTGTCATCATCTTTGCCAGTGAAGATGATATCAGGTGAAGGATTTTTTATTGCTATTTTTAATATAAAAGTGGGATAAACAGAGGAATCTTGGTGTATTGGATACCGCGCAAGTTATATATGCTGTTATTGCTTCTGCTAATGAAGAGTTGCTATTATGGAATTGGGTCTGTTAAGATCCACGAACATCAGACTGGCCTAAATGCTTTAGAAAGTTTTTGCCTGCCTAACCGTGGGCCTATTAAATCTGATGTTTTGTCTTCTGTTATGAGTATTCTGCTTTTTACTGTTTATTATTTGCATTACAGAATAGTGATAGGTAGGTAATCGTGCATTACGGCTAATACACTTCAGAAAAAAAATTCATGCACTCAGGAATTACTTGATTTTCAGTGCATGGATATCTCTTCTTGTTTGCAAGTTGTACAATGAAGGTTCTGTCTGGCTAAGACAGGTTTATTCATTGGATTAATACTGATCGTTAAGAGCATGTGGAGGAAAAAGTAATCAGCCTTGAAAACATATAAAGCATTGCTTCGTTTTTTTTTTTTGCTTTTACACTTCATATGCTTAATTCTTATCTATGTTTCTCATGGTTACTTTCAAGATTTCAATAATGCAATTGTTAGTTTCTTAGTTTATTATAATTATGCATTTATGAAGTGGAAATACATTTCACAGTTCTTCATAATAAAAAGCAGTTGTATACATTTTTATAAAATGTGAACATTCAAAGAAAACAAGGGTACAAGCTTGTGATCAAAACTGAATAGGGAATAATTAAGACATAATAGCTGTATTGTTCTGCATTAGATAAGCAAAGGCTGGTGGTACAGATTCTTAAAAGCACAATGAGAGGGTACTTTTTCTGCATTTCGCTGCTATTTTTATAACCTTGTGCTGGAATATACATTTTTATACTTTACCATTAAAATTATAACACAGATTTTGCCTGTTTTGACATTGCTGCATTTGCTTTACCAGTTCATGATGCAAATGTAGAAAAATACTAATCTTGCATGATCAAACAATGCTATTGCATGCTACTTGTGTAGCTTCCACAATAGGCAGTAGTTTCCTTAAAGCGGTTCTCCACCCTAAAGTGGAAGTTATGCTCATCTGATACCCCCCTCTTCCGGTGCCACAATCGGCACCTTTCAGGGGGGAGGGGGTGCAGTTACCTGGATAATCCAGGTATCTGCACCCACTTCCAGGACAGACCCCCGCAGACCGCCGCAGATGCCCTGCCCCCCCGTTGTGTTCTGGGAAACACACAGTTCCCAGGACACAGCGGGGACCAGCAGAGACGTGCAGCGCGACTCACGCATGCGCAGTAGGGAACAGGGCAGTGAAGCCGCAACGCTTCACTTCCCGATTCCCTGACAGAGGATGGAGGCGGGGGCAGCAGAGAGACGAGCGATCGCTCATCATCTGCCGCCGACATCGCTGGACCCTGGGACAGGTAAGTGTGATTTTATTAAAAGTCAGCAGCTGCAATATTTGTAGCTGCTGGCTTTTAATATTTTTTTTAAAGGTGCAGAACCGCTTTAATTTGTTTATTATTTATTGTTTGTTTTGCCTATTCCTAGCAATTCTTTGCTAGTGAGTTTACTAACAAAAAAAGGGGTGAATCTTCTGTGTAGCTCAAACCAAATGAGGTGACTGCTAACAAGTGATTGAATTTCTTGGTAACGAGGTTAAAAATTTTCTTGCAGCTAAGTCCAATAGTTTTGGAACAAAAATGTGGCTGTAAACATGGCAGATGGTAGCAAAAAGTAGGCGCTGCCTTATTTATAGATATTTTTGAAGGATGGTCTTAGGATCTGTCACAAGAAATTAGAATGGGCAGGCACACGCATATATATATTCTGCATTCAGCATTGACTGTATATTCAGTGTTTACGCTATATTCAGTCAGTGCAGGGAGTGTATTAATATATATATATATATATATATATATATATATATATATATATATATATATACACTCACCATTATGTGTAGCCTATATCTGCAGTTCATTAGGCGGTGTACTGTTTCTAATACACTTCGGGAGGTGTACACAGTATTTAATACAGTGTGTACAGTTTCTACTACACATCTGGGGGTGTATACAGTATACAATACAGTGCAGCCATTGTACAGTTGCTAATACAGTGCAAGTGGTGTACACAGTATCTAGTACAGTTTCTAATAGGCGTCAGGCGGTGTATTAATATATATATATATATATATATATGTGTGTGTGTGTGTGTGTGTGTGTGTGTGTGTGTGTGTGTGTGTGTGTAGCTTGTATATACAGTGCATTCTGTGGTTTATACTTTCTAATACACTTCCGGCAGTGTACACAGTATCTAATACAGTGTGTACATTTTCTACTACATTTATGGTGGTGTACACAGTATACAATACAGTCCAGCTGTTGTAGAGTTTCTAATACAGTGCAGACATCATACACAGTATCTAATACAGTGTGTACAGTTTCTACTACACTTCTGGTGGTGTACACAGTATAAAATACAGTGCAGCCATTGTACAGCTGCTAATACAGTGCAGGTGGTGTACACAGTATCTAATACAGTGTAGTGTCGCATTGCAAAACAAAATATATATCATGTCCGAAAGGCCACCAAGGAGAGGTAGATGATCACAGGCCACTAATAGAGGGCAAGCAGCCTCTGTATCTACAGTCAACAGTGCTGGTCATGGACATGGGGAATCCTCTGCAGGTGGTCATGGGGCATACTTGTCCTTTTTTGCTGCTGCTGGCCGTGTTATTAAACCACAACATGCAGAAGAGTTGGTGGAGTGGGTAACAAAGCCATCCTCATCCTCCTCATCCTCTGTCACCCAGGATCAGAAGTAGTTTGCCTTCCAACGCAGCTGCCAAAGCAGCCTATTCCACTGTCTCCTTGTCCACAGTAACTCCTTTCGTAGCCCCACCATCATGCACAGAGGAGTCCCCAGAATTATTCAACCACAGTGTTGGTTATATCTTGCTGGAGGATGAGCAGCGATTTGAAGACTTCGATGTTGGTTCACAGGTTGAGAAAGGGAGTAACGTGAGCCTGGAGAGATGGCGTGCCACAGAAGGACAAGAAACTGGCAGTCATGTTCCCCCAGCTGCAGCATACTGCCAAGTTTGCTCCAGTGATGAGGAGGGAGGGGATGATGAGGTCACTGACTGTACTTGGGTGCCTGAAAGAAGAGATGAGGAAAGTGAGGAGGAGGAGGCACAACTCCAACGAGGCAGGATGTCCTCTAGAGGGCAGCTTAAGGGCAGCCACCCTATTGCATCACACCGCAGGTGCAGGGGGCTGCTGACTCCCCGCTGTCTTTTAAAAGTTCCTTGGTGTGGGCCTTTTTCAACACGCGTTCAGCAGATCACACCGTTGTTGTTTGCAACCTATGTCTGAAGCAGATCAAGCATGACCAGAACAGTAGCCGCTTGGGCACCACATGCTTGACCAAACGGGTTACTGGGTCTTGAGGATGGACCACTGGTCAAAATTTGCTCAATATACTCAATATGCAATTGAGCTACTGGCCTGTCCTGCATCCAGCGTGCTTTCTGAATGCAAATTCAGTGCTGCTGGAGGGTTTGTAATGGACCAAAGTGTGCACCTGTCCACAGACTCTGTTGATAGGCCCGCATTCATAAAAATGAATCAGTCTTGGATTAGCAACTATCAAGCACGTGATGCTGATGTAACTGATTGAATTTGCTATGGATCTGGTATCCCTTGAAGACTGCCTATGCTTACTGTCCTATTACTCCTCAATATTGATATTGCTAGCTTCCAACAATATTTTTGGTTTAGGGCACCACCACCACCACCCAAGGCCCAATTTTTCTGCCCCTGTTTAACAGGGGCATGTAATTACAATTTTTGATATAATATTTCACAGCAGGGCCCATTTCTGCCCCCAACAAGAGTAACTGAGAGGGGTTGCAGTGTTGTGGCACCACCACCCAAGGACCAATTTTTCTGCCCCTGTTTAACAGGGCCATGTAATTAAAATTTTTCATATAATATTTCACGGCAGGGCCTGTTCATGCACCCAACAAGAGTAACCATGAGGGCTTACAGTGTTGTGGCACCATCACCACCCAAGGCCCAATTTTGTGCCGCTGTTTAACAGGAGCATGTAATTACAATTTTTAATCTAACATTTCACAGCAGGGCCTGTTCCTGCACCCAACAAGAGTTTTTGTGAGGGGTTACAGTGTTGTGACACCACCATCACCCAAGGCCCATGTAATTACAATTTTTGATATAATATTTCACCACAGGGCCATTCCTGCCCCCAACCTGTACACATGGTCAGACATTCCAAACACAAAATCCGTCAGATTTTTTCAGATGGATTTTGTCCTAAACTGGTGTGGCGTATACACGGTTGTACAAAGTTGTCGGAAAATCCGATTGTTCGGAAGGTGATGACATTCGTTTGCTACGACGGGATTATGTTGAGGCTAGTAGCCAATAGCTTTGGTCTTCTAATTTGATCTGAGCATGTGTGGCACTTTGTCCGATCGGAATTCTCTACAATTGATTGGAAAAAGTCAGTTCGGATTTTTTTGTCTGAAAATTTGAGGTCTGATAGAGCCCACAATCGGATTTTACGACAATATAATCCGATCTGACCTTTTCAGTCTGAATTTCCGACCGTGTATACAGGGCATAACTGTGAGGGCTTACAGTGTTCTGGTACCACCAACACCTAAGGCCCAGTTTTTCTGCAGAGTATATAGGGCAGGCCGTATAGTATATATACTGCTGTTTAGGGTATATAGTGCCTGGGGGCTATTTTTTCCTTTAGGAATGTCATTTTGCTGTGGCACTGTTATAAACATGGCAAAGATGCGCTACATTACAGGCATACTAAGGACACCCCCCAGGCACAATATTTAAAGGAATATTTCATTTTTATTGTTTCACCTTAAGCGTTATTAAAATCACTGTTCCTGAAAAAAAAGGGGCAGGACCCGGGTCCCCAAACACTTTTTATGACAATAACTTTTATGGCAATAAGCCTTTAAAATGAGCACTTTTTGATTTTTCCAATTTTTGCGTCACATAGACTTTAACGATGTTCGCACACATTTTTTGCCCGTTTGCATGTTCTGCTGCGAACCGGTGGGGTGTTCACAGTGACAGTCTCTCTCTATGCCAGGTGGTCTCTTCAGTCCACTCCAGTCCAAACAGCACTGACAGTTCTGCTCCTGGCTTTCCTTGCTCCGACCACCCTGCTTGGATCCCTTGCACCATTACATCACAAGTCACGCTCAGGCAATGCCTCCGCCAGTTTGTTATAAAGCCTTTGTACAGCTTGTTAAGATATATAATTTAATGTCCATAGCCTGGGCACAGATGCACATTAAAATTAGAGAACTGTGCAGAGAAGGTCCATTTTAGCAATACAAATAGTGGTGAAATTGAGACCCAGAAGTAAATCTAATGCATTGTTCTTAGTCTAGTGTTGTAGTATTTGGCTGCAACTCAATTTATTTGTATTCTGAAGATATTTACAGTACGTTTAACTAGCTGCATGTCACAGTGTATACATAAATTACTCCATTAACAGTATGTTAGCTGTTTCCTTGGCTAATTATTATTCTTGCCAATTATAACCATCAGGAATTCTTTTGGAGTGGAATTGTTACTTGGAGTGATTTATTGTCTGACATATATTTGGCAGTCTGGAGTTAGTTTGAATAAATTACATTTCATATTTCTCGTCACTTTTATTAAATATGGTACCATATATTTTTTTCATTCTTTTCTCTACAGACGAGTGCTTGCAGCTGCAAAAAGAGCGAATCAGACAGGACACTTTATGTGGGTTGGCTCTGACAGTTGGGGTTCTAAGATCTCACCAGTTTTGCAGCAAGAGGAAGTGGCAGAAGGAGCTGTCACGATACTGCCAAGACGGGCATCTGTCAGAGGTTTATTAACAATCTAATATTTCCAGTCAATTTCTCTGTCTCTCTCACTTACTATCAATGCACATATATATTTTTTTACTTTTCCTAGGGTTTGACAGATACTTTACAAGTCGGACACTGGATAACAACAGAAGGAATGTCTGGTTTGCAGAGTTTTGGGAAGACAATTTTCACTGCAGATTGAGTCGAAATGCATTGCGCAGGGGTGGTCATGGAAAGAAGTGTACAAGTAAGTGTACTTTCAGGCCCATATACAATTCCTGTCCAAATCATGCTACCTCAACCGCCGTGACATCTCCAGAATGCGACCCTTTTTAACCATTGACACCACTGAGCTTCTAATTCTCTCCCTGGCTATCTCTCGCCTTGACTAACTCCCTCCTTATTGGATTACCTTTAGATAGGCTATCCCCCTTCAGTCCATCATGAATGCTGCTGCCAGACTCATCCACCTTACCAACCGTTCAGTGTCTAGTACCCCTCACTGCCAATCCCTCAACTGGCTTCCACTCACTTTATGAATACAATTCTAAGTATTAACAACAACTTACAAAGCCATCCACAACTCTGCCCCCAGCAACATCACTAACCTGGTCTCAAATTATCAACCAAACCGCACACTTTGGTCCTCCTAAGACCTCCTGCTCACTAGTTTCTTTGTCCCCTCCTCCCATGCTCCCATGCAAGAGTGTAATAGCAGATGATTGAGACAAAGTTAGGCATTTCATTTTTCTTTTTATCCACAATAAAGTTCAAGAAACTTGAGCACTGGATATCGATTAAAGGGATATCGAACGCAATAACAAAAATGTATTTTATAGCAGCTTACGAATTCTTAGATATGATGGCTGCATTCATTTTCTGTAACTTTTGGTGTAACTGCTAAAAAAAATGTTAGCAGGAGCTTGACTTTTATTTGTTAGTCAAGTCAAATTAAATTTGCAAATGCACCTAACACCACCAAGATTGACAAGCTGCAATATATAAACTTTTTGTTTTGTGTTTAATACTGCTTTAAGGATTTTTATTTACCAATGAATAGCATTAATTTTTATTTCACGCTTTTTTAGGTAAAAATTCTGCATTACAATAAAAGCATTCTATTGTTCTCTCAAGAGAGTTATGGTTGCATTGCCACTGTAAAATTGAAATAAAAAACAAAATACCAACAAATATTGACCATGCACATTATGATTTTTTTTTTTTTTTTACATGAAAATAAAGAATTTGATTCCATATCTGGAGTGAGGAAACCAGAGTCTCTGTTAATCAGCCTTTCATTTTTCAGTACACACTTATATCTTGTTTAATATAAAAAGAGAATGTTGATTCACATTTCTTGTCAGGAGTCCTGGAAGATTCTTGTACAGCTATGCA
The DNA here is from genome assembly GCF_037356315.1 of Lithobates pipiens. NCBI lineage: Eukaryota > Metazoa > Chordata > Amphibia > Anura > Ranidae > Lithobates > Lithobates pipiens. The sequence continues at coordinate 273,508,811 of NW_027507748.1, read as the reverse complement.
TCCATTGGAAACATTCACCACGTCCCGGGTCTTCTTCCCCGAGTTACACTGCTTTTATTGGTGTCTATTTTTCTCCCCCGCCACTGTCATCCATAGTACTTCACCCCTCTCCTCCCCAGCTATCTTTTCCTGCCAGTTTGGTATGATATGATCTGTGGTCATTCTTCTCAGACAATTTTTCACAGGTCTTCTTAATGACTTCCGACCCATTCTACTGCTCTTTTCCTGTTCCCGTTTGTTATTTAGCATCCATTCTCTGTTCATTGCACTGTTACTGCCTTAATGCGTCCATTCTGTTCCTTCTCTTCAGTGTTTTTTGAAGTGTCCCCCTTGTGTATACTCTGCACTGTCTGTCCTAAATTCTCAGTACTTTCAGTTCATCTCCTCTCTCATTGTTCTCCTTTTTCGGCTTATGAATTAATGTACTGGAGTTCCAACTTGAACTTTCAGTAAATGAGACCGATGCAAGCACAGCCAGCAGATTAATTTATCTATGTTGCATTCATGTTAGTTCCATTGCACATGTTCTATCCTGCAACCACCTTTAACATAATCTGACATATCATTAGATATAAAGAATTCCAGGTATTGCATTTTAAAATAATTACATTGGTCCAGTTTGTACCAATGTAACTATGCATTTACCATACCTGTGGAATAATACCTGTGGTAGTAGACAATGCCACTGCAGCAATTTCCACTAGCTTCTGGATCCCGTGTTGAGCAGCAGCCCTACTGCATTGTGGTGCTTAGCAGTGTCTTCTACAGTGATTTCTAGCTTCTAGAGGGATTCCACGTGCTGGGTATATGCACAGTTACATTGGTCCAAGTTGCGTATATGCATAGTTACATTGGTCCAAGGTGGACCAGTGTAACTATGTAAAAATTGCCCTACCTGGAACTCTTCTTTAAGTCCCATTAGTACTAAGCCCTGCTCACTTACCACCTAGCCCCATCATCTGTACTTCAATGCATGTTGGCTGGTACAGAAACCGTACTTTTACTTCTTACAAGTGGACAAAGGCTATGAACTTTTGCATTTTGTGTTTCAATTTTCTCCTTCTGCCCCTCCTCTAGTCGTTCCCCCTTTGGATCTGTGATTTGCTCCACTGACCTCTTTTCTCTTTTCTGGTAATAGTCTACTGCCCTCTCTTCTTTTTCCTATCCTAATTGTTACTGCTCTTTCTACCTTTCCTTTCACACCTCCTAGTCACAGTCTAGTCAGATCATCCATGCTCAGGCACTACTGACATTCTGCCATGTAATCTTAATCACAAAGACCCCTCTTCTCTAAACTTAATCACAGTCCTCCTTTGATCTCTAAATTCTCTCTTATCTGCTCTATTTAATACACTGTCCCTGATTTTTGAAGCTGTCCTGCATATTTACCCTTTCCTCTCCAAGCTTCCATTCCAATTGTCACAATCTTCACCTTCCATTTATCTTCTTTCCTGCTTTCATTATTCATATCTTCACAGTCCTTTGTGCCCAAAGAAGGGATCTTGATATGTTCTCCCTCACTCCTCCATCAGCAATAACCCCCTATCACCAACCCCTCTTTACCTCTAGCTCCTGTCCCCTGCACTGCTTAACTATCAGTCTCCATCCTTTACCTTCATCACCCACCACTCCAAATACTGTCTCAAATACGCGATTTGAAACACTATACATGTAAAAAATAAGTTCACCCCATCAAGATTGTTGACTTCTTTTTCAATATTTGAACAGGCAATCATTAGATCTTTATTCAAACGGTGCTTACAATTAAAGGTGGTATATTGAAACAAATGAAGCTTAAAAAATAACATGGTATATTTATTTTTACAATGTATACAAAATGAAAATTCAGATTTGTCACATGTAAAAAGTAAGTACACCACTACATTTACCACCACTTCAAATGTATGTAATTAGAATTAGGTATTCCAGAATAAGTTCCAATATATAGGGAATATGCAGGTAGAACCTCTTGTTTTTAAACTGCAGGGTCTTGATTTACTAAAGGCAGGGGTGGACTGACCATTGGGCCACTCGGGCACTGCCCGAGGGCCCCATGCCACTAGGGGGCCCCATCAGGGTTGCCAGCCTCAGTAAAAGCAGGGACAGTATGTAAAAATTATTATTTTTTTTTTACATCTGTCTCTGAAATGTTGCTTACCAACATCCTTTTGGTCTAAAAATCCAGAGATTATAGCTGCCCCACCTCTCCAGTGCCTTCTCAGCCAATAGAAACATGTCTGTGTATACTGTGTGATTGTATACTGTGTGTGTGTGTTTGTGTATACACTGTGTGGCCCCATAATCTCTGATTGCCTGGGGGCCCCATAATCTCTTATTGCCTGGGGGCCCCATGAGTTGTCAGTCCACCCCTGACTAAAGGCAAATAGGTTGTTTACTTTGCAAGAGATTTTTTTCACAGAGCTTAGTGAATATGGTGCAGCTCTGCTGAACTCCATCAATCAATTACTTGCAAGTAAAAATGCTGTTTTTTTTCTTTGCACATGATAGGGTATTTTGGTAAGTGAAATTTTAGCATATTTACTAACTCTGAGGAAGATTCCCTTGCAAAGAACAACTTCCTTTGCAATGTGAACAGCCTGTTTGCCTGTGGTAAATCGACCCCCAAATATCGCGGCTCTGGTGTTCTGGTATCTATAATTTTAAGTTTAATTCCAAATGGATATTTCAGCACAACAATGATTTTAATCATACTTCAATCCATCATGAAATGGAAAGCATTTTGGACTAGCCCAGTCATCTATCTGATTTTAATCCCAATTAAATCTTGTGGGGAAATTTGGAATGAGCCTTTTATGCAAAAAAAAAAAAAAAAAAAAAAAAAGCCCACAATCTTTCAACTGAATGTATTTTGTGTGGAGCAGTGGTCAACATTTTAATTGAGTCGATGGTAAGCAGTTATGCAAAATGAAGTCATTTCTGCTATAGGGGCAAATCACACTTCTGAGACCAAGGGTACTTACTTTTTTCCACCACACACCATTAAATCTATTGATATTTTTGTTGATTAAAAGATTAAAAAATAAAAAAATTCCTTTGATTTTTCATTCAAGCTTATTTATTTAACCCGTAGGCTCTGTATGAATTAAGATGTAATATTTGCCTGTTTTAAATATGTGGAAAATGTCTACAGTTTTTTTAGGGTGTATTTATTTTTTCACAATTGTATTTGCAATTTTATCTATTAGCAATGGACCCTTTGTGGGTGAGATTCAGTTATGTTCTATTAAAGTGGTAGTAAACCCTTACAAACCATTTTGACCTACAAGTAAGCCTAGATTAAGTCTTATCTGTAGGTCCAAGAAATATCTCCTAAACCTACACGGTTTAGGAGATATTTACAAAAAGACGGCCGTAGACAGCGGCTTGCAGGCACACTGGGCATGCCGCTGCTAACATCGATATGCCGTTAGTGGTGGCTCCCATGCGCCTGCGCGGGAGTGATGTCATCCCTGCTCCGGTGCTGTGAGTGGCTGGAGCAGCGATACCCGGAAGAAGATGGATGCTCTGTGCTGCAGGGGACAGCGGTGACATTGCTGGCTCCTGTGTCAGGTAAGTGACACATAATGGGCTACTATGTGAGGCATAGTAGCCTATTATGCTTTACCTTTGCAGGGAGACAAATAGGAAGTAAACCCATCAGGGTTTACTTCCTCTTTAACCACTAGAGGACCAGCTGCCGCAGTTATACTATGGCAGTTTGGCTCCCCTGAGCAAATCAACAATAGTAAGAAGATCCGGTGTTCTGTCAAAAACTGTCTGGCCATCGGATCGCAAGCGCAGTACAGGGCGGACACTATCCGATGGGGGTAATTTATTGGTACATCACAGTGACAATAAAACAATAATGTTGACGCATTTCAGCAATAGCCTTAGTCATTATTGTTTTATTGTCACTCTGATGTACCAATAAATGACACTTCAAGGATTTACAGTCTTGCTGGCTCTTCTTACTATTGTTGCATTGTTTTGGGATATATTGAGCTTCAGTACTTGTGAGTGGACCTGGTGTATGGATTGGGTTGTCCCTGCAGAGCGCTGTTACATTTTCCTTTTCTCCCCTGGGCAAATCGCCGTAGCTGTACGTCGGCTTTAAGACCACTAGGGGGTGTGCGCACACTGGCGCAGGGATGGAGCCAATGCGCGTGCCCGGCGGCCGCGATGTCCGCTGGGCACCTCCGATCGATCCTGAGAGGGCCAAAAGAGAGATCTGTCAATGTAGAGAGGAGACAGATCTGTTGTTCCTACTGATTATGAATGGTGATCTGCAGTCTTCTCCAGGCAGTCAAATCCCCCCACAGTTAGAATCACTCCCTAGGAGACACATTTAACCCCTTGATCGCCCCCCCCCAGTGGTGTTTACCCATTCCCTGCCAATTACATTTACACAGTAATCAGTGACTATTTTTAGCTCTGATTGCTGTATAAATGTCAATGGTGCCAAAAAAAAGTGTCAAAAGTGACCGATCTGTCCGCCGCAATGTGGCAGTCCCACTAAAAATTGCAGATCACTGACATTACTAATAAAAAATAATAATAATAAAAATGCCATAAATATATTCCCTATTTGGTAGACGCTATAATTTTTGCGAAAAGCAATCAATATACGCTTATTGCGATTTTTTTTATCAAAAAAAGAATACATATCAGCCTAAACTTAGTAAGAAATTCCTTTTTTAAATATTTTTGCGGATATGTTTATTATAGCAAAAAGTTTCAAAATTGTCACTCTTTTTTTGTTTATAGCGCAAAAAATAAAAAACGCAGATGTGATCAAATACCAAAAGAAAGCTCTATTTATGGGAAAAAAAGGCGTCAATTTTGTTTGGGTACAAGACCTCATAATTGTCAGTTAAAGTGACTCAGTGCCGTATCGCAAAAAATGGCCTGGTCATTAAGGGGGCAAATCTTTTGGGGCTGAACTGGTTAAAATTCAAAACCACATTGAAAAGCAAGTGTTTGCAGAGGTTGCCGTATGTCTGGTATGTTGAAAACCTTCTTTTCAGTTCAATCCTTTAGGACATGCAGAAGTGAAACTAGCAAACACATGTGTAGCATTTTGAAAGGAAATGCTCACAAAGTGGGAAATGCAAATAATAGCCACAAAATTGTGTGTGGCTAACTCTAAAGTTTTATTAAAGGTTTGGATTTAAAAAAAGCAAAAAAAAAAAAAAAACAGACATGTTATACTTACCTGCTCTGTGCAGTGGTTTTGCACAGAGCAGCCCAGATCCTCTTCTTCTTTGGTCACTGCCGGCATCTGCTCCTTCCCCTTGACCAGTGCCCCCAATAGCAAGCCACTTGCTATTGGGGCACTGGTATGTGCTCGCTCCTGAGCTCTGCCTTATACATCCATAAGATACATAGAGCCACAACTCTCCCCCTCTCTTACTCTCTCCTCATTGTCTCACTGGCTGTGATTGACAGCAGTGGGAGCCAATGGCTCCTGCCTCATGTGGAGAGGGAGTCCCAGAACAGCCAAGGCTCTTATGCACATCGCTGAATGAAGAGGGGATTCAGGTGATTATTAGGGAGTATGTGGGGGGAAAAGCATGCAGAAGGTTTTCTACCTTCATACATAGAATGCATGAAGGTAAGAAATCTTCAGCCTTTACAACCACTTAAAGCAAAATTTTAGGAAAAATTCACCATTGAAATACATACATATTTGCTGTTTTACCTGCCAAACAATAGCTAATCTTGTGATTTATATTCATTTTCCACACTGCATAGCCAGACAGGTGATACGTAGGTTCTGATTAAGCAGTTTATCTCCCTGGTTCAGCAGTGTAGTCCCAGAATGTGTCACCTCTCCACCTCCAGCCTCCTCATTGAACAGTAAATCAGCATTGTCACCTCTACAGTGAGCAGGGAGCTGCCCTAGTAAACAGCCAATTTGGCTGAGGAGATGGTAATGCTAAAATAGGAGGTAGCAGGGGGATCTAAAACCGGCTCTACTACTGTAGGATTTCATTTTAAATGATTGTTTTCAGAACATTTGTTTGATTATCTAATAGTTAAAGGAGATGATCACCTTTTCAGAATGATCAAATCAAGTCAATTGTAACTGATCTAAATGCACATGCCCTTGTCAAAGATAATCCGGAAGTAGGTAATTTATTTCTGTAAATTAGAGATGTTGACATGGTACTAAAATGAGTCAAGTTCACGAAGGCACCATGAAATGGTTAGAAAAGTGATTTTTATACTTTGTCATCCTAACATTCAAATTGCTAGAAAGTTTTTTTTTTTGGAGGGGGGGGGGGGGGGAGGGTCAGGAGCCATGCAGCATCATAGGAGAGTCAGAAAAAGGGAAATGAAAACTCCTCCTACAAGCTTTAGCCAGTTCTTGGCCAGACACTGTTATTTTTTATTGGGGGAGTGCATGTGATCAGCACAGGGCCAATCAGCACTGTCCAGACAGAGTATCAGGGGAGAATGAAAACTGGTCCTACGAGCCTAACCAGACACTGATAAAAATCACAAGACTGCTATATACTGCTTAAAGGAAAAGGTGATTAGCAGTGAGAAAAGGTGTTTAGCAGTTTATATTTACTAAATAATTGCATTTGCATGTTCTGTGTACTGTGGGAGACCAGATAAAGTGAATGCAGGGTCCTGGGTTTAGTAACACTTTAATTTCACTTTAAGATAGATATTTGTCACATGAAGAAAACAATTTAAAGCAGACTCAAATGGAGCTAAATTAAATTTGAAACCACAAAATTAGATAGATAGATAGATCGATAGATAGATAGATAGATAGATAGATAGATAGATAGATAGATAGATAGATAGACTTTAATGTCATCTGTCATCCACTTTTATACATACAACAACATTTTTCCGGGTACTCTTTACCGCAGCAATAAAACACTTCTCAACAAAACCACACATACATACTTCTAGCATGCACCCACATATCTATTTAAATATATCAAAATATAAAATGTTATTTAAAAATAAAAGAATATTATAATTCCACATAAAATTCTTAAAACACTGTACCTGATGGGATTATGGACAATACAGCCCTAAGGAAAAACCAATGCTTTAAGCGATTAGTGTGCATTTTAAGCGTTCCTTATATTTTCCCTGACGGCAATGGGACAAACACAAATTACTTATAGTTTATGAATTGGCACACATTTCCTTGTCTTAAGAAAAATCTTTAACCTATCAGATGATTTTACAGTTATTGTCAAACAACAAATACGACAAATGTGATACTTTATTTTTTTCCAAAATTTCAAGATGTAGCTATCCTTTCCAATGTGTGCCATAATTTGAAAAACGCTTTTCTTTATCGTACATCATGGGATACAGAGCCTTAAGTAATTACTTAATGGGTTATAGGCCACCTTCAGGTGTTGACACTTGTTGGTATACCCAATGAAGGAAGTTCACTGCCTATATAACCCCTACTACTTACAGGAGCACATCAGTTTTTTCGCCAGTGTCTAAGGTGTTGGTCACTAGTGAAGATGTGCTCTGAGGAGCTCCAGGAGGGATCCATGCTGGATTTAAAGGGGGTACAGTAGTTTATGAACATACAAAAACAGCCATTTGCATTTTTTTGTATAAAGTGAAGTCTTCCTTTAAAACTGGGAGCCTAACAAACACTTCTGACATAAATTCCCCTTCCCTCCCCTCGTGGAGAGGTGCGGTAACAGCTTCCACTGTTTGTATTATCAGACTTGCCCTTGTTGAGCCTGGACAGGCATTCAGCCCCTGTATAACATTGCAGATTCTAAAAGTCTGGCGTTCATCGCGGCCGGCGCTACCTCCTTAAGTAAATGGATGACCCGCCCCCTTTGACGCCATGGGGAAGGCATTGGGAAGTCCCCATGCGTCAGAGGGAGGCGGGGTCACCCGGTACGTCACAGTGTGGCCCCGTCCTCAGTTATAAAAGAACTGTCCCCTGAGAGAACGGTCATTATGGTGGGTGCCTCCCATGGAGGCTGATCGGTGGCGGCGTGTGTTTGATGAATGGACTTAGTGGGACTTTTTTTATTTTTTAATAAAGGACTTGTCCCAAGATGTGTCTTGTGGTTTTTTAACATTTTGACACTTTTTTTGTGAAATGGTAGGGGTACAATGTACCCGTTACCATTTCAAACAGGGGGGGCTGGATCTGGGGTTCCCCTTGTTAAAGGGGCTTCCAGATTCCAATAAGCCCCCTGCCCACAGACTCCCACAACCATGGGCAAGGGTTGAAGGAATGAGGCCCTTGTCCCCATCAACATGGGGACAAGGTGTTTTGGCGAGCTACCCCAAAGCACCCTCCCCATGCTGAGGGCATGTGGTCTGGTACAGCTCAGGAGGGGAGCTGCTCTCTCATCCACCCCCTCATTTCTAGCAGCCTGCCAGGTTGCATGCTCAGATAAGGGTCTGGTATGGATTTTTTTAAATTTTGGATTGGTTTGGGGTTCCGGGGACCGACAATTTATTATAGCCGCTAGTAGTTTTAAATTACTTTTTTCCTTTAGAAATGTCATTTTGTGTAGGGACTGTTCTAAACATGGGAAAAATGTGCCACTTTACAGGCATATTATAGACACCCCCCATACGAAATTTAAAGGAATATTTCACTTTATTGTTTCATTTTAAGCATTAATAAAATCACTGCTCCTGAAAAAATTGCAGTTTTTTAAACTTTTTTGCATTGATAAATGTCCCCTGGGGCAGGACCCAGGTCCCCAAACACTTTTTATAAAAAAAACTTGCATATTAACCCTTAAAATTATCCCTTTTGATTTTTCATGTTCGTGTCCCATAGACTTTAACGGTGTTCGAACAAATTTTTTTGCCTGTTCACATGTTCTGCTGCGAACCGAACCGGGGGATGTTTGGCTCACCTCTACCATTCTGTCATCCTCTCCAGAGATACCTGACATGGCAAGCAAGGGTGAGTCATTGGAAGCAATTGGTGGTGAAACTTCTTCTCACATTTCAGCCCCTGTAGACTGAAGATGCATTTTCCCCTACCCTGTAGGGCTTAGAAGGAAGATTAGCGGCTTTAATTGCATCCTCCATCCAAGAGGATAGGAAGCGTGCTAGTTCCCCCACCTCAAACCCCCTTTTCCAAGGGAACAGAGGGCGCAGGATGAGGTATTACCCTTAGGTGATCGCGGAGGAAAACAAGCCGAATTTTCCTCTGCGGAGGAAACAATAATTGATGAACCTTATGCAACCTCGCAATCTGACAGATTGATGGTACAAACTCTTACAGAGATGGTTCATTCCACTTTTTATGCTAATCCTAACAGAATCAGATAAAAGTTTGGTCCTTTCCTTGGATTAAAAACAAAAAACATTCACAGCCTTTTTTCATGCATTTCTGGAAGGGCTTATTTATGCTGAATGGGATCAACAGGATAAGCATTTTTTCCCTCCAAAGTGTTTCTCAGTTGTCTATCATGGAGGAAAAATTCAAAAGGATGGAAAGTGCCAGCATTAGACGCTGCGATTTCCAGCATCAATAAAAATGCACAAATGCTTAAGGATCCAACAGATAAGAAGTTGGAATTTTTTGTTAAAATCCTCCTACCAAAGGGGGTATGTTTTGCCATAGACGCCATAAAAGACTCTATCCACCAAGCATCCTGCCTTGCGCTTGTGCTAAAACACATGTGTAGGACTCTGTGGTTGAAAAGTTGGTCAGCTGAAGCATCTTGCAAAAAGGCTTCTGACTAGTTTCCCTTTTTCATTGGGGAAGATTTGGTCAAATACATACAAATGATTTCCTTTTATTTAAACTGACTCCTTCCCCTGCATCAGGGGCAGCTGCCTCTAGGCAGTGGTGACGGCCTCCACCGTCAGACTCAAAGAGGAGAAATCATTCAGCCCCTGTATACATGATTGAAAATGCATTTTTCCTCTGCCCTGTAGGGCCTAGAAGGAAAACTTTAACCGCATCCACTATGCAAGGAGAGGAAACATGTTAGATCCCCCCCCCCCCCACTTTAGATCTCTTATCAAGGGAACAGTGGGTAGAGGATGAAGGGTTATCCTCAGGTGATCAGGAAGAAAGGCAAACCGATTACTCCTCTGCGGAGGAGACAACTGGAGTTGAACCTTTTTTCAGCCTCACAGTCGGAGAAATTGCTGGCACAAATCTCTTACAGAGATGATTCGTGCCTTCTGGCGCCTATCGGCATCAGGGATGCATATCTGCATGACCATATATTTCTCGCTCACCAAAGGTTTCTGCGGTCGAAGTAAAACAGCAGCATTTCAGTTTATAGCCTTGCCCTTTGGGCCAGCTACAGCACCCCGAGTGTTAACAAAAGTGCTAGCCCCACCTCTAGCCAGGTCAAGGGCACAGGGCTTAAACAGTCTTGGCATAACTAGACGATCTATTGCTATAGACCAATTGGCGTTCAGAATAAGGTATACACATTACAACCATTTACCTGGAAAAGTCTAGGTTGCATTCTCAACCTAGTGAAGTCTCCCTTTAAACTACTAAAAAAGCTGGAGTATTTGGGTCTGATCATAGATACAGCCCAGAAAAAGGGTGTTCTTGCCTACTGCCCAGGCACAAAACAACTTCATAAGAGAGTTGGTGCAGCTGGTCAGGTCAAAAGGAGATCCCTCCATTCGCCTTTGCATGAGGTTGTTAGAAAGGATGTGGCTTCATTTGAAGCAGTTCCCTATGCCCAGTTCCATTCGAGACTGTTGCAAGACAGTATTCTATCTGCTAACTAGACGATCCAAGCTTTGGACTTGCCAGTGGGGCTGCCCCTAAGGGTGTCCCAAAGCCTCAATTGGTGGTTACTAACCAGAATCTACTGAAAGGAAAATGCTTCAGACCTGTTATCTGGAAAGTGGTAACGACACATGCCAGCCTTTCAGGCTGGGGAGCAGTACTAAGGAAGACAACTGTCCAAGGACAGTGGTCAAGAACAAGAAAAGCCTTGTTCATCAACATCCTAATGATTCGGACAGTGCATCTGGCTCTAAAGACCTGGACTTCCAGGTTAAGGGTTTGTCCTGTCAGGATCCAATTCAATCGAATGCCACTGCTGTGGTCTATATCAATCGCCAACGGAGCACCAAGAGTCTCTCAGCACAGAAAGAGGTGAACCATATTCTAACTTGGGCAGAAAGAAATATTCTGTGCGTATCAGCAGTCTTAATTCTGGGAATAAAGAATTGGCAGGCAAACGACTTAAGTCACCAGCAGTTATTCCCAGGGGAATGGTTTCTTCACCCCGATATATTCTCAGGCTGTTTGCCAAAGATGGGTGACTCTGGATGTAGATCTTCCAGCGTCCAGTTCAACATAATGTTAGTCAACTTTGTGTCCACAACAAAGGATCCATTTGCATGCAGAACAGATACATTGTTGATACTGTGGGATCAGCTTTCACTGATCTATGAATTTTGCCCTATTCAATTGCTGCCTTGATTTGCAGGATCAAGCGGGAAAGAAAAACTGTAATTCTGGCAGCACCAGCATGGCCTAGAAGGTCATGGTATGCAGAAATCGTAAAGATGGCAGTGGAGGATCTATGGTTCCTTCCACTAAGGCCAGACCTGCTTTCACAGGGGCCGATATTCCAACCTACTTTACAAACGCTAAATTTAAGGGCCTGGCTATTGAAACCCACATTCTGAGGAAACATGGGCTTTCTGGGTCAGTTATCTCTACTTTCATTAATAAAAGGAAACCAACTTCCAGAACTATACATTATAGAGTCTGGAAGGCTTATGTTTCCTGGTGTGAATCCAAGGGCTGACACCCTTGGAGATATATCATAGGCAGAATTCTTGCCTTTCTACAATTAGGCATAGAGATGAAGTTGGCCTTGAGTACTATTAAGGGCCAAGTCTCAACCTTATTGATTTTATTTAAAAAATGCATTCTTAGTCCGGGGTTTTATACAAGGGGTGATGCGGATTACTCTGCCAGTTATATCACCTTTAAGCCCTAGGGACTTGAATTTAGTTTTGTCAGTGTTACAAAAACAGCCATTTGAACCGATACAGCATATTCCCTTATGCTGCGTACACACGATCGGAATTCTCATCGGAAAAAGCTCTGATGGTTTTCCCACCGCAATTCCGATGGAATTCCACTCAAACTGTCTTGCCTACACATGGCCACACCAAATTCTGACCACCAAGAACGCGGTGACGTACAACACGTACAACAGGACTAGAAAAAGGAAGTTTAATACCTAGTAGCCAATAGCTTCCATCTCGTAGTTGAATCTGGGCATGCACAAGTTTTTGCACGTCGGAATTGCATACACACTATCGTAATTTCCAATATTATGAAAGTTTTTCCATTGGGAAAATTGAGAACATGCTATCACATTTTTGCTGGCAGGAATTCGCTAAATTCCAGCTAAATTCCGATGGAGCATACACACGGTCACATTTTCAGATGAAAAGCTCTCATCAGTCTTTTGCTGGCTGAAATTCAGATCGTGTGTACGCAGCATTAGTCCTTCTGACAAGGAAGCTGGTATTTTTGGTTGCTATATCCTCAGCAAGGAGGGTTTCAGAATTGGCTGCTCTTTCTTGTAAAGAGCCATATTTGATTATTCAAGAGAATAGAGTGGTGTTACGCCCTTGTCCAGGCTTTTTGCCAAAAGTAGTTTCAAGTTTTCACCTGAACCAAGATATTGTCCTGCCATCGTGTTTCCAAAAGCATGTTCGAGGGAAGAAAAATCACTACATTGTCTTGATGTAGTGAGAGCAGTGAGAATCTATTTAAAGACAACTGCTTAGGTTCTTAAGACTGATGTCTTATGTATTCTGCCAGAGAATCCTAAGAGGGGACAGGCAGCGTCAAAATCCACTGTCGCTAAGTGGATTTGGCAAGTTATAATTCTAACTTATAATTAAGGGGTAAGATTCCCCCTTTTCAAGTTAAGGCCCACTGTACCAGGGCGGTTAGTGCTTCTTGGGCAGTGCGTCACCAGGCCTCCATGGCTCGGATCTGTAAGGCCGCAACTTGGTCTTCAGTGCACACATTCACAAAAATGTTATCAGGTGGATGCAAGGAGGTATGAGTATATCGCCTTTGGGCACAGTATGCTGCAGGCAGCAGTATACGTCCTCATCATAGGACACAGAGGTCCCTCCCCTCTTTTGGGATTTAAGTATATTGCTTTGCTACAAAAACTGATGTGCTCCTGGTAGGAGAAGGGGTTATATAGGGGAGTGAACTTCCTTGATTGGGTATACCAGTGTCAACACCTGAAGGTGGCCCATAACCCATTAAGTAATTACTTACGACTCTGTGTCCCATCATGTACTCCAAGAAAAGTATTTTACAGGTAAGCTGTTTTAAAAATCGTATTATTCTTGCAGTGTCTCAGTGGATCAGTCATATAATCTTCAATGGAAATATAGTTTATGCTTTTTTGTTTTAAATTTAAGATAATTTTTGAGTTTTTCTAACAAAAAAATAAAGTTTTGCTTAATTCTCAGCTACATTGATCAAAACAGTTCTTGAAATATTTTAGTCAATAAGATATGCAATCTGAAAGGTATACTTTATCCAGTAATTTAACAATATAAATTCAAATTTTTTTTCCCTATATTTTCTAAAAATTCTTCCAATTCAAAGTGAAAATATCCTATTCGTATTTTAAGGCTCAGTGAAAGAAACTTGCATTACCTTAGGCAATCGGATATATAATTCCCAAAGCACAGTTTATCGGTATAATTAATTTACATTACTGTCACTATTGGGCAACAAATGCCCATATTCTGTTTTTTTCCGCAAAGTAAAGCTTTTGCATTCTGTCCATTTAAAGTCATGCTTGAAAAAAAATATTTATCTTGCCTCAATCAAATGCATACTTTGATACATATTTTGTCTATTAAAGTTAAAAATAAACTATAAATATTTCACTATTTTGGGCAATAAATATTAAATGTGTTCTCCTATTTTTTATTCAGTATTTCTTTTTACAGTAAAATAAAGCATGTTAGTCTGCATATTTTGGGCTCCAGTGATGTATATATACAGTGTTGTTCCTGTAGTGTGTTAGGGACCTTTCACATGGCTGTCCATGAGTCATTTTGCATCAGTATTCATCTGCTCTGTCCCATTTTGAGTCTGCAAAAATGGAAAGGATGTAAACCTTTTCCATTTGTTTTTGTGGACCTAAACTGACTCGGATGTGAGTGGATGTAAACAGATGTGCATATAAAAAATGGACACATGGGGTTTGATTTACCAAAGGCAAGTAGGTCGTTTACTTTGCAAACGGAAATTTCCTTAGCTAAGAAATGTTCCCATAGCTTAGTAACTGTGGTGAAATTCACTTCTCAAACAATACACAAACAAATGCAAAGAAAAGAAAAAGAAACAATCTTTTTTCTTGGCCATTATTGGATGATGGAAGTCAGCAGAGCTTTACCTCATTCATTCAGCCAAGGGAAAATTCCCTTGCAAAGCGAACATTTATTTCAGCCCCATAATCATCATCGCTTTGCAATGACTATCAACTTGTGGTCACACTTTTTTATTTTCAATCTGAAGTAAAGAATTTTATGCACAGTTAAACCAACTTATTAAACAGTATTTAGTCTTATAATAGCTAACTTTAGTCGCTACCTGTTAGACACTAAAACATATCTATTATAACATGATAAGAATATCATTTTTACAAGCTGCCAACTATTAAAAAAATCTTTTCATCAATCATAAGAGTTGCAGCAATGAACAAGGCATTAAAGAGACTAAGGGGGCAAACGGCTGAAGGTAAGGCAGGCATTTATAATATATGTTTGGGGTGGTAGAGAAAGCAACACCAACAGAATTATATTGCAACTGTGTAAATGGGGTGATTCAGCCCTTGCAAGCAGATGACATTGACTGGATTGCCTGTCAATTTTTTTGGGCTGGCTACAACTTTCACACAATATCCCCTGACTCCTCATCATTCTGCATCTATTATAAACAAAAGCAGGATTGGTGCTGCTGGATTCAGGATTTCCAATCTGAGCAAGTTAAACTTTAAGTAGAAGAGTAGATGGATGAAAACTCCCAACCTTTGGGGTGATGGCTGAAATTTAAAAGTGGTCTTTGCTGATGGCTCTAGCACCTTTGGCAAATCCAGTAATGAGAAAGGTGAAAGCAGTCAAGGAACATGTCATTCCACAGCATCTGTTATTTAGCATCCACTGTTTGCTGCTGCAGGTACCCGTATGCTTCCCTGCAGCCCCCAAAATTTATTTTATTTCTGTATTCTCTGCTGATTCTACCAAAAGGTGCTGCACCCAGGAAAAATACAAACATTAGAAGCACCTTTAGAAGTATCCCTACTAAAACACCCTGAGAAAAAAATAAATCATAATTTCGCTACAATTTTTCCTGACAGGCATCCTTCTACATGTGTACTTAGGTAAAAAAAAAGTAGGATATATGGAAGTTCAGTTGGAAGTTGGGAATTTTCCATGAAAGACCATGTAACTGTATGCAAGCCAAAATTTGTGAACCATTGTTTATTTTTTTTGCCTGAGCAAAAATAAGGATTACAAGCAATTGTCAGAAACCACTGTAAGCAACTTGTAATAAATGTCTAGGGTTACTATCTAGTCATTGATGGAACTACTGCTATAGAAGCTCACGTGATTGCTATGAGGCCCAGGGTGAGGATTGGTTGTGGCCACAGACCCGGGTGAGGTGAGCTCTCTCCTACACCTGTGAAGTTGTTCTAACAATACCTTACTTCATAGGACCAATCCAGCACAAACTATCTACCTTTGGTGCTTTTCACAGTGGTGTTTTATAGTTCTGTAGTAAGGGCCAACACCGGCCATGGGACAAGAAGGAGGAACCATAAGTAGACCTGCTGACAGCAATCCAAGAGCAGGCCTTGCTCCTGAATCCTGCAGAGGTACTCAGAAAAAAAACCTTCTATGGCTTTGGTATCAGTGGAACTCCCACTAACATCAATGAAACTGATGGCTTTTGTTATCAGTCCCACTGACACCAGTAACATTTCTGTTTCTAGTCCCACACTGACATACTGTTTTGTTTTCTGTGGTGGGAGAATGGATCCTTAAACATTTTGCAATGGGGATTCAAGATTTCTTGTTAAGCCCCTGTGTCTACAGTAGTGTAGGTTGGAAAAACATGAAGATAATATATTATGTTTTTACTGGGCCATTCCTATAGGCACCATTACCACTGTTTGTTTTTTGTCCTTCTTTTAAACACAGATCAGGAGCGAATTGGTGTAGGGTCTTCCTATGAGCAAGAGGGAAAAGTACAATTTGTTATAGATGCAGTATATGCAATGGCTCATGCTCTTCACAATATACACAAAACTGTCTGTCCTGGCAGTGTCGGACTTTGCAGTCGTATGGACCCAGTTGATGGAACTGACCTCCTAAAATACATTCGTAATGTCAACTTTACAGGTAAGATAAACAATCTTAGAACCTCAATATGTTCCCATTTAATGAAAGAATATTAGAAACATTCTTCAGACCAATGGAATATAACTACCGGTAATTGGCTTTTCATTATTTTATTCAAATATGTGCTTTCAATGTTTGTCTGTTATATCTGCTTGGCTTGCTTTGCAATAAGAGCAGCTTGAACCAGGCAAGAAGAACTCAGAGTAAGTCTTTGCAGACTGTGGACCTGGTGATGAGGATGATGGCGACAAACATTAGGAGGATGATGAAAATGATATATTCTTATAACAAATTGTTGGGAAAGAATAACAAGCTAATTAAGTCCTATGTGTGAATCCTTTTTTCTCCCCCCCATGCTTTGAGAAAATATGGCACACTGATTGCCAAGCCCATCTATTATTTATACTTAACAATTTTTGTTCTGTTAGAGAGATTTACATTACCCCATATCATCTGCAATTGTACAGGCTTCAAGCTAGGGAAGGCATGTCACCTTGGATTGTGTTGATTTCCAGCAAGCTATTTGATTGAATCTGAAAAGAGGCCTGTCAAACTGCACTTAGGAGTGCATTTAGTCTGGACAAAAAGATATCGTGGCCAGAGGTATGGCCAAATAATTGTTGGTAGCAGTGAATAATATTGAGACATCAGGGCAGGGCTATGAGTGTACTAGTGGCTTGTGATTTGTTTTCATTGGGTGAAAGGTATAAAACAGCGAGCATACTAGATTGTATTTGTGACACCCCCTATATTATAGTAATGTAAATCGTGCCATGTCACAATGTTGAAGTAGCTGGGTTAATTTACTCCAGACTATGTACATTTGTCAAGAATGTAATGATGATGTTATGTATATACATGCTTTTTGTTATATTTTTTTTTAATATTAAAAGATACATTTTTTTTACAAAGGGCAGTTTGTGTAATTGTAAACTCTCATGTACTTGGTATGGAAAAGGGCAAATAAATATTATGTAAAAATAAAATACTACATGTACATAAAGCTGTGTGAATAAAATTGTTTAACCAAGATAGATAGAGGAATAATTTATCCAATTAAACATTAACATTTTATTTTGAATTCATTCCAAATAGAAAGTTTTTTGTCCTGATTACTAAAATAAAGATATTTTACATCTCATTTACAGTTATATTATGAAATGTGGTGATAAAGTGATAATGGATGTCTACTTGAACAATTTCAGCTAATTCATGATTTATTTATTATTCGTTTTAATTTTACTTGAGTTATTTCTTTAAAGTGATAGTAAACTCTGTTTTAATTTTGACCTACAGGTAAGCTTTATACAAGGGGGTGCTGATAAGTATTGAGCCTTACCCGGAAATAATTGAGTTAGGAAGCTGTAACTGCCACACTATTCTACATATTCCTCTAGGAAGTCAATGCATTTGCAATATCTGTCCTGCAGCTTTTTAAGTCCCTGCAAATAAAATTCTTCCGACAGCTGGTGTAACCACTCATTTGCAGTATTAGTTGCCTCCCGAACACTCCCAAATTGTTGTCCCTTTAGGTGTTTTTTTAGATTGGGGAACAGATGATAGTCAGAAGGAGCCAGGTCGGGTGAATAGGGTTTTGCCATTGTTTCACCTGCAGTGTGTGATAAGGCGTTGTCACACAACAGGATGACACCTTTGGAGAGATTTCCTCAATATTTTTCCTTGAATTTTTGCCTTTCACTTTGTCAGTAAAGCACACTAATATGTTGCAATGATGGTTGAACCCTTTTGGAGGTAGTCCACCAGCATAACTTCCTTCTTATCCCAAACTGTTGCCATTTGCTTCTGCACTGACCTTTGCACATGGAACTTCTTCAGCCTGGGGAAAACACTGTGCCTTTATTCCTTATGATTCTGAGACAAAGCAACTGTCTAACAGTAGATCCATGCCTCATCACCAGTTACATGTATATCAAGGAAATCTAACTGATGTCTCAACACATTTCCTCTTTTGTTCAGTTGTCAAAAGTTTTGGGATCCACTTTGCTGAAAGCTTTCTCATTTCCAAATGGTTGTAGATAATGGCACCAACTCTCTCACGTGATATTCTCAGATATGTAGCAATACTTTTGGCTGATATTCAGCAGTCCTCCACGATCATGTCATGGATGGCTTTCACATTAGCAAGCACAGAGACAGAAACAGGATTTCCAGTGGGTTTATCATTTTCAACACTGAAGTGGCCAGTTTTAAAATTGACAACCCCAAAACCATTGCATATAAAGGGCCACTGTCACCCAAAGTTTGTGACATTTCATCATGGATCTGGTTCGCACCTTTCCCTTGGAGAATCAGGAACTTGATTATGGTACTATGCTCTTCGACAATGAATTTTTCTGGAGGTGCTGCCATGGTGACTTTGGACCTAAAATAGAAAGATAAGTTAAACTCATAGGTAGCTGATTTTTGCACCTTTGAATATAGACAAATTAGCCAGTACACCCTGCAATTTACAGCTTCCTTGCTCAATTTTTTCTGGGTAAGGCTCAATATTTATCAGCACCCCCTTGTAGAGCTTACCTGTAGGTTAAATGAATATCTCCTAAATCTGCAACATTTTATTTTCCCTTTATTCTACATTTACTACCACTTTAAGTTGGAAACTCTTTTTAATAATTCTGTATGCGTACGCAGTGTTGTGTTTGGATTGACATAATATCAGCCATAAAATCGTTGAGTCTATGGTTGGCAGATAATAGTGACTTATGGCATGTACAGTACATGTAACAAATGAGGCATTTATGGTTTCCTCTGCCCTACTTTATTATTACATTACATGCATGTAGGCTAATCAGTAGAGTAATGCAAGGGATGGCGATTATGTGGAAAGACAAAAGACGACAGTGCATTTTAATTTCACCTTGTCTTTTGTAAACTTATGTTCATTAATCCTTTAAAGGGATCTGTCAAGCAAGAACAATAAAGTCTGGCATTGCTAACCTCTTTTTGAAAATGCCAGTTCCCTGGTTGTCATAATCATGCTTTGTTTTCAATGATGTCCTGAAGCAAGTATAGAGATAAACACTTCCCTGACACTCATTTACAGTGTGCTTGTTCTTTTCCAAAACAAAAATTCAGAGGACCAAATAGACTTTGAAAATGCATAGTTGTTGGTGTCATAAGACAAGATTTGAGTATTGTCAGGACAGTTGAGTTGTAGTCCTATCCTAAAGCAGAGCCCTTAAATGTGTAAAATATATGAGATAGAAACACTAAAGTAGCTTGAGGTAAAGTTGAAAATCATTAGATTCATATTACAATTAGTTCAGGGAAAAGTTCTTCTGGCATCTAAGGCAAAAAAAAGTGTATAGGAGCTTAGACAGATGTAAAGTGCATGCTCATATGTACATTGACAGGATTAGTGCAAGGAACAGCGATAAAAGTTGCCATCCACTGACCTGGGTTACCATGTTTTAGTCCAAGGACAACTGAACAGGATAAGAGAGGTGCTAACATAGTGCCATTTTGTCTTATTTAGCTTGATTATTATTGTGACCAAAATTTGTTCTTCGTATTGGATCTAAAGAAGTTCATCAATAAAGCAAATTTTATTCTGCAATTTGTCCCTTTTAGGAACTAGAATTGTTTTTTTACAAAGCTGTTTTATGCATCGCTATAAAAAAGGAAACCAAAAATGTAAAAACATTACATTCTAATGATTAAAAAGAAAGTGCAGGAAGAAGAGGATAAAGTGGTAAATAAAATAAATGGTTACTAAGGGGCTAAAAAATAAATAAAAAAAATGTTTCTAAACAACTTATACATAACACTAATTTTATAATTAAGGCTAAAACTGTAGCCTATATTCATAAATGAGTGAACAACAAGAATTGGCTATAAAACTGACAACCAATTACTGCAGACTACACTGGGAAATGGTGGCTTTTGCAGATAATCAATGGAGCTCTACTGTACCATTGGCAGCAATAAGCTGTTCTCTGTGTATCGTTGTGTTAGCTGTCACACTGACAGCAGGGTAGCTGTGATTACATGGAGAGAGACAAACTCTTTTATTGTAATCTGCCGGACTGAGCTGTCAGTTTGGACCCCAACTGTATCTCCACCACAGCACCCAAAGCAGATGCCTTTGCCTACAATAGAATATAAATATTGCAAAATTTAGTATATAAAAGTAAACATTATGTCAAAACGAACATTGTATTGTACTTTTCCCACTGAAGTGACTTACAAAATGTGGCAGGTGTAATAAGATTTTTGGAAAATAGTTTTTTATTTATCTGGACCCCGAGTATATTTGTTGGATTCGGTGTACAATAAAACCCTGGTTGCATGTGTCTATTTGTGTGACTGTAGTATGGACTAAGTAGGATGCTGTGTCCTGCATCAACACTCATGTGCATATTTCATGCTACTAAGGGGATTTACCTTTACAGGTATTGCTGGCACACCAGTGACATTTAATGAAAATGGTGATGCACCAGGTCGTTATGAGATCTATCAATATCAAATGCACAATGGAACCCCTGAATACAGAGTGATTGGACAGTGGGCAGATCATCTCCACCTTAAAGTAAGTAAAGCAGCAAATTATTTAGCTGACTGTAACCATAGCATAGAAACACAGGAGCATGCATTAGATCTCTACCAATGTTGTATGTGTTTTAGAAGCTTCTGCCAGTTTATACTATACGGGACAAACCTTTGATGGTTTTTGTTCATGGAAGGGTGGTGGAATCTGAAAAAAATACAGGACTAATGTATCTAGGTGGCCAGCCGACAGTTGTACAGAGGAGGACAGATTTAAAAAGTCTGTGTAGTATCCATTGTAGTTTTGTTGTGAGAGATAGGAAAGCTGATAATAATAAGTGTTAAAATAAAACTTCTATTCATGAATTATGAAGGCTGCCATTTCCAACTTAAGCTTTTGAAAATACTAATTGCCTGGCTGTTTTTCTTAACCACTTCAATATTGCCCATTGTCAAATGTCATCCGCAGATGCGATCTCCCATCCTAGGCGGGCATCATACGATGTCCTCGGCTTCCCGGTGGCATAGGGGGTGCACGTGCACCCGCCACATCACCAAGGAGTCGATGAGTGTGCCTGGCAGCTGCAATGTCCACCAGGCACTCTTGTTTGCTATTGACACAGCAGGAACGTGGATCTGTGTGTGTAAACACACAAATCCAGGTCCTCTCAGGAGAGAGGAGACAGATTGTGTGTTTCTAGTATATAGAAACACCAATCGGTCTCCTCTCTTAGTCAGTCCTATCCTCCCACAGTTAGAATCACTCCCTAGGTAATACAGTTAACCCCTTGATCCCCTCCTAGTGTTAACTCTTCCCTGGCAGTGACATTTATACAGTAAACAGTGCATATTTATAGCATTGATCTCTGTATAATTGTCAGTGGTCCCAAAATAGTGTCAAAAGTGTCCGATATGTCTGCCACAATGTCACAGTCATGATAAAAAATGCAGATCGCTGCCATTACTAGTAAAAAAAGAAATAATAATAAACATGCCATAAATCTATCCCCTATTTTGTAGGCGCTATAACTTTTGCGCAAACCAATCAATATACGCTTATTGCAATTTTATTTTTTTTTTCACCAAAAATATGTAGAATACATATTGGCCTAAACTGAGGACAATTTTTTTTTATTTTTTTTTTTAATTGGGATATTTATTATAGCAAAAAGTCAAAAATATTGTGTTTTTTTTTTCAAACTTATCGTTTTTTTTGTTTATAGCGCAAAAGGTGATCAAATACCACCAAAAGAATTTGGGTACAGTGTTGCATAGCTGCATACTTGTCATTCAAAATGTTACAGCGCTGAAAGCTGAAAATTGGCCTGGGCAGGAAGGGGGTGAAAAGGCCATTTGTTGAAGTGGTTAATCAATGGGTTCGGTACTTTTTGTGTCACTGATTTGCAATAAGTATGCAGAACAGGAGTTATAACCTCACTCTGACTTCTTTAATCATGGTTGTTCTAGGTCAGTGATTTAGAATACATTAAAGCGGGACTTTACCCACAATTGATAAAAAAGAATGTTCTTTAGCAAGAAACATACATTCCACATTAATAATTATGCTACCAAAATTAGTGTGTGCTGTAACTTGCCTCCAGCATTGTTCCTGTTTCTTCTTGCTGGAGGCTGCTATTTTGTTGAAGCCTGGAGCCCCTGAGCATGCAACTGCCATGGTGTTGCACATGTGATCAGCTATGACCCCAGTCATTTGATGGTTGACAGTTTGGTTGAAAACACATGAAAATGTGACATTTAGCATTCCTGGCCTGCCGGGAATGTAACTGTTTGTTGAAACAGTTAAAACGATGGGTTTAGTTCCACTTTATTCTTTAGGCTGCCAGCAGATTGGCCTCTACAAATTCGGCACAGTGCCGAAAAACAGAGAGCAACTGAGCATTTGCAGAGCAGAGTGATACCGTGTATTAATTTTAAACAGTATAGGAACTTATTTTAAATGTTTTACATAGCTATACCTGCAAAAGGGACCAGCCTGAAGTGGTCTAGTCAGTCTGAAGTGGTCTAGCAAGACCTAATGTTTTGACTAAAGTTCCACTTTAAATCAGGAGTTTGATAAGTGTGCAACTAACATTTTTAAAAGTTGGTCAGCAATTGCAACTTCCATGTTTTCAAACTTTTCAATACTGGTTTTCATGACTTACGTTATTCAAAGACATAAAATAATGCACACAATAGATGTCATTGTAAGTAACTGGAGAAAAATTGTTGTAATAGTTAAAGGAAAACAGTGTCAATCCACTTTTTTCTGTTCCTTAAATCATGTTCTTATATTTCTTAAAACTGTCTACACTGTATATATTTTGTCTCTGTTTTCTAATTTTCCTATGTTATTTTCCCCATCAAGATTGATCGTATGCACTATCCAGGCACCCCTACTTCCGCTTCCAGTTTCCCTCAAATTCCACCTTCTGTCTGCAGCCAACCTTGCCTGCCAGGTGAAAGGAAGAAAGTAGTGAAAGGAATGCCCTGCTGTTGGCATTGTGAAAAATGTGAAGGTTATCAGTACCAGCTTGATGCCTACACCTGCAAGAGATGCCCAATCCATATGAGACCAAATGAAAACCACACATTGTGCACTACCATTCCAGTCATCAAGCTTGAGTGGAGTTCTCCTTGGGCTGTTGTGCCTGTTCTTCTTGCTGTGTTAGGCATTTTGGCAACTTTAATAGTTATGGGCACCTTCATGCGATATAATGACACGCCTATTGTTAAGGCATCTGGTCGAGAACTAAGTTATGTCCTTCTCACTGGCATCTTTTTGTGCTATGTCAACACATTCATTATGGTGGCCCAGCCAGGATATGGAACCTGCTCGCTGAGAAGGGTCTTTCTTGGACTGGGAATGAGTATTAGTTATGCTGCTCTGCTTACTAAAACAAATCGTATTTACCGTATTTTTGAGCAGGGTAAAAAATCAGTCAGTGCTCCACGATATATCAGCCCATCTTCTCAGTTGGTGATCACTGCCAGTCTTTCTTCTGTCCAGTTGCTGGGAGTGCTTGTATGGTTTTTTGTGGATCCATCCCGGCCTGTTGTAGACTATGAAAACCAGCGAACGCCAGATCCCCAGCAGGCACGAGGAGTGCTCAAATGTGACATATCAGACCTTTCCCTTATTTGCCTTTTGGGTTACAGCATGCTTCTTATGGTTACCTGCACTGTTTATGCTATCAAAACCCGTGGGGTTCCTGAGACTTTTAATGAGGCAAAGCCAATTGGTTTTACCATGTATACAACTTGCATTGTGTGGTTGGCCTTCATCCCAATTTTCTTTGGCACTGCTCAGTCTGCTGAGAAGGTAAAGAAAACAAAATTTAATTTTAAAGTAAATTTTAATTCTCTGAATGTTTTGCCATATTGTTTTTGTGGTGGTATTAGTGTATAAAAAGCATGAAATGTGTGTTGTTGCCTTGTGGTTTGGGCACATATTTATAATGTTGATATTGAATTGTGTGGCAAAGTGCTTAACATTTCACTATTACAGTTATTGGTATTGTATTTCACAAAGGCTTCATAGGGGATTTCACCAGTGTGTCAAAAAGTCTATGCATAAAGTCTAACTTAAAGAAGTAACACAATAGGTTAGAATTGTTTTTGGTTACATTGCATTGTTCATAGATTTATCTAGTGCAGTATGGTTTAGACATAAGCATTGAGAGCTCAGTTCCTGGCAGTTAATATTAGTCTAATGAAAGTTGATTTCTGATTGGTAAGTGTAGGATACCTATAATTGTTGTACTGAATTGGAGTTCTGTAGTCACTTATGTTATGATTGTTAGCTGATTTTCATTTGGAAATGCCTTGGAATATGTTTATTTTATTGGTCATACCCCTATTATAAGCTTCCTCACACAGACTTACATTGCTGAGAACGAGAAGGGGTGTATCTGACCTGGTCTTTTAGATTACCAATGCACTAGGTAAAACTCTGGTGCCTCGTGATTTTTCACCTTAATGCATTATAGGCATTAAGGTGAAAAACCTTCTGTAGTGCTGCAGCCCCCCTCCCCCCCCCCTCCCAGCCCCAAGCGAGGTTTTACAACCCCTTTAACAAACCAGCTTGTTAAGAGTTTAACTCTTAATGTCTGAAGGTAAAACAAATCTTAATACCTGAGTGCAGTTTTGCAACTTTGGCAAGTGTTAGTAAAACTGTACATATTATCACAACTACTTAGTGTATTTAGAGGAATTATAGTATATCTTGCTTTTTTCCAGATAGATTGAGCCTTCATTTGATGTTAAATGTTAATGGATATTTGCTGATTGTTTTTTTTATTATGAAAGGAAAAATAGCTCAAAATAGTAAATATACTTTACATGCTACTGCTCTTTACATTTGCAGCAATACTATATATGGTTATATTATTTGTTGTTTGTACCCGCAGTAGGGCCAAAAAACAATAGTGTGCATTTTGTTTTATTTATTTTTTCTTATCCTACTTAAAACACACTGACACTAACACCATTTTTTTTTAAAATATTGCCAAAAACATACTTACCCTGAGCTTTGACCCTGACACTAACACTGGCACTAAACTAAATTTAACCCCAGTCTAGCTATTTTAGCTTAATTGTAGTTAATATTATTTTAACACAGATTTAGTTTGTATATGTTTTTCTTCTCTGATTAGAAGAAAAAAATTCAATGTTTCTCCATTCAGAAGGAGAAAGATACTACAAGAGTGGGGTTACTGACTGATCACTGTGATAGCCAAGGTGATTATGCGATCAAGAGCCAATCCTCCCAACTCCCTTTGGTTAGAACAAGACCCCGAGCTGTTGGTGATCTCTGTGCTGGTAGTGTACTTTGAGCAAAAATGATCGTGTGCATTTATGCAGTGCCTTGGAAGAAGGCCCACCTCCATGATGCTGCTTATGTGTTATGCTGGTGTCCACAAGTTAAGTAATTTCTATTAATTATTTTAATTTCAACTGTAATCATTCTCATATAAGAGTGAATACATTTGTAAACTAGCAAATCTGATTAATTTGGTAGTTCACATTTGTTGGGCCAAATGTATTATGTAGGCATGCTCCATATGCAGATACCTAGCCAGGTCATGAACAAAGACAATCAGGAATTTATGAATATCATGACTCTCTGCGGACCATCAAATCTGCATGCATATACAGAAAATTTTAAAAATTAAATTGTTTGAGTAACAGATAAGATTTATACCATTGGTACCTAAGGGCTATGTCGAAGAAAACTATTTACAGCACACTTAGGCCCCTTTTACACGGGACTGATCAGTAATGACCCGCCCAGTGATGATCCGCTTTCTCAGCGGGGATCGCCCTGTTGTCCCCGCTGAGCCGGCGGCAGACAGGGCGGTCTCCGCACACTGTGCAGGGACCGCCCTGTCAGCTCTCCGCTCTCCTCTATGGGGGATCGGATGAACACGGACCGTCTGTCCGTGTTCATCTGATCCGCTCTGCAGACAATTGCAGAGGCGGACGATAGCGGGTGTCTGCGGATGTTTATCCTCAGACACCCGCTATCCCATAGGAATGCATGTATGTCCGTATTTCAACCGCAAACGAATGGATTAAATACGGACATACTGTCCACATGTGTGAAAGGGGCCTTACCATATAGCCTGCGAAAAAAAAAAAAAAAAATTGATCCTGTCTAACAATTTATGTTAAAAGCAGAGGGTTTAGCGGCACACATTTGCAAATATTATGTAGAAGGCACAATGCCTCTCCAAGACCCCACTCTATATTGTGATCCTAACTCTAAATCTGAGCGTCTCCAAGTTGGAGCATATATAGCAATGTATAAAAAAAGGGTAGGTATCTCTGAAGGGGGCCCACTCCTCCTTGAAGGCACAGGGACACATTAGATGCCCAACAAGAGCACAATGTCAGCTGAAGCTATCCGCGCAAAGTCAAGCCAACAAGCTATACAAAATTTCTAGCATGTTTGCCAGCTAGTCTGCAAAAAATTGCCTTGTCATTTTTAAAATAGAGGTTTTTGTTGCATGCATTGCCACGCCAAGGCTCCCCTCTATACTGCAGTCCCAACTCCAACTCTAAGAATCTCAAATTTAGAGCATATATAGCAGTGGATAAATTAAGTGCAAATAAGGTGTATGTCAAGGATTAGAATATTTGTCTGTTTTTTACTGCTATCTGGGGATCTGTGTCCTGGGACTTCCTTACTGGCCATTAAAATTGAGTACTGTCCCTGATACTTTTTTTATTTGCAGTAACATACAATTTTTCAGGACAAGCTTTCGGGGTATACCCCCTTCTCTAAGGTCCAAGCAGTTCTGATTCACACATTTTTAAGCAGAATGTAAAAAAAGAAAAAAAAGAAAAAAAAAAAATTCTGAGGGAAAAGAGAGAGAGAGAAAAAAAAGAGAAAAAAACAAACACATACAAATCAATGGTAATACAAATAGCAGCAGAGTTAATGAGATAAGACAGAGGGAGAGCTATAGAAAGGGGGGGATGCTAGTCACAGAGGGGGTCGTAAAACTTTAGTATAATGGGTAAGGAAACTAAAATCTAAATTCAGGCCATTATTTTTTGTAAATAATATTGTGAATCAGTACTACTTGGACCTTGAAGAAGGGGACATACCCCAAAAGCTTGTCCTGAAAAATTGTATGTTAGTGCAAATAAAAAAAGTATCACAGACAGTACTCAATTGTATCTGTCACAATTGCACTAATATGGCTGCAATCACATCAAGTATTACTGGCCATTGAAATCTTTTGGTTGGTCTTTTTCTTGATACCAATCTTTGGCTAGGCAGAGACAACTTCACTCCTATGCAGGCATGGAAGTTCATTGTAGCTCATGGAAGTTCAAGTGCAGCTCAATTGTACAGTGTAGACAGGCAGGTAAGAAGCTTTAATGCCAAGGAGACATGCCTGATCACATTTTTATTTATTATAATTACATGTTTTTGTAGGAAAAGGATAGTGGGACATTTAAGGTGCCATAGACAAATCAAAAACCAATATATATATATATATATATATATATATATATGTGTGTGTGTGTGTGTGTGTGTGTATATATATATATATATATATATATATATATATAAAATTTATTTATACATAGATAAAATCATCATAATATCATCATACTGTACAGTAGCCATATGTAAAGGATAGACCACAGTATTTTCTTGCTCTACATGTTTCATCATACGATGGCTTCCTCATGAGATATGAAGCCATTGTATGGCAAAACATGTAGAGCAAGAAAATACTGTGTCCAAAATTCTCCATCTCTAACATTAGGTTATTGTATGATGATATCCTGATGATTTTATCTATGTATAAATAAATTTGATATTTTTATATATATATTGGTTTTTGATTTGTTTATGGCACCTTAAAAGTCCCACTATCCCTTTCCTACAAAAATATTCGTTGGGATGTGGTGCCATTGATTATCCAACATCCAGCAATTATTAATATATTTTTATTACAGTTTCACTGTGAAGAGATTTACCCTCAATGCCTTTCTGCTGTCAGGAAGTCAAGAAAATTCTGCAAGAGGGATACAGACATAAAAAAAAAAAAAAAACATTTGACAAGGGTTCTAACCTTTTTTTAACCTACTAACAAAAATTATTTTTATTTCTGTCTATGATGCTGTTGCAGAATTTCCATCTTTCCTATCTGGTAAATTGATCTCAGCATTACAGGAATTAATTGTAAATCACTCCAATGGAGCCCCAGATAGCAGTAAAAGCCTGACAGGAGTTCTAACAATCTCCCCACTCTATCCACAATTAGAAAAATGTTTTTGGTGCGACATACACTTTAAATGAATTTGCTCACCTCTGTTCTGAAGAATGAATGCTCTCATCTATTTTATATCTACTGTAATTTCATGCATTAGATATTGGAATAATATCATATGTGAATTAGAATTTTGTTATGTTGTGAAATGCATGTCTATTAAGGCATACCATTAGAAAAATGTAGTCTAACTAGATTATTTTAAATTAATGGAGAACCCTTTTGTATAATTACATTGATACATATTCATTTCAGCTTACAAAGGCAAATGTCCATTGAGTTCATGCATAGCAGGAAAAAAATATTGCTCTTGTTACTAGAATTCATATATCTTTCAGATAAAATTCCCTGGTTCAAAATTATATCCTATGATTTTTATAATGTACATAATCAATTATGTATAGTTGTAAGTCTATAGAAAGCATCCAACTCCATTCTTGTTTTCGGAAATGATGTAGATTGTAGAATATATACATACACTATATTGTCAAAAGTATTGGGATGCCTGCCTTTACATGAACATGAACTTTAATGGCATCCCAGTCTTAGTCTGTAGGGTTTAATATTGAGTTGGCCCACTCTTTGCAGGATATAACAGCTTCAACTCTTCTGGGAAGGCTGGCCATAAGGTTAAGGAGTGTGTTTATGGGACCGTTTGACCATTCTTCCAGAAGCGCATTTGTGAGGTCAGGCACTGATGTTGGACAAGAAGGCCTGGCTAGCAGGCTCCGCTCTAATTCATCCCAAAGGTGTTTTATCAGGTTAAGGTCAGGGCTCTGTGCAGGCCAGTCAGGTTCCTCCACCCCAAATTTACTCATCCATATCTTCATGGACCTCGCTTTGTGCACTGGTCCAAATAATTTGGTGGAGGGGGGATTATGGTGTGGGGTTGTTTTTCAGTGGTTGTGCTTGATCCCTTATGCCGCATACACACGTTTCAGACTATCCGGCGGACTTAGTCTGGCGGACAAACCGCTGGACTATCCGCCGGACTTTCCGAACGAGCTACCTGCCCACACACGGCACTTTTGATGTCACAGTCCCAGAGGATGCTGGGACTGTGACATCATAATGGGCAAGGATATCATCCAGCGATGTCCCTATATAAGTCGATGCACGCTGCGTCTCTGTCATTGTGACCAGAGACAGCGATGAGGCAACAGCTCAAGAAGAGAAGAGAAGAACAGGAGACCAGAAGACAGCAGCGACAGAAGACCGGGCCACCGCTTGTAAAAGAGCTAGAAGAAGGCGCAGTGGCCCGGCAAGAAGAACCGAAGAGGGGGACAAGACCCCCGAAGAGGGGGACAAGACCCCCGAAGTGGGAAGAAGAGGGTGGCGGTGAAGAAGAAAGCCGGGCTCCTCCGCTAGTAAAAGAGCTAGTAAAAGAGCAGAAGATACCGGAGGAGTTCGGTGAGAAGACCCCCGAAGATGGAAGAAGACCCCCAGAGCTGTGCAATAAACTATTTTAACCCTTGTGTGTTGTGTTTTTTTACATTTTTTTCACAGGCGAATTGGTAGGGGTACATTGTACCCCATACTCATTCACATAGGGTGGGGGGCCAGGATCCGGGGGCCCCCTTATTAAAGGGGGCTCGCGGATTCCGATAAGCCCCCGCCCGCAGACCCCGACAACCAATGGCCAGGGTTGTTGGGAAGAGGCCCTTGTCCTCATCAACATGGGGACAAGGTGCTTTGGGGTGGGGGGGCCTCGCAGCCCTCCCTTCCCCAAGGCACCCCCCATGTTGAGGGCATGCGGCCTGGTACGACTCAGAAGGAGGGGGGGGCGCTCGCTTGTCCCCACCCCCTTTCCTGGCCATCCGGGTAACGTGCTTGGATAAGGGTCTGATATGGACCTAGTGGGGACCCCCACACCGCTTTTTCGGCATAGGGAATTCCCCTTTAAGTCCATACCAGGTGACAGGGCCAGTGACGCCTCCTTCACTGGTCCCGGCTACCTGGAGCCGCGCTCAAAATGAGCGGACTTTTGTCCGGGCGGGAAAAGTCTGTTAATTTCAAAAGTACAGCGGATTAGCACACACACGGCCGTATTGTCCGCCAAAATGTGAGTCGGCGGACAGATTGATGTGCAAAACTACAATCTTAGTCCGCCGGACTTTTGGGTAACAAAAAGTCCGCCAGACTTTTCCACCGGATTGTTTGATCGTGTGTACGTGGCATTAGTTCCAGTGAAAGGAACTCTTAAGACATCAGCATACCAAGACATTTTGGACAATTCCACGGCTCCCAACTTTGTTAGAACAGTTTGGGGATGGCCCCTTCTGTTCCAACATGACTGTGCACCAGTGCACAAAACAAGTCCATAAAGACATGGATGAGCGAGTTTGGGGTGGAGGAACTTGACTGGCCTGCACAGAGTCCTGACCTCAACCTGATAGAACACCTTTGGGATGAATTAGAGTGGAGACTGTGAGCCAAGAATTCTTGTTCAACATCATTGCCTGACCTCACAGATGCGCTTCTGGAAGAATGGTCAAACATTCCCATAGACATACTACTAAACCTTATGGACAGCCTTCCTAGAAGAATTGAAGCCGTTATAGCTGCAAAAGTTGGGCCAACTCAATATTGAACCCTACGGACCAAGACTGGGATGCCATTAAAGTTCATGTGTGTAAGGTCAGGTGTCACAATACATTTGACAATATAGTGTATACTGGCACAGGAACAATTGGAAGATTTCCCCCCTTTTTGCGTTATGATGGCAACTCGAAATGGTGGATTCATCCTTAATTTCCTGGTAGATTACTGACCAGGACAATTAGGGAGGTTAAATCCCTCTATCAGGGACACAGAAAATAAGAAACGGACAGTGGTACTAATCCCTCACCACTCTATCCAAATCGAAAAAAATTTGCTTTAAGGTCCACTTTAGAAACTGTATATAGCGTAGTAGGATGTCAACCCCGCTGAAAAATATATTTTGTGTTTACTTACACGTTAAATCACAAAAAGTATAATTTAAAAAAAAAATGGAAGCAAATCCTCTCAAAATCTTAGACTGAAAAATGTAATGTAACCACCACATCTAAGGACTGATAAGTTGCTAGAATGTTACATTTTGGGTTTGGATTAAGTTTTTCTCTAACAATTACTTAGCTTTTTTATTTCTATATTCAGGCAAAAGGCAATTATTCCTTACGTTAAAACAATGAATATTTTAAAGTGATCTTATCCAAAGAGCATAACATTTGTTTTTGTTTTTTAATATGGTGAATGTTACTGGGACCCAAAATTCATTTTGAAGTGTGTAAATAATTAATTTATTTTCACATAAAATAGAATGGGGTTGATTTACTAAACCAAAGACTCCTGTATGCCAATCTAAACAAGTACCACATCCAGGTACTATATGAAACACAAGCCTCATAAACTTAGTTTATCTTCGCTGACTGAACATTTGGTTCATCCTTTATTTGTGCTTCACACTCTACCCCTCCCAAACACTGCAGCTAACAGTGGGTGAGTTATAACAGTGGGCAGGTAGACAGAACAAAACTCTGGATACACTGGAAGAAGACTTGAAATCCCGTATTTTATAAAAAAATCGTAGGTCACATCACATGAAATATTCACAGAAAAAAAAGGGGGTGCAATAGACTGACGTGTTTCGCACTGGAATCAGTGCTTACTCATAGGAGTTATAACAGTGCTGCCAATCCAGAAAGCAGCGGGCACCACTAGGTGTGGTCAGGTGACAATTGAAAAGCTACAGGCTTTTGAATCAACAGGGACAATGCTGATAGTCACACCCTCTGCGAACATCTTCTCATTCTACTGTAGTGCAATTAGGCACAGCCTAAATAAGAGTGACAACTTTACAACCACATAAGCCTAGATTAAGGCTTACCTGTAGGTGCTTGAAATATTTCCCAGACCTGCACGGTCTAGGAGATATTTGCAAATCGGCGTACATCGATTCCTTCTGCGCATGCGCCGGAGTTACAAAGGGCACGCCGTGCTGTTTCTAGCTCGGGTCATGCCATTAAAGGCGGCCCCCGTGCGCATGTGTGGGAGTGACGTCACCCCTCTTCCTTCCGGGGCCAGAGTATGCGGCCCCGGAAGGAAGAGGGGTGAAGATTGGGCGCTCATTTCTAGCAAGGAAGACGGGGACATGGCAGGCTTTTCCTGCAGGTAAGTGTCACATAATGTAGCCCATTATGCTTTACCTTTGCAGGGAAACAAAGAGGAAGTAACACCCATCGGGCGGTTTACTTCCTCTTTAAAGAGTAGTGCAGCATCGTAACCACACCGTTACAGGAAGCTGCACTTCACTGGCAGACTTAACAGGTATGTGTGGGGTATTCTAAGTGCAGTGTCAAAAAGAGCTTTTTTTTTGTGGTATTTAAGCACCGCTGGGGTTTTTATTTTTTACGCTACAAATAAAAAAAGACTGAAAAATTTCCCAAAAAATGCATTTTCCTTAGTTTCGGTTATAAAATTTTGCAAATAAGTAATTTATTTTGATACATTTTGACCAAAAATTATGCTGCTACATTTCTTTGGTAAAAATAAGCCAAATCAATGTCTATTTGGTGTTGGCAGTGATGGGGGACAGACAGATTTTTTATTGGGACACTGAAATGTGAATAGGGACAGAGTATATCAGTGGTGCTTGGTTTACTTTGTGGGGTGATCTGTAAAAGCTCTCTGTGTAAAATCATCCTCACACAGAGAGCTGCCACAGATCTGCAGATTCCCCCTCTCCCCCCCCCCCCCCCTTCCGCACTAAGCTCTCACTGCGTCTGTGTTTACATTGTGACAGCTGTGATTGGACACAGTCATCAGGCACCCATATCCCAATCTCTGCTCAGCTGTATCGAGCTGCATCAAGCCTCGTGGCCGCGCTGCAAGCACTCGTTCTGAGGGACGTTCTTGAACGTCCACTCGGAACGAGGAAAAGACCACCCGTCATTTATGTGCAGTGGCCGGGTGGGAAGTAGTTAAGTGCTGCACATTTTTTCTATTATTTTTTTAAGTGGAAGACTATAATCCTACTTTGAGAGGCAGATGTTAAAGCAAATGCTTACTTTAAAAAATATATGTTCACTGAGCATAAGGAAATGCTAATAAACGAATCATGTACTAAATCCTATTGTCCTTATTTTCCTCATAGGACATGCAGGGGAAGGTGACCCTTTATACTCCCTAAACTAGCCCCCCCCCCCCCCCCCCTGTTCCTTCCTCCTCTGCAGCTATTTAAAATACCTCACACTTCTGGGAATGGCTCAGCATATAACCTCCTCCCCTGTGATAGTGCTCATGTCTACCAGTCAAATACTGTAACATGAATGGGGGAGTAATGTTACTCTACCAGGTGCTGTTTGTGAAGGAGAAGGAGGTGGAAAATAAATCCCTGCAAAGGAAAATATTTGCGGACCAAAAGGGAAGATAAGCTCTTTGTAGGTACACTACATTATACAGTATGTAGCCCAAACAAATGTGCATAAAGTAGGAAAATGTAATTTTGGTGTATGTATTCTGCAAATAAAACAGGAAGTGGGGGAAATCTCCACAAAGGGAGGGATATCCCACTCATATAAAGGAGAAAAAAGAGAGAGAGGGGCGCCTCTGGGTGCAGATTTTTCAAAAGATTTTATTTTCAGTGTAAAAACATAAAATTTTGCACTCACATTTAGTAGGCAAAAGGTAGGCATTTAAACACAGAGGGTCATCTGGTGTATCTGATTATGGGACGTCAGCCAGTGATCCGGTCCACATCTGTCATCTAGTTGTTCCTGTTCCTCTCACATAAGGTCCACTACAGGTGTTTTTTAACCACTTCCCGACCAGCGCACGACGATGTACGTCGACAGAATGGCACGGGCAGGCATATTGGCGTACATGTACGTCCAATATTCGTTGCCGCCGTGCCATCGGGAGCGCGCCGCCGGCGGCGCACTCCCGCGCTGGTCGGGACCCCCGTGAGTCCGGTCGCGGGACCCGCGGACTCGATCGCCGCGGGCATCCCCGCGATCGTCTCACGGAGCGGCCGAATGGAGGAAATGCTGTATAAACAAAATTTTTCCATTCTGCCTAGCAACTAGTGACGCTGATCTCTGCTCCATGTGATTGGAGCAGAGATCAGTGTACACTAAATGAAAGCCCAACCCCCCCACAGTTAGTAACACACCCCTAGGAACACTTAAC
This sequence comes from Lithobates pipiens, assembly GCF_037356315.1. Lineage (NCBI taxonomy): Eukaryota > Metazoa > Chordata > Amphibia > Anura > Ranidae > Lithobates > Lithobates pipiens. The sequence continues at coordinate 273,473,940 of NW_027507748.1, read as the reverse complement.
CCCTACACTGCCACCCACTGGTTAACCCTTTCACTGCCAGTGTCATTTACACAGGAATCACTGCATTTATATAGCAGTGATTACTGTATAAATGACAATGGTGCCAAAAATGTGTCAAAAATGTCCGATGGGTCCCCCACAATGTCGCAGTCACAATAAAAATCGCAGATCGCCACCATTACTAGTAAAAAAAATAATAATAAAAAATTATTAATAAAAATGCTATAAAACTATCCCTATTTTGTAAACGCTATAACTTTTGCGCAAACCAATCAATAATCGCTTATTGCGATTTTTTTTACCAAAAATATGTAGAAGAATACGTATCGGCCTAAACTGAGGGAAAAATTTTTTTTTTTATATATTTTTGGGGGATATTTATTATTACAAAAAGTAAAAAATAATGCGTTTTTTTCAAAATTATCGCTCTATTTTTGTTTATAGCGCAAAAAATAAAAACCGCAGGGGTGATCAAATACCACCAAAAGAAAGCTCTATTTGTGGGAAAAAAAGGACGTTAATTTTGTTTGGGAGCCACATCGCACGACCGCGCAATTGTCAGTTAAAGCGACGCAGTGCCGAATCGCAAAAAGTGGTCTGGTCTTTGACCAGCAAATTGGTCCGGTCTGAAAGTGGTTAAGAAGCAGCCGGCTTATGGTGGACACGAGATGTGCGGTCTTCAGAAGGAGGCTTGGGAAGCAGAGATGACCAGGGCGTGGTGCTGTGACGTCAGAGGGTATGCGACGCGTTTCTTGAGCGTGCGGGTCGAGATTGTCGGACGACCGCGCTCTTTCATCAGGCAGAATCAGAATAAAGTGAAGGGGACTCAGGATTTAAATAGGGGCAGGCTGAGGACAGTAAGCGTGGCTGGAGGTGGACTGGGAACAGGTGAAGGGGTGTGGCTAATTAGGGGCAGGCTGAGGACAGTAGGCGTGGCTGGAAGCAGACTGGGAACAGGTGAAGGGGCGTGGCTATGGCCGAGTATGGGGAAGGAAACGATGAGTAATGAGGGGTGGAGGGAAATGGGAGAGAAAGAGAGAGCAGCAGCAGCTTAGTATAAGGAGGAAGAAAACGTCTATGGGGAAATCTTATGTATATGTCGGTAAAATCGTCTATAGAATAAAATTCTATGGGAAAAACATCAAAAATAATTGTGAGAATAAGTAAAAAGGGTAAAAATTATATATATAAAAAGATAAAAAAGCTTAAAAAAGCTAAAAGGAGGGGAGTAAAAAAGAAGGTAAAAAGAGGCAAGAAGCATACATGAAGTGTGTAGATATAATTGTATTGGGGATTGGACATGCAGGACATATGTGTATAAGGGGATAAAAATGGTGTATGTGTATATACACATATAAATACGTACGCTTACCCGTGTTAAATGAAAAAAACGGGATGTATAAGATGAAAATGAAAATAAAAACAGAAATAAAAAAGAAATAAAAACAAGAACGTACACCCGCACATATATGCCTACATGGACACATGTGTGTATGTGTGCACATACATGAGTGTGGGGCGCGGGGAGAGGAAAAAGGAGTATGTGGGAGTGGGGAGGGGGGGGGAAGAAAAAAAAAAAAAAAAGGGGGGGGGGAAGGAGCTAGAAAAGGGGGGAGGGAGGGGGGAGGGGAGAGGGGGGGGGAGAGGAATAGGAAGTATTACACTAATACAAAATGATAAGAATTATTTTCTAAATATGCATGGGTACATATACAAGCCAATATCAATACATGATTCTTTGCAAGGAGAAAAGAGAATATAATCGCTTGAGAATTGCAGTAATGGTAAAACAGTATGCATAATAATATATTTGCCATAAATATCGGTAGCTAGAACAAGCGGATAGATTGAGAGGATATCTATATAGGTGAGGGGATGTCATGTTGTGTGATAAGGACGGCACCATGGACGAGGGGTGTCTGGTATGGGGCAGTTCGAGCTCTGCGACAGATGATAACAGGTGGGTTATAAGGTAGTGGTACATCAGAGGATGGTGGCAATTTTCGATACACTCGTTGATTGCCCCTGGGAAGAGTGCGTCGAGGGTATAGATCCAGAAGGTTTCGCGAGAGCATAATTTTTTAAACCTTTCCGCTGGAGGGAGATGGTTGGGGATCTGCTCGATAACCCAGACCTTGAGGCCTGATGTGGACCCCTTATGAGAGAGGGCGAAGTGTCTGGGCACGCTATGGGGGTCTGTGCCTCCTTCTATTAATCTACGATGCTCACCGAAACGTTGTCTGAGTGTCCTAATGGTTCTCCCTACATATATGAGACCACAGGGACAACTCAGACCATATATTACGAAATCGGATGAGCAGTTATAAAATTCTTTTAGTTCATAGGTTTTGCCCTTGGTGGTGAATTCTTTTTGTCCGTTATTGACAAATTTACATGTTTTACAAAGTGCTTTGTGGCATTGATACATCCCAGTTAGGGGTATCAGTTGGAGGGTTTTAGGAAAATTGGATTGGGTTTTTAATTTACTGGGTGCGATTTTGTTTCTCAAGTTTGGGGCCCTACGGTAAGTGACAGATGGTCGGGCTGGGAGTTCAGTTTTCAGGTGGGGGTCCTGCTGTAGGATACTCCAGTGTTTTTTTAAAATTCTTTCCATAGTTTTATGTTCATTATGAAAGGTGGTGATGAATCTACTAGAGAAATTCTGTGGGGAGCGGTCTGTTTTTGTTGCAGTTTTTTCTGAGAGGCACTGTTTCTATAAGGGGTGCAGGATAGTTTTTTTCTTTAAATTTAGTTTTCAAAGTGTTGCTGGATTCGATATAGTCAATTTGTTTGGTGCAGTTTTGCCTTAGGCGCCAAAATTGGCCCTTTGGGATATTTTTGATCCATTTTGGGTAGTGACAGCTATTAAAGTGAAGGTAGGAGTTGCCCGCAGTTGGTTTCGTATAGTTTTTTGAGATAATAGCATGACCTTCGTGTCCCAGTTCTAAGTCTAGAAATCTAAGGTCTCGGAGTTGGTATTAGACGTAAAGGATAGGCCATAGGGGTTATTGTTGCAATGTTGAACAAAGGGGGGGATTGAGTCAGCTGCTCCATCCCAGATGAGGATAAGGTCATCTATGTATCTACCGAAAAAGATTATGTTTTCTGAAAAAGGATTATTTTTGTAGATGTAGTGGGACTCCCAGAAGCCCATCGCAAGGTTCGCATATGAGGGCGCAAAATTGGCGCCCATAGCTGTACCTTGGATCTGTTGGTAGAAGTCACCGTTGAAGGTAAAATAGTTATGTGTCAAACAAAAATTAACGGCCTTTAGCACAAAGTCAGCTTGCCTCATATTCATTAGGGGCTCATTGATTAGGGAGTCTTCAATGGCTTTTAGGCGAAAGTCATGTGGGATAGAGGTATACAGTGAGCTGACATCCAGGGAGAGCCAGGTGTATGACGTTTCCCATCTGTAAGGGGCCAGAAGTTCTAGGAGGTGACGACCATTGCGAATATAGGATTGCAGTTGTGTCACCAAGGGCTGTAGGAATTGATCAATGTATAAACTGAAGCCTGTGGTGACACTATCCATAGCAGCCACAACTGGTCGGCCGGGAGGGTGATGGAGATTTTTATGTACTTTGGGTAGGTGGTAGAAGTAGGGGATTTGGTAAAAAAATTTTTGTAGGAAGGCGGCTTCTGTTTTTGTGAGGATCCCTTCTTGGAGGGCAGATTTGGTTAAAGCCTCGGCTTCATTTGCAAAAGTATTGGTTGGGTCATAAGTCAGTTTTTTGTAAGTGGAATCATCTGCCAGGAGGCGGAGGGACTCCACCACATTGTCGGATCTGTCTAGGAGGACTATTCCGCCCCCTTTGTCAGCAGGCTTGATTACTATGTCTTCTTTATGTATTAGCTTGTCTAAAGCTAGGATTTCAGAGCGGGTTAGATTGTTTTTATATTTTTGATTTTTTTGGGATTTTGAAGTGGTGGTACATAATTTGATCATGTCCGCATAGACCACTCGATAGAAGCTTTCAATGTATGGGCCTTTTGAATGAGTGGGAAAAAATATGGATTTAGGTTTCAGTGATGTATGGATAATGGGGGGGGATGAGATGAGATGTTGAGTGAGTAATTGTGATGTCATTTCATCGTCATTAGAAATTTCTAGAGCGTCGATGTCAATAAAAGATGAGTTGGAAATGGATCCTGTGTGGTCATGAAGTGGAGATGTGATCGGTGGGTCGGGTAGTTCTTTAGTCTCTTTTGAGTTTTTTTCTTGTTTTATGTGGAAGTGTCTTTTTAGAGTCAGCGTACGTACGTAGTTGTTTAAATCTTTAAAAATGGTGAAAGGGTTGGGTCTATTTATAGGTGCGAAATTTAGACCCCGACTGAGTAATGAGATATCAGCGGGTGATGGATTATATGAGGATAGATTAAAGATTTTTACAGTTTTTGGTGTTTCAGTATGTTTGCATAAGTTGGTCTTTCGCCCTCCTCTACAACCTCTTCTGTGAGTTTTCTTTTTCGGGGGTTTGGGGTTGGAGGAGGACTTTTCACTAAAAAAGGCAATGATGTGATCTGGTTTATTATGGGGGGGGGGGCGGGGGGGGGGTATAGTTTCTGGGTTGTGTTTTGCTTGTACGGGGGTGGTTGGGGATTCTACCATGGTAGAGTTTTTTGTATTAGAGGTGATAGGGGTTGACTGAGAACTCTTCTCATTCTTATTGTAAGGGCTACTGTTTTTGTTTTTATTTTTGTTTTTATTCTTGTTGTTTCCCGAAGTAACAATTTGTGTTGTGCTGATTTTGTGGGGTTCCAGTCTGAGTTCTGGGGGCCCTGGAGATCTGTTATAAAACTGATTGAGGGATTTTATTATTTCGTCCATTCTCACTCTGTTCTTATTTTCATCTTTATTCAGATTTTTAGAACTCAGATGATAACGATGAGTGATAGGACCAAAGGGATCAATGCTCATCAGTGCAGGGGGAGATTGTTTGTACAGTTTCTTTGTGGTGGAATTATTAGTGTCATGCTGAATTGGGATTCTTGGTTTAAAGGGAGGGAGATTAGGTGCAGGGACATCAAGATTTTGTGGTCCATGGTCATTTTTTGTATTCCAAGAGAGGATGTGGTTTGTATTATAGTCGTCTAGATCACGTTTGAATTTGCCTATTTTGGTGGTGATGAGGTCATCCTCTAGTTTTTTGGTGTTTCTCTTGAGGATGTCCAGCCATGATGCTGGAATTTTTTGTGAGTGGCCTAATATTTCTTCCACAATTCTTTTTATCTGTAAGACCAATAGATTGTATTTGTCGGACCTGTGGGATACTAGTATCCCCATCCATTTGGTCGTACAGAATTCCGCTACCCCTACCCATACACATATGTCCTGCATGTCCAATCCCCAATACAATTATATCTACACACTTCATGTATGCTTCTTGCCTCTTTTTACCTTCTTTTTTACTCCCCTCCTTTTAGCTTTTTTAAGCTTTTTTATATTTTTATATATATAATTTTTACCCTTTTTACTTATTCTCACAATTATTTTTGATGTTTTTCCCATAGAATTTTATTCTATAGACGATTTTACCGACATATACATAAGATTTCCCCATAGACGTTTTCTTCCTCCTTATACTAAGCCGCTGCTGCTCTCTCTTTCTCTCCCATTTCCCTCCCCCCCTCATTACTCATCGTTTCCTTCCCCATACTCGGCCATAGCCACGCCCCTTCACCTGTTCCCAGTCTGCTTCCAGCCACGCCCACTGTCCTCAGCCTGCCCCTAATTAGCCACGCCCCTTCACCTGTTCCCAGTCCACCTCCAGCCACGCCTACTGTCCTCAGCCTGCCCCTATTTAAATCCTGAGTCCCCTTCACTTTATTCTGATTCTGCCTGATGAAAGAGCGCGGTTGTCCGACAATCTCGACCCGCACGCTCAAGAAACGCGTCGCATACCCTCTGACGTCACAGCACCGCGCCCTGGTCATCTCTGCTTCCCAAGCCTCCTTCTGAAGACCGCACATCTCGTGTCCACCATAAGCCGGCTGCTTCTTAAAAAACACCTGTAGTGGACCTTATGTGAGAGGAACAGGAACAACTAGATGACAGATGTGGACCGGATCACTGGCTGACGTCCCGTAATCAGATACACCTGATGACCCTCTGTGTTTAAATGCCTACCTTTTGCCTACTAAATGTGAGTGCAAAATTTTATGTTTTTACACTGAAAATAAAACCTTTTTAAAAATCTGCACCCAGAGGCGCCCCTCTCTCTCTTTTTTCTCCTTTATCTGCAGCAATCCAGGAGCTTAAGTTTCAGCTCTTTTAAGGTGGCAGCCCTGCATGCGGATCCATCCCCCCTCTCCATTCCTCTCCTCCCCCCCTCTCCTCACGAACTAAAGAACATTTTATTTTTCCTTTTTTGGACTTGACAAAGTAGTGCATTCCCTGCACTCACTACTATATGTAATTTTATAGACTCTTTTTCTAGTGGGAACCAAATATCTTTGATTTGCGCCAAATACTTGTCTTATATCCCACTCATAAACAGTTGTGACCTGATCAGGTGACCCATTGCAATATTTATCATCACTTATTGTGCTGCTGACAACTGTAAAACATTGGATTTCTCATGATTTTATGTTTTGTGGACAATAATGTTAATGATAGAAATAGAAATAGAGAGGGCAAATTTACCTAGCAGGGAAACGGACAGCAATAAAAACTTTGTGGGATGGAGACTTTCACTCTTCATCCCTTAAAGTGGTTGTAACCCCTCTCCCACACCTTTGTCCCATGTAAATCAGCTTAAAAAACCCTAATGAACACTGCTTGTAGATATCTCCTTACTTGCTTAGTATTGTCGTAATCCTTTTTGTTCTTTAGAAGTCACTGAGCATTCCCAGATCTCCCCTGATTTACGGCACACTCTCTATGTGCTTATCTATCAGGACTTCCTATGGCACACGACACTGAACTCCCATGAGGCTGCAGAATCATTTAGAGCTCCGTCCTACACCCCATGTGACCATGTGACATGACATGCAGTGTAAACTTGGCCATTACTGCAGTCTTATCCTCTCAAGCTGATAAGACTGACAAAGGCAAACATTAGACATAGGCACAAATAAATACTATGAAATAAAACAAGTCAGCTATGAACAGGGAAGCAGGGTTGCCATAGAAACGTTGGATTGAGATGGATGCTTGGTTAACAGTACAGGAAGTGCTCAATGTAAGGGCAGAAATACACTCTACTGTGGAAACAGAAAACAATACTTAAGATAGTGCTGCCTAACCCCTGGAAACAAGTTTTTTAAAGTTTCTTTAAACAGTGAGTAATATGCAATTTGGGCTGGATTACAGTGGGTATAGTTTGATAATTACTTATAATGGACTAAATGAAAAGAAGCATCAGAGCGGGAGAGTTTACTTCCTCTTTAATAATTAATAATTTAATAATGTCCTTATTGTAAACAGTATGCTAATTATGTTTTTATATATATCATGAACCTCATATGGAAGGTTCCTAATAGAAGTCTTTTGTGTTTCAATTTATTTACCAATGTTTGGTATGGATCTAAACTGTGTTTTTCTCTCTCTATTTTCCGTTATGAAGTTAGTCAATTGACCCCCACCTCCACCCCTGATTGCATGCTGCATACAAATGCACAAGTTTACATTAAGTCACACAGAATCTCATTTGCCAAGTAATTGCCAAGGCACACAGTATGTCCAGGTCAGCTTGGAACATGGAAGTGTGTTTCATTTAATTTATTACACCACATACCTTTGTATCCTTTAGAAAGACAGAAACAGTTTTTGTTTTAAAAGTCTGCATCCTTTATTTAATGCCAGCTGTACCTCTTCTAAAAGTTGTCCTTTAAAACATGACTTACCCCTCTGCATACCATCCACCTGGAGAAATGCTTACCTTTGTGTGATATTCAATGATTGGCCCTGCTCAGAGCTGCAAAGCCCTACTTCAGAAAATGCTATTGCCATGTTCCCTTCATCCTGCACATGCTTAGAGTGGCCACATTCATTTCTATGGGGAGTGTTGTCATGGTGACCGACAGTGGTCCTGCAAAGTACTGCTTTCCTTATAAGAATATATTGGGCCATGATTTCCACACGCAAGATGAGGAGGCCTAGGCAGGGATACTTGCAGAATCAAGGCTTTGCACTTCTGGGCAGGGACACACTATGGAGATTGCTGAATTGAGGACAATGGTAAGCATTTCTCCAGGTTGGTTGCACTCAGGGCGGTGGGAGCATGCCTTAAAATGGAACTAAATCCATTAATTTAACAGTTTATAAAAAACAGGTACATTCCTGCCACGTGCCGTGAATGTAACTGTCACATTGGGTGTGCTCTCAACCATCAAACAATCAAATGGCTGGTTTAATAACTGATCATATGTGCAACATCATGGCAGTTGAAGATCAAACAGGGTCAAGAGGGCAGCTTCCTTGGCTGAAAATGATAGGAGGGTTTAAAGATAAATTTAAAGACAAGTTGTCCTAAAAAGATGTGGTTGCACTGCTGTTAAAGCAGAGCTCTGCCCAAAAGGGGAAGCTCAGCTTGTTTGCTTCCTTCCTCCATCCGCTGCCACTTTTGGCACCTTTCAGGGGGAGCGGGTACCTGTTTATGACAGGTACCCGTCCTCACTCCTGGGAGACTTTGCCGTAGTGAGATCACCCGAAGGTTTGGCCACCCTCTTCCTCCTCCCGTAGCCTGGCCATTCTAAAAGCATAGTGCACTTCATTCATGTGCAGTAGGGAACCGACTGTGAGGCCGCAAGGCTTCATTGCCAGTTTGCCTCAGAAGAAATGGTGGCGGCAGCATCCGAGAACTGATTAAAATATTGTCTGGGGTACCGACATCCAGGATCCCCAGACAGGTAAGTGTCCTAATATTAAAAGTCAGCAGCTACAGTATTTACCCTAAAGTATTTCCATATTTCTACCAATTACAACACTTTTAAAGTGTAAGTCCAGCCTAAAACCACTGTGGGGTTTTCTGCTACCCAGGACACCATTAGGGAGATTTGCCTTCACTTACTGTCACAGTGACAAAGGTTTTACCAGCTAATTAATAAACAGAAAACATACAGTATTTGATCATATATGCATTTATTCAACCTCCTGGATCAATACCAGCTCATTTAAAAACAGAAAATAAATGAGACCATCTATGCATGTATTCATCTTCCTGCATCAATGTGCCAAATAAGTGTAAGGGAAATTAATTGTAAAGTGCTATGAAGTGGGGGGAAAGGCATAAAAGCTGTAATCTATTACAAGAACAACAGTGAAAAAATGCACTGCCTTTCAGGTGTCATATGCAAGCCTGATATAGGATTACTGAGATCCACGTATATGTTGATGTCCAGAAGGCCACAGGGAAAGACATTAATGGAGGGCATAATGGTATATTATCACAGTACACTTTAAAATGTCAACTTTTAAATGGTCCAACATGTACATTATTGTTTTCCATAGGTGTTGCAATGTCTTTGGTATGACATACATAAAACCTTTGCAGAGCTTTACAAAGATATTGATCTTTGCCTAATGTGGTACATCTATCTCAGTCTGGATTTAAAATGAAATGAGCTACAGCAGTGGTATTGTAAATTAATTCTGTAATTTTTATGCAGGCTCACAGCATTTAAAGACAGCAAAATGCCTTCTTTTAATAGCAGTTCAGACTGGAAGATAACCGCTTTTTGCAAGAAAACCAATGTAATTAATAATACAAACTCTCAATTAACATACTTAAAATACAATCAGGCTGTTGTCCGACTACAATCCGGAGACAGTAAATACTTCACTGAAGATCATACAGTTGATAGTATTCATTTTAAGCTGCAATGGTAATTGAGGGCTGTGCATTTAGTTCATGTATCAATTAGTATTTTTATTTTACTGCAGAACAAAAAGAAAAGAGCTTGTGCACAGAGGATAAAAAACACATATGTAGCTATATTAGCTATTAGCTATATTAGAACATCAGAATTTTTTTTTTTTTGAAAATGATGTGTCCATCAAGAAATGTTTTATATGAAGTTTTCACCATCCCTTGAATAATGCTAGTTATAGACTGTTGTTAATTTGAGATAAGCAAATTGGAAAGTATTGCATTTCCTAGACTTAAAGCAGAGTTTTGCCGAAATTCTTTTTTAAAGTCAGCAGCTATAAAAAGTGTAGCTGCTGACTTTTAATAAACGGACACTCGCCTGTCCATGTGGGCGTACAAAGCCCCGCTCTTGTCCCCCTTGTCCCTCTTGAGCCAGAATTTTTACTGTGCCCTGGCTCATACATGTGCATGCACTGCACATGTATGAGCCACGCTGCACGCTGTGAATGGCCGGGCAATCTTTTGGGAACTGTGACATGTCCCAGAAGATTGCAGGGAGGGAGGAGGGGGGATAGGTAATCTTACTTCCGTTGCTATGGAGCCCCGGGAGGAAGTGGGAGCTGGATGCCTCTAAAAACAAGGAATCCGCTCCCCCCCAAAAAATGACATGCCAAATGTGACATGTCAGGGGGTCATCTGCTCTTAAAGCGGAAGTTCCATTTTTGGGTGGAATTCCAAGTGCAAATATATTGGTTTTAACAGGGAAGATGTTTTTGGCGGTTTCTAAGGTGGCAATGGACTTTATACGACTCCTGAGGCTTCTTTCCACTATCCTAAACCCGTTCTTGTGCCAAAAGTCAGTCCCTCAAAAGCCTTGCCATTTTATGTTTTTTAAGAAATAAAAGCAGAAATAAAAAACGCAAGTAAAAAAAAGTAAAATGCACCAAAACACAAATAGAGAAACACTAAAAACAAAAAAAAAAAAATCACAAACACTAAATTAATACATATACTAGGCTGAATACCCCTCCACTACAAAACAAAAACGCACTCACAAATACAAGCCCTAACTCTGCTTTAGTTGTGATCTAATGCATGTGGATACTCTAAAGTACAAGTATAACCTTTCATATTTTTACCTATAAGGTATGTTTTCATTTTCTCAATGATATTGGGGTTTCTTTCAATGCCCTTCTTTTTTTTTTAAGCTACTTGCTTTTGCTGTGGCCTTCTGCCCCTTTCCCTTTTTTTTGACTATTCTATCAAACACTAGAAACAGTAAGTTTAATTATTATTACCCACAACTTGCTATTTGGAGAAATGTGCAGGTCAGTAGGAATTTATAATTTTATTTAAAAATGTGGTTACAAGGGACCAGTGAAGGCATTCAATAAACTATTCTGTAAAAACAAATTAAAAGTCAAAAGGTTAATTCAACATACCCTAAAGCGATCCTGTTTCTATAGAAAAGTTGTTTAAGCGCTTGACAACTGCATAACACATATATTCGATGGCAAAGAGGTGGGCTTTACCACCCACAAAGTGCAGGTTTTTGTTGCTGGGCAGCCAATGTTTCTGTGCTTGCTCACTGCACGCTCCTAGCATAGAAAGACCTGTTCAAGTTTAAGTTTTGAACTTCTGGAATAAATCAAATTATTTATTTTACCAATCTAATTCCTGGTTCATATACTGTCCCTATGAGTTGGACACTTTCAGCAAATAACACAGTTCATACTCTCCATTTTCTAACCTGTAGGTTTATACTTTTTTGACTATCACCTTTTGCGCCCATTCTTTTGTATTTTTTTATCGACCTGTGAAAGATGACTCTTAGTCCCCTGTAATGATTGGTATCTAATGGGACTGGTTCCTGATCATGTGACCACTGTGACAAGGGATTAAGCAAGGCATAACTCTAAAAGAAGGTTATAAATATTTACCTTTACTGCTGCCTTGATCCTGAAAAATGGTCTCCCAATGTCCACAGGGAAACCAAAACTTTTGAGAGTGTCAATCTTTTGGGTCACCTGCAGCTGTCACAAGTTCCTCCAGCTAATCTCCACATAACCACTGTCTTCTGTTGTGATGTGGAAATCAGAAGACGTTTTGGTTTCCCAGTGGACTTCAGGGGGTGGGGGGGAATTCTCATAATCGGTGGAGTGTTCACCAGCAGGAAAAGGTAAATATTTGTAAAGTCTTCCATTGTGCGTATGCTTGCTTGAATGACTCTTCTATAGTGACAGGGCTGCTTTAGGAGGGCAGTAGGAGTGTACCCCCTGAAACCTATGGTGTGTAACTTCTCTCAGCTTCCTGGATCACCAATCATCTTCAAACTTTCTAGTCACATGTGACCCTGACTGGTGTCTCAAAAAACATTTTAATACATCAGACTTTTTGTGTGTTCAGATCAGCAAGGAGGGTGTTGATCACCAGGATCTCCAGGTTACAGACGTAAGTGGTTGGTACACTATAGAAATGCCTGAATGAATACCATTACTACTTAGCAGGTAGGCTGTGATGCCTACATGCATCTGAAGGTTTAATTTTCAATTTTTATCGGACATTACATTTAAACTGAAAACTATTTGCTCATTTGAATGAGTGAATATACCAAGTTTAAGCTGGCATATCCACTAGATGCAAATACAGACATTAGTCAGATCCAGGCAATGGCAAAATCCATCTTGCTTTGATCTATTGGCATTCACAAAGCATTAACGGCCGCTTAAGACTGCATTAACGCTTTGTAATTTCTTATTGAATCTGGGAGCGTGACAGGATCAGAATGTTTCCCTTTGATTTGCACACTGAGTTATTGCAGCAATCATCAGCCCAGTGAGGAATTTCTTTGCAGCTGCTTTCAATTAAAAAAAGTAACTGGCATGAAAAGTGCTTGTGTGATTAAGCCTGGGTGTTATTGATATGCCTCCACAGGGTATTTATACTGTGACACCTATATGGCCACAAAGTTGGCAACACAATTCTTTGTATCCTTGATAAAACAAATGTGTAAACTCCACATAATCTATATTAATGTGGATAAGGAATATAAAGGACATGTAATAACAGAATGAAACCTGCTTCCCTGCTGAACTTGTGCTACCCTAGCTATATGTGGTCCTTTTGAGTGACCCTAGTATTTAAAGGCTAAGTTCACCTTTGCTCATGTTTTTTTCTAAATTCCAGTTCCCCTATGTACCAATGTAGCATTAATGTACTTCCTTTGAAAAAATAAAACAGCTTTCCATTTATTCTACACTTGCTTACCTAATGTCTTTACAACTGTTTAAAAACCCTGCTCTATTACATCTGCTTTACTTCCTGAACAGACTTTAGGTCATAACACAGGAAGGAGTTGACCAGCTGATCTCATTAGCACACACCCTGCTTCATCTCAGCTGGTCAACTACTTCCTGTGTAATGACCTGAAGTCTGTACAGGAAGTAAGTCAGAAGCAGAGTTTTTAAATATCCATGAAGAGAGTGAGGTAAGCGTATGCAGAAACAATGGAAAGCTGTTTTATTTTTGCAAAAGAAGTACATTAATGCTTTATTGGTACATATGTGAGCTACAATTTAGAGAAAAAAAGGTGAACTTAGACTTTTAGGTACACTATAGGTTATTTTCAGTAAACACACATTTTTATCTATATTCTTTTACTTTAAATCTAAACTGAAAACTATTTTAAAATATACAGTATCTCACAAAAGTGAGTACACCCCTCACATTTTAGTAAATATTTTATCATATCTTTTCATGTGACAACACTGAAGAAATTACACTTTGCTACAATGTAAAGTAGTGAGTATACAGCTTCTATAGCAGTGTAAATTAGCTGTCCTCTCAAAATAACTCAACACACAGCCATCAATGTCTAACAAAAGTGGGTACGCCCCTAACTGAAAATGTCCAAATTTGGCCCAATTAGCCATTTTCCCTCTCCAGTGTCATGTGACTCGTTAGTTACAAGGTTTGAATGGGGAGCAGGTGTGTTAAATTTGGTGTTATCACTCTCACTCTGTCATACTGCTCACTGGAAGTTCAACATGGCACCTCATGGCAAATAACTCTCTGAGAATCAGAAAAAAAGAATTGTCGCTCTACATAAGGATGGCCTAGGGTATAAGAAGATTGCCAAGACCCTGAAACTGAGCTGCAGAATGGTGGCCAAGACCCTACAGTGGTTTAATAGGACAGGTTCATCTCACTTGCTGTTGTCCGCAGTCTCTGATTGTCTCCTGCAGTATGTCCGCAGTCTCTGATTGTCTCCTGCAGTATGTCCGCAGTCTCTGATTGTCTCCTGCAGTATGTCCGCAGTCTTTGATGGTCTCCTGCAGTATGTCCGCAGTCTTTGATTGTCTCCTGCAGTATGTCTGCAGTCTCTGATTGTCTCCTGCAGTATGTCCGCAGTCTCTGATTGTCTCCTGCAGTATGTCCGCAGTCTTTGATTGTCTCCTGCAGTATGTCCGCAGTCTTTGATTGTCTCCTGCAGTATGTCCGCAGTCTTTGATTGTCTCCTGCAGTATGTCCGCAGTCTTTGATTGTCTCCTGCAGTATGTCCCCAGTCTCTTATTGTCTCCCGCAGTATGTCCCCAGTCTTTTATTGTCTCCTGCAGTATGTCCGCAGTCTTTGATTGTCTCCTGCAATATGTCCCCAGTCTCTGATTGTCTCCTGCAGTATGTCCGCAGTCTCTGATTGTCTCCTGCAGTATGTCCGCAGTCTCTGATTGTCTCCTGCAGTATGTTCGCAGTCTCTTATTGTCTCCTGCAGTATGTCCCCAGTCTCTTATTGTCTCCTGCAGTATGTCCGCAGTCTCTTATTGTCTCCTGCAGTATGTCCGCAGTCTTTGATTGTATCCTGCAGTATGTTCGCAGTCTTTGATTGTATCCTGCAGTATGTCCGCAGTCTCTGATTGTCTCCTGCAGTATGTCCGCAGTCTCTTATTGTCTCCTGCAGTATGTCCCCAGTCTCTTATTGTCTCCTGCAGTATGTCCGCAGTCTCTTATTGTCTCCTGCAGTATGTCCGCAGTCTTTGATTGTATCCTGCAGTATGTTCGCAGTCTTTGATTGTATCCTGCAGTATGTCCGCAGTCTCTGATTGTCTCCTGCAGTATGTCTGCAGTCTCTGATTGTCTCCTGCAGTATGTCCGCAGTCTCTGATTGTCTCCTGCAGTATGTTCGCAGTCTCTGATTGTCTCCTGTAGTATGTCCCCAGTCTCTGTCTCCTGCAGTATGTCGCCAGTCTCTGATTGTCTCCTGTAGTATGTCCGCAGTCTCTGATTGTCTCCTGCAGCATGTCCGCAGTCTCTGATTGTCTCCTGCAGTATGTCCCCAGTCTCTTATTGTCTCCTGCAGTATGTCCGCAGTCTCTTATTGTCTCCTGCAGTATGTCCGCAGTCTTTGATTGTATCCTGCAGTATGTTCGCAGTCTTTGATTGTATCCTGCAGTATGTCCGCAGTCTCTGATTGTCTCCTGCAGTATGTCCGCAGTCTCTTATTGTCTCCTGCAGTATGTCCCCAGTCTCTTATTGTCTCCTGCAGTATGTCCGCAGTCTCTTATTGTCTCCTGCAGTATGTCCGCAGTCTTTGATTGTATCCTGCAGTATGTTCGCAGTCTTTGATTGTATCCTGCAGTATGTCCGCAGTCTCTGATTGTCTCCTGCAGTATGTCCGCAGTCTCTGATTGTCTCCTGCAGTATGTTCGCAGTCTCTGATTGTCTCCTGTAGTATGTCCCCAGTCTCTGTCTCCTGCAGTATGTCGCCAGTCTCTGATTGTCTCCTGTAGTATGTCCGCAGTCTCTGATTGTCTCCTGCAGCATGTCCGCAGTCTCTGATTGTCTCCTGCAGTATGTCCGCAGTCTCTGATTGTCTCCTGTAGTATGTCTGCAGTCTCTGAACCTCTCCTGCTACAGGTGATGGTCAGAGAACTTTCAGCAACGCACAGCTTGACAGTTGAATAACACAGCTCGGGGTTTAAGCAGTCAGGCATTTTATGGGTGCAAGGACATACCTGGGCAGCCAAACTCACTACATACATTTAGAGGTATGTGGGCGGGGCTTCCATTCTCTGATCTCACTACAACAGCCGGGAGCTCCACTGATGCTTTGTAGGGGGGCCCCGTTACCCGTGAATTGGGGCCCCAATGAAGGTTTTGCAGAGTGCACAGAGGATACGGGAGGCTGTATTCCCGCGCTAGCCAGCTGAGAGGGGGCGGGGCCGGGAACTCCACTGACGCACTGACCCCGCCCCCGTGCAGCCTGTATGCTTGGAACAGAGCGGCTGTAGTGAGAGACAGTGATCGGAGTGGGAGCGTCAGTGGAGCTCCCGGTCCCACCCCCTCTATACTGGCTGGGGAATACAGAGGTCCGGGGGCGGGGCCGGGAGCTCCAATGACGCTCCCACTCCGATCACTGGCTCTCACTACAGCCGCTCTGTTCCGAGCATACAGGCTGCACGGGGGCGGGGTCAGAGTGTCAGTGGAGCTCCCGGCCTTGCCCCCTCTCTGCTGGCTAGCACGGGAATACAGCCTCCCGTCCCGTGTCCTCTGCGCACTCTGCAAAACTTTCATTGGGGCCCCAATTCGCGGGTAGCAGTGCAGGCCCCCCTACAAACATTGGGCCCAGGGCAGGTGCCCCGTTTGCCCTGCGCTAAAGACGGCCCTGCATGGAATGTCACAGAAGCATATGGTTATGTGTAAGATAGTTAAGATTTCCTTGTAATATAATTTACCATAGTCTTCCCAGGAGCATAGCAGTAGTGCTGGGCTTTCTTTTACATGGAATGTCACAGAAGCATACAGTTGTGTTTAGGACACTTAAGGTTTCCTTGTATTGTAATTTACTACAGTCAGCCCAGGAGCATAGCGGTAGTGCTGGGTTTTCTTATAGATGGAATGTCACAGAACCATATGGGTATATGTAAGACAGTTAAGATTTCCTTGTAATGTAATTTACCATACTCTTCCCAGGAGCATAGCAGTAGTGCCGGGCTTTCTTATATATCAGTGGTTCTCAACCTGGGGGTCGAATCATGATTTGCCATGGGCCCCCGAATCCTGGGCTGTTCCTGAAGCCCACACCGCTCTCCCAGCCTTTTCACGGCCACCCAGAAGGGCTGTCCCTAGAGCCTGCGGCCACCTTCTTACCCTCTTCGCAGCCACCCATTCAGTTCACAGCATGGCTGGGGGGCAGAGGCTAGAGGTCAGTTGACTGGTGAGGAATGTGAATTGGGAGGGGACTGAGGGGACCCTATCTCCTGATTTTGGCATAGGTGTCACTGCTTGCGAGACACCACAGAGCTGGATAAACAGTAACACTACTTGTAATTAGAGTTGCCATTAAAAGTCCCCACTATAGTTCTCAGATCACAGATGACCTTGGTCAAGAGCACCTTAGTTGGCTGATCAGAACTCCCCCCAGCACTGACACTGATCCCATTCCCCCTACCCTCCCACGAAGGAGTAAGAAGAATTAAATATAGAGAATACAGGGAAGGGAGATGAAAAGATGGGAAGGAACAAATAAAAAGGAGAGAAAGAATAAGAGAAAGAACAAGAAAGATGGCTAGAGGGAGGGATGTAAGAAAAAAAAAAACAAGAAATGAGGATATAGAGAGATAAAACGGAAAGAAAGGAGAACAAAGAGAGAGTGGTACATCCTAAAATTTACCATTAAGGGTTTTAATACTGTACGAGTGAAAGGGACTTAGGGAGCGCTAAATGTCTGTGGGTTATGCAGTGTACACACGATCGGACTATCCGGAGGACTTAGTACAGTGGACCTAGTCCGGCGGACAACCCGCTGCAAAGGTCCACCGGACTTTCCGAATGAGCGGACCTGCCCACACACGACCAGACTTTTCCGCCGGACAAACCGCACTTCAAAAGCTGGACTTTTGAAATGAACGGACTTGCCCATAGACGGAGAAAAGTCTGTTCATTTTGAATGTGACTCCAGGTAGACAGGACTAGCGCAGGAAGTCAATGTCGCTGTCTCCATCGGCGAGATTGACACCTCGCTGACCCCGTCACCTGGTATGGACTTAAAGGGGATACCCTATGCTGAAAAAATGGCGTGGGGCCCCCCCAAGTCCATATCAGATCCTTATCTGAGCAGGCAGCCTGGCCGGTCAGGAAAGGGGGTGGGGACGAGCGAGAGCCCCCCCTCCTGAGCCATACCAGGCCGCGTGCCTTCAACATGGGGGGGTGCTTTGAGGAAGGAGGGCCCTGTGGCCCCCACCCCAAAGCACCTTGTTCCCATGTTAATAAAGACAAGGGCCTCTTCCTGACAACCCTGGCCATTGGTTATCGGCTTATCGGAATCCGGGAGCCCCCTTTAATAAGGGGGCCCCCAGATACCGGCCCCCCACCCTATGTGAATGAGTATTGGGTACCATGTACCCCTACCCATTCACCTGGTGAAAAAAAGTGTAAAGAAAAAAACACAACACTTTTTTAAAATCATTTATTGGACAGCTCCGGTGGTCTTCTGTCTTGGGGGGTCTTCTCGCCGGACTCCTCCGCTGTCTTCTGCTAGCTCTTTATTAGCGGAGGAGCCCGGCTTTCTTCTTCGTCGTCGCCGCCGCCATCCCCCCCTGAACCGAGCATAATGCATTGCGGCACTGAACAGTGGATTGCAAGCCCTGACTGGCTGAAGCAGTGAAAGCTTCAGCCAATCATGGCACAGAGCACTGTCAGAGTCATGATTAGACACTGTCATCATGACTTTATGCAATTATGGCTCATTCCCGCCCCACAGTATAAAAGTATTCTTTCAATGGCAACCATTTTCAGTGTGATTTCGGCATGATTACTTAGTGTGCTATACTGTGCTATTTTGCTTCAATTGTCAGTGTAGAATATTAGTTTAGTGTCAGTCTAGGGATAGTGGGAGTGTAGTGAGGAGGACCATCATTTAGCATTGCATAGTGTGCAGCTAGAGTAGGGACAGCTCAGAAAGTTTCACTGTAGTGTAGTAAGACCATGTCATTCATACATACATTAGTGTAGAGCAGGGACAGCTTATATCGTTTCAGTGTAGTGTAGTGAGACCGTGTCAGTAATCTTTACATTAGTGTAAAACTAGAGTAGGGACAGTTCAGATAGTGTCAGTGTAGTGCTGGTTAAACACCGTCTGTTTGATTGCATTGCTGCCAGTTTAACGCCATTTACTTCTGTGTGCGTTACTGCCAGTTTAACACCATATAGTTTTGTGTGGGTTACCTCCAGTTTAACGTCATATAGTTCTGTGTGCGTTACTGCCAGTTTAACGCCATACAGTTTTGTGTGCGTTACTGCCAGTTTAACGCCATATAGTTGTGTGCGTTACTGACAGTTTAACACCTTTTACTTCCAGTTTAACGCCATATAGTTCTGTGTGCGCTACTGTCAGTGTAACACCACATAGTTTTGTGCGTTACTGACAGTTTAATGCCCTTTACTTCTGTATGCTTTACTTCCAGTTTAACGCCATATAGTTCTGTGTGCGTTACTGACAGTTTAATGCCATTTACTTCTGTGTGCATTACTGCCAGTTTAACGCTATATAATTTTGTGTGCGTTAATGTCAGTTTAACACCATATACTGTAGCTCTGTGTGCGTAATTGCCAGATTAACGTCATATAGTTTTTTACGTTACTGCCAGTTTAACGCCATTTACTTCTGTGTGCATTACTGGCAGTTTAACGCCATTTACTTCTGTGCGCGTTGCTTCCAGTTTAACACCATATAGTTTTGTGCGTTACTGCCAATTTAATGCCATTTACTTTTGTGTGCGTTACTGACAGTTTAACACCATATAGTTTTATGTGCGTTACTGCCAGTTTAACATCATATCGTTTTGTGTGCATTACTGCCAGTTTAATGCCATATTGTTCTCTGTGCCTTACTGCCAGTTTAATGCCATATCGTTTTGTGTGCTTTACTGACAGATTTTTAGCTCCATATAGTTTTGTGTGCGTTACTGCCAGTTTAACGCCATAAAGTTTTGTGTGTTACTGCCAGTCTAATTACTTCTGCGTGCATTACTGCCAATTTAACGCTATATAGCTTTGTGCGTTGCTGCCAGTTTAACGCTATTTACTTCTGTGTGCGTTACTGCCATTGTAACACCATATCATTTTGTGTGCATTACTACCAGTTTAATGCTATATAGTTTTGTGTGTTACTGCCAGTTTAACGCCATATCATTTTGTGGGCATTACAGTCAGTTTAACGCCATATAGTTTTGTGTGCATTACTGTCAGTTTAACACTATATACTATAGTTGTGCGTTACTGCCAGATTAACACCATATCGTTTTGTGCATTACTGACAGTTTAACGTCATATAGTTCTGTGTGTGCTACTGCTAGTTTAATGGCATATAGTTCTGTGTGTGTTACTGCCAGTTTAACGCCATATTGTTCCGTGTGTGTTACTGTCAGTTTATCGCCATATACTGTAGTTCTGTGTGTGTTACTGCCAGTTTAACGCCATATAGTTCTGTGCGTCACTGTATGTTTGACGCATTATACATAAAAAAAGCAGTCCCTGTCACCCACATGCCCAGGGTCTGAATGCCAGGTTATCAAAGCTCTTGGCTCTCCAACTTCTGCCTTTCAGCCTGGTGGATTCTGCCCTCTTCCGGGAATTCATGCAATGTGCTGTACCACAATGTCAGGTTCCCAGTCGCTACCATTTTTCACATAAGGCCATTCCATCTCTCTACCATCACGTGGAAGGGAATCTTTGGACATTGTTGGGCAAGGCAGTCAGCTGTAAAATCCACCTTACACATGGTCCAGCAAGCATGGTCAGGGATGATATATTTAGTTCACAGCACACTGGGTAACACTGCTTGCAACTCAAAAGGATGCAGGGCAGGGCTTGGTGCTGCAGCTTGTTATGCCCCCACGTTTCCATACAGCTGGTGGTAATGATGCCAGACCTGTGAGCTCTACCCTCTCCTCTGCCACCTCCATGCTTGGTTGGCTGAAATTCAGCAGGAATTCTACCTGCCCATAAACCACCTGATATGTTGACAAGTTGGAACTCAACTTTGGGAATGCTGCAGTGGCTATACATGCAGCAGAGGGCCGTCAATGAGCACCTATGCCATTACGGCACAACGATAGGCTCGGGCCACCTCAGCTTTTTTTCCCCACGCCATGGCTGATCATTAAGGATGAATGCACTGTATTGTCACCATTTGAGGAGGCCACAAGGAGAGCTGAGACAGTGCATGCATCAGTGACAATCCCTGTTGTGTTCCAGCTGGAGCAGACTTTGCGTGGCATTATGGACAGGGCACTGGAGGCAGAGCAGCAGGAGGAAGAGGAGGACTTCCTTTTCTCTCAAGGCCCACTTTATCTAGACACTATCATTCCTATGTCACAGAACACACAGGAGGAGAGAGGGGAGGATGATGAGGAGGAGGATTTTGGTATTTTCATAGGCTTCGAAGAACAGAAAGACATGCGTCAATCTTTAAGTGATGGCTTTCCAACCCCAGGACCCTTGGGAGTAGCACGTGGCTGGGAGGAGGAAGTTCCAGATGCTGTCACGCTGAGTAACCCTGAGGAGTCTGCTTTTCAAGCCTCAGCAAATTTGAGGCGCATGGGCAAACTCATGCTTCAAAGCCTGCGAAAAGCCCAAGAATACATGACATAAAGGAGAAGTATGATTACTGCTTGGCAACCCTCCTTGACCACTGTTATAAGGGGAAGGTCTCAGAACTCATCCCCTCCCCACAGGGAGTGCAGAAGATAACATTTCTTGAGGACACATTAAAGAGGATTTTATTGAATGTTTTTCCTGACTCCAGTAGGTTACAGTGTCACGGAAAACGTAGTTTTGAGTCTTCTGTTGGTCAAAAGAGTAGTGTTGGAGAAGGCGTCCACCTAAGTGAGGCATTTTGGAAATGTTCTAGTCATCTCCGCCCAGGGCTGTCAGCTTTCACATCCCATCGGCAGTGTCTGCATCACATGGTGGACGATTACCTCGGGGCCAAAGCAGAGATGGAGCACTTTCCAGCTGATGATCCACTGACTTACTGGGTCATGAGAAAAGACCACTGGCCAGAACTTGCCCATTTTGCTATTAAGTTGTTGGGCTGCCTTGTATCCAGCGAGCTTTCAGAACAGGCATTCAGTGCTGCAGTAGGTTTCATTTACTGATCATAGAACACATCTGTCCACGGACTCCGTGGACCATTTGTCTTTTATAAAAATGAATCAGTCCTGGATTACCATCTATGAAGCTTCTGATGCCGATGTCACTGATTAAGTCTTTTTGGGATGTGGAATCTCTGCAGGACTTCAAGGCTACCTAGCTTTGAGGATGTTCAATCATTTCATCTGGAAGAATGTTTTTGATATAGGTTTCATGGGCATAATTACCACTCAAAGACCATTTTTTTTGCACCTGTTTGACAGGTACATATCATTGCAATTTTTTACAGCAAGGCCAATTCTTGCTTTCATCAAGATTTCCTCTATAGGGTTACTGTGGGAAGGTGTCACCGACACCCAAAGATCAATCTATTCAAAGTGACACCAGAATGTATCCAAAAAAATCTTGTTCTCAGTGCACTACATTATGGCCTCATCATAAACACTGGCTCCCCAGCTGTTGTTGAGCAAAATAAAGGCAGCTTGCAAGAAAAATCTCTTTTCTTTGGGCTTTATAAATGCAGTTTATGCTGCAACAGATTCTGGACATGGTACAGATCTGCCAGTTTACAGGTAGACTAAGGGGATCCCCCAGGCACTATATTGGAAGGAATTCATTTTATGCTTTCATAAAAAAAACAGTTTTTATTTTAAAAAGAGTACATACAGTCCAAAGATCAACAGTAGTCCATATACAGCATATATATACAATCCAGCATCTATTGGGAACATTGGGAACATTACATATTCATCACAGCCACCATCATCATAGATCCCGCATCCTAAGACCGGAGCCCATTTCACCATACAACCAGAGTATGAGTGGCTTTGCCTCCTACCCATATTCCATCTGTTATTCATTACGGTATCTGCATTGTCCCAAATTTAATCCCAAAAGTCCATCCATGATCAGGTCTTCCAGGGCAAGCCCCCGGAGTCCCCAACCATGGGTCCCACAACTTCTCAAATTTTCCGGAGCACCTCCTATGCTGGTAAATAACTTTTTTCCAATCTCAGTGTATTTCCTACAGCAGTAATCCATTCTTTGACCATGGGTGTTGACATTGGAGTCAGACTTCCAATATAGCATTATCAGTTCATGGGCCAGAAAAAGGACCCTTGTAAGGGCTTCTCTGGTGTGATGTTCCCATTCAAGCTCATCTAGAAGATTCAACAGACAGTACTTGTGATCTAACGGAACTGACACCCGAAACACTGTGTTCAGGATATCAATCACCCCCTTCCGGTATACGTGTAGTTTGGGGCAGCGCCACAACATGTGTATCAGGTCCCCTATGCTTTCATTTTAAAGAATAAAAAAATCACTGCTCATTTAAAACATTTAGTTTTTCACAAACTTTTTCACCTTTCACTTTTTTGATACATGTCCCCAGGGCAGGACTCAGACCTCTGTAACCATTGTATGCCCAATTACTTGCATATAAGCCTTCAAAGTAGGCACTTTTAATTTTTGACATTCGGGTCTGATTGACCTTAACCTCCCGGGCGGTATGATTCTGTCAGGAATTTTATACCAAAAGCGGTACAATTCTTTTGCATGGAAATTTGGTGTTATGTATCATAGGCCTGTAATTCTTAGTAATTACTTACTAAAACCTGACCAAACAAGACTCTAGTAGACATCCCAGATGTGATAAAGTTTGAAACACAAAATCATGAATTATAATCTGATAAATAATATAATTGTATTCAATAATGTAATGCAAAATAATGAAATTTGTCAAACAAAGAAAATTCAATAAACATCCTGAGTGTGATAAATTTTGAAGCAAGGTACAGCACACAGTCCAAGATCACAAACCGGACAATAAAACCCGGCTTTCTTTTCAGACTTTTTTTCCACTGCTATCTCTCTTTGAGCAGCAAACCACACACATTCTGGTAGGTGCTGCCTTTTTTGCAGTTGGTGGTATATAGTCCACAAAGTGACGACCTGTTAGGCGTTCTGGGTTGACAACGTCAACAGCATGTCCTCCAGGTCTGATCGCAGATCCTGATGGTGTCTGGTGTTTGATGAAAATCTGCTCAGCCACCTTCCAGGTAAAATCGGCATGACTAAGAGGCATGCGACTCTGTGCTCTGTATAGGACATATGCATTCCAAAGGCATTGCTCCAGAAGATGCCGGAAAATCTTTTTATAATATTTTTTTTGCTGCTTGCGCATAGCCGGATAAAATGTCATTGCCTGATCAGCTCTGTCGACACCTCCCATAGTGCAATTATAGTCTTTTACGACTTGCGGCTTCAGCACATCTTTCCCACGTTTGGTGTGGAACATGGCAGTGGAGGTATTGTGCACCATGCTCATGAGACACACGTCCTTCTTGTCTCGCCATCGCATTGCCATCATCTTACCCTTCTGCCAGGCAACCATTTCTCCGGTTTTTAGCCTTTTCCTGGAGAACAGAGATGGCATGTCATGTCGATTAGGCCTAACAGTACCATACGCATCGGTCTTGTTTTTTAGCAAAACCTCAAAAAGTTCCGGAGACGTATAGAAGTTGTTCATGGTCACACAATATCCCTGGTTCAGCAATGGCTCCAGCAGTGTGAGGACTCATGATGTGGCCATCCCATAGCCGCTGTACCTGGGGCTGAACTTCGTGCCTTTATCGGTGTAAATGACCGAATTCCAGATGTACCCGGTGGATGACTCGCAGAGCATGTAGGACTTTATGCCAAATCTCACTCTTTTGGACGCAATAAATTGTATCCAGCTCAGGCGTCCCTTGTAGGCCATCAAGCTTTCATCCACACAGACGTCCCTTTCTGGCACGTAAGTCCGCTGGAAATTGGTCGCGATAATTTGCCATACCTCCCAGATTTTTTGTAGTTTGGGTGCAGGATGCGTGGCCTCATCAAACTCCTCATTGTTTGTGAAAAGGAAATATTTCATGATGAGGGAAAAACGGTATTCGGACATCACGACGCTAAAAAAACAGAGTGGCCAGTAATTTATTGGTTGTCCAGTACCATTTCTGGAGTGGTTTCCCCACCACCCCCTGAAGAATAATGAGTCCCAGGAACTGCCAGATGTCCTCTTTGGTCACTGGTTCCCACTTTCTGTTACGGGAAAACCTGGCATGCAGCGTAGCGGATTGCTGTACCTGGTAGCAGTGTGACAATTTTTTCAATTACATCCTCAGTGAGACAGGTATGCCAGAGGATTGTCACGTTCAACATCTACCTTCATCCCAGGTGATCCAGTGAAGGGGAATCTTGGCGGCGCTACCTGGTCTGTATCGCAGTCGATAGGGCACCAATTGCGCACATCGCTGAGGTCAGGTGCAGGATCACCACCGCTGTCACTTGTCAGATCCGTGTCAGTGTCAGACAACAAATCTCCCCACGACTCGCTATCGCTAATTTCTGCGAGCAACTCCGTGTCGCTACCGCTGTCACTCAGCTGGTCCAATGGTGATTTTGTAGCGAAGTGGCGTTTTTTTGATGCCATGTTATATTTTATTTTATTGGAGGCAAGGGGCACTGTATAGTTATCAGTCAGATAGAGATGATACAGTGTAATCCTCTCAGATTACAATGTATCACCTCTATTTATGTGTTTGTGTTCACTTTTTGAAATTCCCACCCAGTTCCGCTCCCGTGCACCGCTGCTGCTCGGAGAGAATGGAACCAGGAAGTCAGGATGCCGTGGTCTCGACGGTGATCACGTTGGCGATCACAGGGGAGGACACGGAGAACAGCGTAGAACATCGCTGGAGCGCCAGGAGAAGGTAAGATCTCCGCTCGCCACTCTGCAATGTTACCCCGAGTGTGACTCGGGGTTACCGATAATACAAGAAAAAAACAAACCCGAGTCACGCTCGGGGATACCGCCAGGGAGGTTAACGAGGTTCGTTATTTGGGCCAGAACTTTTGCGGTGTTCGAATGTTCTGGTGCAAACCAAACAGGGGCCCGTTTGGTCCATCCCTATTGCTAGCTTTCTTATACATGGAATATCACAGAAGCATATGATTATGTGTAAGACAGTTAAGGTTTCCATGTAATGTAATGTTGGGTTCATTCCCTAATTTTTCATCCAATCACATCACATAGAGTTACCATTACTATTATTTGGCACAAGCAGAAGGCAGAATTTAGGTACCGTATATACTCGAGTATAGGCCGACCCGAATATAAGCCGAGGCCCCCAATTTACCCCCAAAAAAACTGGCAAACTTATTGACTCGTGTATAAGCCGAGGGTAAGACATGCCTGTCCATCCCTGTGTGTGTGTCCGTCCATCCCTGTGTGTCCGTCCATCCCTGTGTGTCCGTCCATCCCTGTGTGTCCGTCCATCCATCCCTGTGTGTGTGTGTCTCCATCCATCCATCCATCCCTGTGTGTGTGTGTATCCGTGTGTGTGTGTGTGTGTGTGTGTGTGTGTGTGTGTGTGTGTGTGTGTGTGTGTGTGTGTGTGTGTGTGTGTGTGTGTGTGTCCAGCCTACCTGTGTCCTGAGCCTTTGTCCCGAGCCTCCGTCCCGTGCCGAGCCTCCTTGCCTCCGTGCCTCGCCGCCGTGCCTCGCCGCCGTGCCTCGCCGCCGTGCCTCGCCGCCGTGCCTCGCCGCCATGCCTTGCCTCCGGTCCCGTCCCGTGCCGTGCCGTCCTGTGCCTTGCCTCCGTCCCGTGCCCTCTTCGTTCGTCGGCGGCCATTGTAAAATTCAAAAGCTGCGCCGCCGCCTTCGCCTGTGATAGGCGGAACACTGAATTTCCCAGCAGCCTGTGTTCCGCCTATCACAGACGTCGTATCATCCTCGTCCGTAGTACGAGGATGATACGAAGTCCGTGATAGGCGGAACACAGGCTGCTGGGAAATTCAGTGTTCCGCCTATCACAGGCGAAGGGGGAGCCGGAGGCGCGGCTTTTGAATCAGAATGGCCGCTGTCTGTCTGCTCGACACGCTGATCGAGCGGGCAGACAGCGATGACTCGAGTATAAGCCGAGGGGGGCACTTTCAGCCTCAAAAAAGAGGCTGAAAATCTCGGCTTATACTCGAGTATATACGGTAATATGTAATAATCAATTATGCTTGCCTCCAAGCACAAATATGATTACAAACTATACATATACACAATATTTTAAAAATTTAAGAAAATGGATTGTGTGATCCTCTTAATTTACAAAAGGCATTGGTTTCCCTCTAAGGATCATTTATGGCTGCTTATCAACACAAACTCTGCAACTGAAAGTTGGTCTCATAACAATAAAATGTGTTTTTGCAGTGCTTGGTTGTAATGGGTATTACTGAGCCATTAGTAATATGACACCATAGCATGTGGTAAAACAAGTTTATAAAACAAAAATGTTTATTAAATAGTGTTTGATTAATGTGTTTTGTGGTCCTGATGCACGCTTTTACAGGCCAGATTCTTGAGTTCCTATTCTATTTTCATATATAATTTGCATAAAATAAACAATTAGAAATGATTCTGGTAATAATTTAAAGAGCCTATAATTACAGAATTGGTAAGAAATGTGCAGACATAGACAGGCCTTCACTTATCAAAATATAATTTATTTTAAAATATTTGTATACCAGAGCTAGAGATGCACAGCGTCAACAATAAATTGTTAATGGCACTGTATCCCTGGGGAAAATAAATAGCAACGTAAAACCACTTTAATTTTCTTTCTCACTTTAAAGATGCTAAATGTCTCTATTGATCAGTGTTCTGGTGATGAAACCTTAGCACAAAAACACAAATGTCAGTTTTGCAAATGCTGCTTGAATTAACTTATGTCAAATATTTGGAATAAAGCAGAATAAAGCAGAAAACTGGAGTGCAAATGGTAAAGTGGAATTAAAATGGTAATGACAATAAAATTATCACGGTATACCTCTGACTGTTTGCTAGGTCTGTCCTGAGCTATAATTGAGCAGGAAGCCTACATTGTCCTATATTAAAATAAAATGGAAGATGTACGATTGGAAGAATGGAAGATGGAAGCTTTCTGGAGTTGATAGGGGTCCAGGGTTGATAAGGCTTGGTAACGTTATTAAAGCAAAAAACAGCTCCAGCTTATAGCAAAACAACATCTGCATGGAGGCATAATGGATTTTCTTTGTTTTATTATACAATTTAAACCTTGAGGTGTACACAGTTAGCACAACCTGCCTAATGGGTAGTTCAGTTTTTCATTCAGACAAGGTTGTGTTGCATCAATCCAATGTTCTTGCTTATATCTGTAATCCTGGAACTCACTTGCTTGTAGTGCTGGAACACCTTCCTTGCTAATTCTCAGGCACACAAAGTATAATGTAGAAAAAAAATCCAGAAAATTATTTCTCACAACCACCAATCAGATATAATCTGCCTGAGAAGTTTACATGTACATGGTAATGCAGGAACCAAAGAGAAAAAAAGAAGCTACATAGCATAGGCTACAAGAAGTAAATTCATTTCCTGCTAATGAATCTGTACACTAATAGCCATTGTTTTTTTTTCATTGGAAATAGTGTAAGGATAAGAGTGGGGGAGGGTAAAACCAATGTGAGCAAAATCCCCTCTTACTCAGCTGTCATGGGAGATCAAGTCTCCCTATTGATTTCTTCTTGTTCTGTTGGCTACTCAACATTTTGGACTTTCCTTTGCATTTATTACCTGTAACATTGGTGATCAGAACAGTTAGAGAGGATATATCTCCATAACAGAGACACTGTCCACTGTATCCAAATATCCAAATCACAAAAAAAAAGTTTTGACTGTAGTTACACTTTATGGGTTCACTGTAAGCTTTCAGATTCTGCCTGGATTAACTCTTAACATTAGTGATGGATGAACGTTTGTAGACGAACGCAGCCAAAAGTTTGCAAACCGCAAAGTTTGCGGTGGACCCCATTGACTTTAATGGCAGGCGAACCTTAAAAACCTACAGGTCATATTTTCAGCCACAAAATACTTACTAGCTGTCCCACAACATGGACACTGACATAACAAAAGTATTAAGTGAATCTGGGATCGACAACGGCAAGCATTCTTTTTTTATCTGTGAAATTTTGACAATTCAGGAGCGCATGAAGGCTATGGAGGAGAGGCAAGGTCAGCGCAGGCTATGAAGGGGGTGCAGGAGATGTTCAGTGCTACAGTCAGGGCAGCGCAGTCCTGTGCCAGTGTCCCAGTGTGCCAACCTGTGCTTGAGCCTCTCCCTCTGCCCGGCCCTTACCCCCACCTATGCAGGGCTCCACTGCGGTGGTCCAGAGGTGCCAGTCCCAGCCATGGTGTTGGCACTGCCTGCTGATTGGCTTCTCCGCTGCTATCTCCCTCACTGTCTGAAACCAGCACCGCGATAGAGACTGAGCACTGACACCAGCACCGAGATAGAGAGCACTGACACCAGCACCGAGATAGAGAGCACTGACACCAGCACCGTGATAGAGAGCACTGACACAAGCACCGTGATAGAGAGCACTGACACCAGCACTGTGATAGAGTGCACTGATACCAGCACTGAGATGGAGAGCACTGACACCAGCACCGAGATATAGAGCACTGACACCAGCACCGAGATCTTGTGGGCACCCACGTGACATCACTAGAAACGTCATCATCGACGTCACCTTCCCCACCGCTATAATTAGAGATCTCGGAGTAGGCAGCAACACCAGGGACCAACCTCCTCCTTGGGCTGATCTGGGTACTGTCGTCAGACTTCTGAGTGGCGGTTGTTGCTACCGCCTCTTCCTGATCCAATGCCAAGAATGGCTGCACATCGGAAATGTCTTGTTATGGATCGGAAAATAATTCCTGTCACTCAAGCGGAAGGTATATGGTGGTGGTGGTGTTGGTGGTAGTGTCTTTGGGGGTGCACACAGCAGAGAGTGAAGAGGGTGCAGATCGAGAGAATGAGGAGGGTGCAGAAGAGTAAGGCTGAGTGAGCCACTCAACCAAGTCTGGTGCGTCCTTTGACGAAATTGCACGCACCTTCTGCAGTTTGCCACTTTGGCTCAAGTCTGTTGCTCCTGCCCTACCCCTACCACCCCTGCGGAAGGGCCTGCCTCTTCCTCTGCCTGTCATTTTTTAAATGACCCCATGACAAAAGTCTCTAGAGAATTGCAGTATGTATGTGGAAGAAGGTATATAACACCCCACTTCAATCTGTTGTTTTTGGGGGCCACTGGTCTTTCACACCAGTTATAATACTTTTTTTTTATTGCGTTTGTCACTCTTTGTAGTATCGCTGCAGAACCGCTCAGCAGTCACAATGCTGCAAGGTGGAAATGCACTATACTAGGCTTTCTATATGTGCAAGCATTTTATATGTTTATTACACCCCTATATACTGCACACCAAATAGTACACCTATACCAGTCCTTAAAATGACCTTTGTGGACTTAGTAGCTAGTGATTTGCAGACTGTCCCTCAGTCCCTACACTGATAAAAGACAGCTGCAGAATCGGTCAGCAGTCAAGTATAATAGGCTTTCTATATTTGAAAGAAAGTATATTATACATGTAGAACCCTATATACTGTACACCTATACCAGTCCTTAAAAGAACCTTTGTGGACCTAATAGTAATAGCTAGTGATTAAACTGACTGTCCCTGCTCCACACAGCGTCCTGTCCCTACACTGACAAAAGACAGCTGCAGAATCGGTCAGCAGTGCACTCAGCAATCGGCAGCACAGCCGTCAGCAGCAGTGCACCAGTACCCTATATACTGTACACCTATACCAGTCCTTAAAAGGACTTTTGTGGACCTAATAGCTAGTGATTTGTGTCACTACAGTCTGTCCCTGCTCCACACAGCAACCTCTCCCTACACTGACAAAAGACAATGTAAAATGGCCACCAGATCAGGTCTATTTATAAGGTAGGGGGAATGTCCAATTGTCCATGTGCTGAAATGTTTCAGTTGGCTGTCCTGTACCCCATGATGGATGTGTCATCATGGGTCAAAGTTCTTTCACAATGTAAATGCATATGTCTGCCGTGCGAACAGCGCCAGAAGTCCGCCAGTTTGGCGAATCGCGAACACGCAAAATTTGCCGTGAACCGACCGCCGGACGAACCGCAAGGCCATCCCTACTTAACATAACTAAAATTAATTTTCATTAACCTTTGGGCACATTTTGGAAAAACAATGTATTTATGTAGTTTTAGTTTACACATTTCTTTACATACTGTTAAAGAGTGGATTATGGTCCTTTATGCCTGGCAATGCATGCTCCTTTACAATCAGTATAAAAAAATAGTGAAAAGTATAGCCATTTAGGGATAAATTTGATGGTGGCTGACAATTTTTTATATTCAGTTTTTTTACCTAAGATTTTGAGAAACTTTTTTTTACTGATGTTTTCTTTTGTCCTTAGATGCATATCCAGACCACAACACTGACCATTTCAGTGAGTTTGAGTGCCTCGGTCTCCTTAGGTATGCTGTACATGCCCAAGGTCTACGTTATCCTTTTCCATCCAGAACTGAATGTCCCCAAACGTAAAAGAAGCCTCAAGGCGGTCGTTACTGCAGCCACAATGAGCAACAAGTTTACCCAAAAGGGAGGCTACAGACCCAACGGAGAGGCCAAGACTGAGCTATGTGATAGCATGGAGACACAAGGTAAATACGATCATTAATGAAGATATATAATGAAATGGATGTGTATGCAGCATTTTGTTTTACAGTCCACAAAAATATAGTGTTCACAGCCAACAATAGGATAACTAAGTGCATTTCTAGAATATTTGGTAGATCAATGGGTATTTTGCTGTACATTAGGATCTTTAGAGTGATAAAACATGGGGAAATATGCAAGTGTTGCATGTGCTTTTTTTCTTTTGCCCTGGCATTCACATACACAAACATTATCCTTCTAACTGTAATGGTGATGTATTATATCTATCATCTATTTCAAATACATTAGACCGAAACCTGCACACACACTATTATCAAAACTCTACCTGTCTATGACAACAAATCACAACGTGTCAGCTCTGTTCAAGGAAAGAAAGATAAAATTAAACATTAAATCAGCAGCGAATCAACAAAGCCAAAGCCAGAGACCCGTGACTAAGAGGGTAAAAAGGATTAGCCTATCTACTGGGAAAAACAAAGTCACTGATTTGTTGCTGTGTGTGGGTCACGTATCTTTTAAATAAACAGCTGTATATCAATAGCTCCCCCCAACCTCTCCTGGTGCTGACGTTCAGAAAACACAGCATACAGCTAATGATGCTGTCAGAATTCATCTTCTCACTCACAGGTTCAATGTCAAGCGACATCTCCCACAGGCTCCAGCCTTAGCCATCCTATAGCAACCTGGGGGTGTGTGCTGCATGTATTCAGTATGGTCTGCGAATTTCCACATTGCAAACACAGAACATGCAGCATGTAGAGGATTCAGTCTGCCAACTTCATTCCAAACAGTGCAGTCTGACGGGTATGATTACTATAAAGAAACAGATCTTCATTAGTGTGTATTGTGTACAATTACTGAACAGCAAAATGCATTGGTGCAGATATTGTACATTTACATTTGTCTTGATCATTTCAATGTATGCAGGTGCAAGGTGTTAAAGGGTAATTATAGGCAGGATCTTCAGATTGCTAACCAACATCCAAAATATACCATTTTGCATATACAGTGTTCTTATATTAAAGTAAATGCGGGTTTCATGATATAATCAAACTTGATGTATCACTGTTACTGTGAAGAACTTACACTCTGTGTATACACTGGTTTGGCACATTTATTTAAAACATGAAAGTCCAGTAGCTTACTCAGATCACTCTGATTCTCAGTGGTGGCTAAAGATACAGTATTAACGTTCCAGCAGTCATATTTTTTTTAGTGGTGATAACCCAATTGATCAAATATACCGTATTTTCTGTAACATCAAAGGTAGGAACTGACGAGAAGATCTAAAGAAAAGTGCGCAGCCAATATCAAGTCAAATTTACTGAGTTTATTTATTATGGGCAGTAGTGATATACAGGCATGCCCCACTTTTAAGTACACAGTGGGGTTTATTTACTAAAGCTGGAAAGTGAGAAATCAGGCTCACTTATGCATAGAAACCAATGAGCTTGCAGGTTTTATTACCAAAGCTTAATTTAACAAGCTGAGGTTGGAAGCTCATTGGATTCTATGCAGAAGTGAGCCTGATTTTGCACTTTCCAGCTTTAGTAAATAAACCGCATTGTGTACTTAAAAGTTGGGTATGCATGTAATAAAATGATTTCAGAATTTGACAGAGAATGGAAATATCCAGTGATTGCCGAGCACAGTATTTACAAAATGATTCCACTAATGCTATACTTTTACAGTATCTATATGTTTGAATTATTGTAGTTATTTTTATGGTGGCTAATTGCCCTAGCTGTACACCAACCTGGGAGAGTAGATTTTTTTTTCCTCTCTAGGACAACTTTTTTTTTTTCTCTCTATAACTAACTAGAAGTAATTGGCATGCCAATTAAGATGCCTGTTAAAATGATCATTCTGATGGATCCGATCCCACACTCCGATTGAGTGCTTCCATCAGTATATCCCGCTATCTCCAATCTGACTCCAATCAGATATTCCAACCGCTTACAAGCCCAAAACAAGACGACACTTGCTTAGCTGCTCAACATGGAATCATTTATTAGAACCAAAATGGCAAGTATTTATAATACAGTAGAAGACTAAAACCTAACCTAATTAGCATGAGCTAATTATCTAAATCGACACTCAGACTAGTTGACTGAGAGATAAGACTTTTCGGCTCCTAGCTCACTAACAATTCAATAAACATTACCATAAACACAGGGTTAATTAGCCCAAACAACAATGTGTGAATACTCCTACAAGCCAGACTAGACTCATTTACACAACAGACAGGTGGCTGGAGGTGATGATATTAGCATCTAAGTGTTTGTGTCCCAACAGTGTGATTCAGTCTATTGCTAACATGGCATTTACATATCCAGAGTCTGTGTGTCTTTGGGGGGGCACGGACCTGAATCCAAGTAACACCACCTCAGGGGTTCCCAGGCATACAGCTCACAAAGAGCACCGTTCCCCCAAAGGCGAGGGCCCATAATCGCGAGGCAAGAGGCTTGCATTCAGTCCCCTTCAAGAGCCTCTGTCCCAGCTAGGTCTGTCACAATCATGTTGTAGTTGTCACACATGATGGCGTATGCCTGGTATGCACTTGATGCATTTTAATTCCAATATGGTATGCACATCTAAAAATGCTAATATTGCATAAATAGACTTATTGCATGATATAATCAAATATTTACAAGCTCCTCAGGGAAAATAACATGTTTATTGAAGGTATGCTATGGCTTAGTGGGCATATGTTCAAATGCTGGAGTATACATTCTATAGCAAATCAACCATGTTAATAAAATCTGCATATATTAGCTGTAGCCTGTGTAGATTTTTTTATATATTTGACAAAGAATATATTTTGCAAGCATAAGATTTGTTTGTATCTATATATTAGGAAATCAGCACCAGTCTGTAGGTTACCTAATATTCCTCATTAAATTGCTCAGTAATTAACAATTAATGCAAAACAGGTGCACACTCCACATTTTGCTCTGCAATGACTAGATTTTTATCAGGATAATCACCAATTAAGCAACAGAGTTTGATTTAACCTAAAGCTTCGTACACACAGGACGATTGCTGAGGCTGATTGTCTGTTGACAGACTGTTGTCTTAAAAGCTTACCGTTAGTACCCTCCTTTTAACAATTGTTGTCCAACTTTCGGCCAACAAATGTTAGATGACAGGCTAGTAAATTTTCGGCGGACAACGATTTGACATCAGATTTTCATATGGTCAGTACACAAATCTGTCACACAAAAGTCAAAAGTACAAACACACATGCTCGGAATCAATGCTCACCAAACACGAAATTAGCAGTAAGGGCCCAAAGGGTGTCGCTCAAGAGCTGAAATTCTTCGTAGTACATCACTAAGTTTGTGTTGTTGACCAACAAGTGTGTACCATTAGTATGCAAGACAAGATTCTGGCACACGGCCTTAAGGCAAAAATCAAATGCTCATTTGGGCAAAAATCGTACCGTGTGTAGGAGGCTTAAATGTCACAATGATTACTTAGTAATCTCCCCATGGAATGTATTTGCCCAGAATACCCCAACACAATTTAATATGTCTAGCAATTTTAAAGTACTGAGTAATTTGACTAAGATGGGTCTAACAAGGAATTTGACTAGCATTGGTCATGTAGCTTATAAATGTTTTATGATTTACAACAAATGTATGTTTCAAAATGTATTTTTGAGAAACAAATGTTATCGAAGAACCAAAGAATACAAATGTTACAAATAAAACTCATATTAAATAAATTCTCTATTTATCTTTATTATTAGCTAAATACGTATTTTCTGACTCCTCTCTAAGATTCCAACATCAGAAATTGCTTAGGAAAATACACAAAGTTTGATCCTGTTTAGTATTAGTCATGCAATATAGTATAACTTCTTAATGTCCAGCAGGACATTAATCACTTAATATTTACAATGCAGGCTGCCTGCAATGAGTTTTATGACTCAATTACTTGCCATGCTGAGTCCTCAATTATAAAATCAGAGCAAATATAACACATTATTACATGGCTTGACATCATGTAATAAGCTAAAGAATATTAAGGTCTCATGCACACAGGACATTTAAAAAACGCCAGCGCTGCTGCCAGGCAAAATAAAGTTTATGGGCGTTTTTGCACCTTTTTTGGCAATAGCGGTTTTTGCCATTTGCTCAGCAAAATCACTCTCTATAATGTAAAAATGCCTAAAAACGACAAACACAGCTAAACGTGGCTAAATGCTTGTTACAGCATTTAGCAGCAATTTTTTGCGTTTTTCGTTTTTACAGCTCAACAGCCTTTGCTCCTGAACTCACAGGCTGTCATTTTTTATACTGCCTTCAAATGTCTCCGAAAGTTTAAGGACTAACATGGAGGGGCGTTTAGAGGCAGACACTACCTGCCTGGAATTTGCATGTTCTCCCTGTGCCTGCGTGGGTTCCCTCCGGGTACTCCGGTTTCCTCCCATACTCCGAAAACATGCTGATAGGTTAATTGAATTCTGTCTAAATTGTCCTTAGTATGTATGAATGTGTATTAGAGACCTTAGATTGTAAGCTCCCTGAGGGTAGGGACTGATGTGAATGTGTAATGTATATGTAAAGCGCTGCTTAAATTGACAGCGCTACATATGTACCTGAAATAAATAAATGAAAAAAAAAAAAATGTCAGACGCCCCTAACAGCAGCTGAAAAAACACCCTGTCTGCATGAGCCCTAAAAGATTCAGGTAAATAATCTGCCACTTTGTTTATGTTGAGGTTTTAAAGTGATACTACTACACTTGTTACGAGAAATAGTCATGGCTAGCCCAACTTTATATAATGGACATTCTTTAAGACAGAATGTGTACACTTGTATTACATTAAGAAGCCAATTTGTATAGCATTTTTTATTCTAGGAGCTTTCATTTCCTTTGTATTTGTTTCAGAATTCCTTAAAGGGCTGATTCACACCAATGCTCTCTAATATACTGCATGTACATAGGTTTTTCATTGTTTTTAATGGCGCTAGTTCACATCTGTATGGTATGTTATTGACTTTGAACACGTAAAATAGTTCATGTACATTTTCTTTTCTTACATCCGGGGACACAGAGCCATAGTAATAACTATGTGGGTTATATGAGAGTATTAGGTGCTGGACACTGGCACGCCCCTTAAGGCGTGAACTTCCCCAGTGAACTTTTTTGCCAGTGTCTAAGGTGTTGGACACGTGTAAGGATGTGTTGTACTGAGCTCCACGGGCAGTAATCCTTTGATGAGAGCCAGCCATCCTGACCAGATCCATTACGGTTTCCGGGCCTCATCATCCAAAGACACAAGGTTTTGCTTGCGAATGCTTTTAAGCTGGGCCCTGGGATCCAGTACTTTTTGGTAGTAAGGCCAATAAAAGTTTACTGGCAAGGTCTTCTCACAGGTCCAGGATTGCGGGATTACTTGAGTGTACCCCTGTTCCTGAAGGTTTCCTTTCAAGGTCTCGGAACCTACTGAGAAGGGCGAAGATTGTTTTTTTTTATCTCTGACAAACCCTGCTGTGAGAAAAGGTAGGGGAGATAATCTCTCCTTCCATGTATTGTGTTGTCATGTCATGTCTATGTGTCACCACTGTAGGATGTATTGAGCACTCACCATTCTGACGCTGGAAACAGCAGAAGCTCCACTTTCCTCTCCGTTCAAGCCAGCTCAGACCCTCAGGTATGAAAGGGGGTCTGATCACTTCCGGGGCCCCCAGATTGGCGGTTTTTGATCCTTTAAATGCCAGCTGCCTCTTTTTTCTTAAAAAAAGAAAAAGAGAAAAAAAAAAGTTTTTTGGGCGGGTTGCAGCCGCTTGCCAGGCAGAGGAATTACCCCCCTGCCGCCACCTGCCATTATGCCGGCGCTCACACACTTCCCCTGTTGAAAGAGGAGGGGGGGCCCGTTTTCAGGAGGAAGTCTTTTAGAGCTCTGCAACAGAAGCTGCTGCCTGGCGGTGGAGGGACAGAGCAAAGTGGTCGCTGGTCAGGTTTGGTGACACAGGCATTTCTCTTTTAACAACATTGTACTGTATAGCTAGGATTAATAGCAGTTATTGTACTGTACTATAGCCTAGCAAGTTAAACATTCTTTTGCTGGTACTGCCTCTGCTTTTTACTGTAAGCTATGAGTGACAAAGGGGCCAGGAACTCCTCTAAGGGTTCTAAACGGGTTAATGGTATACAACAAAATAAAAATCCTTCCAAAAAGAATGTCTTCCTCCCCTGAGAGGTAAAAAGAAAAATACGGCCAGTCAGATGAGCTGTCAAAGGTAGAACACTTCTATCCCTGTGTATTTCATACAAACAGGGTTTTTCTTCTACCATTTAAATCAGGGGTGCCCAACCAGTGGCACAAGGGCCACATGTGGCCCGTGACCTCTTTCTGTGGGATGGCAGATTGCCAAGCCCAGATAATGGGTTGCAGACCCGCCATCCCAGAACATCTGTGTTGTTAATGAAGCCAGAAAAGCAAGCAGCTGTTGAGAAGAGCTGTATAAGCCGATGCTTCCTGTATAACGCCATCTCTTGCCACAGACGGAGTGATGCCAAATGCACTCTGTCGGGGACAGTAACAGCAGGCGATACCTGAATGGAAGACTGTTATTAAAGGTCAGTTTATTACTAAAATTGCAGTGTATATCTGGGCATATCTGCGCAGTGGTTACTGGGCTGCTTTCAAACTGACCCACAGGTGCAGTGCACCTTCAGGTTACCTGCACTAAGGCATAGACTTCTGTTATTACCTGTGGGTTTGATGAGCTTTCAGAAAGTGCACCACACCTGCAGTGTAGCTAAACTGCAGGAAAGACACAGGTGCACTGCGCTGCATTAGTGTGAAAGGCCCCTTTCACACAATTGGTCCAACCCAATCGGACCCTACATTCACCTCTATGAAACGGCAGATGTAAACAGATTTGTGTCCTTTTACACCTACCTCCAATCTGATTCGCTAAAAAAACAAAAACGGAAGGGGATCAATCCCTTTCCGTTAGGGCAGATCGGAACGGAGGACACATAGAGTAGAGTGGGCTGTGTCCATGCCCGCTCTGCACGGACCTATCATCCTCATTGTGGCCCGGGACCGGTTACCAAGTCATTTAAGTGGTCCTCGCTCTTCAAAAGGTTGACTTTGTTAAATTAGCCGTTTGAACCTTACGAGACATTCTCTTAGTTCTTTGACAAGAAAGATAATTTTTTTGCTTGCCATTTCTTCTGCTAGAAGAGTATTGGAACTAAAGGCTCTCTCTTGTAGGAGCCATATTTCATCATGCATAAGGGTGAGGTGGTTTTATGTCCTCATCCTGAATTCCTACCAAAAGTGGTAACAGGTTTTCATTGAAACCAAGATATTCTTCCTTCTTTCTCCCCAGAAGCCTTAATCTGGGGAAGAGAAAGCACTACAGTCTCTTGATGTAGTAAGAGCGATCAGAATCTATTTAGGGATGACCGCTCTGGATCGCAAAACACAGATTTTGTTTGTACTGCCAGAGGGTCGAAGATATGGACAGGCATCGTCAAGATCCACTATTTTCCAAATGGATTTGTCAAGTGATTGATCAAGCTTCAGCTTAAAGAAGAAAAGCACTACAGTCTCTTGATGTAGAAAGAGCGATCAGAATCTATTTAGGGATGACCGCTCTGGATCGCAAAACACAGATTTTGTTTGTACTGCCAGAGGGTCGAAGATATGGACAGGCATCGTCAAGATCCACTATTTTCCAAATGGATTTGTCAAGTGATTGATCAAGCTTCAGCTTAAAGAAGAAAATTCTTCCTTCTCATATTAAGAGCACACTCATCCAGGGTGATTAGTGCCTCTTGGGTGGTGCATCATCAGGCCTCTATGGCTCAGATCTGTAAGACCGCAACTTGGTCTTTGGTTCAGACTTTTATCCGATTTTTTCAAATCGATATTAAAGGTCGTGAGGATATTGCCTTTGGGCACAGCATACACTGCAGGCTGCAGTAGGAGTCCTCTGGCCTCCTGTTTCCTTGATTCTGTCTCCCGCCCTTCAGTTGCCATTGCTATGGGACATCCCACATAGTTATTACTCTGGCTCTGTGTCCCCTGATGTAAGAAAATAAAATAGGATTTATAAAACAGCTTACCTGTAAAATCCTTTTCTTTGATGTACATCAGGGGACACAGAGGTTTGATTGCTTGGCTACAAAACTCAGGACTCCCAGTAATGGGAGGGGTTATATGGGGGAAGTTCACGCCTTAAGGGGCGTGCCAGTGTCCAGCACCTGATACATTGATATAACCCACATAGTTATTACTATGGCTCTGTGTCCCCTGATGTACATCAAAGAAAAGGATTTTACAGGTAAGCCGTTTTAAAAATCCTATTTTTTGAATTGTTGATGAGAAATATATGGACTTTTAGGGCTGGTTCACACTGGTCAGAGATCGGAAGTGAAAATCATATGCGATTTCAGCCATAAAGATCGTATGGCTAAATTTGCACAAAAATCGCACAGGACCCTTTTTTTTGTCTGCAGTAGAATCGGATCCCATGGGTGTTCACATTCCTGTCTGAATTTGCAGATCGCACTGTGATATGCAAACTGATTTGGGGGTGTCATTAACGAAAAACACCTCCCCTGCAGTCCCAGCTGGCAGGATGTTAAAAAATGCAAACAGCATCTTTGGGGGGGGGGGTAAAGAAGCAGTGTACACCCCGCTTCTCCACCGCTCCTGCCCATTGAAATGAATGGGCACCACTGACGAAGCGCCTTGGCATCGGCGCTACATGGGTGCATTTAACCCTTTATTTGGCTGCTAGTGGGGGTTAAAAGCCCCCCACTAGTGGCTGAATAGCCCCGCTAAAATGACGCTAAAACTAGCAGCGTTTTACCATCAACGCCCGCCCGCCCCAGTGTAAAAGTGCCCTTAGTCATCCCAAAAATTGACAGCCTTTCCAAAGAAATTACTCAAAACTCTTATTTTTATTTTATTATCTGACACACATTTTGTCTTTTAGTCTTTGTGGTATACCCTAATGTTTTATACATATTTTTTTTTTTGGGGGGGGGGGGGGGTAAGATACGGGCTTTATGTTGGTAGCAAATATGGATATATATTTCTTTGGTTTTTATTTTTTATTCGGAATAAATAGCAAGAGTATTGAAGAAAATACAAATTTCTTAAATTTATTTCTAACGCAACACTAAAAATTCAAATGACATTGGCTTACATGAGAAGTTGATGCTTGCTCAGTGAATGCCAATGTCATCCAGATTATCTGACATTATTGTTGTGATCTGATTAATTTTGGGAGGGAATATTTCTAGGATTCATATTTGTTTTTCTATTTTTATTTTTGTTTCCTTCATGGGAGGTTTGGATTTGGTCAGTGGAAACCAGATCTAGACCCCCATGCACCAGCATATCATTTCTAAATGTGATCTACTGCTGGCTCCAATAAGACAACAATAGATCACTTTAGCAGTGATTTACTGATGAAGAGAGCTGCAATAGCTCTGCCTGAGTCTCTCTACTGGCAAAAAGTGCCAAAAACATCACTCGTCTGTGACTGTTGAAGGTCCCTGCCTGAATCCCCACCAGGACCCACGGGAGCTGCTGATTCCAAGTGCCATTTTAAAATGGTGCCAGGGCGACAGTCATTCTCCCATCACCATTTTAAAATAGTGTCCAAGACTTGCGTGATTAAGATGCTTACAGGCATTGCTGTTGTGCTCCACTCAGATCCAGTGTCCTCTCTTGGTAGTTTGGTGATCCTAAGGCTCCACGGACACTGGGCTTAAAAAAAAGTATATTCTCTCAGGAGTAAAAAACGCTCATATAGAGCATTTTTTTGTACAAAATTTTGATGAGTTTAGGAGAGTTTTATGTTTTTCTAACTCCTAGCTCCAATCAGAAACGCAAACTAGAAGGTTTTTTTTTTTCTGCCTCTAAATGTTTAAACTCAAAATATGTCTCTTAACGTCCTAATGTGCATGGACACATAGGATGACATTGAGCTGCTTCTACAGGCGAAACACAAAACTCTTGTAGAAGCAAAGTTTTTCAAGCCAGTGTGCATGGAATCTGAAAGGTTCCCACTTGCAATGTTGAAATGCCCATCTCAGGATCCTTGCTGTAAGAAAAGCTTCATTTAAAAAATGTCAGTATTTTCTTACAGCCACCAGTCACATTCAAACTTACCATGGAAATGTGATATAGTGATTGATGATGCAGAAAGGAAGCAGAAAGAGAAATTATACAAAGTACAGATAGTGCATCCCAACCACCCTCCTCTTGACCCTGTATGCATACTTGTTGTTTACTTCCCAGGAATTGCAGAGAAATCAGATTAAAGCGGAGGTCCACCCTAAAATGGACCTCCGCTCATCGGAATCCCCCCCCCTCCGGCGCCACAATTGGCACCTTTCAGGGGGGAGGGGGGTGCAGTTACCTGGATAATCCAGGTAACTGCACCCACTTCCGGGATAGCTGTCTGCGGAAAGGGGCGTAGATTACGCCCCTTTCCGCAACTGCCCGCCCCTTTACGCAAGTGCCCCGCTGCCTGCTGGGAAACACACAGTTCCCAGAGGCAGCGGGGACCGTCCGGATTGCGCCGCGCGGCTCGCGCATGCGCAGTAGGGAACCGGGAAATGAAGCCAAAAGGCTCCATTTCCTGATTCCCATACCCAAGATGGCGGCGGCAGGACCCGACAGACGACCTAGCGATCGGCTTCGGGTGCCGACATCGCGGGCGCGCTGGACAGGTAAGTGTCACTATTTTAAAAGTCAGCAGCTGCAGTATTTGTAGCTGCTGGCTTTTAAAAAAAAAAAAAACGCGGAGTCCCGGTGGACTCCCGCTTTAAGGTAAATGTAATGACTTTCTGATTTTGGCATAGTTGTGGTGTTTATACTCAGGAGTTGTTTACTAAAGGGGCAGAGAAATTTCATATGCCAAAGCGAACATCTGCTAAGGGGTATATTTGCAAAGCAGTGACTGCAACATTAACCAAACATTTAATACAGGTGAATCTTCCTGCTGCATGTATTTTTTTTTTTAATTAGTGACTGATTCAACTGCTGTGAATGTTTGGTGAATGTCACAGTCTCTGCTTTATAAGGCTAGGTTCACATTGCAGTGATGCGGGAACACATCGCATACCTCCCGGCGGCAGTTCACACTGCCCTATGCGAACTGCTGGGGGTGTCAGTGAAACGTTAATGACACCCCCAGATCAGTTTGCATATCGCAGTGCGATCTGCAAACTCGGACAGGAATCGGATCGCATGGTGTGAACACCCATGCGATCCGATTCTGCTGCGGACCAAAAAAAGGGTCCTGTGCGAGTTTGGGGCGGGTGCGATGCGAATTCAGCCATACTATCTGTATGGCTGAACTCGCATCGCACAGAGCTCAGATGTGATTTGCACTGCAGTGCGGTGTGAATCACATCCGGTTCTTGTAACCGCTGCAATGTGAACCCAGCCTAAATATACCCCAGTTTGGTAAATAAGGTGAAGAAGTTGTTTTCATTTTGATTTTCTTTTCTGGCAACTTTGGATTATTGAAATAAACCCAGTGTCACCCCATTTACCAAGACCAGTGAACATTCACATTGCAAAGTGGATATACGCTCAGGCTTTATAGTGCATAGTCAGGTCACTTTTAAATAATGTAACCTGTGCAGGCATTCTAGGGATCAATGTTGTACATCATACTATTTAAGAAATAATTGTAAGTGAATGGCTACAGAATAGATTAAAATTGTATATTTCTCTTCTAGCTCTGGCCAGTAAACCAACATATGTCAGCTACAGTAACCACGCTATATAGGCAGCACTGTTTGAAAATGCCGTTGAACATTGGGAGGGGCCAAACAAATGGTCACACCAGATGCTGCTCCCTACCGAAAACCGGGATCAGTCAGGAGGACTAGTTAACCCGTTGTGGGGCGGAGAAGCGCGTCTGGCGCAGACGGGAGGAAAAAAGATAGCAGGCAAGCTACACACCTAGGCCCACTGAATTCCCACAAAAGGATCAGGAAACACATTATAACTTGTTATTTTCGTCCAGCTCAAATTCTAATTCTTAACTTTTTGATTTTTAAATATTTTTTTAACACATTTTTTTTTCAATTTATGTTTTTATTCCTCAGACACACAATTTTTTCAAGGTGTGTCAGCTTTATTGCATTTCAGTATTTTTTTTATTATTATTATTTACTACTTACTGCTAAAGTCAAAACAAGTTATTTTGATGTTCCCTGTTGTGCTGTTTAATTCTAAATTTTTATTGTTGTGCCCTGATTGTTTTAAACAAATATGTTACTTTAAATGAGTCTTGTGCTTTAAAAAATGTACCCCCCATCATTTGCCTGAGTCCCTGTAAAAACTGTTTAAATTACATGAATTATACATGATTACAAAATGCATTTAATACGTTGCCATTAATTGTCCCATTTGATACAAATCAAAATTATTGCCTGAAAACTGCTTGTGATGTTTCACTAAATTTTCATGTCATGATTCAGTTGATTATTAATTTTTACTGCCATTATAATACACAGTACCATACTACCATTACATAATGACACAAATACACCTTCAGCATGATATAATGTGTTTTAAGACATCATGATCTGTCAACAATCAGAATTACCTCATTTTAAGTCACATAAAAATCAATTAACCAAACAAGACTGACATAAAAATAATAACACTT
Source organism: Lithobates pipiens (assembly GCF_037356315.1). Taxonomy (NCBI): domain Eukaryota; kingdom Metazoa; phylum Chordata; class Amphibia; order Anura; family Ranidae; genus Lithobates; species Lithobates pipiens. The sequence continues at coordinate 273,429,713 of NW_027507748.1, read as the reverse complement.
TACCCCCATTTGTGTACAATTTTAATATGTCCAGTGTTTATTTTTTGCTTTCATGTTGTTTTTTGTTGCTTTATTTTGATTTGTGTATTTTATTCTCCTATTCTCCTTGAACAGAAAGATGATTTATTCAAGAGTATATATGTCATACAACAGATAATTTTATAAGAAAGTAACAATTTTATGACACTTTTAAAAGTGATTTATACAGTATATGATGTGAAATAAAAGAAATGTATAAAGAAATAAAGTTAAAAAAAGAAAAAATAAGAAAAGACTCAAAAGATGTAGGTGGTTTTGATCAATTCAATTAAAAGGAAAAAGCATGTTATGAACTTATGTTCCAAAGAGAGAAAGTCTACATCTGATGCTCTCTTTAATCACCAGGAACCAATTAGGACCATATTACATAAAATAATCATATACAGAGACCGAATGCTTGTGAAATAGTAAAGTTTTCATATTATTTTCAAATGGGCCAAGTTATCCCTTGGCAGGGTGATGAATACATAAACAGAATTATTCAGGAGATATGTTCGGTAGAATACAGGACTTGCTATTTTTTCTGTAAATTAAGTGACTTTGCACATTTTCGTGTTGATTCCTTTGTGCCATCAGCTTTCTTTCAACAGTCAGGTTCCAAGTAATTCCCCTCAGCAATCAAATACAGAATTCTCCCCCTCACAAGATTAATATTACTGTTGCACATGCATTTGGACTCTTTCAGGGGCATCACAGATATACTGCTTTAAATTTGTGCCTTTGTAGTATAATGTACCCCCGTATACATTCATTAACAAAAAATCGAATGCTACAAAGCAGATTTTGTTTACAAAGATAACCAAGTTTCATTAAATTTCTGGTTGGTGTCTGTTCCCAAAATTTGCCCCTCCCATGATCAGTTTGCAATGTGTCTGTTATGAGAGTCAAAAGTTTCCCCTCCACCCATCACTCCATGCAAACCTTGCGCGGTGCCTGCCTTTATGCAAAATTATGTGTGCATGAAAATCACTGAGAGTCTTGAAAAAAATGTCTTTTTTTCTACCTGAGTGTTTCTAATAAAAGGTAAAAAACACCTTGTTGTCTTTTTCTCAATTAATACATTTACAACATATTATTGTGTACACAGTACATGCTAAGATATCATAAGCATGCCAAACTTATTTCTGTGCCAACCTTACATTGCCGGAAATGCATTGTAGCATAAATGGTTACAGGGCATCCAGAGGTAAAAGTATAGTGGTCACATAGATGTTTTTAAATGTATGTCCAAACTGGGATATGGCCAGTGCTAAAGGGCCTATAGTTGATATACTTGCAGAAGCTTACAGCGACCTCCATTACATGCTGGGTTCCCTACAGGCCTTATATTGTAAAGGTCTATGACTTGAAGGCGTTAATAGTGTATGTTTAGCGATGACACCATTTGAAGCCCTAATATGTGAACAATGGGAAGAAAACATTCCTTTAAGGCTTTTCTGAATACAGGCATACCCCACTTTTAAGTACACAATGCGGTTTATTTACTAAAGCTGGAAAGTGCAAAATGAGGCTCACTTCTGCATAGAAACCAATGAGCTTCTAACCCCAGCTTGTTCAATTAAGCTTTGGTAATAAAACCTGGAAGCTCATTGATTTCTATGCAGAAGTCAGCCTGATTTCGCACTTTCCACCTTTAGTAAATAAACCCCATTGTGTACTTAAAAGTGGGGTATGCCTGTATATGAAATAGAAAAGGGTCACAAAGTGTGAAATCCTGACAACTAGCACTTCTTCACTCTCTTGACACATGTGACACACTTCTGGTTGTGTTGGATGCCTGATCCTTGCTACAAGCTTTGGTGCCATCCACTAGTTGCGGTAAGGAAGCACAGTGTGATAACACTCTTCTCATCACAAGAATCTAAAAAAGAGTGGCAGCGATGTGCTGGATGCAATGAAAGAGCACCTGCAGTATTTAGTACTGTTGGGTGGAGATCACTCCACCCAACAGTATAAGTATAGTCCTAGCTGGCAATATAATGTGTGGAGAGGTTAATAGCACTGCCGCTGACCACTAATGGGTTATTAATGCTGCCACTGTTTTTGCCACCAATTCATTTTAAATGAGCTGCCTAACTTGATGCAAAGCACTTCAATAAATGAAAATATTCTATTGAGTGCTGAGGGTCCCATTCAAGGCCAAATGGCGATTGACGACAAATGCTCTTTGTTCTTTGTTTGTTCTATGCTCTATTCAAACTGCCTTGTTGTGCTCCCATTTTCCATTCTTGATGTTGCTAGTCCCTCCAGTGGGGTGACCTGGCCTTGTGCATGCTCATGCTCCCACCATGCTTATTATGGCAGCTCACAGAGAGTGGACAACATATAATGGACTGGGGCAGGCAGGACAAATCCTGGGTACCAATGGAGAGCTGGGGACAGTGAAAAATAAGAAGCTCAAGAGGAGGAAGAGAAGAAGGCAGCAGGGAGAGATAGAAGGTCAGGGCAGCAGCAGGAAGAAGCCTGGCTTGTACAACTAGTAGAGAGACCAATGGGAGGTGGGAGGAAGAGCAAGCTGTGTGTGGCCTGCTACTGATCAATGCTGAGGTCACCTGACTCTGAATGTATTACCAGTCACAATGCCACATACTAAAAGTGTATACAAACTACCGTACTACACACTACATGTGTACTACACACTACATGTGTACTACACTCACTTCTGACACAGTACATTTGTAATATTTTATTGCTGCCATATTTCTATGTACTAAATGTAGATTATACTCATACCCATACTCACATACAAACTGCAGCATTTCAAATACTTTCACAATCTCCATATTCACATGCACACTTAATTTAGAGTTTATAACATACATACAGTATAAACATACTACTCTTGTCATAAGCTCTGGGTTTTTATAGTCTATGCACTCCTCCTTACTACAGTGCCTGGAAAAGGTATTCATACCGCTTGCAATTTTCCACATTTTGTCATGTTACGACCAAAAACATAAATGTATTTTGTGGGGATTTTATGTGATAGACCAACACAAAGTGGCACATAATTGTGAAGTGGAAGGAAAATGATAAATGTTTTTCAATTTTTTTTTTACAAATAAATATGTGAAAATGTGGCCTGCATTTGTATTCAGCCCCCCTGAGTCAATACTTTGTAGAACCACCTTTTGATGCAATTACATCTAGAGAGTGACATTTTTGCCCATTCTTCTTTGCAAAATAACTCAAGCTTTGTCAGATTGGATGGAAAGCATCCGTGAACAGCAATTTTCAAGTCTTGCCACAGATTCTGAATTGGATTTAGGTCTAATCATTGACTGGGCCATTCTAACACATGAATATGTTTTTGATCGAAACTGTTCAATTGTAGCTCTGGCTATACGTTTAGGGTCATTGTCCTGCTGGAAGGTGAACCTCCACCCTGGTGTCAAGTCTTTTGCAGGTTTAACAGGTTTTCTTCTAAGATTGTCCTGTATTTTGCTCCATCCATCTTCCCATAAACTCTGACCAGCTTCTCTGTCCCTGCTGAAGAAAAGCAGCTCCACAACATGATGCTGCCACCACCATGTTTCATGGTGAGGATGATGTGTTCAGGGTGCCTTGCAGTATTAGTTTTCTGCCACACGTGGCGTTTTGCTTTTAGGCCAAAAAGTTTCATTTTTTTGTCTCATCTGACCAAAACACCTTCTTCCCAATGTTTGCTGTGTCTCCCACATGGCTTGTCTCAAACGGGACTTCTTATGACTTTCTTTCAACAATGGCTTTCTTCTTGCCACTCTTCCATAAAGGCCAGATTTGCGGAGTGCACGACTAATAGTTGTCCTGTGGACAGGTTCTCCCACCTGCGGATCTCTGCATCTCCTCCAGAGTTACCACGGGCCTCTTGGTTGCTTCTCTGATTAATGCTCTCCTTGCCTGGCCTGTCAGTTTAGGTGGATGGTCATGTCTTGGTAGGTTTGCAGTTGTGTCAGACTCTTTCCTTTTTGAGATGATGGATTGAACAGTGCTCCATGAGGTGTTCAAAGCTTGGTATATTTTTTATAATCTAACGCTGCTTTAAACTTCTCCACAACTTTATACCTGACCTGTCTGGTCTTTTTCTTGGCCTTCATTGTGCTGTTTGTTCACTAAGGTTTTCTAACAAACTTAATAATATAAAAAGATTTGGAAACCATTTCAATCAAATTAAACGGTATTACCACCAGGCACTCATCCACTCACCCCATATAGAGGTGAGGCTCAATGGCTAAATAACATGGAGGGAATGCTATGCCAAAAGAGGATATGCATAGAATAGTGACAAAACATAGAGTGTCAGAAAAAACACGATTCAAATATCAAAATTGACAATTTATTACAACAAATAATAATAAATAATTATGTAATTAGAAAAATAGAAATTCATAAAACCATCAATCCTCCACCATACACCATCCATAGACAAAGTTGTCTGGAGACAAACAGGACAAACAAACAAACAAAAAAATAAAATAAAAATGTCTGGATACTTCACATTCATGTACAATAGGGACCATGTAAATGCTAGAGGCAATAGGCAAAAATTAAGGAGACACCGCCAGTGCCACACAGTCCTAATGTGGATATAGAAAGGGGAAAATGCAAAATTAGAAAATCTAAAATCCTGAGGGCTGCAATATGTTGCTCCTGTTGGGAATTTGGTCTTTACTCCATGAGTGACCACCGATGATTTTAGCATTACTTTGTGTTTCCCGTATCTCCTCTGATTAGCATATATGGGTTTCAAATATACCATCCACCATCAAGCCTCCTGCACAGTGTCCCTATCCATGTGTCCCCTCCAGTCACTGTCACTGTACTACTTACAGTGAGCCCACAGATGGGCAGGTGACACGGGATCCCCCAGGGCGTGGAGTCTAAGGGCCAGCTGGTTTTCTGCCAGGGATCCCCTCACAAGGGTTTGGGCTTATCTGTGTGCTGACCTCAGGTCACGACCCCCAGGTTCAACCTGCTTGCTAGGGAAGTACCAGAAGACACTGTTAGACAAGGATGGATGGATGAAGCAAAGGAGAGCCGGATAGTGAGTCAAGGTCAAGACGGGCTGCAGACAACGTAATCAGAACAAGCCGAGTCGGTACACAAGAGATCAGATCACGAGAGGTCAGGTAAAACAGGTTACAGAAAGGGAGCTCAGAATCTAATGTTGCTCAAGCAACCAGTAGTTGGTTTGAAAGGGATTTAAATAGAGAAGCACATGAGGGGCTGGACAGGAAGTAGCAGGAAGGAAACAAATATTAGGCAACAGGTGAGGGGCGGTGACACCCATAACTGCAGAGTGCACAGAGCTGAACACCAGCTAGTGGAACAAAAGGTGCCAGCCAACCTACAGCAGTAAAGGTAAGACACAGATCAGCTCCACAGCTGATCTGTGACAGTCATATATTGCAGCCTTCAGGATCTTTGATTTTTTAATTTTGCATTTGCCCGTCTCTATATTCACATTAGGACTGTGTGGCACTGGCTGTGTTTCCTTAAATTTTGCCTGTTGCCAATAGCAGTGCATTTACATGGTCCCTATTGTAGATTCATGGGAAGTTACATAGTTAAATAGTAGGTGAGGTTGAAAAAAGACACAAGTCCATCAAGTCCAACCTATGTGTGTGATCATATGTCAGTATTGCATACATTGTATATCCCTGTATGTTGTGGTCATTCAGGTGCTTATCTAATAGTTTCTTGAAACGATCAATGCCCCTCACTGAGACCACCGCCTGTGGAAGGGAATTCCACATCCTTGCCGCTCTTACAGTAAAGAACCCTCTATGAAGTTTAAGGTTAAACCTTTTTTCTTCTAAATTTAATGAGTGGTCACGAGTCTTGTTAAACTCCCTTTTGCGAAAAAGTTTTATACCTATTGTGGGGTCACCAGTATGGTATTTGTATATTGAAATCATACCCCCTCTCAAGCGTCTCTTCTCCAGAGAGAATAAGTTCAGTGCTTGCAACCTTTCCTCATAACTAATATCCCCCAGACCCTTTATCAGCTTTGCTGCCCTTTGTACTCTCTCCATTTCCTCTCCATTTCCAGTACATCCTTCCTGAGTACCGGTGCCCAGAACTGGACAGCATATTCCAGGTGCGGCCGGACCAGAGTCTTGTAGAGCGGGATAATTATTGTTTTTTTTCTGGAGTTGATCCCCTTTTTAACGGATGCCAATATTCTGTTTACTTTGTTAGCAGCAGCTTGGCATTGTATGCCATTGCTGAGCCTATCATCTACTAGGATGCGATAGAATGCATTGAGGTGAAAAACCAAAAGGGTTTACAACCCCTTTAATGATAATATTGATGAACACTTTAAGGTGAATATTAATGAACACTTTTTTGACAAGTATTGTTTTATTTTCCTATATTAGTCTCCCGTTTCTGTTTTAAACACAGTATTGGCAGAATATTATTTAGAACACCGAAAAATGTACTAGTTGGTTTAAAGGTAAAGCCTCTAAGACATGAGCCTTTTGTCATGAAAAAACTTGGGTCATGATTTTCGTTTTTAAGTTCCAGCTATCTAATATGCCTTGGATCTGACATTTTGTTGAGCTGATCTTAATTCTCTGATATTCACCACGAACAGATATTTGCTGCTACATCTATTAGCCAATAGGAGAATTTGACTTTCTTGGGTTTTGATTACGCCTGTGTGTGAGAAGTCTGCATATTATTTCAAAGCTTTAAAAGAATCCAACAAGCAACATCAAAGAAAGCTGAGAGTCAGCGGTTGGGAATCACTGCTACACAGCAAAAATCCCATAAGATGCTGTATTTTCAGTCATTGATGCCTGGAGATTTTTTTTTTTTTTTAGAAACTAAATAGAAGAACTAGCACAATTTCAATTATTAGCACTTCAAGATGCCCCTTTTGGGATGCAGTGCCTGGTAGAATTGTAGTATTATATTAATTTTTATACTGTATTGAGCACACCAATTTCATTAAAACATGTTATACTGTATAATCTCCAAACAGATTTTTTTTAAGCAAATGTTATAAAAACACATTTCTGTTTCAAGTTGTAGCCAGGTATAATTTTCTAAAATACCAAGTAAAAATTTTGATTCTTCTTCCAGGCAATCTTGGCAAGGCTTGATTCCTAAAAATCCTATCCTTCTGCTTATGTAATTAGGCCAGTTGGTTTTCATAAGGTAGGCCATGCACAGTGTGCATTTGCAAGAAAGAAATTTGCATGGTTCTCCCATCAACACAGTGCTGACAAGAGAATCCCTCCTGTTGAGCAATTATCTGCTCCTAACGCCCCAAAAGGGGGCACAGGTGGGAAAGTCATCCGTGCCGGGAGAAGACAGTGATTATAGGTAGGGACTATAGCAACCACTAGTGATAATAATAAGAGAATCCAGCAAGCTGGATGTACCCAAGTTGATCAATCGATCCATTTGGTACATTCAGCGTGCCCATGAATGGTTCAGTAGTTAGTGAGGCATAAAAAAACTTTTTGGAACCACTTTAAAGCTATGCTAGGGATTGTCTGCATTCAACTGGCCATACTAATGGAGGGAGTATGTTACATGGGTGTGAAGAGTTCGGTATAATCTATGGACATAAACCTGTTAGTTTAACTTCCATAGTCAGGAAGATACTGGAGAGTTTAATAAAAATTATAGTTGAGTTTTTGCTAGAAAAAATATTTTAAGCAATAGACAACATGGATCCATGCAAGACAGAAGTTACATACTATCCTATATAAGCAATTCTATACCCACAGTTGATCCAGAGGAAGGCACAAAAACCCCAGCAAAACATGAACCAATTTGCTCTAGCAGGGGAAAAAAATTCCTTCCTGACCCCCTCAGAGGCAATGGGATATTACCTGGATCAACTTTACCTATACATACTACATAGCTTGGTGTCATCTGCAAAGACTGAAATGGTACTTTCTTTATCATACATCATGGGACACAGAGCCATAGTAATAACTATATGAGTATATAGCCACCTTTAGGTGATGAACACTGGCATACCCAAGACAGAAAGTTGTCTCCCTATATAACCCCTCCCACACCTCAGTTTTTTCACTAGTGTCTAAGGTGTTGGTCACGGTTAAAAATGTTTTTATGAAGATTTCGACTGGTGCAATCCTTGCTGAACGAGTAAACTAACAAAACTGGATCTATTTAAAGTGCTATTTAAAGGTCAAAGTGAATGGTACCTGGGCCTCGTCACCGAATAAACAAGGTTTTGCCTGTAATGCCTCTCTTAGAAGGGCTGGGCCCTGGGACCCAGTTCTTTGGCTATTTATTAAATACCAAAGTCTTTCTGGCAGGGTGCTATACAGGTCCAGGGGAGTGGAAATCCATTTTAAGGAACCCGGTCCCTGAAGGTCTTTGACTAGCCCGTCGTGATGGGTGAATATTGGATCTGCCTGGTTACCAGCAGAATCCTGTGGCGGGGATAAGGTAAGTGAAGGTCCTAAAGAACTTGGTTTACTTTAGATTCTTCTTTGAGCAAAAAATTTTTTTTTTTAATCTTGTCATGCCTACAAATCCCCACTAAATGGAGTAGGGATTATACTTAATGGTTATCTCCACAATAGCCATGTCCCTCTATGTATGCTGCTGTGTCTGCAAAAAAAAGAGAGAGAAGGGAATTTTTTTTGCATACCTCTCACGGGATTCTCCAGGATGGTCAAAGCAACTTTAGATGAAGGGCAGAGGATTTACTGCGGTTCCCCATAGCACAGTATCCTCCCTGTAAGACCATACTCGGACTGTGAGCAGTTTGCCTCCTCCCCATAGGATCAGGATGTCCCACATTTTTGAGGGCTTTGGGGCTTCCTTCCACAAAGCCCGTATGTGCCGCTCATTTTCCCCCCGCCACTGCTGAGATCCCGAGTGGCACTATGCACACACGAGCAAGCAGAAATCTCAGTTTGAATTACAGAGGTGTTTCTGGGGGTGGGATGAAGGGCATGGCTTAGCACGAGGCCAGAATGTTCAGCGTTCACGTCTTCTTTACTCAATAGCGCAGGGCGGCTCAGTTATTAAGAGGCTTCAGTTAGGAGAGCATCTAACTGACAGAGGAGACACAGCAGCAACTTGGGGGCTTTTGGGTGATGCGCTTGTCTTTTTATTTACCTCTGTTTATTGCTTGCACTATGCCTTCTAAAAAGGTGGTTTCAACCCCTACGAAGAAGGTTCCAAAGGCATCTCCATCAGGCTCTGAGGACCCTGGTCATGCCTCCATAGTACCTTCCACTCCGGACAGACCAGAGGAGGCTGGCCAGGACGAGCCGTTTCCCTGGTGCAGCAGTTGTTTTCAATCCTTCAGCCTTTGTTTATGTTACTGAGGATGCCTTATCCTCAGCTCTGGTTGGGTTAGAACAGAGGTTAGTTCACGCCAGGGATGCCCGCTCTCACCTCTCCTATATGTGTTGTCAATGGAACCTTTTTTGGTGACACTTCGAAATAACCAGGATATAGGAGGGGAGAGAGTTTGAGAAAAAGAACATAAAATTACGGAGTACGCAGATGATATTTTAATGTACGTAACAAATCCAAGGGTGACTCTCCCAAATATAATTAAAGAAGTGAAAAAATATGGGGAACTCTCAAATTTTAAAATAAACCCTATAAAAACTGAAGTGTTAAACATAATAGTAGAGAAAACGGAAGCTTGGATGCTCCAAAGAGAATTTCCATTCACATGGGTAAAAGAAGAATTAAATTTACCGGAGAATAAAATTAACACCAACTGCTGAAAAAATATATTCTGCAAATTATATCTCATTAGTAAACGAGGTTAAGGCAGAAATAAAGAAATTGGGTCTACAACCAACATTGTGGATTGTAAGAATAAATATGTTTAAAATGGTTATACTACCAAAAATAATGTAAACATTTCAGATGTTACCAATAGGGTTTCCGCAGAGATTTTTCAAGATAGTAAAAATTATTTTGATAAAATATTATCACCAGTAAAAGGGAACACGTGGATTGGCAACCCCAGATATAAAAAGGTATTATAAAGCGGTAGTACTAGCAAGTATGGTGGAGTGGACAAATGAAAATAGTGAGAAGTGGGTAGAGATAAAAAACACAAAAAGCAGAACCACATTTCACAAAAATATATGGATATTTCAAAAGTTTAAGGTATTAGCTCCGGAAACACATGATTTGACTAGAAATGTTTTCAAAATTTGGGATATAGTTTATCCGGAAAAGAAATGGGAGTATAACTCACCTTTAATGGCCCACATTGGGAACAACATTTTTTATACCAGGGAAAGAGATTTTCACTGCACATGACATTAGAAATCCACAATTGAGATTATCACAAAGGGAAAGATGAAAACCTGACAATAAATAATAGAGTCCAAAGGATAGAAGATAAGTGAATTGAATTTTTTACAGTTAAAACCCTTAGAAAACACACTCCCACACCCAATTCGAGATGGAGGAGATTTTAACTACTTGGAAAGACTCTGCTTTACACAAACGCCATTAAAAAATGGGATATCAAAACTCTATGGAATACTGACAGATTCAGAAGGACAAGGAAGACCCGTCTACATAGAACAATGGGAAAAAGAATTGGATTAAATATTAGATGATCATGAAGCAGAGAAGATAATAGGAACTGGATATAATAATGCCTGGGATATGAATACCATAGAAATGAATTACAAACTTCTAGCAAGATGGTATCTGACCCCAGAGAGAACCCATAAATATCAATTGGAGATATCACCATTATGCTGGAGAAACTGCAAACAAAGGGAGACAATGGCACATATGGTGGAAATGCCCAAAAATAAAGGCATATTGGCATGAAATAGTGAGCATAATAAAGGAGATAACCGATGAGGAAATAGAAAGTAATATACAGGTGTGCTTGTTTCATGACTCCAAAATGCCAAAGAAACAATATATGAAAACAATTATCCCAAAACTTTTGAATGCAGCAAAGGGGTTGATCCCCAAAAAATGGCTAAATAGAGAAAAAACAGGTATAAGAGAATGGTTTGAACAAATAGAGTATTATAATAAAATGGAACTCCTAGGTAGCAGAGATAAAGGACAATATGGAAATTAAGTCCTCAGATAAATACCTGGAGAAGATGTTGGAAGGCAGAAGACTGGGTGCTAGGAATGGAAGGGATATAGAATAAAACAAACCATGGGAAGGGGGGGAAAGGGAGGGAGGGGCTGTGGGAAAGAGTGGTAAGAAATAGAAAAATAATTAATGAAAGTCTCTTTTTTTGGTATGTAATTTAAACATTTATATATTATAATAATTAAATAAGATATTGCAGAATAAACCACTATGATGTGAAAACGAGAAGGGACAAATTGAACTGCAAAGTTGAAATAAGTCTCTCTGGAAATTTCGCTGAAGTGGGAAAAAAACAGAGGTTAGTTGCTTTAATTGCATCATCTTCCCAGAGTGCAATCTGAGAAATTGTTAGTAAAATCCCTTACTGAAATGGTCCACTCAAGTTGTCCTCGACAGTCAGCTGAAAGGCCCGTTTCTTCACTAGGTTCGCTAAAGCCCCCGCAGACTCTTCACTAGTGACGGACAAACTTCCAACGGGACGTTTCGCGAACCCGAACCGCGAACACGGCCAAAAGGTCGCGAACCGCAAAGTTTGCGGCGGACCCCATTGACTTTAATGGCAGGCGAACCTTAAAAACCTACAGGTCATATTTTCAGCCACAAAATACTTACTAGCTGTGCACACATAGTCCCACCACATGGACACTGACATAACAAAAATATTAAGTGAATCTGGGATCGACAACGACAAGCATTCTTTTTTTATCTGTGAAATTTTGACATTTCAGGAGCACATGAAGGCCATGGAGGAGAGGCAAGGTCAGGGCAGGCTATGAAGGGGGTGCAGGAGATGATCAGTGCCACAGTCAGGGCAGCGCAGTCCTGTGACAGTGTCCCAGTGTGCCAACCTGTGCTTGCGCCCCTCCCTCTGCCCGGCCCTTACCCCCATCTATGCAGGGCCCCACTGCACCGTGCCACCCCTGGGGATCCGGAGATGCCAGTACAGTGCCAATCCTCAGCCATGGTGCTGGCACTGCCTGCTGATTGGCTTCTCCGCTGCTATCTCCCTCACTGTCTGAAACCAGCACCGCGATAGAGACTGAGCACTGACACCAGCGCCGTGATAGAGAGCACTGACACCAGCGCCGTGATAGAGAGCACTGACACCAGCACTGAGATAGAGAGCACTGACAACAGCACCGAGATAGAGAGCACTGACACCAGCACCATGATAGAGAGCACCAACACCAGCACCGAGATAGAGAGCACTGACACCAGCACCGAGATAGAGAGCACTGACACCACACCAGTACCGTGATAGAGAACACTGAGACCACACCAGCGCCAAGATAGAGAGCACTGACACCACACCAGCACCGAGATAGAGAGCACTGACACCAGCACCGTGATAGAGAGCACTGACACCAGCACCGTGATAGAGAGCACTGAGACCACACCAGCACTGTGATAGAGAGTCCTGACACCACACCAGCACCGTGATAGAGAGCACTGACACCAGCACTGAGATAGAGAGAGAGCACTGACACCAGCACCGAGATAGAGAGCACTGACAGCAGCACTGATACCAGAAACTCGCTGTGGGACCCAAAAATATGACACTGCTCAACCTCTTCAAACAGGAGGGTACGGGCATATAGTATGGTGTGCTTTTTTTGGGAAGTGAGCCAAAGGTAGAAAAAAGGTCAGTGTGCTCGATTAAATAAATAATTTATAGAGTTATGCATATACATGGTCTACTGGTCACATATGTTGAATTCCTCCGAGATCCATGCCTCATTAATTTTTATAAATGTGAGGTAGTCAAAACTGTAGTGAGCTAGGCGAGTGCGCTCATCGGTAACGATCCCCCCTGCTGCGCTCATCGTCCTTTCGGACAGGACACTGGACGAGGGTCAAGCTAACAGTTCCATTGCAAATTGAGCAAGCTCTGGCCAGAGGTCAAGCCTGCCCACCCAGTAGTCCAGGGGTTCATCACTCCTCAGAGCGTCCACATCGGCCTTTAACCCGATGTAGTCGGACACCTGTCGGTCTAGGCGTTCCCTGATGCTGTATCTGGATGAGACTTGTCGATGGGTCAGCTGAAAGAATGACCTCATATCAGAAGTCACCAACACATCTTCAAACCGCTCTCTTCTTGCAGGCGCTGTTGGATTGGTACCCGCAACTCTTTCTCTGGGAGTGGGAATTCCTCCTCTGCCAGCGCACGCAAAAGCAGAATGCAGCATTTCTCGAAGCAAGGCCTGGAAGTGCTCCATTCTGACAGCCCTCTGTGACGGTGGTAACATTTCCGCCATTTTGTGTTTGTACCGGGGGGTCTAAGTACGTTGCCACCCAGTACTGGTCATTGACCCTTATGCTTTTTATACGGGTATATGTGTTAAAACACTGGAGCATGAAGGCCCCCATTTGCACTAAACTGGAAGCGGTGTAGTGGCCTGGTTCCTGCTCATCATCCAAGATAATATTGTTCCCCTCTCCCCATCCATGCACAACAACAGGGATCCTAGAAAGGTTTAAAGCATGCTCTTCTTGCTCCTCTTCACCGCCCCGACACCATCCTCCTCTGACTCCTCTTCAGACTCTTGTTGTTGACTTGTCTCAGATAGAGTAGCCCCCCTGGGAATTCATCCAGCATTGCGACTTCCTCATCTTCCTGCTCCTCCATGGCTTGATCAATGACACAACGCAATGCACGCTCCATAAAGAAGGCATAATGTACCATGTCACTGATGGCGCCATGACTGCGACTGACCAGTTTGGTGATCTCATCAAATGGCCGCAGAAGTCTGCATGCGTCGCGCATGAGCAGCTACTGGCGCGGTGAAAAAAAACAAGTTCCTCAGAACCTGTTCTGCCGCAGAGTTCGTACAGGTAGTCATTAACTGCACGTTTCTGCTGGAGCAGCCTATCAAGCATATAGTAGGTTGAGTTCCATCGCCTCCGGCAATCGCAAATAAGACGTCTGACTGGCAGATTGTGTCCGCGCTGAATGTCAGCAAGGCGAGCCATGGCTGTGTAAGATCAAGATTTTTTAAATTACCCCGTGACAAAAGTCTCTCGAGAAGTGCAGTATGTATGTGGAAGAAGGTATTTAACACCCCGCTTCAATCTGTCACTGGTCTATCACACCAGTTATAATACTTTTTTTTAATTGCGTTTGTCACTCTTTGTAGTATCGCTGCAGAACCGCTCAGCAGTCACAATGCTGCACAGTGGAAATGCACTATACTATGCTTTCTATATGTACAAGTATTTTATACGTGTATTACACCCCTATATACTGCACACCAAATAGTACACCTATACCAGTCCTTAAAAGGGCCTTTGTGGACCTAGTAGCTAGTGATTTGCAGACTGTCCCTCAGTTCCTACACTGATAAAAGACAGCTGCAGAATCGGTCAGCAGTCAAGTATAATAGGCTTTCTATATTTGAAAGAAAGTATATTATACGTGTACAACCCTAAATACTGTACACCTATACCAGTCCTTAAAAGGATCTTTGTGGCCCTAATAGTAATAGCTAGTGATTAAACTGACTGTCCCTGCTCCACACAGCGTCCTGTCCCTACACTGACAAAAGACAGCTGCAGAATCGGTCAGCCGTGCACTCAGCAATCACCAGCACAGCAGTCAGCAGCAGTGCACCAGAACCCTATATACTGTACACTTATACCAGTCCTTAAAAGGACTTTTGTGGCCCTAATAGCTAGTGATTTGTGTCACTACAGTCTGTCCCTGCTCCACCCAGCAACCTCTCCCTACACTGACAAAAGACAAACTGTAAAATGGCCGCCAGATCAGGTCTATTTATAAGGGGGAATGTCCAATTGTCCATGTGCTGAAATGTCTCAATTGGCTGTCCTGTACCCTATGATGGATGTGTCATCATGGGTCAAAGTTCTTTCACAATGTAAACGCATATGTCCATAGCACAGACAGCTCCAGAAGTCCACCAGTTTGGCGAATCACGAACACGCAAAATTTGCCATGAACCGACCGCCGGGCGAACCGCAATGCCATCCTTACTCTTCACACCTTTCCTGTACATCCATTGCTGGAACAGCTTATATATGCTGTTTGGGTTCACCCAGATAAGCATTTTCCCTATCCTAAAAAATGTTTAACTCTCTATCCTATGGAAGAGAAATTTACCAGGAAATTGAGTTTTCCAGTAGTGGATGCTGCTATCTCCTCTGTGAATAAAAATCTAACTTGTCCTGTAAACAATGCTCAGATGTTCAGGGATCCAACAGATAAAAGGCTAGAGTCTTTACTGAAGACTTCTTTTTCTACGGCAGGTGCAGTAACTCAACCTGCTGTTGTGGCAATAGGCATTTGACCAGCTGAAACAGGTTCTTAGAGATATTCCAGTTCAGCAAGCCCGAGATTTAGCTGAATTTCCTAGGGCTTTGTGTTTTGAAATTTACACTATTAAAGATGCTATTCATCCGGCTTCTCACCTTATGTTCCTATTGGTGCATATGCGTAGGATCTCATGGCTGAAAAACTGGTCAGCCGAAGCACCATGCAAAAAACTCTTGGCTGGGTTTCCATTTCACAGTGAAGGTTGTTTGGGGATGACTTGGATAAATACATATAAATTATGAATATATATATGAGGATTAATTAGCTTCTCTTTTATGTAAAGAGCTGTATTAAATTATCCACAAAGATAAAGTGGTGTTGCAGCCTCATCCAGTTTTTTTGCCTAAAGTGGTGTCAGATTTTCATCTGAACCAGGATATTATCCTTCCTTCATTTTTTCCAGAACCTCGTTCTGGGCTAGAGAAGTCACTACATTCCATTGATGTAGTGAGAGCAATTAAAGTCTATTTAAGGCTGGGTTCACACTGCTGCGGGGGGAGATCCGGATGTGATTCGCACCGCAAATCACATCCGATCTCCGTAGCGATGCGAGTACAGCCATACAGATAGTATGGCTGAATTCGCATCGGTCCCGCAGCAAACTCGCACAGGACCCTTTTTTTGGTCCGCAACAGAATCGGATCGCATGGGGGTTCACACCATGAGATCCGATTCCTGTGCGAGTCGGCAGATCGCACTGCGATATGCGGACGGATCTGGGGGTGTCATTAACATATCATTGACACTCCCAGCCGTCCGCATAGGGCAGTGTGAACTGCCGGCGGGAGTAATGCGATGCGGGAAAACGCCGCGGATTCGCGGCGTTCCCGCATCGCAGCGGTGTGAACCCGGCCTAAAGGCAACTGCTCAGATTCGTAAAATACATGTTTTATTTGTTTTGCCAGATGGTCCTAAGAAAGGACAGGCAGCTTTAAAAACTACTATTTCTAGATGGGTTAGGCAAATTATCATTCAGGCTTATGGTTTGAAAGGGAGGATTCCACCCTTTAAGATCAAAGCACACTCAACCAGAGCAGTTAGTGCTTCTTAGGCAGTGCATCACTAGGCCTCTATGGCTCAGATCTGCAAGGCCGCAACCTGGTATTCAGTCCATACCTTCACTAGATTCTTTCAGGTGGATGTGAAAAGACATGAGGATACAGTGTGCTGCAGGCTGCAGTATAGGTCCTCAAGTCTGATGGCATTCTGCTTATATGTTTCTCCTTCCCCTCAGGTGGCATTGCTTTGGGACATCCCATATAGTTATTACTATGGCTCTGTGTACCGTGATCTACGATAAAGAAAATAGTATTTTTATAACAGCTTACCTGTAAAATCCTTTTCAAAATTCCTTTGTCAAGCCAGACTAGACTCATTTACATTATACAAGACACAGACAGGTGGATGGAGGTGATGATATTAGCATCTATTTATAGTTTGTGTCCCAATAGTGGGATTCAGTCTATTGCTAACATGGCATTTACATATCCAGAGTCTGTTTGTCTTGGGGGGGCACGGACCTGAATCCAAGTATCACCACCTCAGGGGTCTCCAGGCATACAGCTCACAAAGAGCACTGTTCCCCCAAATGCACACCCTCTTTATCCTTCAATTATATTCCTCGGTCTTGCATTGGATCCTTGGGAATAGGAGCCAACACTCCCCATGTTCAACCTACGGTTATTTTTTGGAGGTCTATTTTTTTTGAGGTCTGGGTGAGTGTGTGATTTCCCACCGCTTGTCTTCTGTGTTAGATCCACTAGATTGCGCACACAGATATCAGACTTGTGGATGGGCTTACATTTTTGTTTTTTGTGTATCGTCGAGCAGTAATGCGCATGTCCACATGCACAGTCTGGAGTCGTATCTGTTAATGTCATATTGCTGCGCCTTGGCGCACGCTAATGACGTCTTAACAGGTAGGAATCTTATGGTTTTTAAGGGCAACTGATTTTTTTCAGATGTTCCCTGTGGCAGTTTGCATGGCGTTGGAGAGACATTCTCTGGAGTTGATGGACTGCTATGTGTCTTGTTTCATGCGCTGGTATGATCCTTGTGTTGTGTCCCTGTATGAACCACTTCTAATGATATAGTTGTCCACAGATTCTGGTGTATCTGGTGTTTGTCTGAGATCCTGTTTAATATCTCATTGTGAACATTCTTTGAAGCTTGGATTCCTACTGAGTATATCCAATCTGCTAGATGTGATCCTGACATTAGACCTTGAGATCCCTCAGATAGGTTGGTGCTTCTTTTGATTACTCTCATTAGGATTTGATCTGTGCTAAGATGTTTCAACCATTTTAACTACAAGCCTCTTTAATGCTTTTTATATATTTCATAGAACCTGTATGTGGCTTTGAATGGTTCCTTGGACTATTTCCTTCTGCACCTGACTTTAATATCCATTTGGATAACACACTCTCTCCCCGTCCAAATTACATGCACTATTTAGTGAAGACTTCATAGGTGTGTATCACCAATTGAAATGATTTGATTGTATTTTTTGAATTTAATTATCTGAATTATGATGGTTGTGAGATAGATTTCTCCACCCTATGGAAAACAAATATTAAATATCAGTCTTTTATTTTTAATGTATTTTCTTTTTTATGCAACAGTCTCTCTATGTGACTTCACTTTTCCTGGTTCCCGCACTCGGGAGATTGCCAATTAGCAATTTTTGGCCTTGTGACGCCCACAATTTTGGTGCCGGCTATGTGGGTGAGTTTCTTTTTTGCTCCAAAATCAACCATTTCACATGGGCTTAAACCTTAATATTGAGGGATATACTGAGGGGCATAGTAGACTTTATGTTTATTGATTTAAGATGCATGACAGTATACCATGAAGGTTGGTTATTAGTTATGTGTTTGTGATTCTAATACTGTATATTTGATGTATATGCTTTCCTGTAGATCATTTTCTGACCTAATATACTCCTGAAGAAGGGGGTAACCCCAAAACATGTAGAGTGTGTAACTGGAAGAACAAATCTCTGTGTGTAACAGCACAGGATAATTATTACATTATCTAAGTTCTTCCAATTTGTGTCAGACAAGTGGACGCTCCATGATTAGCAGCATCTAATGTCATTTATCTACTATTGAAGACTTTTTAAGACGTGTGTATTTGTGTATAATAAATTTCTATATTTTTGTAAATTGACTGTTGTAAGTTTATACCGCACCACGAAAGTCCATGTTGCCTTCACAAATGTCCAAATTTCCAATTAGTAACAGGACGAAGGTACATACATTTTTTCATAACAAGTAGCGTTTCCATATACTCCTCTCACTCTTGTCTCCACACTCCTCTCACCCTTTCTCTTGCTTTTACCTCAGCCATAGTCTTCTGGGACTACATGTCCCATGGTGTACTTGTCCTGGCTCCTCATTGGTCTCTGGCTGCAACCAATGGGGAGGCAGGAAGAATCAGAGCGGGTGGCAATCCCTGCAAATTCCACTCTGTCCCTGTCCCTGTGCTGCTTGACAGAAGAAGGGGGGCGAGCGGGAGAAATACACTGACAGTCCGCGCTCACTTCTCCCCTTGTCACAGCACCCCTGCATTCTCACTCCCGCTGCTGCTGTATGTGTTTGCTGTGCGGGAGGGAGGATTAGAGAGTGCGGACAGTGGCAGTGGCTGGCATCCACTACATAGTTCTATGGCCAGTCAGTGGGCGCTCTTCTTCCAAGTATAGCTTGCATGCCCGCAGAGAGGTCTCTGCATGCCAGCTGTGGCACACATGCCATGGATTTGCCATCGCTGCTCTAGACCATTCAGAGTATGAATCATTAACCACTACTCTTAATTCGGTCTTTTTGATGGTTTTCTATCCATTTACAAACATATTTTTCCAAATGTGTATACTTTACATCTGGAGGAATGTTTTTTCTCAGTAAAAACTGTGAAAATGTGCAATATACTCCCTTAAGAGTTGGTTCTGGTCAACTCAGTAGATTGCTTTAACCACTTCAATACAGGGCATTTTCAGTCCCTTCCTGCCCAGACCAATTTTCAGCTTTCAGTGCTGTTACAATTGAATGACAATTGCGCGGTCATGCAACACTGTACCCATATAAAATTTTGATATTTTATTTCCCCACAAATAGAGCTTTCTTTTGGTGGTATTTGGTCACCTCTGCCACCTTTTTTGCGCTATTTTGCGCAATTTTGAAAATAAAACACAATATTTTTTACTTTTTGCTATAATAATTATCCCATTAAAAAAAAAAAAAAAAATCCCTTAGTTTAGGCTGATATGTATTTCTTCTACATATTTTTGGTGAAAAAATTGCAATAAGTGTATATTGATTGGTTTACACAAAATGTATAGCATCTACAAAATAGGGGATACATTTATGGCATTTTTATTGTTTTTTTTTTTTTTATATAGTAATGGCGGCAATCTGTGATTTTTATTGTGACTGCGATGTTGTGGCGGACACTTTTGCACTGATTACTGTGTAAATGTGACTGGCGGGGAAGGGGTTAACACTAGGGGCGAGGAAGGAGTTAAATGTGTATCCTAGGGAGTGATTGTAACTGTAGGGGGAGGGGATTTACAAGGGGAGGATACCGATCAGTGTTCCTCTCTACTGGGAACACACCATCGGTCTCCTCTCCTCTGACAGGACGTGGATCTGTTTGTTCATACACAGATCCACGGTCCTGTGGTTTTCATAGGCAATCGTGGGTGCCCAGTGGACACCGCGGCCGCCGGGCACACACATTGGGTGCCTAGTGATGTGGTGGGCATGCGCGCGCCCCCTAGAGGCTCAGAAAGTAAAAGACGTCATATGACAGCGGCCCGGAGGGACAAAGGGTTCCTGCTGCAGTCAAATCACTATGCACAGTAGGGAAGTAGTTAAAGAGCTGGATGTTTTCCTAAATGCATAGATACTAATATTTATAGATAAAGTTGATCCAGGGAATATCTGATTGTCTCTTGGCGGGTCAGGAATGTTTTTTTTGGGTGGGTTTTGTTTTTACTAGAGAGAATTGGATCATGCTTTAATGTTTTTTTTTTGCCTTCCTCTGGATCACCAATGGGTATAGGATTGTGCATATGGAGGCTTTCTTGTGTGTGTGTGTGTGTGTGTGTGTGTGTGTGTGTGTTTTCTTTTTCTCTGTGGGTTGAACTGGATGGGCTTGTATCTTTTTTTCAGTCAGAGGAACTACAGTATATAACTATGTAACAATGGGACTGTTTGTGTTTTATAGCAGGCAGACACTCCCGCTTAGAAAGCATACACTTAGAACTCATACATGCAGGTATGACCTCATTATGCAAAGGACAGAAGCATGTTAGAATCTGAAATAAAGCTTGCCTAGATTCTTGTCATTGACTTGGAGAGCATTGACTTTTAACAAAACTGGAATTGTATTTTAACATTTATGGCTTGCCTTAACAGCAATTATAGATAATTTAGTGAGGGCCATACCAGAAACCACCTGACAAAATCCTTTACTTGACCTTGGTATAGATCATTTATAATAAATTCTTGTTGTGGTCACCTAGTCCTGCCTCAAACAATTGAGCATGACAATAAAAATTAAAAGCTATATAAAAGAATAAGTTTCACACCAAAATGATTTATGCAAAACAGTTTTTGTAGTTAATACTAACTTGTGAAAGAGTTGTATAATAAATACACAAATTGATTTAACCGCCGGCCGTCCGCGATATAGCTGAAAGACAGCTACAGCGTGGACTTCATTTCCCGGGAGGGCGTCCCTGGACGTCCTCCTGTGCGGTGCGCTCTGTGATCAGCGGGTCTATGAGCTTCGCCTGATCACAGATTGGAGTAAGGGGTCGATCCCGACCCCTTACCACATTATCAGCTGTCAGCCAATGACAGCTGATCATGTGATGTAAACAAAGCCGGTAAATGGCTATTTTTCCTCCTCACGCTGATAGCATGAGGAGGAAAAAAAAAGCAGATCACTGGCAGCTGCCACCAGCGCCACCTATCAGTGCCCACAGTACCACCCATCAGTGCCCACAGTGTCACCTCACAGTGCCACCTATCAGTGCCCTCAGTGCCACCTCACAGTGACACCTATCAGTGCCCACAGTGCCGCCTATAAATTAATCAGTGTGTCATTACCAGTGCTGCCTATCAATGCCACTTACCAGTGCACATCAGTGGCACCTACCAGTGCCACCTATCATTGCCCATCAGTGCCACCCATCAGTGTCGTGCTATCAGTGACCATCAGTGCCATCTTATCTGTGCCTATCACTTTCGCCTTATCTGTCCCTATCAGTGTTGCCTTATCTGTGCCCATCAGCGAAGCCCATCAGTGCTCATCAGTGTAGCCTCACCAGCGAATATCAATGAAGGATGAAAATTACCCATTGCAAAATTTTATAACAAACGATGAAACATGTTTTTTTCCCATAAATTTCTGATTTTTTTGTTTGTTTAGCAAAAAATAAAAACCCAAATGGTGAATAAATACCACCAAAAGAAAGCTCTATTTGTGTGAAAAAAAAATGTAAAAATGTAATTTGAGTACAGTGTTGTATGACCGCGCAATTGTTATTCAAAGTGCGTCAGTGCTGAAAGCTGAAAATTGGTCTGGGTAGGAGGGGGGTTTAAGTGTCCAGTAAGCAAGTGGTTAACTTAAATGTGTTTTTATTGACTCTCCTGCCTAACCAATAGTGTTGAAGAACTGAAATGACAAAGACCACATATATGCAACTTATTTAATTATAACGCGATTGGATTTTCCCCATTAGGACCTGGAAGATAATGAGGACAGCTAAACATCTGTACTTACAAATGTATCCATATATGTGTGTGACTAAGTATGCTAAAGCTGAACTGACTGAACTGAGCTGACAAAAAAAAATCATCATTTTGGGAACTCAGTATAATGCCCATCATATATAGTATATTCTACTGTAGTTTTATAGCTGCCATGTCCTCCACATGCACATTCCCACGGCCATCTCCTCCTGAAATCATGGTAATGGTACTCACATAAGTGACATATGACTGTAGGGGAAAAGGCTCCTTAAGTTATAATTCTTTGATTATTTTTACACCCTCAGCCTGCTGATTGGACAGTGAAGGAGCTGCATCTCATTAATGAGGCCCCTCATGTGCTTTCCCATCTGGCAAACATGTTCTTGTTGTAAAGCTGTGTACACACTATATTAATTTTGGCTGGTTTCTGAGGAACCAGACAAAATTCATTACATGGGTGGCCCTGCAGGCCACCTCCTGCCCAACATCCTCAGATTCAAAAAATAGAAGCAGCCAGGCAAAAAATTGTAAGCCAAACAGCAGATGCATCTAAACAGATGGCGCTGTTTTTTTCGGACAGCCACTAGTGCTGGCTATTAAAATACAATATCTGCAGCAGGAGATTCCTCTATCTGTGTTGTATAGACACGGAAAAATGAAATGAATCTGTGCGTATACCCAGCTTTAGACTAGCACTGTTGCACCAATATGGCCCTGGTTAGCTCATACAACTGGTCCTCCTTCTCAGTGCTGCTAAGTGGATCACAGAAAGCTGTAATTCCCAGATTGGGGTATTTATCCTATCTGAATTAAAAAAATGTTTACCTTTTTTGAAAATACATGAATGGATTATTTAAAAAATATACAAACTGTGCGTGTGTGTGTATATGTGCATATGTATTTTTTTTCCCAAGAGTATCCCTTTTATCTGTAGGCACTGTTTGAATGAATATCTAATCTATTTTTATATATACTGTGTGTTTATACATATATCTATATCTATCTATCTATCTATCTATCTATCTATATATATATATATATATATATATATATATATATATATATATATATACATATATATATATATATATATATATATATATATATATATATATATACACAGAGTATCTCACAAAAGTACACCCCTCACATTTTTGTAAATATTTTATTATATCTTTTTTTGTGACCTCAACACACAGCCATTATTGTCTAAACCGCTGGCAACAAAAGTGAGTATACCCCTAAGTGAAAATGTCCAAATTGGACCCAAAGTGTCAAATGTTGTGTGGCCACCATTATTTTCCAGCACTGTTTTAACCCTCTTGGGCATGGAGTTCACCAGAGCTTTACAGGTTGCCACTGGAGTCCTCTTCCAGTCCTCCATGACAACATCACGGAGCTGGTGGATGTTAGAGACCTTGTGCTTCTCCACCCTCCGTTGGAGGATGTCCCACAGATGCTTAATAGGGTTTAGGTCTGGAGACATGCTTGGCCAGTCCATAACCTTTATGTTCAGGTTCTTTAGCAAGACAGTGATCTTCTTGAAGGTGTGTTTGGGGTCATTATCATGTGGAATACTATCCTGCAGCCCAGTCTCCAAAGGGAGGGAATCATGCTCTGCTTCAGTATGTCACAGTACATGTTGGCATTGATGGTTCCCTCAATGAACTGTAGCTCCCCAGTGCCGACAGCACTCTTGCAGCCCCAGACCATGACACTCTCACCACCATGATTGACTGTAGGCAAGACATACCTGTCTTTGTACTCCTCACCTGGTTGCTGCCACACCCAATTGAAACCATCTGAACCAAATAAGATTATCTTGGTCTCATCAGACCACGGGACATGGTTCCAGTAATCCATGTCCTTATTCTGCTTGTCTTCAGCAAACTGTTTGCGGGCTTTCTTGTGCATCATCTTTAGCAGAGGCTTCCTTCTGGGACTACAGCCCTGCAGACCAATTTGATGCAGTGTGTGACATATGGTCTGAGCACTGACAGCTGGCCCCCAACCCTTCAACCTCTGCAGCAATGCTGACAGCACTCATACCTCTAATTCCAAAAGACAACCTCTGAATATGACGCTGAGCACGTGCACTCAACTTTTTTGGACAGCCACAGTGTGGCCTGTTCTGAGTGGATCCTGTCCTGTTAAAGCACTGTATGGTCTTGGCCACCATTCCAAAGCTCAGTTTCAGGGTCTTGGCAATCTTCTTATAGCCTAGGCCATCTTCTTTTTTCAGATTCTCAGAGAGTTCTTTGCCATGAGGTGCCATGTTGAACTTCCATTGACTAGTATGAGAGAGTGAGAGCGATTACACCAAATTTAACATACCTGTTCCCCATTCAAACCTGAGACCTTGTAACACAAATGAACTACATCACACCGGGGAAGAAAAATGGCTAATTGGGCCTAATTTGAACATTTGTACTCACTTTTGTTGCCAGTGGTTTGGACATTAATGGCTGTGTGTTGAGTTATTTTGAGGGGACAGCAAAATTTACACTGTTAAACAAGCTGTACACTCACTACTTTACATTGTAGCAAAGTGTCATTTCTTCAGTGTTGTCACATGAAAATATATAATAAAATATTTACAAAAATATGTGGGGTGTCCTCACTTTTGCGAGATACTAGGGGTTATTTACTAACAGAAAATCAATTTTGCACTGAAAGTGCACTTGGAAGTAAAGTCACTGTAGATCTGAGGGGGACATGCAACGAAAATGAAAAACAGCATTTTAGCTTGCACATGATTGGATGATAAAATCAGCAGTGCATCCACTCATTTCAGATCTATCCCTTAGATTTAGAGCAACTGCACTTGCAGTGCAAAGTGGATTTGCCTTTCTTAAATAAACCCACTGTGATACTGTGAAGGCGGTATTGCCCCCCATAGCAGAAATGACTTGAAATGCAGTGTTTTAGATAACTGCCCATAATGGCATCGACCAGCCATGTGGGCTGAATAAGAGAAATAAATAGATTCCCCCATCTATGCTAAACAGTGTGGATGGAGGAATCCCCCTGGTGGCTATTGTATTCTGACACTGCTCTTGGGACTGTCAGAATACGTGTACTGTGACTGCACCTGATTTGGATGCAGTCACTGTCCAGCAGAGAATTATCCACCCAACTACTTCTATTTTCAAATCAGGATTCGTTGAGTCAGATTGTGCCAATAGGGCCACCCACAACTCAAACTCTGAGTTGTGCATGGTCAGCATTATTCATAAGGGATGAGCCACTGCTCTGATCACTCATTAGAGTTCTGTATATTATGGCAACTATTAGCACACCTGAGAAGGAATCATTCTAATAATGTGAAAATAATATCAACGCACTACACAACATCAATATGTAAATATAATTTTTTTAAATATATTTCTTTTAATTGTAACTTTGACAAACAAGTAAATATGTACAAAACTATTATATATTATTTTTAATAAATGCCTGAAGTTCTGCTACAAACATTTGGCCATAAAAGTAGGAGCTCAAGTCTTCAAATTTATGAGTATTTTTAAATGAAAGAAAAGATAAATTATTTTCAATTCGTTTTGTAACATAATTATAAACGTCTATGTGTAAACTAAAAAACACTTTCCAAATTTTCAGTATAACACATTTAACAAAAATACAACATTGGAACTGTGTCATCAGATTCTAGTTAGTTGACATTGATTAAATGGCTGTATATTTCATCTTACTCTGTACCTTTCAGTGACTTTCTGAGTAATCATGCAGCATGAAGGAACATAAATACCAACCTCATCAATGAAACTAGGAGTTAAATAATATAGATAGGGTGCCATTGCGAAAATCATAGGCATGCGCAGCCTATTGCATTAGGGTGTGCACCTCAAACCAAAGCTCAAACACACGTGTGTGTGTGTGTGTGTGTATATATATATATATAGCTGGGAACAAGAAAATTATACAATGATTTGAGCAAGAATTGGCTGCATGCCCCAATGAAAACATATGGAATATAGGAATTTCCCTAGGGGGTTCCCAAAGCAAATCCAAGAAGTTTTATGAAAAAAGTTTATTAGAAAAAATAAATAGAAATACAGCTGTCCATCAAGAAGATCTCTAAAACCAAATGCTAGAAGGCATAAAATACATAATTATGCAATGGTAAAATAGACATACAAATAACATAATAACTGTAAAAAGTCATACAGAAGGACCTCAGCACGTTTTAACCATAAAATAGTAGCAGTCTTCTTCAGGGGGAAGGATATGGACTTCTAAGAGATACAATATATCAATCAGTATGTTGAAAGCCAAACAATTACATAGATTGAATGACAAATGTTGCAAAATAAGTTCTAAAACTGATATTTACCAAAGAACAGTTTTATTTTAGCCTTCCAGCAATTCTGTTTCGGACTGTTTCTGTTGTTCTGATTTTGCCGAGAATGGCAAAATCAGGAGGGGGGCTGAAGATGAAAAGTGCCTAACAGACACAAAGGGAGGGGCCTAAAAGGCCTCACGGGGAGGTCATGAAGCACCAAAGGAGATCCCAATTCACTGTAATCCAGTTATCCAATTAGTGATGATAGAAATAGGCAAGTGGAGAAGCCAGTGAACAAAAGATGAATGTGAGAAAGTACAACAAAGGTAGACTCCAAAGAGACAACAAACAGAAATGATGTTGATCAGATGAAGACAAGGGTGCCAAAGCACCAGATATGAGGTGAATGGTGAACAATAGTGACAGTGAAAGGTGAAAAGTAAAAACAATAAGAAAAATGTGGGAAACACAGACCAACACAACGTGATGACAAGAAAACAGAATACCCATGGACATGGCCCCAAAGTAGAGGGGCCATGAAGAAATGCCCAAACAAAAGTGAGAGAAGGAAAGAAAATCGTGAAGACGTGAAGATGTTCATTGTAGGAAATACCTTCGATGTATCAATGGTTATAATTCAAATTTTGAAAAAGTGTTGAAAAACCCCCCAGTCCACAAATGACTGGATTAGAGGGTATCAACAGGTAAATTAACCTCCCTGGCGGTATGATTCAGTCTGGAATTAGGTGCTGAAAGCGGTACAATTATTGTGCACGGAAATCTGGCTTTTATTTTGTAGTCCTGTAATTCTTAGGAATAATGCTCTTAAATCTGTTCAAACCAGAGTCTAGCAGACATCCCGGGTATGATAAAGTTTATAATATAATAAAGAATAATAAAAATTATTCAATAATGTAATCAAATCCAAAAACACTGAAAAATTGACACTTTTTGGTTGCTATGGACAATCTCCAAATTCCAGGCAGTAAAAAACAGTATTTATAATATAAAAGTGCATGCAGGGCACTGCACAGACCACTAGGGACAAAGGGGGTGTGTATTTTTTAATACAGCACTGTAATCTGTAAGATTACAGTGCTGTGTGTGTTTTGTGTGTTTTAACTTTTTTGAATTTGCCGCCGTTCTCCGCTCCCGTGCGCCGTAACGCCGCAGGGAACGGAGCTCGGCGGCATTCGGCACTGTGAATCGAGCGGAGGACAGCTCGATCACACAGCGCGGAGGACATCGCTGGATCCAGGGGACAAGGTGAGTAACTCTCCCTGTGTCCTCCCCTGCATCGAGCGAAGCCATCCCGAGTCTGGCTGGGGGTTACCGCTTCTAACAGTAAATTCCTACCCCGAGCCAGACTCGGGATTACCGCTAGGGGGGTTAAGGAAATCTATATTTTAGAAGTTTAAATAGTTAGAGAGGAAAGTCCTAGTAGTTAGACATGTAAAGTAAAGTAAGTATGCTGAGTATGCAGCATACCACACCACTGATGCACGTAAACCTCCTTACTCGATCCAACCCCGGGCTGTCTGAAGACCACCATAAAAAAAATACCTGCTTTATATAGAAGATAATGAGAAAGGGAAGTCATCTATTTGGGTGGGGCCACACAAGCCCCCACCCCCTCACATGTAAGCCCACATTACCTCCAATCATCCACCCACAACCAGGCTTGCACCAGGAAACCCCCTAAGACTGACAGGGAGGAATGCCATGAAAGGATGCCCTCCACGCTGCCTCCCGGGGTTCTGGAAGGGGAGGAAACCCCTCGGCAGCCGCCGTAGTTCCCGTCACATGATCAGGTAAAACACAATAGTATACTTTTTCCTTCAATCTGCTTGCTGTAATAAACTTCCCAGCATCCAAGGATGTGTGTTTTCTACATTTACTTTTGTATGCGTTTATATGTATAATTTATTCTTGAACATGGGACCCTTTCTGATTTTTCTCATTCTTAATAATCAGATTTGACATTATTGTGAAAATTAGTTACAGTTTTGCTAATTAAAATCTTCTGTTTCCTATTTTTTTTCCCTCTAGGATGTGGACCTCTGTCATCTGCCCCCCTTGGGGTTCCCATCTCCTTCTGGGCACCTTTTGAACCTCCCAGCAGACAGGGGAGGAATGATTGTGCAATTCTGCCATCATATCCCCCTACTCTTTTTTGCTTTGCCACGGTGGCCTTATACATCTTGGCCACTGGTCTGCCGGCGGCATCCCGCAATCCCCCTGAGTGTCACTGGCCCACCGCGCATGCGTGAAAATTTCGGCAGTGTGCGCGGTGCATCATGATGTTGCACGCCGGGAGGCCGTGTGGAGGGCGCCATTTCATGGCGCTCCTCCCTGTCTGTCTTTGGGGGTTTCCTGGTGCGAGCCTCGTTGTGGGTGGATTATTGGAGGTAATGTAGGGCTTATATGTGAGGGGGTGGGGGGCTTGTGTGGCCCCGCCCAAGCGGTGCATACTAGCTCATTATGCCTTTTCCTTTGCAGGTGAGAATTTTTTTTTTAAATTCAGCGGGTTTACAATCGCTTTAAGTTCTTTAATAACTTTTGTCCTTATGGCTCAACAAGTTCTTACTAAGATCTAAAGTTTCTTATTCCCAATCAACAATTAGACTCCGATATGCACAAAAAATATCGCTTTTGGAGGCTATAAGGAAGTAACCTAAATTCTCAGAGAATACAGTGATACATAGGTGCATTTGGAACTTGGAAGAATTGGGCAATGTTTAGTAACCCAAATGGCAACCAAACAGCTATAATATTTAATGTTTTTACTGCACTAAACTGATGAAATTTGATTGATGAAGTCCTCTACTGCAATTCTCACATCATTGCTGCTGTTCCCAATGCCTTAATAAATAAGCCAGATAATTTATGTTGCCTTCTGGTGTACTGATAATAGCCTTCAACCTCAACCACAAAAAGGCCAACTAATTACAAAGTGTAACATTTGTTTTATATCTCATACGATCATTGTCTGTGCCCTTATGTGCATCTCCTATGGGTGTTCTAACCAGGGTTACATGCAGTAAATTTAGAACAGCCACACTTAGTATCAGCAGAACAAAATTATGTTATATATTCCTCCCTTCTTACCTTAAGCTAGTAGTTTTGTTAATGGCAAAAGCATTTTGAGAGTAGTTTTGCCTTTTGGAAAAACTCATCTCAGAGTATTACATAATTCATTTTTAAGACAGACACTCAACATCCTGAAATATTTAAGCCAGTCATTTGCAAGAAGACAGCTGAATGATTCATCTACTTCATTTTGCCATCATAACCTTTTATAAAAGGCCAACCTGAAATATTAGACTAGCCTATATATACACTTTATTTTATCTCTGGGGTACAGCACTTGAGATACCAGATGTGCACAACCATTATAACTTACAGTGTTACCAAACCCAGGATCCTGCGTTCACTATATCTGGTCTCCCACAGTACACAGAGCATGGGAATGCAATCATTTTAGTAAATATAAACTGCTAAATACTTTTTTTCTTCAGCAGTGTCTTCTAGCAGTGTCCGTAACTTTCAGCAGTGTCTGGTTAAAGCTTGTAGGGGGAGGTTTCATTTTCTCATGACCCTTTGTCTGGACAGTGCTGATTGGCCCTGTGCTGACCACATGCACTCTTTCAAGGAAAAAAAAACTCTAGCAATACACATCAAACTGAGCATTTGTAGCTTATCCCCTAATGCTCTGTTCTATCAGGAGATGGGTTGGAGTCCGTTAAAGAAGAGGAGGATTAGTGAGACAGGATCACACTGCCCTTATACACAATTCAGAGGATTAACCCTTTAGGTTCCACACTGAGTATAACAAGCATGCTTTATTGCATATACACCCTGATCTACTGTTGTCGGTTTAATTCCCACTTTAAGTTCCACTATCCCTCCTGGATTTATTAAATGTATTTAATATTGTCTAAAATGTGTAAATAACCCAAGGTTAGTTGGAACACCCAAAACTGGTCAGGAATGAACTTGGAACTATGGCACGTTGATCTCAATAGTGGAGTCCTCAAATGGTATGTAGACAGTAATCGATTCAGCCCCCCTAGGCTCCAGCTATAAACAATATGTTTTAATAGTCTGACCCTTTACTAAAGTAGATAATATCCTGTAACAATCAAGATGGTGGACTATTTTTATTTATTTTATATATTACAGATATTTATGACTATCATGGCATTTCCATTATCACCGGCTTACATGTGATGCTTTAGATGATAATTTGTTTTAGGTGAAATGGATACTTCTTGCTAGTAGGTCAAGAACATTTCTTTCAACATTGCATGTAAGTAACATTACATTACCCTGGAATAATCAAGACAGTGACCCAGGAGTTGGATACTGCTTGTTAGTACATCAAGAACATTTCTTTAATGTGATGTCTTGACATGCTTAAAACTAAGATTTACACTTTTAGAAACAAAACAATGTCAACCCTCCAACCTTCACCTTAACATTAAATTGGTGTTTAGCATTTACTTTTATTTATTACACTGAATGGTGGATTTGTAAGGGATCACATTGAAGAAGTCGACCATTTTAGTGCTCAGGACTGTCACGACTTAAGCTTCCACCCAGTATTGGAAGCCACTATTTGATCATTTCTGACAGCAATGTAGTTTTGCACTAAGGTGTACACCTGCATCATCATGCACAATAATGCACCTGTGCATAAACTGTCACTAGGTGAATAGTAAGCTACACCATATTTTGTTGCAACCATTACACTGTTTAAAAAATTTAAAGTGAAATTCTCTGGGCAACACACATCATAAGCCACCGATAAAATGGTGGGTAGTGATGGACGAACTTCCGACGGGACGTTTCGCGAACGCGAAATGCGAACGGACCCAAACGTTCGCGAAACAGAACGTTCGCCGCGGGCCCCATTGACTTCAATGGGAGGCGAACTTTGCAAACCTTCATGTCGAATTTGCGGCCACGTGGTAATTATTAGGGGGTAAAACGTAGTCCCACCATCTGGACAATGACATAATACATGTATGAGGTGAATTTGGGATCGATAACTACAAGCATTTTTATTTTATTTGGGAAATTGTTCTAACAATTCAGGACTATGGAGCTAATGAAGGCAATGGAGGAGAGGGAAGGTCAGGGACCAGGGTAGGCAAAGAAGAGGGTGCAGGAGATGATCACCAGCAGCGTGACATACCGGAATGACACATGCACCGTGATAGAGGCATCTGACAGCAGCACCGTAATACAGAGCACTGACAGCAGCACCGTGACATACAGCGCTGACAGCAGCACCGTGACATACAGCGCTGACAGCAGCACCGTGACATACAGCGCTGACAGCAGCACCGTGACATACAGCGCTGACAGCAGCACCGTGACATACAGCGCTGACAGCAGCACCGTGACATACAGCGCTGACAGCAGCACCGTGACATACAGCGCTGACAGCAGCACCGTGACATACAGCGCTGACAGCAGCACCGTGACATACAGCGCTGACAGCAGCACCGTGACATACAGCGCTGACAGCAGCACCGTGACATACAGCGCTGACAGCAGCACCGTGACATACAGCACTGACAGCAGCACCGTAAGCAGCCCCAGGAGGAAGTCAGCACAGCACAGGGATGGTGTGATCCCCTCATAATAAGAACCCCCAGGAGGAAGTCAGCACAGCACAGGGATAGTGTGATCCCTTCATAATAAGAACCCCCAGGAGGAAGTCAGCACAGCACAGGGATATCATAAGCAGCCCCAGTAGAAATATGACACCGCTCAACCTCTTCAAAGAGGAGGGTAGGGGCATATAGTACGGTGTGCTTTTTTGGGTCAAGGAAGTGAGCCAAATGAATTAAGAAGGTCTGTGTGCTTGATTAAAAAAATAGTTTATAGACATATACATGGTCTACTGGTCACATGTGTTGAATTCCTCCGAGATCCATGCCTCATTCATTTTTAGAAATGTGAGGTAGTTAACACTGTGGTGAGCTAGGCGAGTACGCTTATCGGTCACAATCCCCCCTGCTGCGCTGAACGTCCTTTCGGACAGGACACTGGATGAGGGGCAAGCCAACAGTTCGATTGCAAATTGGGCAAGCTCTGGCCAGAGGTCAAGCCTGCCCACCCAGTAGTCTAGGGGTTCATCACTCCTCAGAGCGTCCACATCGGCCGTTAACCCAATGTAGTCGGACACCTGACGGTCTAGGCGTTCCCTGATGCTGGATCCGGATGACACCTGTCGATGGGTCGGCTGAAAGAATGACCTCATATCCGAAGTCACCAACACATCTTCAAACCGGCCTCTTCTTGCAGGCGCTGTTGGATTGGTACCCGCAAATCCTTCTCTGGGAGTGGGAATTGCTCCTCTGCCAGCGCACGCAAAAGCAGAATGCAGCATTTCTCGAAGCAAGGCCTGGAAGTGCTGCATTCTGACAGCCCTCTGCGACGGCGGTAACATTTCCGCCATTTTGTGTTTGTACCGGGGGTCTAAGTACGTTGCCACCCAGTACTGGTCCTTGACCCTCATGCTTTTTATACGGGGGTCCCTATTAAAACACTGGAGCATGAAGGCCCCCATTTGCACTAAAGTGGAAGCGGTGTGGTGGCCTGGCTCCTGCTCATCATCCAGGATAATGTCGTCCTCTTCATTCTCCTCTCCCCATCCACGCACAACAGGGATCCCAGAAAGGTTTAAAGCATGCTCTTCTTGCTCCTGCTCATCCGCCCCGGCACCATCCTCCTCTGACTCCTCATCAGACTCCTGTTGTTGACTTGTCTCAGATAGAGTAGCCCCCCCTGGGAATTCATCCAGCATTGCGACTTCCTCATCTTCCCGCTCCTGCTCCTCCACAGCCTGATCAATGACACGACGCAATGCACGCTCCAGAAAGAAGGCATAAGGTACCATGTCACTGATGGCGCCATGGCTGCGACTGACCAGTTTGGTGATCTCCTCAAATGGCCGCAGAAGTCTGCATGTGTCGCGCATGAGCAGCCACTGGCGCGGTGAAAAAAAACCCAGCTCCCCAGAACCGTTTCTTTCGCAGAGTTCATACAGGTAGACGTTAACTGCACGTTTCTGCTGGAGCAGCCTATCAAGCATATAGAAGGTTGAGTTCCATCGCGTCGGGCAATCGCAAATAAGACGTCTGACCGGCAGATGGTGTCGCCGCTGAATGTCAGCAAGGCGAGCCATGGCCGTGTAAGATCTTCTGAAATGGGCCGAGATTTTCCTTGCCTGCCGCAAGATGTCCTGGACCCCAGGGTATTTGACAAGGAATCGCTGCACGACCAAGTTTAAGACGTGTGCCATGCACGGCACGTGCGTGATTTTGCCCTGTTTCAATGCGCTAAGCAGATTGGCACCGTTGTCACACACCACTTTACCAACTGTCAAATTGAGCGGTGTTAGCCACTCATCTGCCTGTGAACGCAAAGCTGAAAGGAGTGCCGGGCCAGTGTGGCTCTTTGCTTCCAGGCACAACAGACGCAGCACGGCATGGCAACGTCTCACCTGGCATGTGGAATAGGTTCTGGGGAGCTTGGGCGGTGCAGTGGAAGAGACGCTAGCAGCGGAAAAGGAGGAGGCAGCTGAGGAGGAGAGGGAGGAGGATGGAGTAGGAGGAGGAGAAGAAGAGTCAGGCCTGCATGCAATCCGTGGCGGTAAAACCAAATCTACACGGGTGCCACGGGTTACATGCTTGACGGCCGTCAGAAGGTTCACCCAGTGGGCAGTAAAACTGATATACCTTCCCTGCCCGTGTTTGCTAGACCACGTGTCTGTGGTCAGATGTATCTTGGCACCGACACTGTGTGCCAGAGATACATTCACTTGCCGCTGAACATGGCCATATAGCTCTGGGATGCCCTTCTCTGAGAAATACTTCCTTCCTGGGACCTTCCATTGTGGTGTTCCAATGGCCACAAATTTGCGAAAGGCCTCCGAGTCCACCAGTTTATATGGCAGTAGTTGGCGGGCTATGAGTTCTGACAAGCCAGCCGCCAACCGTTGGGCAAGAGGGTTATCCGGCATCATCATTTTTTTACGCTCAAACATTAGGCCCACGGAAGCCTGCCTTTTTGCAGAAAAATGTGAGCTTGGCGTGATGGAAGGTGGAGTGGAGGACAATTGTGAGGAGAGAGGAGAAGGAGAAGTAGAAGACGAGGCTGGACGGTGAGAGCCTGCAGTGTGGCTTTGTGTGTTCCGTTGCTCCCACTGGGCTCGGTGATGGCTGCTCATGTGCCTTCTTAAGGCGGTCGTCCCTAGGTGAGTATTGGGCTTACCGCGACTAACGCGTTGACTGCAAAGATTGCAGATGGCAACGCTATTGTCAGCAGCGGACACGTTAAAAAAAGCCCACACTGCGGAGCCATGTGCCGGTGTCCTGGGAGCGCCAGATGTGACCGTACATGGTCGATGACTCGCTCCTGATACATTTGCAGTCTGCTTTGTCCCTGCTGTGCAATGTAAGTCATTGCTGCTTCTCCTCCCTATCTGCTGGTCCATATCTCCCTCTGAACTCCCCTCCTCTTCCTCTCTTGTGGGCACCCACGTGACATCACTAGACACGTCATCATCAACGTCACCTTCCCCACCGCTATAAGTAGAGATCTCGGAGTAGGCAGCAACACCGGGGACCAACCTCCTCCTTGGGCTGATCTGGGTACTGGCGTCAGACTGCTGAGTAGCGCTTGTTGCTACCTCCTCTTCCTGATCCAATACCAAGAGTGGCTGCGCATCAGAAATGTCCTCTTGATATGGATCGGAAAATAATTCCAGTGACTCAAGCGGAAGGTATGTGGTGGTGGTGGTCGTGTTGTTGGTGGTAGTGTCTTTGGGGGTGCACATAGCAGAGAGTGAAGAAGAGGGTGCAGATCGAGAGGATGAGGAGGGTGCAGAAGAGTAAGGCTGAGCGAGCCACTCAACCAAGTCTGGTGCATCCTTTAAAGTAATTGAACGCACCTTCTGCAACTTCCCACTTTGGCTCAAGCCTGTTGCTCCTGCCCTACCCCTACCACCCCTGCGGAAGGGCCTGCCTCTTCCTCTGCCTGTCATTTTTTAAATGACCCTGTGACAAAACTCTTAGTCCCTATACCGATGAAGGACTGCTGCAGTATAGGGCAGCGGTCAGCAGTGGTGCACGTCAACCCTATCTATTGTGGACCGATAGCGGTCCTTACAGAACAGCAGACTGTACCGCACTCAAGCCTATGTACCGTAGCACCCTATACCAAGTTACCAGTCCTTATAAGAACTTTTGTGGACCAAGCAGGTTGTGTATTAGTGTTTAGCAGACTGTACGTCAGTCCCTATACCGCTGAAGGACTGCTGCAGTATAGGGCAGCGGTCAGCAGTGGTGCACGTCAACCCTATCTATTGTGGACCGATAGCGGTCCTTACAGAACAGCAGACTGTACCGCACTCAAGCCTATGTACCGTAGCACCCTATACCAAGTTACCAGTCCTTATAAGAACTTTTGTGGACCAAGCAGGTTGTGTATTAGTGTTTAGCAGACTGTACGTCAGTCCCTATACCGCTGAAGGACTGCTGCAGTATAGGGCAGCGGTCAGCAGTGGTGCACGTCAACCCTATCTATTGTGGACCGATAGCGGTCCTTACAGAACAGCAGACTGTACCGCACTCAAGCCTATGTACCGTAGCACCCTATACCAAGTTACCAGTCCTTATAAGAACTTTTGTGGAACAAGCAGGTTGTGTGTTAGTGATTAGCAGACTGTACGTCAGTCCCTATACCGCTGAAGGACTGCTGCAGTATAGGTGAGCGGTCAGCAGTGGTGCACGTCAACCCTATCTATTGTGGACCTATAGCGGTCCTTACAGAACAGCAGACTGTACCGCACTCAAGCCTATGTACCGTAGCACCCTATACCAAGTTACCAGTCCTTATAAGAACTTTTGTGGACCAAGCAGGTTGTGTATTAGTGTTTAGCAGACTGTACGTCAGTCCCTATACCGCTGAAGGACTGCTGCAGTATAGGGCAGCGGTCAGCAGTGGTGCACGTCAACCCTATCTATTGTGGACCGATAGCGGTCCTTACAGAACAGCAGACTGTACCGCACTCAAGCCTATGTACCGTAGCACCCTATACCAAGTTACCAGTCCTTATAAGAACTTTTGTGGACCAAGCAGGTTGTGTATTAGTGTTTAGCAGACTGTACGTCAGTCCCTATACCGCTGAAGGACTGCTGCAGTATAGGGCAGCGGTCAGCAGTGGTGCACGTCAACCCTATCTATTGTGGACCGATAGCGGTCCTTACAGAACAGCAGACTGTACCGCACTCAAGCCTATGTACCGTAGCACCCTATACCAAGTTACCAGTCCTTATAAGAACTTTTGTGGAACAAGCAGGTTGTGTGTTAGTGATTAGCAGACTGTACGTCAGTCCCTATACCGCTGAAGGACTGCTGCAGTATAGGGCAGCGGTCAGCAGTGGTGCACGTCAACCCTATCTATTGTGGACCGATAGCGGTCCTTACAGAACAGCAGACTGTACCGCACTCAAGCCTATGTACCGTAGCACCCTATACCAAGTTACCAGTCCTTATAAGAACTTTTGTGGACCAAGCAGGTTGTGTATTAGTGTTTAGCAGACTGTACGTCAGTCCCTATACCGCTGAAGGACTGCTGCAGTATAGGGCAGCGGTCAGCAGTGGTGCACGTCAACCCTATCTATTGTGGACCGATAGCGGTCCTTACAGAACAGCAGACTGTACCGCACTCAAGCCTATGTACCGTAGCACCCTATACCAAGTTACCAGTCCTTATAAGAACTTTTGTGGAACAAGCAGGTTGTGTGTTAGTGATTAGCAGACTGTACGTCAGTCCCTATACCGCTGAAGGACTGCTGCAGTATAGGGCAGCGGTCAGCAGTGGTGCACGTCAACCCTATCTATTGTGGACCGATAGCGGTCCTTACAGAACAGCAGACTGTACCGCACTCAAGCCTATGTACCGTAGCACCCTATACCAAGTTACCAGTCCTTATAAGAACTTTTGTGGAACAAGTGAGTTGTGAATGTTTAGCAGACTGCAGCAGAAGGGCAGCAGTCAAGTATAATATCCTTTCTATATTTGGAAGAAAGAATATTATACATGTACAAGCCTATTACTGTACCACTGATACCAGTCCTGAAAAGAACCTTTGTGGAACTAATAATAACAGCAAGTCTTTAAAATTACCCTCACTGCCTGACAACACTGCTTCCTTCCTGTCCCTATACAAATTGGCAAAAAAAGAGAACGATTAGTGGTTACTGGAACAGCTCTTTTGTGGACCTTGATAGTAACAGCTAATGATGATGATGATGATGATGATGATGAAAGACTAATCTGGCTGTCCCTGTAGCATACACCGTCCTTTCCCTTTCTCTAAACTAACAAAAGACACTCAGGCTGCTGCAAGAATCAGCAGCACAGCAAACCTATCAACACCTAACACCTATACCAGTCCTGAAAAGAACTTTTGTGTACCAAATAGCTAGTGGTTTATCTCTCCCTACTCCACACAGGAACCTGTCCCTATCGTAACAGAAGAAAGAATGTAAAATGGCCACCGGATCGGGTGTATTTATAGGTTAGGGGGAATGTACAAGTGTCCATGTGCTGTCATGTCTCAATTGGCTGTCCTGTATCACATGATAAACGTGTCACCAAAGGTTAAAGTTCTTGTATACATTAAACACGTAAGTCCGCCGCGGCGAACGACGGAAAAAGGCGTTCGAACGTGCGGACCGCGAATGTCGGAAATTCGCCGCGAAACGACCGCCGGGCGAACCGTTCGGCCATCACTAATGGTGGGCACAAGTATATTAAATTGTTTATAAAAAAAAAAGGCAACCCGAGAGTTAATGATTTGTGTAAGATAAGTTCAGTCCTCCCCCCCATCATTTAGTAACACACAAGATGGTGGCAGTAGTCGACAAAATGGCCACGATCCAGTCAATTGGCTCTATAAGAGACCCCTATACAGTATATAGCAGATAGGTGGCAGGGCCTTGATTCCTTTGAAAGAAATCACAGAAAGGGATGAAATGCATCAGGGTGGGGCTTAGTGATGTCATTGCACCACCATGAAGGTGTTACCTTGACGTTACAATCGGGTGATGCTGTGATCTTCCCCTTAAAAAGGGACATGTACCTATATACTTAATACAGTAGTTTTTAAGGTGGTTCACTACTGTGGATTAATGCACCAACTTTGTGAGTGCATTTCATGATGTTTTTTAATAAATATTTAAGGGTTTTTAAAGCATTAAACACTGTGCAATTTCTATTAATTTTGAGTAATTATGTCGGTGGAGAGTTTGCTGGACTTAACTGGTATTAGAGATAGCCTTGGAGATAGCTATCAGGAATAAGGAGTTCAAGGTTTTTTTTTGGAGTATCCTGGGTAGACTCCTTAAAGCGAAAGTCAAGAAGAGCATGGAGATTCACTCTCTGGTGGTGGTTTCAAAGTGATCACATCGGTGCACGTAGAATTACCCTGTAATACATATCAGAATAATATTTGGATTTTATGGACTACTGGTTTGATTTGCAGTAACATAGTGGTGGTGGCACACCTCACAACATATTGGACATTTTTTTGGATCTAGGTTAAACATATTTTGATACATGGAACACTGACATTGTGTGTATATGTATACATTGAAATTAAGTATTAGTATTACTATTACTTTCTGAAATATCATACATTTTTATAAGTGTGTAAGATTTGTAGCACAGCAGTTTTCATATAGATTACATTGTATATAGGGATGAGCTTCGTGTTCGAGTCGAACGTACGTTCGACTCGAACATTGGCTGTTCGTCCGTTCGGCGAAATCCGAACATTTTGGTCCGTTCGCGTCAAATTCGCATTGGCGCTCGCGGCCCACAATGCACTGCGATGGCGCCGTGCATTGCTGGCTCATGATTGGCCAAGCATGCACTGTGACCCCGCATGCTTGGCCAATCGCAGCGCCAGCAGCGAGGAGAGCCATGATTGGCCACAGGCAGGATGCCTGTGGCCAATCATAGCTCAGGCTGTGTAGTGCACGCCCCACACTATATAAGGCCGCCATCGCGGCGGCCTCGTGTAGTGTGTTGGCGTCTGAAGCAGTGGGTGTTCTGTGTACCTTCAACACAGTACACACCGATCGTTTTCGGCCGATTTTCTATCTTGCTGTTGTGTAGTGGTTATTGTCTGCGTGCCCTGACCGCAGTATACACCGCTATATTCACCTCACCTATATAGCTAGTGATCTATCTTTTATAATAGAGCTTGCAGTCAGTAGTGTTAGGAGATAGTGCGTGCTGTCTGCGTGCTCTGTACCCAGTACATACCGCTATATCCACCTACATAGCTGTTCTCTATTTGAGACCACTTGCCATCTGCAGGAGTTATTGGAAGTTGTGTGTGCCTCCAGCACAGCACAGTATACATCTGTATATACCCCTTTATCTCTGGTGTTCTCTGGTTATTGTCTGCGTGCCCCGACCGCAGTATACACCGCTATATTCACCTCACCTATATAGCTAGTAGTAGTGATCTATCTTTTATAATAGAGCTTGCAGTCAGTAGTGTTAGGAGATAGTGCATGCTGTCTGCGTGCTCTGTACCCAGTAGTGTTAGGAGATAGTGCGTGCTGTCTGCGTGCTCTGTACCCAGTACATACCGCTATATCCACCTACATAGCTGTTCTCTATTTGAGCCCACTTGCCATCTGCAGGAGTTATTGGAAGTTGTGTGTGCCTCCAGCACAGCACAGTATACATCTGTATATACCCCTTTATCTCTGGTGTTCTATAATAAAGGCATCTGCAGGAGTTAGTGGGTGTTGTGTGCCTCCAGCACAATATACACTACCCAACTGCTGCTTTACCCAACTCCCTTCAGGCCATTACCATGTCTGGAAGGCAAGGAGAGGCACACAGGCGCGAGCCGATAAAAGAGGGCAAGCAGGCTCTGTGTCTAGAGACAACAGTGCTGGTCGTGGACGCGGTGCATTGTCATCAGCACGTGGCCATGGGACATGCTTGTCCTTCTTTTCGGCAGCTGGACATGTTGAACCGCAACATGCCAACGACTTGGTAGAGTGGATGACCAAGCCCTCTTCATCCTCCTCATCCTCTCTCACCCAGTCTCAGGGTAGTAGCAAAGCAACTGCCAACGCATCGTCTTCCCTCCTCTCAATGTCATCATCAGTGACTCCTTCCCTAGACCCACCACGTCCTCCTGAGGAGTCTCCTGAACTCTTTGAGCACAGTGTTGGGTACATGCTCCAGGAGGATGCCCAGTGTTTTGTGGGCTCTGATGATGACACTCAGCTAGAGGAAGGCAGTAGCGTGAGCGCAGACAGAGGGGATGCTCAAGAAGGACAGCAATCTGGCAGTCCTGTTCCACAAGCTGCAGCATACTGCCAGGTTTGCTACAGCGATGAAGAGGGAGGGGATGATGAGGGCACTGACTCCACGTGGGTGCCTGGAAGGAGGGAGGAGGAGGAGGAGGAGGAGGCACATGTCCAACGAGGCAGGATGCCCTCCGGGGGCCAGCTTAGGGGCAGCACACCGACTGAATCACACCACAGAGCTCCGCCTGTGCAGAGCGCTGCCTCTGCGCGTTATTCTAAAAGTTCTTTGGTGTGGGCCTTTTTTGAGACGAGTGCATCAGATCGCACCGCTGCTATTTGCAACATATGTCTCAAGCGTATCTCACGTGGCCAAAACATCAGCCGCTTGGGCACCACATGCTTGACCAGACATATGTTGACCTGCCATGCAGCTCGTTGGCAAGCGTACCTCAAAGACCCACACCAAAGAACAAAGCGGACCTCTCCTTGCTCCTCATCAGCTGGCATCTCCAACCCCACTAGACCTTCAGTCCTCTCTGAAACCTGCTCTGAGAGGAATGAAGGTGTAGAATTAGGTGTGTCACAGCCAAGTGCTTCCGGGAACTCTGCTAGCGGTACACCCACGTCCGATTATAGCAGGCAAATGTCCCTGCCCCAGCTGCTGGACCGGCGGAAGAAGTTCACTCCCAGCCATCCACATGCCCAGCGGTTGAATGCTAGCTTGGCTAAATTGCTAGTACTTCAACTGCTGCCTTTTCAGTTGGTAGACTCGGCCCCCTTCCGTGAGTTTGTACAATGTGCGGTTCCTCAGTGGCAGGTCCCCAAACGCCACTTTTTCTCACGGAAGGCGATTCCGGCTCTCTACCGGCATGTGGAAGGCAATGTCCTTGCCTCGCTGGATAGGGCGGTCAGCGGTAAGGTGCATATTACCGCTGACTCATGGTCCAGCAGGCATGGACAGGGACGTTACCTGTCTTTCATGGCCCATTGGGTCACTCTTCTGGCAGCTGGGAAGGATGCAGGACAAGGTGCAGTAGTGTTGGAGGTTGTTCCGCCACCATGCCTCCAAAATGCTACTATTGGTTGTGACACACCTCTCTCCTCCACCCCCTCCTCTTCTTCTTCCTCCATGGCCTCTTCCAGTGCTCTGTCCTCAGAACCAGCGGTGCTCCGTAGGCGTTCCAGGGGCTACGCAAGTACGCAGGCAAAACAATGCCATGCCGTGCTTGCGCTGGTTTGTTTGGGGGACAGGAGCCACACTGGGGCAGATGTTTTGTCAGCTCTGCAGGGGCAGGCCGAGAGGTGGTTGACGCCACGCCAGCTTAAGCCAGGAATGGTGGTTTGCGACAATGGCACCAAGCTCCTCTCCGCCCTCCGACAGGGACAACTGACCCATGTGCCCTGTGTAGCTCATGTCCTTAACCTGGTGGTGCAGCGGTTCTTGGGCAGGTACCCCGGCTTACAGGATGTCCTGAAGCAGGCCAGGAAAGTCTGTGTGCATTTCCGCCGATCATTTAATACCTGTGCTCGGCTGGCTGAGCTCCAAAAGGAGTTGAACCTGCCCAAGAACCGCCTTATATGTGACATGCCCACCAGATGGAACTCAACATTGGCCATGCTGCAGCGGCTGCACACGCAGCAGAGGGCCATCAATGAGTACCTGTGCGACTACGGCACCAGGACAGGGTCAGGGGAGCTTGGTTTTTTCTCACCACGCCAGTG
The DNA here is from genome assembly GCF_037356315.1 of Lithobates pipiens. Taxonomy (NCBI): domain Eukaryota; kingdom Metazoa; phylum Chordata; class Amphibia; order Anura; family Ranidae; genus Lithobates; species Lithobates pipiens. The sequence goes on along the minus strand of NW_027507748.1, from coordinate 273,387,144 downwards.
GGGCATGATCAGGGATGCATGCACTGTCCTGTCACCGTTTGAGGAGGCCACAAGGATGGTGAGCAGTGACAGTGCATGCATCAGTGACAATGTACCTCTTGTCCACCTCTTGGAGCATACGCTGCGTGGAATAATGGACAGGGCACTTGAGGCAGAACAGAGGCAGGAAGAGGAGGACTTCCTTGCCTCTCAAGGCCCCCTTTATCCAGACAGTGTTTCTGCTGTGCCACCCATCACACAGGAAGAGGATGAGGAGGAGGAAGAGGAGGAGGATGATTGTGTCAGCATGGAGGTGGAGGCTGGCACTCAGCATCAGCATCAGCAGCAGCAGCAGCAGCAGTCCTGTAGGGATGATTTACAGTCCCAAGAAACACGTGGACTTGTATGTGGCTGGGAGCAGGTAGCTGCGGATCATGTTGTCCTTAGTGACCCAGAGGACTCCGGACCGAATGCCTCAGCTAACCTACGCTGCATGGCCTCCCTGATCCTGGAAAGCCTGCGGAAGGATCCTCGTATTCTTCAGATCAAGGAGAGGGACCATTACTGGCTGGCCACTCTCCTTGATCCACGGTACAAGGGTAAGGTTGCCGACCTTATCTTGCCATCGCAGAGGGAGCAGAGGATGAGACATCTCCGGGAGGCCTTGCAGAAAGGTCTGTGCAACGCGTTCCCAGAGACTGGGAGGTTACAAACTCCTGGTCCTGGACAACGTGTTGCTGAGGCATCGGTCAGAAGGAGCGGTGGAGAAGGTGGCCGTCTGACTGATGCTTTCAGACAATTTTTTAGTCCGCAGCCCCAAGGTATGATCGGTTCCAGCACCCATCGCCAGCGTCTGATGGTGCAGGAATACCTAGGGGCAAGGTCAGACTTGGACACCTTTCCCACCGAAAATCCTCTGGCTTACTGGGTCTTGAGGATGGATCACTGGCCAGAGCTTGCACAGTATGCAATTGAGCTACTGGCCTGTCCTGCATCCAACGTTCTTTCGGAACGCACCTTCAGTGCTGCTGGTGGCTTTGTTACCGATCACAGGGTGCGCCTGTCCACCGAATCAGTTGATCGACTGACCTTCATCAAGATGAATCAGTCTTGGATCACCCACAGCTACCAAGCACCTGAAGCTGATGTAACCGAATAATTTTTTTTGAAATACCACATCCCTTCAAGACTGCCTATGCTGATGCTGAGTGACTGTCCTGTTATGTTGATTGTCTATCCTCTTCCTCCTCCGCTGATATGTTGGAAGAACATTTCTGGTTCTGGTTGATGCCATCAGCCCAATTTTTCTGCCCCTGTTTAACCACTTCCCGACCAGCGCACGATGATGTACGTCGACAGAATGGCACGGGCAGGCATATTGGCGTACATGTACGTCCAATATTCGTTGCCGCCGTGCCATCGGGAGCGCGCCGCCGGCGGCACGCTCCCGCCCTGTTCGGGACCCCCGTGAGTCCGGTCGCGGGACCCGCGGACTCGATCGCCGCGGGCATCCCCGCGATCGTCTCACGGAGCGGCCGAATGGAGGAAATGCTGTATAAACACCATTTTCCCATTCTGCCTAGCAACTAGTGACGCTGATCTCTGCTCCATGTGATTGGAGCAGAGATCAGTGTACACTAAATGACAGCCCAACCCCCCCACAGTTAGTAACACACCCCTAGGAACACTTAACCCCTACACTGCCACCCACTGGTTAACCCTTTCACTGCCAGTGTCATTTACACAGGAATCACTGCATTTATATAGCAGTGATTAGTGTATAAATGACAATGGTCCCAAAAATTTGTCAAAAATGTCCGATGGGTCCCCCACAATGTCGCAGTCACAATAAAAATCGCAGATCGCCGCCATTACTAGTAAAAAAAAAAATAATAAAAAATTATTAGTAAAAATGCTATAAAACTATCCCTATTTTGTAAACGCTATAACTTTTGCGCAAACCAATCAATAATCGCTTATTGCGATTTTTTTTACCAAAAATATGTAGAAGAATACGTATCGGCCTAAACTGAGGGAAAAAAATGTTTTTTTATATATTTTTGGGGGATATTTATTATTACAAAAAGTAAAAAATAATGCGTTTTTTTCAAAATTATCGCTCTATTTTTGTTTATAGCGCAAAAAATAAAAACCGCAGGGGTGATCAAATACCACCAAAAGAAAGCTCTATTTGTGGGAAAAAAAGGACGTTAATTTTGTTTGGGAGCCACGTCGCACGACCGCGCAATTGTCAGTTAAAACAACGCAGTGCCGAATTGCAAAAAGTGGTCTGGTCTTTGACCAGCAAATTGGTCCGGTCTGAAAGTGGTTAACAGGGGCGTTTAAGTACAATTTTTGATGCAATGCTTTGCAGCAGGGCTAATTCCTGCAATCAAACAAGAGTATATGGGAGAGGTTGCAGTGTGGTGGCACCAGCACCAGTGCCTAAGGCCCAATTTTTCTGCCCCTGTTTAACAGGGGCGTTTAATTACAATTTTTGATGCAATGCTTTGCAGCAGGGCTAATTCCTGCAATCAAACAAGAGTATATGGGAGAGGTTGCAGTGTGGTGGCACCAGCACCAGTGCCTAAGGCCCAATTTTTCTGCCCCTGTTTAACAGGGGCGTTTAATTACAATTTTTGATGCAATGCTTTGCAGCAGGGCTAATTCCTGCAATCAAACAAGAGTATATGGGAGAGGTTGCAGTGTGGTGGCACCAGCACCAGTGCCTAAGGCCCAATTTTTCTGCCCCTGTTTAACAGGGGCGTTTAATTACAATTTTTGATGCAATGCTTTGCAGCAGGGTTAATTCCTGCAATAAAACTAGAGTATATGGCAGAGGTTGCAGTGTGGTGGCACCAGCACCAGTGCCTAAGGCCCAATTTTTCTGCCCCTGTTTAACAGGGGCGTTTAAGTACAATTTTTGATGCAATGCTTTGCAGCAGGGCTAATTCCTGCAATAAAACTAGAGTATATGGCAGAGGTTGCAGTGTGGTGGCACCAGCACCAGTGCCTAAGGCCCAATTTTTCTGCCCCTGTTTAACAGGGGCGTTTAAGTACAATTTTTGATGCAATGCTTTGCAGCAGGGCTAATTCCTGCAATAAAACTAGAGTATATGGCAGAGGTTGCAGTGTGGTGGCACCAGCACCAGTGCCTAAGGCCCAATTTTTCTGCCCCTGTTTAACAGGGGCGTTTAAGTACAATTTTTGATGCAATGCTTTGCAGCAGGGCTAATTCCTGCAATCAAACAAGAGTATATGGGAGAGGTTGCAGTGTGGTGGCACCAGCACCAGTGCCTAAGGCCCAATTTTTCTGCCCCTGTTTAACAGGGACGTTTAATTACAATTTTTGATGCAATGCTTTGCAGCAGGGCTAATTCCTGCAATCAAACAAGAGTATATGGGAGAGGTTGCAGTGTGGTGGCACCAGCACCAGTGCCTAAGGCCCAATTTTTCTGCCCCTGTTTAACAGGGACGTTTAATTACAATTTTTGATGCAATGCTTTGCAGCAGGGCTAATTCCTGCAATAAAACTAGAGTATATGGCAGAGGTTGCAGTGTGGTGGCACCAGCACCAGTGCCTAAGGCCCAATTTTTCTGCCCCTGTTTAACAGGGGCGTTTAAGTACAATTTTTGATGCAATGCTTTGCAGCAGGGCTAATTCCTGCAATAAAACTAGAGTATATGGCAGAGGTTGCAGTGTGGTGGCACCAGCACCAGTGCCTAAGGCCCAATTTTTCTGCCCCTGTTTAACAGGGGCGTTTAAGTACAATTTTTGATGCAATGCTTTGCAGCAGGGCTAATTCCTGCAATAAAACTAGAGTATATGGAAGAGGTTGCAGTGTGGTGGCACCAGCAGCAGTGCCTAAGGCCAAATTTTTCTGCCCCTGTTTAACAGGGACATGTAATTACAATTCTTGATATAATATTTCACAGGAGGGCCCCTTCCTGTGCCCACCCAGAGTAACGGTGAGGACTTATAGTGTTGTGGCACCAGCACCACAACCACCAAAGGTCAATTTTTCTACCACTGTTCAACAATGGCATGTAATTACAATTCTTGATATAATCGTTCACAGCAGGGCGCTCCAGCGCCCACCAAGAGTTACTTTGAGGGCTTACAATGTTGTGGCAAAACCAACACCTTGTTCCGCCATTTCTGCAGAGCATATAGGGCAGGCCCCTACTTTCAAACATCCAATTTACAAACATCTCCTACTTGCAAACGGAAGGAGACAACAGCAAGTGAGATGAAAAAAGATGGACGACACAACAAATTATACAGGGGTGATAACCCTTCCCTATGTTTTCCAAAAAGCTTTAAAATAGTTTTTTTGACTGGAGCTACACTTTAAAAATGTACCAGTTGAAAATTACAAACAGATTCAACTTAACACAACAAACTTACACAGTCCCTGTCTTGTTTGCACCGCCTGTATACTGCTGTTCTGAGTATATAGGGCCTGGGGGCCACACGCATTTCCTTTTTTTAATATGGGTACGGGGTTTCCCTTAATATGCGTACAAGACCCAAATAGGCTGGTAATGGGCAGGGAGGGCTACCCATGCCATTTTTCTCAATGATTTTCAACCATATTGCAGGAACCAGATATAACATTAAAACCGCAAGCAGTTTTAAATGGTGTTATTTCCGTTTAATGTCATTTTGTGCAGGGACTTCTTTTTCACTTTAATCGTCATTAAAATCAGTGCTCCCGCCAAAACGGCCATTTTTAAAAACATTTTAGGCATTGACCCATGTCCCCTGGGGCAGGAGCCAGGTCGCCAAACCCTTTTTAGGACAGTATCTTGCATATTAGCCGTTAAAATTAGCACTTTTCATTTCGAATGTTCGAGCCCCATAGACTTCAATGGGGTTCTAACGTTCGTTCGAATTTGGGGTCCGTTCGAAAGTTCTGGTGCGAACCGAACCGGGGGGTGTTCGGCTCATGCCTAATTGTATATATTAGCTATGTTTACAATGTCTACAATGTAGTAGAAGTATAAACATTGTGAGTGCAATTATCCTTTTACCTAAAAATGTCAAGGTGAATTCTGTGCAAGAAGGAGCATTTATTTCCCCAGGAGCATGTAACTGGCAAAAGAAGGATCACATGACTAGAGATGTAGGAAGGACCAGAAGGGGTGGGACAAAACTATACTGAGATTATAGTAAAATATTTGAGAGTGACACTGAAAGGTGAACTGAAACTGCATATAGAAACAGTGAATGTGACACCGTACATATTGGATTAGAAAATTGTCCAAAGGGTACTGTTTGCCTCGTTTTTTTTCCTTGCTTAACATAAGCATCACACACAGTGATATATGTACTATAAACTAAAAGCAATGCAAACTAATTATATTATAGGCAGCCTGCTAGATCGAGGTGACTGAATGTGAGAAACAGCACAGAGCAGGGCAGCGGATGGGCAAATGATGCATCAAAAAAATAAAAACATAGCCAACCAATTGATGAACCTTACCCTGGCTTGCCAATATATATATATATATATATATATATATATATATATATATATATATATATATATATACAGTGGTGTGAAAAAGTGTTTGCCCCCTTCCTCATTTCCTGTTCCTTTGCATGTTTGTCACACTTAAGTGTTTCGGAACATCAAACCAATTTAAACAATAGTCAAGGACAACACAAGTAAACACAAAATGCAATTTGTAAATGAAGGTGTTTATTATTAAAGGTGAAAAAAAATCCAAACCATCATGGCCCTGTGTGAAAAAGTGATTGCCCCCCCTTGTTAAAACATACTATAACTGTGGTTGTCCACACCTGAGTTCAATTTCTCTAGCCACACCCAGGCCTGATTATTGCCACACCTGTTCACAATCAAGGCATCACTTAAATAGGAGCTGCTTAACACAGTAAGGTCCACCAGAAGATCCTTAAGGCCGGGTTCACACCTCTGCGATGCGGGAACGCCGCGAATCCGCGGCGTTTTCCCGCATCGCATTACTCCCGCCGGCAGTTCACACTGCCCTATGCGGACGGCTGGGAGTGTCAATGATATGTTAATGACACCCCCAGATCCGTCCGCATATCGCAGTGCGATCTACCGACACGCACAGGAATCGGATCGCATGGTGTGAACCCCCATGCGATCCGATTCTGTTGCGGACCAAAAAAAGGGTCCTGTGCGAGTTTGCTGCGGGAGCAATGCGAATTCAGCCATACTATCTGTATGGCTGAACTCGCATCGCTACGGAGATTGAATGTGATTTGCGGTGTGAATCACATCCGGGTCTCCCCCCGCAGCAGTGTGAACCCAGCCTAAAAGCTACACATCATGCCGAGACCCAAAGAAATTCAGGAACAATTGAGAAAGAAAGTAATTGAGATCTATCAGTCTGGAAAGGGTTATAAAGCCATTTCCAAAGCTTTGGGAATCCATCGAACCACAGTGAGAGCCATTATCCACAAATGGCGAAGACATGGAACAGTGGTGAACCTTCCCAGGAGTGGCCGGCCACCCAAAATTACCCCAAGAGCGCAGCAACGACTCCTCCAAGAGGTCACAAAAGACCCCACAACAACGTCCAAGGAACTGCAGGCCTCACTTGCCTCAATTAAGGTCAGCGTTCATGCCTCCACCATCAGGAAAAGACTGGGCAAAAATGGCCTGCATGGCAGAGTTCCAAGGAGAAAACCACTGCTGAGCAAAAAGAACATCAAAGCTCGTCTCAATTTCTCCACAACACATCTTGATGATCCCCAAGACTTTTGGGACAACATTCTGTGGACCGATGAGACAAAAGTGGAACTCTTTGGAAGGTGTGTGTCCAAGTATATCTGGCGTAGAAAGAACACTGCATTTCATAAAAAGAACATTATACCAACAATAAAATATGGTGGTGGTAGTGTGATGGTCTGGGGCTGTTTTGCTGCTTCAGGACCTGGAAGACTTGCCGTGATAAAAGGAACTATGAATTCTGCTGTCTACTAAGAGATCCTGAAGGAGAATGTCCGACCATCTGTTCGTTTACTCAAGCTGAAACGAACTTGGGTTCTGCAGCAGGACAATGATCCTAAACACACCAGCAAGTCCACCACCGAATGGCTGAAGAAAAACAAAATGAAGACTTTGGAGTGGCCTAGCCAAAGTCCTGACCTGAATCCTATTGAGATGTTGTGGTATGACCTTAAAAAGGCCGTTCATGCTCGAAAACCCTCTAATGTAACTGAATTAGGACAATTCTGCAAAGATGAGTGGGCCAAAATTCCTCCAGGACGCTGTAAAAGCCTCATTGCACGTTATCGCAAACGCTTGGTTGCAGTTGTGCTGCTAAGGGTGGCCCAACCAGTTATTAGGTTTAGGGGGCAATCACTTTTTCACACAGGGCCATGATGGTTTGGATTTTTTTTCACCTTTAATAATAAACACCTTCATTTACAAATTGCATTTTGTGTTTACTTGTGTTGTCCTTGACTATTGTTTAAATTGGTTTGATGTTCCGAAACACTTAAGTGTGACAAACATGCAAAGGAACAGGAAATGAGGAAGGGGGCAAACACTTTTTCACACCACTGTGTATATATATATATATATATATATATATATATATATGTATATATATATATATATATATATATATATATATGTATATATATATATATATATATATATATATATATATATATATATACATATATATACACACACACACACATTCTCATTCTGGTAATATGTTAAGATATGTTTTTTCTCATTCTGGTAATATGTTAAGATACATTTATCAGGGCTGTATCAATGTAATGTTTTTTTTTTTTTTTTTATAAAATGTAAATATTTAAATATTGAAGCATAGACTTACAATATAAATTAAAGTATTTATGAATGCCAAAATGTTACATTTATATAGAGTGCAGTATGGGGACATCAATGTATAGCAATGCATAATACATTACATGCTCCCTCTACATTATTCATATATATTTTGCCAGATTTGTTCCCAATTTTATGAAGTATTTTTTTTTTTTTAAGTCTTTTTACAATTCTTGAACTTATGGATAAATATTATAGGAATATTATGTATACAAGTTATAGATTATACCCATAAAACGTGGTATATTTTCTAAGTATTGTAAGTTTGAGAACTATAAGTGGTATCATAGCCACTTTAGTGCTATTGCTTATGGACAGAAGATGCAAGGTAGGGGGCGTGGCTTGGCCGGACTCGAAGATGGCTGCTTAGATCGAGAGCTCCTGCATGCCGAGGACTTCTTTTAGCTATCGCGGGGAACCACAAAGCCTTTTCACCATGGGCAAGTCGAACAGGAACGCCGCATCGTCCCAGACACCGAGGGAGACCGGAACGCAGCTCAGCCGCAACATCCCGGAGCTGTTCCGTACCCTCCGCTCAGACAGCCACGAGGCGCAACGGGCCCAGGGCCCTGGATCGCCGAGCGCCAGTTCAGACCCGCGCTCCGACGTAGGCGAATCACCGCCTCACCTCCCTCACCCGTCAGTGAGCCTCGCGGATCTACAGAGAGTGGCCTCGGATATCACCAAGACTCTCTCGGCAGCTATCCTGGACTTGAAGACAGACATACAAGCGGTAGCTACCAGGCTTGCGGACGTGGAGCAGACCACGCAACTACACACAGCAGCCATAAGGCAAGTACAGCATACTTATGACGCCCAACTGACCTATCTCTTTGACCTGCACCGCCAAGTCGAGGACCTCGACAATAGGGGTCGCCGCCATAAAGTGAGGGTCAGAGGTGTGACCGAGGGCATAGAAGCAGGGTTGCTCCCGCAAACGATTTGTGCGATCTTTAATGACTTGCTTGACCGCCCTGCAGATTCCCCAATAGAAATGGAGAGGCTTCATAGAGCTCTCCGGCCTCCCCCCCGGGACAATGAACCACCAAGAGATGTAATCTGTTGCATCGTTAATTTCCCATTGAAAGAGGAGATTCTGAGGAAAGCCAGGGAAAGGGTCGGATAATGTACAATGGTGCGGAGGTGAAGCTTTTCCAAGATTTATCACCCACCACACTACAAAGCAGACGAGCACTGCGCCCTCTGCTAGACCTGCTGAGAACCCGCAATATACAATATCGTTGGAAGTTCCCATTTTGCCTATCAGCTTCCGCCAGGGGTCGCACTGCGCTCTTACGCTCGCCAGATGATCTCCAATCCTTCTGTGAGCAACTTGACTTGCCAATCCCGGACCTCCCTGACTGGTGTGTCTTTCATTTCCCAACGGAACCGTGGCGTCCGGTGTCACACGCATTCTCTCCCAAAGCGCAAAGACAGCGCTCCAGAAGGCGACGATCGAACCCTTCCTCTCCTGGGGCCCATGTGTCCCGCTGAGACCTGAACCAGTGGAGCCCTGGACTACCAATTACCCCCCGCAGGGAACGCTCGGAAGCATGATCCTCTCATTGGTTCTGGTCCACAGGAAACACTAGAATTGTTATTATGGGAGCCTCTAGCCTGGATACTTGAAAAGGACACCAGTTATCATCCATCAAGGACATATGGACAACTGGCCCCCTACGCAAGACTTCTCTGGAGTGATGAACCTGGTTCCTTGGGTGACCCCATGATAGATCGCACGCTGCTCTCTCACAGGATTAACTCATTCTCCCAGGTGCTGACTATGCTGTTGTATTCACGTTTTTGTTTTATTAGTCTCCATGGGAGTCTTACTCCTGTCTGCTTCAGAGGGCGCCAGCCATTATTAACTGTAGATGTGTTACCGGCCTGCCCTGTTTGCAAAAATCATTTTGTGCCATTGGTAATGTTTGGCCCGGACTCCATGGCTGGCAGTACAGCCTTGGTTACGATCCCATAATGCTACTCGCATACGGTGGTTACCCTTGACCTGCTGTTGTTTTTGTTCCCCCTTATTTTTGTTTTTCAGGTTTCGAGGTTGCTGAGGAGCTTCATGCCGACCCCTTATGCAAGCCCTCTGCTTTCCAAAATCAGGTGACCCATTAGAGATCTCACATTTCTGACTATACTTGGCTCCACACTGAACATGCGATGGTTTGGCATGGGGGATCCGCAGTGAACCTCCGATTGTCGCTCATGTCCATGGGGTTCACGTGAGGCTTTGTTTAACTACTATTTTTTTTTATTTTTTTTATTTTTTTTTTTTGTTTTCTTTTTATTTTTCTGATTCGATTGGTACACTGTATTAGAGTTGCCCTACGTTGATAGTATTAGTTGTCAGATTTGAAAAGTATAGCATGTGCTGGCTCTATAAACATCTCGACTTATAGATAGACAGGATTACCTGACACATGGTTATACTGCCTAATTGATAAAGATGGTGTGGTTGGCCCGAATATGTCTCCTGTGTTATTGGTCCCCCCACTACCCGTTACATGCCTAAGTGCCTCGGCATCGCAGCAGTAGTTGATGAGTCCCGTTATTCTCATCGCCCCCCTGCAGCGGTTCGATACAAGAACTAGCTGACCTACCAGCCTTCTCTTTCCTAGGTGGATTTGTATTTCTGCGTCCACCTCTGGTATTCTCTCTCATATCTATTTCCCACCTTCCTGTGCTTTACCCCCTCTAACACCCAACATTTGGGTCTCTCCTCTCCCCTCCCACCGACTGAGCCACTCTCTTCGGAGTCCGTGGTCTTTCCTTCTCCTTCCCTCTAGCTTTTATTTTCTAGCCTTTTCCCCCCTCTCCCCCCCCCCTTTTTTTTTTTTCTTCTTTTTTTTTTCTTTTCTTTTTCTTCCCTCTTTCGTTCTCTCCACAGGTACTCCCCTTCCCCTTCAACCCCTCGTACCTAATCCTACCCCTCCGTTGTCCTTCTTTTGAAAACACAGTAGCTCGTTCTCCAGTCCATTTATCAGGGTGTAAGTGGTTTACTCCTGGTTCATAAGAGGGAGACGAAACTTCTTAAACTCTGTGTGGTGTTCCCCTCAGAATCATGCCAAACAATAGGAAGACACATGGCTGTCTTTCCCTGAAGTGTGTGTCTCTTAACGTTAAAGGTCTCAATGTACCGGAAAAGCGTTCTCAGGTCTTGTCTGCTATGTCCAAACAGAAGGCTCAATTTGTTTTCCTCCAGGAAACCCACTTTCGTTCAGACTCCGTCCCGAAGCTTACTAATGATATTTACCGCTCAGTAGTGCACTCCACAGACCCCGCATCAAAGACAAAAGGCACCTCTATACTTATATCTAAACATGCTCCGTTCCAAATAAAAGACTCCCTAATAGATGCCGAAGGTAGGTACGTCTTTGTCAAAGGGCACTACGCTTCTAAGCCACTGACACTAGCCAATATCTACGCCCCAAATGTCCATCAGGTATCCTTTTTCAGGAAAATTTGTGAGCTCCTATTTTCTTTTAAAGAAGGTATTCTCCTTTTAGGGGGGGATTTTAATATACCCCTGACCCCAGAGATTGATACTTCCTCGGGCACCTCTGCGCTGACGTATCGAGCCCTTCGTCAGATTAAATTACAATTACAGAACCTGTCCCTACATGATACATGGCGCACCCTATTCCCCTCGGGTAGGGACTTCACATTCTATTCTGCCCCCTTCCAAAAATATTCATGCATAGATTATTTCTTCCTATCTCAGCCAGACTTGACCTACCTCTTGCACGCGACAATAGACCCCATGTACTTATCTGACCACCATCCAATCTCGGTCACCCTGACCTTTCCGACGCACACACTAAGAACTAAGATATGGCGTTTGAACTCGGCCCTGCTCAAGGATGCAGGTTTTAAGACGCACTTGCACTCTCAAATCCTCACATATTTTAAAGAAAATGCCAACCCGGATCTCTCCCCACTTACCTTATGGGAGGCTCACAAATGTGTGATCTGGGGGGAATTATTGGCACAAGCGGCTAAGGTCAAACGCCAGACGCAGGAGACCATACAACGTTTGACGGACAAAATCAAGCGACTGGAGGCTTCCCACAAGTCTTCCCTTTCGCAGCGTTCCTTCCAGGAATTGACGTTAACTCGCACTTTATTGCTGGAAGAATTAGGTAAACGTACGAGACGGCAATATGTTCTCAACCACCGAGTGTTTTACGAACACGGTAATAAATGCGGAAAACTCTTGGCACGGGCGGTGCGGAACTCACGACCCTCTAACATTATTCATCAGATTAGAGATAAGCACGGTACCCCCTATTCTAAAAATGAGGACATAGCCAGACAGTTTCGAGAAATACTACATGGGCCTGTATGACCTGAATTCAGGGAACCTTCACCCTACCCAAGTTGACAGGAGACTGGACATCATTAGAGAGTTCCTATCACGACATTGCCCCACCACCCTCTCTAGGGAACAAACGGAGGAAATGGAACGCCCCCTATCCTTAGCGGAGCTCCAGACTGCGCTTAAACAAATGAAAACGGGTAAGAGCCCGGGCCCAGACGGGTTTACGCTCCAATATTATAAGTGTTTTTTTCCAGCGTTATCTCGTGAGATGGTATCAGCGTTTAATTACCTAGCCTCTCCCAATGTCGCTACTGGCCACATGTTAGAAGCCCATATCACTGTTATACCGAAGGACGGTAAGGACGCAACTCAGGTTACAAATTACAGACCTATATCCCTACTCAATGTAGACACCAAATTGTACGCTAAGCTGCTAGCTAATAGACTGTCCCTGTTCCTCCCCAATCTCATATCCCTGGACCAGGTCGGCTTCGTCCCCGGCAGGGAGGCCAGGGATAACACTATCAGAGCACTGAATCTTCACCACTGGTGTAAGACATCGGGCACCCAGGTTTTTTTTTTATCATTGGATGCAGAGAAGGCGTTCGACAGGGTGGCCTGGGACTACATGGGGGAGGTTTTGAGGACAATTGGACTCGGCCCTCGCATGTTGGCCCATATTATGGCGCTTTATTCCTCTCCAACTGCGAGAGTGCGCGTTAATGGCCACCTGTCGTGCGCCTTCAGCATCCGCAATGGTACCCGTCAGGGCTGCCCCTTGTCCCCCCTAATATTCGTACTTTCGTTGGAACCCTTTCTTAATCAAATTCGTAGTAACCCCAATATCAAAGGCCTTACCGTCCGCGATAGAGAATACAAGGTTGCCGCCTTTGCGGACGACATACTTCTCTCCCTATCGGCCCCACGTATCTCGCTACCCAACCTCTTACAGAATCTGGAAGACTTTGGGAAAATATCCAATTTGAAAATTAATTATACTAAATCAAACGCGTTGAATATCTCCCTGCCTCGACATGAGGTAGAGGGATGTGAAGCCTCCTTTCCATTCGCTTGGAACAAAAAAGCTATCACCTATCTGGGTATTCAAATTACGGCCAACCTAGACGAGTTGTACAATGCAAATTTTCTGGTAGCTCTTAAAAGAGCCCAACAAGATCTAAGAGATTGGGAAAACCTTAACGTATCTTGGTTTGGACGCTCGGCCCTACTGAAGATGATCACTTTACCGCGCCTTCTCTATCTTTTGCAGGGCGTCCCGATCAAGATACCGGCTTCATTTTTCGCGGCCTTTAAGAGAGCAGCTTCCCTGTTCCTTTGGAGGAGCGCCCCCCCACGCATTAGCTACCAGCGCCTTACCCATCCGAAATCAAGAGGAGGCATTGGTCTGCCGGACCTTTACAAATATTACTTAGCGACCCATCTTACACGTTTGGTCGATTGGAATGTACATGGGTTGGGGAAAATCTGGGTGTCCCTGGAGAAATCGCTTATTCACGACCCGCTTGAATCTTTACCCTGGATAATGCCACGACATTGGCCAATGGAGGTCTACTCGCACCCCCTTATTGGCCCTTCCCTGGCAGCTTTCAGACAGGCAACTAAAAATGGCTCCTTATCTTCAGCTCCTGGTCCCCTTACCTTGCTAAGGAACAATCCCGATTTTACGCCCGGAATGTCCAATGACTTTTTAAGACGAGTTTGGCCGCACGATAAGGTTCTAGCGAGCCAATTCTTTGCACGGGGGTCCCTTTATACCTACGAGGACTTGGTAGCTGTATCCCGCTCCAACTCCTTTCCATTCTGGACTTATAGGCAAATAAGACATTTCTTGTGCTCCCAAGCCCCGGCAGGGACTTGGACAAGACAGTTGACTCCTTTCGAACTACTCTGCTCAAAACCTCCCCCGCAAAGACACCTGATCGCATCTATCTATGCTATACTCGCAGAGGACAGGCCGACAACGTCGGATGCGGCGCACACGGCTTGGGAAAGGGAGTTGGGAATTTCCCTTACGGACGGTGACTGGTCCCTTGTCAACTAATATATTCACAGAGGCTCTCTCAATGTAGCTATTCAAGAGAACTGCTATAAAATCGCGACGCGGTGGTATAGGACCCCTACGCTCTTGCACAAAATCTCCCCGGCGATCCCGGATAGGTGCTGGAGATGTGACAGGGCGGAGGGATCGATGCTCCACATTTGGTGGACCTGTGAGGCTTTACAACCTTTTTGGACGGAGGTCCATGGACTTATTGCACACATCACCACATATACGCTGGATTACTCCCCGGCTCAATACTTGCTACACCACTCTAGTCTACCCAAACATACTTACTTTAAGTCACTAGCTATGCACCTAGTAAACGCGGCTCGATTATGCATTCCGGTACATTGGCGATCGACACACACTCCCACGGTGGGAGAATGGTTCCGGCGGATCTCTAAAATAGAAGAGCTTGAGGAACTGGTCCACATTTCCCAGGAACGAATCACAAAATTCACGAACACGTGGGCATGTTGGATTCACTTTAAAACGACACCACGTTTCCGATCATATAGCCCTTGAATAGTGGAATCTGTGGCGACTGGTCTGAAGGCCTTTTGACCCTCTTGAGCAGACCGTACTGGAGAACGACTATTGATAACAGAAGAGATTCAACATAATGTCAGCCCCCCCCCCCCCTACCTCCCTGTCCTTCAATAGCCACCCCCCTCCCCTTTTTTTTTTTTTTTTTTCTTCCCCCTTCTCTTTTCTCTTCTCTTTCCTTTCTCTCTTGCTCTTTAGTCCTCTTTTTGAAGCTTGAACCCTCCCTTGACTTATGGCACCATACTACATGAGGCTGTACGGTGAATGTAAGGTTTATACCCTTTCTTAAGATAACTCCTTCACCTGCAGGGTCACCATCAGGGAGTTGATTTTTGTCTAGCTAAGGGAACTCCTTAACTTTAATATCGTACTTTCCTATTTGACTATTTCCTGCTAAAAATGCTGCACATGTCTGTGATTATTGTTCACGTGTATTTTTGTATTTCAATAAATTTATTATGGAAAAAAAAAAAAAAGAAGATGCAAGGTAAATGATAAGCTTCTTCTCTCATGAAAGTAATTTGAAAGGCGAGCAGTCTGGCAGGCCAGGAAAGGGGAACAGAAGGCATGAGCCAGGCCACATGGCTTCAACATGTGAAAGGCCTCCCGCTTTGCAATGTACCTTGTCCCCATGTTGCAAAATCAAGAACCTCCTCCCCACATTATGCCCCCAAAAGTGTGTGGTCTGCAAACTTATCAGAATCCGGAAATCTCCTTTTAAAAGAAGTAGTCCCTTGATAGCCACACCCCATGTAAATAAGTAAGGGGGACATAGTAACTCTTGTTACTTAATCGGAAATAAAAATGTTCTAAATAATAGAAAATCAATAAAAACCACACCACGGGAAAACAAAAAAAAACAAAAAAAAACAATGGATCACAGTTCAAATCGAAACTCAATCACATTGTAGATCAATGCAAATCATGAAAATCATGATGAGTGCCTCCCCATTTTGTTGGCCTGCCACCACGTTGACTCACAGACAATGTTTCCCCAATGCTATGCCCAGTGCAAATGAGAGATCACCATTAACTTCTGTATATAAACAAGTTGGCATGTTACCTGGGTGATGTAGGATGGAGGTAGTTCTAGTACTTTTAAATGAATGATCCCTGGCTGCTGTTGATAAACAAATAGTGTCAATTCTAAAGAAGTACACTGTACTGTATCCACAGCATCACATATAGGTATCCCCAAAGTATGTTATTCAAAGAATGTGTGCATTTTTAATGTTACCCTTTAACCACTTCAATACTGGGCACTTATACACCTTCCTGCCCAGACCAATTTTGAGCTTTCAGCGCTGTCACACTTTGAATGACAATTGCGCGGTCATGCTACATTGTACCCAAACGAAATTTTTATCATTTTGTTCCCACAAATAGAGCTTTCTTTTGGTGGTATTTGATTGCCTCTGGGATTTTTATTTTCTGCTAAACAAATAAAAAAAGACCGAAAATCTTGAAAAAAAAACATGTTTTTTTTGTTTCAGTTACAAAACTTTGTAAATAAGTACGTTTTCTCATTCACTGATGGGCATTGACCGGGCTGCAGTGACAGGCACTGATAAGGCAGCACTGATGGGCACCAATGAGGTGGCACCAATGAAGTGGCACTGATAGGCGGCACTGATAGGTGGCACTGATAAGCGAAACAGATAGACACTGATAGGTGGAACAAATAGGCACTGATAGGTGGCACGGATTGTCATGGATAGGTGGCATGGATTGGCATGGATGGGCAGCATGGATAGGTTTTGGACATGTAAAATAATCTTATAATTATAATAATCTTGTCTTATAATTGCTGCTTTGTTTTTCAGTCAACCTAGCCAATAATGATATTGTTTTTGGAGACAGATAGGGCTTTTTGATATTATACTTTAAATGATATGCAACATAATTTTTTGGTTTAGAAATGAGAGTTGAACTGGTGAAAATTATGAAAAAGGCAGTTTTCTGTTAATTTCAACCACAAAAAACTTTAAAAGACAATACCCACTGCTTTTTTTCTTTCCATAGTATATTTTTTTATTTGTCTGCAATGAAATTATACCAGATTTTATTACGAGGAAAGTAAATGGTAAAGAAACAGTGGTGTATATATTAGGTTTTATTTAAGCTTTTCTCTCACGCTATGGCAGAGCATAAAATGCCCTATCTTCAAAAATATATTTAGAACATAAGTATGTCTTAATCACTCGATGGAAAAATGGCAAGACCCAGAAACAATGGAGTATATTCTGTCTGTCAATGGCTGAAAACTGATATGTCTTTATTTTTGGTACTAAACTACATTAAAACTGGCTTAGGGGTGGAAGGACCATAGAAACTACCCAAAAATTACTCTATTTGGGAAAAAAATAATAATAATATATATATATATATATATATATATATATATATATATATATATATATATATATATATATACACACACACCACACACAATATATATTTATTTATGGTCGAAGCCCTATGGCCGATACGGATATGAACAAATAGACTTACCATAAGATTAACAACATGAAATGGACCTGAAGTGTGCCCTGGTCTGATGGTCGGTATACCAAAATAAGGGGGCATACCCTAGATTAGAAATTAATATTTGGTGAAGAGAAATGAATTTGAGAAATGCCCTGAAAAAGGGGATGGGAGGGTGGGTGCCGCACACCGGAAACCGACAAAGACCACAGGTGAGCGGGCTGGTTAAATACCCTCCGGGCTCCTCCCATAAATTCGGGCCACCATACTGGCCTTCCTACTTATGGTCGAAGCCCTATGGCCGATACGGATATGAACAAATAGACTTACCATAAGATTAACAACATAAAATGGACCTGAAGTGTGCCCTGGTCTGATGGTCGGTATACCAAAATAAGGGGGCAAAAACATTCAGGTAGGGGTGTAGTTTTATTAGTTTTAGCTTAATTAGTTGAGCAAGTTTGGTGAATGCTTGTGCCATTTCCATCCAAGGATTGGGGATGTACCGGGCGAGGTAGGCAGGGTTCCAACTGCTTAGTCTCTCAATGACGTGACTTGGGACCCATGCCAACATGCTGCCAAGGGTGCTCAAATACTAAAGAGTGACCACGGTATTGACTGGGGTCGAGGTGTAGGCTGCGCAGAAGAACCCCATGTGTTTGGGAAACTGGCAGGTACACAAGTGTTAGCACGAAAAGGCAATAGGGGACTAGAGTTTACCCGTTCTGGTAGGAGTGACACTAGGTAGTCGAGTATGGTTACTCGACACCAAGCACTGCTTGTTCTATAGAAATGGACGTCTATCCTGGAGCCAGATTGCTGGGTTTTTAGACACTGCAAGGTGGAGGATGAAATGGTGTTGGTAGCGAGCCAAGTGACGACTATGCAGAACTTGGCCTGCGGGATTGCTGAAGGCCTGGAATGAACATACAATGGACATTAAACTGGTGCCGCCAAGATAACTGCAGCAGTCTGCGCAGGAAGGACACAACCAAAAGCGGTCCAGACCTGGCTTCATCAACAAGATGAACCTAGGCCCAGTTGTCGGTGGTGAAAGCCACGGCTTGTCCTGTCCTGACATGACCCCAGAGTCGAGAGGCTGTCATGACTGGGTATAGCTTGAAGAGGGAGGAAGTCCAGGTAAACCCGGGGTTTAGGAGTATCCCTGATGCCATGGTTCTGTAAACCAGTGGTGGCCAAAAATTGCAGCGAAGCCTGTGGAGGCTGCGGCATCTGTTACTACCAGGGGTGATAGGGGCATCGTAGATGGTCTAAACATCGCTACACCAATCCATGCAGTAAGGAACCTTCCGTCATTGATAGGTCTGCTGTTGCCACGGCATCTAAATTAAGGATCTGAGAGGGGTCCTGTGTCTGTGAGAGGAAGACCAGGAGGAGTCACATAAAGATCGACCCTGGGGAATGGACCGTATTGCAGATTTGAACATTCGTCAGGTGGTGTCTGTGTAGAACCTGGCTGCCAGTGCTACTAACAATAAATTGGCTAGGCCATGGAAAACCACAAAGGGCCAGGTAGATGGCCGCTTGGATGACTAGACTGGGGAATATGCGAGGATTTTATATGTCCCTAAAGATGGCAGTTGTGATGGGCGAGCGTTTGCCATTGGCTATGGGCTGATGCCTCTGGATGCCTCATAGTGGGGATCTTGCTGTATGGGCCGTAAAGACAGATGGCTCTCCGTGTACTGTAAGGATAAGAAATGCTGAACGCTGGCTAGATATAGCCTGAGCGTGTTACAGGAAGAAGCCAGTTGTGTGTGTCAACATGATCCTGGTGCAGGAAGGAAGTTGAACTCAACTGTCCTAAGGGAGAGACAGATAGACAGAAAACGGTGAGTGGCTTGTAAGAAAAGCCACAGGAGACAAGTGGCCAATTAAGTGCTGCTGAAAACGACGTGTAGCCAGTTTGTGTGCCACTGATAATGTGCTTGCAAAAGAATGATTGCAAGAAGTTATGCTAAGTCGCGAGCCTTGGCATGATTGCAAAAGTTTTGTTTAAACGTGTGCTTGCGACAATTGCACGGCAGTTTGTCACTGGAGATGTGTTCGTAGTGACTGTGAGAAATTCGTGTTACCGCATGTGCTTTGCGAAGACTGCAGGAGTTGTGCTTGAACGTGTGTTTGGGTGCGTGCTTGCAACGATTGCAAGATGTTATGCTAGGATGCGTGCCTGCAACGATTGCAAGGAGTTACACCAGGATGCGTGCTTGCCATGATCGCAAGATGTTATGCTAGGATGCGTGCCTGCAACGATTGCAAGGAGTTATGCCAGGATGCGTGCCTGCAACGATTGCAAGGAGTTATGGTAGGATACATGGGTAGCCAGGTCGGAAAAGACAGAAGTCCATTCAGTCCAACCACAAATCAAATAAATAAAGTATCGCACAACCCGACACACCCAATTCTACACCCACAGCTGATCCAGAGGAAGGCAAAAAACCCCAACAGAGCATAGCCCAATTTGCTACAGCAGGGGAAAAAATTCCTTCCTGATCCCTCGAGAGGCAATCGGATTTTTTCCTGGATCAACTTTACCTATAAATATAAGTACCCCGTAATATAATGTACATTTAGGAAAGTATCCAGGCTTTTCCTAAAGCAATCTATTGAGCTAGCCATAACTGCCTGCTAGCAATGATTGCAATAAGTTTGTGCCTGGACATCTGCTTGCAACGATTGCAAGAGGTCTACGCTCGAATGCGTGCTTGCAATGATTGCAAGAGGTCTATGCTTGAATGTGTGCTTGCAACGATTGCAAGAAGTCTATGTTTGGATGCGTGCTTGCAACGATTGCAAGAAATCTACGCTTGGATGCGTGCTTGCAATGACTGCAAGAAGTCTACGCTTGGATGCGTGTTTGCAACGATTGGAAGAAGTCTACGCTTGTATGCATACTTGCAACGATTGCAAGACGTCCATGCTTGAATGTGTGCTTGCAACGATTGCAAGAAGTCTATGCTTAAATGCGTGCTTGCAACGATTCGCAAGAAGTCTATGCTTGGATGCGTGCTTGCAACGATTGCAAGAAGTCTACGCTTGGATGCGTGTTTGCAACGTTTGCAAGAAGTCTACGCTTGCATGCGTACTTGCAACGACTGCAAGACGTCCATGCTTGAATGCGTGCTTGCAACGATTGCAAGAAGTCTACACTTGAATGCGTGCTTGCAACGATTGCAAGAAGTCTATGTTTGGATGCGTGTTTGCAACGATTGCAAGAAGTCTACGCTTGGATGCGTGCTTGCAATGACTGCAAAAAGTCTACACTTGGATGCGTGTTTGCAACGATTGCAAGAAGTCTACGCTTGTATGCGTACTTGCAACGACTGCAAGACGTCCATGCTTGAATGCGTGCTTGCAACGGTTGCAAGAAGTCTACACTTGAATGCGTACTAGCAACGACTGCAAGACGTCCATGCTTGAACGCGTGCTTGCAACGATTTGCAAGAAGTCTATGCTTGGATGCGTGCTTGCAACGATTGCAAGAAGTCTATGCTTGGATGCGTGTTTGCAACGATTGCAAGAAGTCTACGCTTGAATGCGTACTTGCAACGACTGCAAGACGTCCATGCTTGAATGCATGCTTGCAATGATTGCAAGAAGTCTGTGCCTGGGAATGTGTTTGCAATGATTGCAGGGAGTGTATGCTTAGGTGCGTGCTAGCAGCGATTTGCAAGAAGTTGTTTCTTGGATGTGTATGGAATGAATCCAATATGAATCGGTCGTACGAATGAAAACAACTGGAGCACACCGGAACGAATCGGTGCATGTCAGATGCGACCGACTCGAATCGGGGCACGGTATATGACGGTCAATTTAATGAAAAATCTGTTATGACAGAGGCATAAGCTGGTCGTGCCGCGACTGTGACTGATGATGAACCGGACTCTGGAGCATGCACTGAAATGAGGCTAAAGCACTGGGGCACACCGTAACGAATGTATGCAACTGGATTCGAAACGGAGCGCGGTACGTGGCGGTGAAATTATTTTGATTGCCATGACAGAGGCACGAATCGATCATGCCGCTGTTGCGACTGTCCGTTAATCGTGCATGCTCTGAAGCATGTACTGAAATGTGGCTGAAATACCTGGGGTGCGCCGAGACGAATTAGTGCACGATGCGACTGGATTCGTATCGGAGCGTGATACGTGACAGTGAAAATGATTTCCCATGACAGAGACATGAATCAGGGAACCGAAACCTGCAACCGATAATGAATCTTGACTCTGGAGCATGTACTGAAATGAGGCCGTAACCAACTGAAATCGGATGTGACTAGATTCGAATCGGAGCGCGGTAAGTGACAGTGAAATGAGTGACAAAAGTTTGCCATGACAGAGGCCCGAATCGGTCATGCCGCGATTGCGACTGACAATGAACGGGACTCTGGAGCATGTACTGAAATGAGGCCGAAAATACCTGGGGCACGCCGGGACGAATTGGTGCATCGTAGATGCGACTGGATTCGTATCGGAACGTGATACGTGACAGTGAAATGATTTCCCATGACAGAGGCACGAATCGGTGCGCTGCAACCTGCGACTGACAACAAACGGGACTCTGGAGCATGTACTGAAATGAGGCCGAAAAATACCTGGGGCACGCCGGATGAATTGGTGCATCATAGATGCGACTGGATTCGTATCGGAACGTGATACGTGACAGTGAAATGATTTACCATGACAGAGGCATAAGTCGTGACTCAACAAATGGGACTCTGGAGCATGTACTGAAATGAGGCCTAAAAAGCAACTGGGGCGCACCGGGATGAATCGGTGCATTGTGGATGCGACTAGATTCGAATCGAAGCACGGTAGGTGAGAGTGAAATGATTTGAAATGATCTGAAATGGTTTGAAATGGTTGAAATGGTTCGGCCTTGACATGGCACTGACGGGTGTCCATCAAATCCACGAGAAACATCGATTAGTCTGTGGAGCAAAAACAGCGAGACATGCCTAAACGAAGCTGTGTCTTTGCGTCGGTGTGAGGTACACCAACACAAAAGAAATGTTTAGTATGATAACGTTACAAGTAGTAGACAGACGTCGCGGCTGTGTGTAGGGTTTTATGAATAACTCGTAAGTTTGATATCGAGGTTTAGTGACGAGACATTTACAATGTATGAAATGACAAGTCAACCGAAAAACCCTACCTGCGACAGCCGAATCGACGCGTTAGTACGTGAATTGCAAACGGGAACGAGGACCTCGAACAACTACCACGGACGCTAATGAGTTTCGAAGAGTCGGCCTAGTGACGTTGTGCCGCGCACCGGAAACCGACAAAGACCACAGGCGAGCGGGCTGGTTAAATACCCTCTGGGCTCCTCCCATAAATTCAGGCCACCATACTGGCCTTCCTACATATATATGCACACTGCATTACATTTTTGTAAATATTTTGTTATATCTTTTAATGTGACAACACTGAAGAAATGACACTTTGCTAAAATGTAAAGTAGTGAGTGTACAGCTTGTATAACAGTGTAAATTTGCTGCCCCCTCAAAATAACTCAACACACAGCCATTAACGTCTCAACTGCTGGCAACAAAAGTGAGTACACCCTTAAGTGAAAATGTCCAAATTGGGCCCAAAGTGTCAATATTTTGTGTGGCCAGCAATATATTCCAGCATTGCTTTAACCCTCTTGGACATGGAGTTCACCAGAGCGTTACAGGTTGCCACTGGAGTCAACGACATCATGGAGCTGGTGGATGTTAGAGACCTTGCGCTCCTCCACCTTCCATTTGAGGATGCTCCACAGATGCTCAATAGGGTTTAGGTCTGGAGACGTTTTGGCCAGTCCATCACCTTTATCCTCAGCTTCTTTAGCAAGGCAGCAGTCATCTTGGAGGTGTGTTTGGGGTCATTATCATTTTAGAATACTGCCCTTCGGGCCAGTCTCCGAGGGGAGGGGGATCGTGCTCAGCTTCAGTATGTCACAGTACATGTTGGCATTCATGGTACCCTCAATGAACTGTAGCTCCCCAGTGTCAGCAGTAGTGATGGACGAACTTCCGACGGATAGTTCGCAAACCGTAACGTTCGCGGCGGGCCCCATTGACTTCAATGAGAGGCGAACTTTGCAAACCTACAGGTCAAATTTGCAGCCACAAAATAATTACTAGCTGTGCAAACATAGTCCCACCACATGGCCAATGACATAACACATGTATGAGGTGAATCTGGGATCGACAACTACAAGCATTCTTTTTTTATATGTGAAATTGTTGTGACAATTCAGAACTGTGGAGCGCATGAAGGCAATGGAGGAGAGGGAAGGTCAGGGTAGGCAAAGAAGAGGGTGCAGGAGATGACCACCAGCAGCGTGACATACAGCAATGACACCTGCACCGTGATAGAGTGATCTGACACCAGCACCGTGATAGAGAGCACTGACATCAGCAGCATGACATAAAGCACTAACACCAGCACCGTGATATACAGCACTGACAGCAGCACCGTGATAGACAGCACTGACATCAGCAGCGTGACATAAAGCACTGACACCAGCACCGTGATATACAGCACTGACACCAGCACCGTGATAGAGAGCACTGACATCAGCACCGTGATAGAGAGCACTGACATCAGCACCGTGACTTAAAGCACTGACACCAGCACCGTGATATACAGCACTGACACCAGCACCGTGATAGAGAGCACTGACATCAGCAGCGTGACTTAAAGCACTGACACCAGCGACGTGATATACAGCACTGACACCAGCACCGTGATAGAGAGCACTGACATCAGCAGCGTGACATAAAGCACTCACACCAGCACAGCACAGGGATGGTGGGAGCCCCTCATAATGAGCATAGCACAGGGATGGTGGGAGCCCCTTATAATATGCACAGCAGAGGTACAGCCCCAGGAGGAAGTCAGCACAGCACAGGGATGGTGGGAGCCCCTCATAATGAGCATAGCACAGGGATGGTGGGAGCCCCTTGTAATATGCACAGCAGAGGTACAGCCCCAGGAGGAAGTCAGCACAGCACAGGGATGGTGGGAGCCCCTCATAATAAGCAGCCCCAGGAGGAAGTCAGCACAGCACAGGGATGGTGGGAGCCCCTCATAATAAGCAGCCCCAGTAGAAATATGACACCGCTCAACCTCTTCAAACAGGAGGGTACGGGCATATAGTATGGTGTGTTTTTTTTTTTCGACAAGGAAGTGAGCCAAATGAAGAAAGAAGGTCTGTGTAATTGTTTATAGACATATACATGGTCTACTGGTCACATGTGTTGAATTCCTCCGAGATCCATGCCTCAGGTAGTTAACACTGTCGTGAGCTAGGTGAGTACACTTATCGGTCACGATCCCCCCTGCTGCGCTGAACGTCCTTTTGGACAGGACACTGGACGAGGGGCAAGCCAACAGTTCGATTGCAAATTGGGCAAGCTCTGGCCAGAGGTCAAGCCTGCCCACCCAGTAGTCCAGGGGTTCATCACTCCTCAGAGCGTCCACATCGGCCGTTAACCCGATGTAGTCGGACACCTGACGGTCTAGGCGTTCCCTGATGCTGGATCCGGATGACACCTGTCGATGGGTCGACTGAAAGAATGACCTCATATCCGAAGTCACCAACACATCTTCAAACTGGCCTCTTCTTGTAGGCGCTGTTGGATTGGTACCCGCAACTCCTTCTCTGGGAGTGGGAATTGCTCCTCTGCCAGCGCACGCAAAAGCAGAATGCAGCATTTCTCGAAGCAAGGCCTGGAAGTGCTCCATTCTGACAGTCCTCTGTGACGGCGGTAACATTTCCGCCATTTTGTTTTTGTAATGGGGTCTAAGTACGTTGCCACCCAGTACTGGTCCTTGACCCTTATGCTTTTTATACTGGGGTCCCTATTAAAACACTGGAGCATGAAGGCCCCCATTTGCACTAAACTGGAAGCTGTGTGGTGGCCTGGCTCCTGCTCATCATCCAGGATAATGTCGTCCTCTTCATTCTCCTCTCCCCATCCACGCACAACAACAGGGATCCCAGAAAGGTTTAAAGCATGCTCTTCTTGCTCCTCCTCATCCGCCCCGGCACCATCCTCCTCTGACTCCTCTTCAGATTCCTGTTGTTCACTTGTCTCAGATAGAGTAGCCCCCCCGGGAATTCATCCAGCATTGCGACTTCCTCATCTTCCCGCTCCTGCTCCTCCACAGCTTGATCAATGACACGACGCAATGCACGCTCCATAAGGAAGGCATAAGGTACCATGTCACTGATGGCGCCATGGCTGCGACTGACCAGTTTGGTGATCTCCTCAAATGGCCGCAGAAGTCTGCATGCGTCGCGCATGAGCAGAAACTGAAGTGGTGAAAAAAACCCCAGCTCCCCAGAACCTGTTCTGCCGCAGAGTTCATACAGGTAGACGTTAACTGCACGTTTCTGCTGGAGCAGCCTATCAAGCATATAGAAGGTTGAGTTCCATCGCGTCGGTCAATCGCAAATAAGACGTCTGACCAGCAGATTGTGTCTCCGCTGAATGTCAGCAAGGCGAGCCATGGACGTGTAAGCGCTTCTGAAATGGGCCGAGATTTTCCTTGCCTGCCGCAAGATGTCCTGGACCCCAGGGTATTTGACAACGAATCGCTGCATGACCAAGTTTAAGACGTGTGCCATGCATGGCACGTGCGTGATTTTGCCCTGTTTCAATGCACTAAGCAGATTGGCACCGTTGTCACACACCACTTTACCAACTGTCAAATTGAGCGGTGTTAGCCACTGATCTGCCTGTGAACGCAAAGCTGAAAGGAGTGCTGGGCCAGTGTGGCTCTTGGCTTCCAGGCACAACAGACGCAGCACGGCATGGCAACATCTCACCTGGCATGCCGAATAGGTTCTGGGGAGCTTGGGCAGCGCAGCGGAAGAGACGCTAGCAGCGGAAAAGGAGGAGTCAGCCGAGGAGGAGAGGGAGGAGGATGGAGGAGGAGGAGAAGAAGAGCCAGGCCTGCATGCAATCCGTGGCGGTAAAACCAAATCTACATGAGTGCCACTGGTTACATGCTTGACGGCCGTCAGAAGGTTCACCCAGTGGGCAGTAAAAGTAATATACCTTCCCTGCCTGTGTTTGCTAGACCACGTGTCTGTGGTCAGATGTATCTTGGCACCGTGTGCCAGAGATACATTCACTTGCCGCTGAACATTGCCATATAGTTCTGGGATGCCCTTCTCTGAGAAATACTTCCTTCTTGGGACCTTCCATTGTGGTGTTCCAATGGCCACAAATTTTTGAAAGGCCTCCGAGTCCACCAGTTTATATGGCAGTAGTTAGCAGGCTATCAGTTCTGACAAGCCAGCCGTCAACCGTTGGGCAAGAGGGTTATCCGGCATCATCATTTTTTTACGCTCCAACATTAGGCCCACGGAAGCCTGCCTTTTTGCAGAAAAACGTGAGCTTGGCGTGATGGAAGGTGGAGTGGAGGACAATTGTGAGGAGTAGGGATGAGCCGAACACCCCCCGGTTCGGTTCGCACCAGAACTTTCGAACGGACCCCAAATTCGAACGAACGTTAGAACCCCATTGAAGTCTATGGGACTTGAACGTTCGAAATGAAAAGTGCTAATTTTAACGGCTAATATGCAAGATACTGTCCTAAAAAGGGTTTGGGGACCTGACTCCTGCCCCAGGGGACATGGGTCGATGCAAAAAAAAGTTTTAAAAACGGCCGTTTGGTGAAATATTCCTTTAAATATCGTGCCTGGGGGGTGTCTGTAGTATGCCTGTGAAGTGCCACGTCTTTCCCGTGTTTAGAACAGTCCCTGCACAAAATGACATTAAACGGAAATAACACCATTTAAAACTGCTTGCGGTTTTAATGTTATATCTGGTTCCTGCAATATGGTTGAAAATCATTGAGAAAAATGGCATGGGTAGCCCTCCCTGCCCATTACCAGCCTATTTGGGTCTTGTACGCATATTAAGGGGAACCCTGTACCCATATTAAAAAAAGGAAATGCGTGTGGCCCCCAGGCCCTATATACTCAGAACAGCAGTATACAGGCGGTGCAAACAAGACAGGGACTATGTAGGTTTGTTGTGTTAAGTTGAATCTGTTTGTAATTTTCAACTGGTACATTTTTAAAGTGTAGCTCCAGTCCAAAAAACTATTTTTAAGCTTTTTGGAGAACATAGGGAAGGGTTATCACCCCTGTATAATTTGTTTTGTCGTCCATCTTTTTTCATCTCACTTGCTGTTGTCTCCTTCCGTTTGCAAGTAGGAGATGTTTGTAAGTTGGATGTTTGAAAGTAGGGGCCTGCCCTATATGCTCTGCAGAAATGGCGGAACAAGGTGTTGGTTTTGCCACAACATTGTAAGCCCTCAAAGTGACTCTTGGTGGGCGCTGGAGCGCCCTGCTGTGAACGATTATATCAAGAATTGTAATTACATGCCATTGTTGAACAGTGGTAGAAAAATTGACCTTTGGTGGTTGTGGTCCTCACCGTTACTCTGGGTGGGCACAGGAAGGGGCCCTTCTGTGAAATATTATATCAAGAATTGTAATTACATGTCCCTGTTAAACAGGGGCAGAAAAATTTGGCCTTAGGCACTGCTGCTGGTGCCACCACACTGCAACCTCTTCCATATACTCTAGTTTTATTGCAGGAATTAGCCCTGCTGCAAAGCATTGCATCAAAAATTGTACTTAAACGCCCCTGTTAAACAGGGGCAGAAAAATTGGGCCTTAGGCACTGGTGCTGGGGCGACCACACTGCAACCTCTGCCATATAATTACAAATGACATTTGTTCTGCCTATGAAGCAATAAAATATTAATTTAAGTGGGAGTTTAATGTAGTGGTACTGGAGAAAAGAAAGAAGAATGCAATAGGAAAATAATTAGAATGCATAATTTGCTGGATCCATTGGGCTCCCAAAATGTTTTCTCTACCTCTTCATTATTTGACTTAAATACCCACTATCTTTTTCTATTAGGCCTTTTCCCCCTTACTGTGTGAAGCCAGATATACCCACGTAAATCCCCAAACTAGATCCCACATCCCCACTGTTAGGAGTACCACCGACCCAGGGGACCACCAGTCTCCTCCAATCCTCTCTGCTGACGTACACCTTTTTTTTACCATAGCCCATCCAATAGGAAGTGGCTACAACAGGCAGGGGTGTGGATTTTATCTCTGAGAGGGGCTTTAAATGAAAAGTATAACATACAGTGGCAGTGCGTCCGTAAAGGGCGCAGGAGCGCTGCCCCCTCTCTTCTGTCACCGCTCTATCACCATAGATAGATTCATGCCTTGCATGAATCTATTTATAGTCCCCGCTGACACCCCCTATTCAGGTGTCTGGCCCCTTTTCTGGCACTGGGCACCTGAATTATAGTGATGTTTTTGTTTTTTTTGGAAGCACCTGATTAGAGCTGTAGACTCTAATAGGCACCCAAAAAGGTGAACAGCGGGTGCAATGCTGTGCGTTTGCTGCTCACTCAATTGTTTGTTAGCAAAGCGAAGGAATTCACTTTGCTCACACTGAACCACCTCTCAGCCAATCAGGTGCTCGGGTCTGTTATCTGTCACCTGATTGGCTGAAACATCAGACGCTGTGATTGGACGCCTGATAGAGAGGACGGAAGAAGACATCAAGGAGCACGCAGGACACCGCCACTGACCCGCTGCGAGACAGGCAAGTGCCGGGGTGATACACACTGCCAGCATTTGATGGGGCACAGTTGCAGCGGCAAATGATGGGCACACTGGCAGCATTTGATGGGGCACAGGAGCGGCAATTGATGGGTACACTGGCAGAAATTGATGGGCATACTGGCAGCAATTGATAGGTATGGTAGTTGGCACAATGGCTGCTCTTGATGGGCACAGTAGCTGCCTTTGATGGGCACAGTGGCTGCGTTTCGTGGGCATAATGGCAGCATTTGATGGGCACAGTGGCTTGCGTTTGATGGCACAGTGGCTGCATTTGATGGGCACAGTGGCGGCGTTTGATGCGCACAGTGGTTGCATTTGATGGGCACAGTGGCTGCGCTTGATGAGCACAGTGGCTGCGTTTGATAGACACAGTGGTTGCATTTGATGGGCACGGTGGTGGCAATTGATGGGCACAGTGGCTGTGGTTGATGGGCACAGTGGTTGTATTTGATGGGCACAGTGGCTGAACTTGCTGGGCACAGGGGCTACGCTTGATGGGCACAGTGGCTGCGTTTGATAGACACAGTGGTTGGGCTTGATGGGCACAGTGGCTTAGTTTGATGGCACAATGGCCGCAATTGATTTTCTTTTTTCAGTTTGTTTGCGCCTCCCCAAAAATTTTGAGCACCAGCCGCTAGTGGCACCAGTAGCTGCGTTTAATGAGCACAGTACTTGCGTTTGATGGGCACAGTGGCTGCGCTTGATAGGCACAGTGGCTGCGCTTGATGGGCGCAGTGGCTGCGCATAAAGATCAAGTAGGCTTTGTCCATTTAAGGGGTACATGAGACAGCATTTGCAGAGCGATCCAATTGATTGATATTGCAAAATCCTACTCTAACTCAGCACGCACTATCTCCTAACACTACTGACTGCAAGCTCTATTATAAAAGATAGATCACTAGCTATATAGGTGAGGTGAATATAGCGGTGTATACTGCGGTCAGGGCACACAGACAATAACCACTACACAACAGCAAGATAGAAAATCGGCCGAAAACGATCGGTGTGTACTGTGTTGAAGGTACACAGAACACCCACTGCTTCAGACGCCAACACACTACACGAGGCCGCCGCGATGGCGGCCTTATATAGTGTGGGGCGTGCACTACACAGCCTGAGCTATGATTGGCCACAGGCATCCTGCCTGTGGCCAATCATGGCTCTCCTCGCTGCTGGCGCTGCGATTGGCCAAGCATGCGGGGTCACAGTGCATGCTTGGCCAATCATGAGCCAGCAATGCACTGCGCCATCTCACACGAATTTGACGCGAACGGACCAAAATGTTCGGATTTCGCCGAACGGACGAACAGCCAATGTTCGAGTCGAACGTACGTTCGACTCGAACACGAAGCTCATCCCTAGTGAGGAGAGAGGAGAAGGAGAAGTAGAAGACGAAGCTGGATGGATAGAGCCTGGAGTGTGGCTTTGTGTGTTCCGTTGCTCCCACTGGGCTCGGTGATGGCTGCTCATGTGCCTTCTTAAGGCGGTCGTCCCTAGGTGAGTGTTGGGCTTACCGCGACTAATGCGTTGACTGCAAAGATTGCAGATGGCAACGCTATTGTCAGCAGCGGACACATTAAAAAAAAACCACACTGCGGAGCCATGTGCCGGTGTCCTGGGAGAGCCAGATGTGACCGTGCATGGTCGATGACTCGCTCCTGATACATTTGCAGTCTGCTTTGTCCCTCCTGTGCAATGTAAGTTATTCCTACTTCTCCTCCCTATCTGCTGGTCCATATCTCCCTCTGAACTCCCCTCCTCTTCCTCTCTTGTGGGCACCCACGTGACTTTACTAGACACGTCATCATCGACGTCACCTTCCCCACCGCTATAAGTAGAGATCTCGGAGTAGGCAGCAACACCGGGGACCAACCTCCTCCTTGGGCTGATCTGGGTACTGTCGTCAGACTGCTGAGTAGCAGTTGTTGCTACCTCCTCTTCCTGATCCAATACCAAGAGTGGCTGTGCATCAGAAATGTCTTGATATGGATCGGAAAATAATTCCTGTGACTCAAGTGGAAGGTATGTGGTGGTGGTGGTGTTGTTGGTGGTAGTGTCCTTGGGGGTGCACATAGCAGAGAGTGAAGAAGAGTGTGCAGATCAATAGGATGAGGAGGGTGCAGAAGAGTAAGGCTGAGTGAGCCACTCAACCAAGTCTGGTGCGTCCTTTAAAGTAATTGAACACACCTTCTGTGAATGATTAGTAGACTGTACCTCAGTCCCTATACTGATAAAGGACTGCTGCAGTATAGGGCAGCAGTCAGACTCAGCAGTAGTGCACCTCAACCCTATGTATTGTGGACCTATACCAGTCCTTAAGGAATAGCAGACTATACCTCACTCAACCCTATGTACTGTAGCACCCTAGACCTTACCAGTCCTTATAAGGACCTTTGTGGAACAAGTAGGTAGTGAATGATTAGCAGACTCTACCTCAGTCCCTATACTGATAAAGGACTGCTGCAGTATAGGGCAGCAGTCAGACTCAGCAGTAGTGCACCTCAACCCTATGTATTGTGGACCTATACCAGTCCTTAAGGAATAGCAGACTATACCTCACTCAACCCTATGTACTGTAGCACCCTAGACCTTACCAGTCCTTATAAGGACCTTTGTGGAACAAGTAGGTTGTGAATGATTAGCAGACTGTACCTCAGTCCCTATACTCATAAAGGACTACTGCAGCAGAAGGGCAGCAGTCAAGTATAATATTCTTTCTATATTTGGAAGAAAAAATATTATACGTGTACAAGCCTATTACCATACCAGTCCTGAAAAGAACCTTTGTGGACCTAATAGTAACAGCTACTGATTAAACTGACTGTCCCTCACTGCCTCACACACTGCTTCCTGCCTGTCCCTATTTAAACTGACAAAACAGAGGCTGCTGGAACAATAACTTGAATAGCACTTTTGTGGACCTAATAGTAACAGCTAATGATTAAACTGACTGTCCCTGCAGCACACAGCATACTGTACCTCTCTCTACACTGACAAGAGACAGGCTGCTGCAAAAATCAGTTGCACAGCAGTGCCTTAAACCTATATCCTGAACTACACCTAACACCTATACCAGTCCTGAAAATAACTTTTGTGGACCAAATAGCTAGCAATTTGGGTCACTGCAATCTCTCCCTGCTCCACACAGCAACCTCTCCCTATAGTGACAGTAGAAAGAATGTAAAATGGCCGCCGGATCGGGTCTATTTATAAGTTAGGGGGAATGTCCAAGTGTCCATGTGCTGTAATGTCTCAATTGGCTGTCCTGTACCCCATGATGGATGTGTCATCATAGGTCAAAGTTCTTTTACACAGTAAACACGGAAGTCCGCCGGGCGAACGGCGGCAATAGTCCGCCGATCGGGCGGACGGCGAACAGCCGAAATTCGCCACGAAACGACCGCCGGGCGAACCGTTCGGCCATCCCTAGTCAGCAGCACTCATGCAGCCCCAGACCATGACACTCCCACCACCATGCTTGACTGTAGGCAAGACACACTTGTCTTTGTACTCCTCACCTGGTTGACACCATCTGAACCAAATAAGTTTATCTTGGTCTCTTCCATGCACAAAATACTAAATAAGCATGCCTTGGTCACTTTAAGGAACCATGGTAGGGCTCAGAAGGGAATGCCTTTTAGCTGTCAATAGCTAAAAGCCACCATGTCAATTTGTTTTGGCACTGCTCTGCATTTGAGTGTTGCTTGGAACTTAAGTGACAGAACCCCATAGTAGCATCATTTAGGTTATGTATTCTACCCTAAAGTATGAAATTTCACTTGGAACAAATAGGGCTTTATTTTGGTAGCAAATTTGGACACATCTATTTTTGCGTTTAAAAAGGTTTTTATTTCTATGTTAAGATCATCAACAAATTGACATTAAAATATCAGCCAACCTAGTACAGGATACAAGCATTCAAAACAGAAAAAAGAATACAATAACTTTAACAGTGGCCCAACAGTCATGATCTAAACCAGATCCCCCTGGCACTAATGCCAGACATGGCACGCAGCTGCATTTACAATGAGACGTGAGGGAAGCGAGGGACGCCTGGGACGCCTGGGACATCCCCCTGCCACGTATTAGCAAAGCCAGCCAATAGCTGTGTCTGGCTACACAGGCCGATTGTTCCCTACCTCATTTCCTCCCGCCT
Organism: Lithobates pipiens; assembly: GCF_037356315.1. NCBI lineage: Eukaryota > Metazoa > Chordata > Amphibia > Anura > Ranidae > Lithobates > Lithobates pipiens. The sequence continues at coordinate 273,354,055 of NW_027507748.1, read as the reverse complement.
CCGTTCCTGCCCACCTCACTCTGCTTGCCTGTCGCCTAATCTGACCAAACACCTGTACGCAGCCAACACTTAATTGGTGTAGTTGATCAGGGCTGGATCCGAACCCCCATCCACAATGGATGCTCTGCCCATGTCGGTAAGCGCCTCCTCCCATTCTCGGACTGCACTCAGCCTCTTTACAGGACATGTAGAGAAGCTGCTCCTTCCCACACTGCTCACAGGTAAGAACAGAATCTTTAACCCCTTCAGATCTGTGCAATAGCTGAATGACGGCTGCAGCGCGGATCTGCTTTGCCGGGAGGCTGTCAATAGACCTCCCCCCTTTGCACGCTGGCCACGCCCCTTGAAGGGCGCACGCGGCGTGCGCTGTGATTCCCCAAGTCAATCGATCCCGACCCCTTATCATGTGAATTGAATGCTTAGGAAAACGGGAATGGGGAAAACAATTGGGACTTTAAATTAGGCCATAGGCTGGTAAGACTATGCACCTCCATCCCTGTCACTATGAGCAAAAAAAGAAAAAAAGGGGTATTTTTCGGGACTTTAAATGAAACAATTCATTTAAAATAGAGTGCATTAGTGGCTGTTTAAAAGATTTCTGTTTTTTGTAAAAACATAATTACATACATTTAATCCATATACATAGAAATACATACTATTTACAGTGTCAATTTCTACAAGAGTGGTACTGGTAATCACAAAATTATGAATGCATACCGCGGTTAAATACAGAAACCACCAACAATAAAGAGGTTATCAATTGGTACAATAATGACCTTACTGATCCTCAGACAAATAAAAAAATGTGTATAATAGAATCTCTTTGTTGATATGTATTTGAAGCTGAAATGCTAAGGTACACGGCAACTGGTAGCTCGGTGGGTTTTGTGGCTTGGTGCCGCTCATCAGGAGCAAGCATGTGGTTATTCTGAAAGTGAAAAGTAGTAACTGATTAGACTTTATAGCAAATGAAAAGAAAGGGGGATTGGACACTCCACCTGACAATCACTTACGTATGAGCATACAGTCATGAGCGTGGTATTAGGAAAACACCAGCCACCACAAACACCATTCATTTAAAGTCCCGAAAAATCCCCCTTTTTTCTTTTTTTGCCCTTACCACGTGATCAGCTGTCAGCCAATGTCAGCTGATCATGTGATGTAAACAGAGGATCGGTAATCGTTTTTTTTTCTCCCAAAGAGGAAGAGGTAAAGCCACCACTACCGCCTGCCAGTGCCCACCAATCAGTGCCCATTAGTACATAGGTGCCAGCAGTCAGTGCCACCTATCAATCCCCACCAGTGGTGCCTATCAGTGCCAATCAGTGCCTCATCAGTTCCACCTAGCGATGATGCCTATCAGTGTCACCGATCAGTGCCCATCACTGCCCCCCATCAGTGCCAGCTATCAGTGACACCTATTATTGCCCTTCAGTGCCACCTATCAATGCCCTTCAGAGCCGCCCATCAGTGCCCACCAATGCCACCTATCAGTTCCCACCAGTGCCACCTCATGAGTGCCCATCAGTGTCTCCTTATCAGTGCCCATCAATGCAGCCTATCGGTGCACATCAGTGCAGCTTATCAGTGCCCATCAGTGTAGCCTCATCAGCGTACATCAATGAAGGAGAAAAATTACCTGATTGCAAAATTTATTAAAAAAATATAAAACGGTTTTGAATTTTTTTTAACCTCCCTGGCGGTATGATGCGTTCTGGTTTTAGGTGCTGAAAATGGTACAATTATTTTGCATGGAAATTTGGCGTTTTATATTTTAGTCCTGTAATTCTTAGGAATAACTCTTTTAAATCTGTTCAAACCAGAGTCTAGCAGACATCCCAGGTATGATAACGTTTATAATATAATAAATAATAATAAAAATTATTCAATAATGTAATCAAATCCTAAAACACTGAAAAAGGGACACTTTCTGGTTGCTATGGACAATCTCCAAATTCCAGCCATAAAAAACTGTATTTATAATATAAAAGCGCATGCAGGGCACTGCACAGACCACTATGGAAAAAGGGGGTGTGTATTCTTTTATACAGTTCTGTAATTTATAAGATTACAGTACTGTGTGTGTTTTGTGTACTTTTTTGAATTTGGCGCCGATCTCCGCTCCCGTGCGCCGTAACGTCGCAGGGAACGGAGCTCGGCGGCATTTAGCACTGTGTGAATCGAGCGGAGGACAGCTCGATCACACAGCGCGGAGGACATCGCTTGATCCAGGGGACAAGGTAAGTAACTTCTCCGTGTCCTCCCTGTATCCATCGATGCGATCCCGAGTCTGGCTCGGGGGTTACCTCTTATGGTGCTGAAATCCCAACCCGAGCCAGACTCGGGATCACCACCAGGGAGGTTAAAGGTTTATAAAGATAATTCTGTCTTTTTTTATTTGTTTAACGGAAAAAAAAACGCAGAGGTGATCAAATACCACCAAAACAAAGCTCTATTTGTGGGAAAAATTATAAAAATTAAATTTGGGTATAGTATTTGTATGACTGTGCAATTGTCATTCAAAGAGTGACAGCGTTAAAAACGATGAAAATTGGTCCAGGCAGGAGGGGGGTTTAGGTGTTCAGTAAGCAAGTGATTAGCAAACACAACCTTGATCTGCACAGTGTGTATCTTCACACTCTTGTAGTTCTCAGATCGGAAAAGCAGCACCGCTGCAACAGCCAGTATCACACTGTGTGCACTGTGAGATGTTTCTGTCATTTTTTTCTGGACTAATTTCACTCCTGCTTCATTCCCTCTCTCTCTCTCTGTGTACACATCTCTCCCAGCCACAACCTTGTAGTAAATCAGCCTGAGTGAGAGACTTGAGAGCTGCTTTTCAGGCATTTTACAGGCCCTATTTTTAGTGCTAAAATGCCTGAAAGGTGCTTTCAGTGTGAAAGGGGTCTAACTCATACTATGAGGTCTCATTCACACTAGTGTGGTGACTGGCGTTTTTTCCACACTTGAAGACTGCAAGTCGGTACTAGGGGAGGTAGAATTCAATTATTTTCTATGTGCCCTATTTACACTGCAAAGCAAAGGTGCGGTGCAGTAAGCTGCTATAAAATACTGCCATGCTACATTTTATCACAGTGCACTGGATGGCACTGCATATCACTGCACTGCAGCCACGAATAGTATAATTTTATTCACATCAAATAAAGTTGAGAAAAGTGAACTATGAGATGTGCTGAAATGTGCATCACACCACTCCCTCATTGCCAGTTTACTGCATCTAAAATGGAAATCTGCCCGCACACTAACCTGCTCTGGTTTAGTGTGCGGGCCTTATGAACAAGCCCTTACTACCCCCCCCCCCCCCCCGCCACACATTTATAAGGCGGTAATGTCAGGAAATGCCTTACAGAAGGAATTTTGCTGCTGGTGTACATCTAGGAGCGCTGGTGCGCGCAGGTTTTGGTGACAGATGACCTATTTAAACTGGGCTTGTAAACAGAGTCAGTGCTGTCTAATCTGCAGCTTCCTGTGACACCTGCTACCTGTAACCTGCTTTGAAATCCTGTTCCTGTGTTCTGACTTGCCTTTGACTATTCCTGCCTGCCGCCTATACACGACCCTTGCTTGTCCCCGACTTTCATCCTGCCTGCTCCTCTTGTTACCTCGCTGTCAGCCTGTTGCCAACCAAGCTTGTACCCAACCTGCCTCTGCCACTGCACCTGTCCGGTTTCTCTAACCCGTATGTGCCTGTGCCTATCTGTGCTCCAAATCTTTCAGGTCTGATATGCTGTGCACTGCCTGCTGTGCTGACCCAGCTTCTCTGCTGTTGCTGTGCTGACCCAGCTCCTCTACTGCTTGCTATGCTGACATCTCATCCCACCAGTCCTTATTCCTATGGCATCAAGAGCTTTGAAGCAATTCTCCTGACTACCTACCTGCCAGGCACTCGTACCATTCTGTACTCTTAGGTCCTCTGTCTACTCTATCAAGGGCCGCAAGGCAGATACGTAAAGCAAGCCTTCCTCTGCATTACTTGGCTCATCGATAAGGTACGTGGATACGTGACAGTATCAGACAGCCATGTCTGACCCCGAGCAAGGAACCTCCCCTATGCAAGAACTCTGTCGATACCTGGCAGCTCTTACACAAGCTATCAAAAGTCTGCAAGAAGGGTAAATTCAGCTTGAAGGACGGGTCCAAGCCCTCTCAACTCCTTCTAATCATCAAGGGGCAACTGTTGCCAGTACATCTTCCTCACCTGTCGTAGTCATGCTCCCACCGGAAACCAAGGGTACCCCCCACAGTTTCACTGGAGAACAAAGCAAGTACAGAGCGTTCCGCAACATTCATAAACTTTTCTTTGCCTTACAGCCCCATACCTTCTCCCTGGAAGTAACCTAAGTGGGGTTTATCATTTTGCTGCTTCAAGGTGAGCCCCAAGCCTGGGTACACTATCTCCTGGAACAAAAGGCTGATTCATTAACAAATCTTACCACCTTCTTTGATGCCATGTCACAGTTGTACGAAGACCCGCAGTTAACTGCTACTGCTGATATAGCACTACATTCTCTCCATCAAGTCCGCCAAGTGGCTAAAGTTTATGTAGCCGAATTACAAAGTTGGAGTTCTGACACAAATTGGAATGGTGCTGCCCTCCATTACAAATTCCGCATGGGCCTGTCAGATCCCCTAAAGCATAAGCTAGCACAGGTAGAAGTACCCCAGACTCTGGACGCTCTTATCAATCTCTCTGTACAGATCAATCAACGCTTAAGAGAACTTCGATCTGAGAGATCTTCCAGACAATATCGTCCAACCTGGATGTTACATAAAGAGCCCAGTTTTTCCAGTCAGGCTCCTCCAACTCCGGCCATTCCTGTTTCTGACATATGTCTGAGCCCGTGCAGTTCGGCTTGCTTCACCCATCTCTCACTGCCGAAGAACGCCAAAGCCGCCAACAGCTCAATCTGTTCATGTATTGTGGAGAACCTGGATATTACGTGAGATCTTGCCTAGCAAATTTACGTAAGTGCTTATCAGTTTCATCCTCTCATACTTCCTTCTTCAGCCATCCTTCTCATCTTGCTCTCCCAATGTAGTGACTCTGACCATAAATACATTTTTTGAATCCTACTTTCAGCACCTTTGTCCCCCACCTTGTCTTGGACTCTGACCTTTTCACTGACATTGACCCCGACAGTAGCCTTGACCAAGCCCTGACCTAGCTATTTTTCTTTCTTTCTTATTATTTTTTGTTTACATTCTTTTCCTCTGTCTAAGAGACAAATACACAGGTATCAGCACAAGACCTGGAGCTGTCTATGATGCTGGTGAGGCATTATGGGGTATGCTTTCAGCACAAACACATATGCAGCATGCAGTGGAGTGCCTCAGAAAAAGGGTCACCACTAGGGATGAGCTTCGAGTTCGAGTCAAACTCATGTTCGACTTGAACATTGCCTGTTCGCCTCTTCGGCGAACAGTGAACAATTTGGGGTGTTCGCGGCAAACTCGAAAAGCCGGGAACACCCTGTATATGGGAGAAATCTAAAGTGCTAATTTTAAAGGCTAATATGCAAGTTATTCTCCTAAAAAGTTTTTGGGGACCTGGGTCCTGCCCCAGGGGACATGGATTAATGCAAAAAAAGTTTTAAAAACGGCCGTTTTTTCAGGAGCAGTGATTTTAATAATGATTAAAGTGAAACAATAAAAGTGTAATATTCCTTTAAATTTCATGCCTGGGGGGTGTCTATAGTATGTCTGTGAATGGGGTGCATGTTTCCCGTGCTTAGAACTGTCCCTGCACAAAGTGTCATTTCTGCAGGAAAAAAAGTCTTTTAAAATCACTTGCAGCTATAATGAATTGTCGGCTCCCGTAATACAGAGAACACTCATTGAAAGTCATTTATTTAAAAAAAAAAAGCGTGGGGTTCTCCCAAATTCAATTACCAGTCAATTTTTTTTTTAATTTGACGTGGGGTTCCCCTTAATATCCATACCAGACCTGAAGGGTCTGGTAATTGAATTAGGGGGAACCCCATGCTTTTTTTTTTTTTATCAATGACTTTCAATGAGTGTACTCTGTATTACAGTAGCCAACAATTCATTATAGCCGCAAGTGATTTTAAAGGACTTTTTGTTCTGCAGAAATTACACTTTGTGCAGGGACAGTTATAAGCACGGGAAACATGCACCCCTTCAAAGGCATACTATAGACACCCCCCAGGTATGTGATTTAAAGGAATATTACACTTTTAGTGTTTCACTTTAATCATTATTAAAATCACTGCTCCCGAAAAAACTGCAGTTTTTAAAACTTTTTTTTGCATTGATCCATGTGCCCTGGGGCAGGACCCAGGCCCCCAAACACTTTTTAGGACAGTAACTGGCATATTACCCTTTAAAATGAGCACTTTAGATTTTGAACGTTCGAGTCCCATAGATTTTAATAGGGTTCTAAATTTCACACGAAGTTTAGGTCTGTTCGCAGGTTCTGGTGCAAATCGAACAGGGGGGTGTTGGGCTCATCCTTAGTCACCACCATAAAACCGAAAATATATGTGATGCCCACAGGAACAGGTTAAATATGACTTTTAGATAAATATAGGAATAATCAATTTCTTGCTTAAACAATATGGCTTATCTAGGTGTAAATCATATTTCTCATAATATTCATAATAAAGAACAATAAAACATCTCTTCATGTCCTTGTCATGCAATTATCATGCCTACTAAAGGGACACTAATTATAACAGGAGACTCTAACCTTATTTGAGATCAAGGGAAAGAAAAGAAATCCTAGGAAATCTACCCATGATAATTCTGTCACTTGTTCCACCTCATATTATAATTCTCACTAAGTTAACAGATTTAACAAATTATTGAAGGGCTATAATTTAGTAGACACTTGGAAAAAATTAATGCATCTACTCTTGATTATAGCTTCTATTCTTGCACACAGGGGTCATTTAGCTGAATCAAGGTAATTGTTCAGGTTTATATTTACTAAACAAAAATAATTACCGCATATTTCTAGAGTAAAAATCTTACCAACTCTATTCTCCAACTATATAATCAAAGATTCCCTCCTAAAGATACAGGTCATATGAATAGAATATTTAGATTTTAATAATGTATTTTTCATAAAAGGGATTATTTTTCAAATTGTATTAAAATAAATAAATAAATAAAACACTTTAAACCCGCACTTTGTCCAAATACATAATACTTTGAAAATAAAATAGATACTCATCTTAATCGATGGCTGGAATTACAATGATTCCAAAACATGGTAAAGAAGAAAACACATTAAAACATTTTCATCCAATTTTCTTATTAAACATAGTTTAAATTCCTGTTTCTAGATTTAATACATTTTTTGGGATCTATCATTTTTAAGTGATCACGTTAGGTTTTATCCTATAAATTCAAGCCTGTGATAATAAAGAAATATTGTGCCTTCTTCTACCACCATTTAATACATTGTCTTATGAACTCTTGTAAGTTAAAGATCTTTCTTCTATCACTTGATCTCTATGATGCTTTTGATGGTACATATATCTTGGGATTATTTATATTTTGTCCTGGTTTAAAGTAACCTTTATTTCCTAGATTAAATCTTTATATGATTGTCCTTCAGTGAAACAAAAATATGCTGGCTTTTTATCAAAATCAATTATAACTGTCAGTGGGACGAGACAAGGTTGTCCACTTCCATTTATATTATTTGTATTAGCATTTGTCCTTGCCACTTAAATGTAAGATAACCAAAATATTAAAGATATTGAATATTTAGGTATACATTTCAAATAAATCCTTTATGCTAGAGCCATTCTACTAACTTTACGCCAACCATTAATATCATTGCTGATATTAATGAAACATTACATACTTTTTTTAATACCTCTGGACCAAAAATGTACACTAAATTGTGAAAAGTATAGGGACGCCTGCCTTTTTGTGCACATGAACTTTAATGGCATCCCACTTTTAGTCCTTAGGATTCAATATTGAGTTGGCCCACCCTATGCAGCTATAACAGCTTCAACTCTTCTGGGAAGGCTGTCCACAAGGTTAGGAGTGTACCTATGGGAATGTTTGACTGTTCCTAAAGAAGCACTTTTGAGCTTGATTGGAGCCTGGATCTCAAAGAGCTCAGAGGCCCAACATTGAAGTAGCACCGTCAGGCATTCTACATGCATAAATTACACATCTCATTACCAGGACAATGGAAACGCCCACTAAATGACCCCATTTTGGAAAGCTAACACCCCAATGTATAATCTATGAGGCATAATGAGTCCTTTGAATGGTTCATTTTTTTCCAAAGTTTTTGGAATATGTGGAAAAAAAATGAAAACGCATTTTTTTATACAAAGTTGTCCATTTAGAAGATATTTCCAACACATAGCATGTACATAGCAAAACTGACACCCCAAAATGCATTCTGCTACTCCTCATGAGTATGGCGATACCACATGTGTGAGACTTTTACACAGTCTGGCCACATACAGAGGCCCAACATTGAAGTAGCACTGTCAGGCTGTCAGGTCACCTTGAGGCGAGGTGACAGATGCACACTGTAGGGATCAGGAGTGCACCGCAAGGTTGTGGACCCTACGGCTGACTGCTGCGGATGGGAGACAGAACCCACTGGGGTTAGAGTGTAAGATTCCCTGGGACGCGGAGTCTAATAGCCAGCAGGTGTTCCCCAGCGCCTCTAGTGGTGAGGATGGACTTGGCTGCAACTGGCTCCAGGTCACGACCCCCAGGGTCCCCCAGCTCACACCCACAGTAGGCAAAAGGAGGATAGGGATAGTGAGGGACAAAGCCAAGGTCGGGGCCACAAGCAGACAGGAATAGTCAGTCGGTAACGAAACAACAGAAGAGCACGCGGCAGGTGGAAGCTAACACACAAAGGTTGATCAGCAGGGTTGGCCTGTAGTGCACAGGTTAATATAGAGCTCTCTGATAGGAGCTAGGGTGGAGCCATGCCAGAGGATGGATTACAAAAACAGACAGGTGAGGGTCGGCTGGTCTCTAGATGAACACATGGAAACAGGTAAGCAGACAAACTATTGCATAACCATGACAGTACCCTCCCTCTTACGAGGCCTCCCCCTCCCCCGCCTGGGTCCAGGCTTAAAGGGAAACTCCAGATGGAACCTGCTCAACAGACTAGGAGCAAAGACCTCAGATGCAGTGATCCAAGACCTCTCCTCAGGGCCAAACCCTTTCCAATGTATGAGGTACTGAAGAATGCCTTTACGAAGCCGGGAATCCAAAACTTGACTAATGTCGTATTTTAGATTATCCTCAGAGACTGGAACCGAGGTAGGGAGAGGACGAGAGGACTTGAGGACTGAAGGCTTTTTGGGAATGGGTAAGGGCATGATAAGATCAGGAGCCTGAGCAGGGTCCCCCAGATCCTTAAAGATGAGCTGGGCATCCAGAACAGGACCACCAGACTGGGCAGAGGTCAGTGGATCCCTGAGGTCAGGTTGGTTAGAAGGTGACATGTCACAAGAGTCAAGCTGGATAACTGAAACACAAACAGAATGCAGAGAGCCCTGAGAAAAAGATTGAAAACCCCACCTGGCCGAATGAGGTATTCTATCCAAAGGATGGATTGAGCCTCTTAAACGGGTTTGAACGGACATAGTAGCAGTAGGGTGAGGCCAGGTCACAGAAGGTCCTGAACAAGAAGCAGGAAGCTCATTGGACATGGGCTGGACTGGCATAACTGGTGCAGAGGCCGACTGAATAGTATTGTCAGGTGTAGCGACCATCTCAATCGCATCATAGGGCATAGCGACTGTGGAACTTGCAGACAAGTTAGCCTGACTGTGCGTCCAAGGGAGATTAGGGACAGGCAAAGGTAAATGGTTATGCAAACTGGAGTGAATGACCTAGAGAGTGCATCAGTCCGACTATTGCAGGACGCATCCCAGAGATCGCTATATACAGCGGGAAGAGCAGAAGATACTGGGATGGGGGTAACAGGAAGTTTCTCTTTTGGGATACCCTTGAGTAGGCAGGAAGAGGAACAGGAGGAACCCCAAGCCAGGATCTGTCCAGCAGACCAGTCATTGTGTGGAGAATGGAGCCATAACCAAGGAAGACCTAATATGATAGGAGATGAAGCTTTAGGTAAGACAAGGAAGGATATCCACTCCTGGTGGAGTGTCCCTACTGACATCTTAACAGGAAGAGTCTGGAAGCGGATAGGACCCCCTGGGAGAACAGTGCCATCAATCACCAAGACCACCAATGGCGTTGTAAGGGGCAAAAGGGTAAGTCTCATGGAGGATGCAGTTTCCCAATCCATGAAATTGGCAGCGGCTCCGGAATCCAGATGTGCTGAGACTGAACGAGAGGAAGCATCGACATGAAGCAACACAGAAAGGAGAAGATGAGAAGGTGAAGGTGATTTCCGGACGAAGAGAACAAGTGTCACGGAAATGACCTTTGGCCCCACAATAGATGCATAGGCCCAGAGTTCTGTGCCTAGCACGTTCTTCGGGAGATAATTTAGTCCAGCCCAACTGCATAGGTTCCTCAGTAGGCAGGGGGGTGCTCCTCGGATCGAAGAGAAGGGACCGGGGGCTCAGGCTGCCTAAAGAATGGGGAGTGCTGGCGTCTTTTTTCCAGGGCCCTCTCCTGAAAGCGAATATCGATCTGGTTACACAAGGTGATGACACTGTCCAGATCAGCAGAAAGGGATCTTCCTGCTAATTCATCCTTCACTCTATCAGAGAGGCCATGTAAAAAGGTTGCAACTAGGGCCTCATTATTCCAGCTCAATTCAGCTGTGAGGATACGGAACTGAAGAGCATACTGTCCCACAGACGTGGACTCTTGACGGAGACGTAAAAGAGCGCTAGCCGCTGAGGAGACACGACTCAGTTCCTCGAAGATATTCTGAAAAAGTTTCAAGAAACGGCTGGATCATTCAGTTCCCACAGAGGGGTAGACCAAGCTAGCGCCTCGCCGGACAGGAGGGATATAATATATGCAACTTTCGCGCGATCGAACAGGAAGTTTTGGGGCTGAAGTTCAAAATGAATTGTGCACTGGCTAAGGAACCCCCTGCAATCCTTGGAGTCCCCAGAGAAACGGACCGGGGCTGGTAGTTGTAATGAATGTGTGGCTGCGACTGATGCGATAGGTGCAGCAGCAGATGGCGGTTGAAGTTGTTGAACTGGGGGTCCTAATGAGGCCTGAACCTGTTCAAAACGGGATGCCAAATCCTGAAGGAATCCCATCATCTGGGTCTGATGCGATTCTTGGGTCTCAAGTCTGCGAACTAAGCCCTGCAATGGATCGACTGCAGGAAGCGGCACGTCAGCCTGGTCCATGGCTGATCAAACTGTCAGGTCATCTTGAGGCGAGGTGACAGATGCACACCGTAGGGATCAGGAGTGCACTGCAAGGTTGTGGACCCTACGGCTGACTGCTGCGGATGGGAGACAGAACCCACTGGGGTTAGAGTGTAAGATTCCCTGGGACACAGAGTCTAAGAGCCAGCAGGTGTTCCCCAGCACCTCTAGTGGTGAGGATGGACTTGGCTGCAACTGGCTCCAGGTCGCGACCCCCAGGGTCCCCCAGCTCACACCCACAGTAGGCAACAGGAGGATAGGGATAGTGAGGGACAAAGCCAAGGTCGGGGCCACAAGCAGACAGGAATAGTCAGGGACACGCCAAAAGGTCAGGATCACAGGCAAACAGGGATAGTCAAGGACACGCCAAAGTCGGTAACAGAACAACAGAAGAGCACACGGCAGGTAACAGGAAGCTAACACACAAAGGTTGATCAGCAGGGTTGGCCTGCAGTGCACAGGTTAATATAGAGCTCCCTGATAGGAGCTAGGGTGGAGCCATGCCAGAGGATGGATTACAAAAGCAGACAGGTGAGGGTCGGCTGGTCTCTAGATGAACACATGGAAACAGGTAAGCAGACAAACTATTGCATAACCATGACACAGGCGTTCTACATGCATAAATTACACATCTCATTTCTCAACCACCTATTACACTTTTGAAGGCCCTGGAGCACCAGGACAATGTAAACGCCCACTAAATGACCCCATTTTGGAAAGCTAACACCCCAACGTATAATCTATGAGGCATAATGAGTCTTTTGCATGGTTCATTTTTTTTCAGAAGTTTTTGGAAACTGTGGAAAAAAAATTAAAACGCATTTTTTTATACAAAGTTGTCCATTTATAAGATATTTACAACACATAGCATGTACATAGCAAAACTGACACCCCAAAATACATTCTGCTATTCCTCCTGAGTATGGCGATACCACATGTGTGAGACTTTTACACAGCCTGGCCACATACAGAGGCCCAACATCCAAGTAGCACCGTCAGGTGTTCTAGGAGCATAAATTACACACATAAATTCCTGCTAACCTATCACATTGTTGAAGGCCCTTCATATTTCTAACACATAGCATGTACTGTACATACCAATTACAAACCAAAATACATTCTACTGAGCAAAGGGTAAAGAAAAGATTACCTGCGGTTTAGTAGTGCAGTGGTCCATAGAGGAGAGCATCGTTCCAGGCAGCAGGCAGGAACATGGACAGCGACAGAAAATCAGGCAGCAGGCAGGAATAGTCAGGTAGAGATGTTGTCAGCACAGCCAATGCATTGGTCCAGATAGCAGGCAGGGATGTGGTCAGCAGAAGCAAAAGGATCAAAGGATCGTCCATGCAGAAGGCAGGAATACTGTCCATAGTGCATGCAGCAGGCAGAGGTATGGTCAGCACAGCCAGAGTATTTGTCCAGGGAGCAGCCAGGACCATCAAGCTTAGGGCATTGGTGATGAAAGAATGGGGACAGGGGTAGAGGCTTCTCTCACCCAAATCGCTTTGAAGCCTCCGGACAACCAGACCCTGTTCTGAGAACACAAAAAACAAAACTGGTTTTCTGAACTCCGAACACTATTCTGGAGCCCCTCACATGTGAGACCCCTGTATAGCAGGGTAAAAGATCGATCCAAGGGCCAAGCAAAAACATGGTCAACAGGTCGAGGTCAGTGCTGGTAAAAGGCAGAAATAGACGGTAGGCAGAGGCATAGTCGATACAGTCCAGGGTCAGTTCACTTGAAAGGCAGAAACATGGCGGATAAACAATGCAGCCGGTAGGCAGAGGCATAGTCGAGAAACAGGCCAGGGTCAGTTCACATGGAAGACAATGATACGGTTGGTTGAGGCAGGGAAATATTCAGGAAGGAAATTGAAAATGGGGAAATGGAAGTATTAGGGGCTAATAGTTTTCCAGAGTGTGATATCGTCTGAAGCATTGTCCGATGCAAAGGCCAAGTTGGGAGGGACAGTTGGGACAATGGAAGCTGGTGTCTTTCCTAATTCCTCTTTTGGTGCACACCCGACATTTTTTTTGCCGTCGTCTTCCGGATTCTGATGGTGGAATGTGGTCTGGAAAATGACGCTCATGTAGTCTGCTGCCAGAATCTGAGCGAATGCTTTCGGGGGGGGGGGGGGGGATCTTGTTGGTAGATCAGGGAAGTGACAATGTCTTCAATATACTTTATGAAGGTGGTGGGTGTTTCTGTTGACTTTTAGTAGATGATAAAAGAATTTAAAAGGGCCAAATGAAAAAAGTAAATTGCGATTTTTTTGTACCAAAAAAGGGATTTTCTTGTTGATAGGGCTGCAACATCTGGTCATTTAAATCCACCCCCCCATGAATTTATTATACTCGCTGATCCAGGAAGGCTTGCAAACGGGACTGCGTCTTCTGTGAAGTTCCACCGAGGTGTCATCGTGGATGGTGGACATCCTGTACACGTCTTTCCTATCCCTCCACTTCACAGCCAACACTTTCTCATTCCTCAGGCTTGCTGATTCCCCCCATTTGAATGGTTGTGGCGACAAGACGCTGTGGAAAGACCTTTTCGTTTTTTCTTGTTGTACCACAGGCCAAAGTTTTTTTTAGGTACAGGTGGCGGAGAAGAGGCAGACTAGTGTAATAGTTATCCATATAAATATGATAACCCTTTTGGAGGAGTGGGAATGCCAACTCCCAAACTATTTTTCCACTTATTCCCATGTAGGATGGACACTCAGGGGGCTGGAGCTGGGAATCTTTGCCTTTATGAGTACACATAACCGGTGGCGCTTTCACAGAGCTTGTTCAGCTTCAAGCCATACCTCGCTCTCTTACTGGGGATATATTGCTTGATTCCCAGCCATCCTGTGAAATGCACCAGAGATTCGTCCACACATATATTTTTGTCAGGGACATAAAGTTCGGAAAACTAATTGGAAAAAAAAATTAATTAGGGGGCGAATTTTATACAGTTTGTCAAAGTTTGGGTGATTTCGGGGGGGATGGGGGGGGGGCACTGTGAGTTGTCACTAAAATGCAGGAAGTGCATTATAAGTTCGTATCGGGACCTGGACATGAATGAGGAGAAAACTGCCATATGATGGATGGGTTTGGTCGACCAATACTTATGAGTTTCATTTTTTTTTGTAAGCCCTGGGGTTGGCTGCAATGAATTGTTGGGCAAAAAAAGGTTGGTTTGGTCCATGATGCCTTGAACCAATTAGTCGGGGAAAAATAAATAAAAAAAATTAATTTCGGAAAAACCCGCTGTGTTGACCTGCACACCTGGCTGTGCTGTAAAAAGGGGGATCGTGGCTGACCCTGTGGTAGAAGGTAGCCACAATGGGTTTGCCAAGCCTTCTGGAAGCTGGTTTTGGGCCCTAATTATTTGGCATGCACTGGGCCTTTCCTCCTGGGGTCTAGCAGTACTTGTATCAGGCCTCTCCTCCTGGGGTCTACTGCATTTGGCACTGCTGGTAGCTGCCTGGTGCTCAGACCGTCTTCTTTTAGGACAGACTGCTTCCTCCTCCAATTCGGATCCCGGTGTGCTGCCTTCAGGGGGCTCATATTCCGAAGCAGAATCAGAACCAGAACTGAGCGGTGAGAGCTTCCCGTTGCTCTCATCGGTCAGGCTAAGTATTAGGTATGCCTCTTCTGTGGTGTACACCTTTCTGGACATAGTGTCTGTAGGTACTCTGGTGGCAGGTGGTGAGGTGGCGGGTACTCTGGTGGTACTCTGGCAGGTACTCTGGTGGCAGGTGGTGAGGTGGCTGGTACTCTGTTGGCAGGTGGTGAGGTGGCGGGTACTCTGGTGGCAGGTACTTTGGCAGTACTCTGGTTGGTACTCTAGTGGTGGGTACTCTGGTGGCGGGTACTCTGGCAGGGGGCAGGTACTCTGCTGGTGGGTACTCTGGTGGCAGGTACTCTGGTAGTACTCTGGCAGGTGGCGGGTACTCTGGTGGCAGGTACTCTGGTGGCAAGTACTCTGGTGGCAAGTACTCTGGTAGGTGGCGGGTACTCTGGTGGCCGGTACTCTGGTGGCGGGTACTCTGGTAGTACTCTAGCAGGTGGCGGGTACTCTGGTGGCAGGTACTCCGATGGCAGGTACTCTGGTGGCAGGTACTCTGGGGACAGGTACTCTGGGGACAGGTACTCTTTATTTAGGGGGGGGGCAATCTGGGCACAGTAAGGCAATTACTGGGGTACTGTAGTGGTAACTCACTGTTAGCTGATCTCCTCCTCACACTGGATCGGTGTGTGAAGAGAACCCAGCAACAGGAATTACTCACAGGTTTGTTTACATTTAGTGACAGGCTGTCATTGGGCACAGCCAGTCACTAAATAGACAATTTCATTGGCTTTTTACACTGATCGGGGCTGGGCTGTAGCTAGGGAAAAAGCTTCAGCCAGCCTCAGCCCCGATCACTACTCGTCTCCTCTCCGGGAGCGCGTACGTGCGCCGTGCACGTCGCTCCCAGATGTTGTTATGCAGCGCCGGCTTGTGACGGATCACAGCCGGTAAAGCTGGCCTGCCACTCGCCGCCACCGCTTCAATACCCCCCATCGGGGAATGGCTGTGTCCCTAGGGACACACCGGATCGCCGCTCTTCGGGGCCCCCGGGGGCCCCCGGGGGCCCGCAGTAGCGGCAGAAAGCCGAGGACGTCATGTGACGACCACCCAGGATGGGAGATCCCATCTGTGGCTGTCATTTGACTATGGCTGGGTATTGAAGTGGTTAAAATACATGCACCTGGATAGTCCTCCACCACAGAATTTTTACTGAATTTCACATTCTCTGCTTTAAATAAAGCCCTATACTACTTACTGTTTTTCTATTCCAGTATTTTCCATTTTATGGATTCCTTCATGTGTTCCTTGCTATTACATAAGAAATAAATATGAGATTCATACAAATGTGCCAACAAATTTATATCAATTTGGCTTCCACTCTTCAAAATGATTAACTATTAATTAAGTTTCAGAAAAAAATAAATTTGGTACCAATGGTACCAATGAAAAATATTAAATCAAATTGATATTACGAATTTCATAATTTTATTTAACCACTTGCTTACTGGGCACTTAAACCCCCCTCAGTCCCAGACCAATTTTCAGCTTTCAGCGCTGATGCACTTTGAATGACAATTGCGCGGGCATACAACACTGTACCCAAATTAAATTTTTATCATTTTTTCCCACAAATAGAGCTTTCTTTTGGTGGTATTTAGTTACAGCTCGGAGTTTTATATTTTGCTAAACAAACAAAAAAAGATGCAAAAAAAAATAAAAATAAAATCATGTTTTAATAGTTTGTTATAAAATTTTGCAAACGGGTCATTTTTCTCCTTCATTGAACTGCGCTGATTAGGCGGCACTGATAGGCTGCACTGGTGGGCACTGATGGGCTGCATTGGTGGGCACTGATAGGCTGCATTGGTGGGCACTGATAGGCTGCACTGGTGGGCACTGATAGGCATAGTTAAGGCGGCACCGATGGGCACAGATAAGGTGGCACTGATGGGCAAAGATGGGCACAGATAAGATGGCACGGATGGGTGGCACGGATGGGTGGCACGGATGGGCACTGATAGGTACCACTGATAGATGGGACAGATGGGCACTGATAGGTGGCACTGATAGGTGGCTCTGATAGGTGGCACTGCTGGGCACTGATGGGCGGCACTGCTGGGCACTGGTAGATGACACTGATGGGCACGGATATGTGGCACTGGGGTGCAGCACCTTTGAGGCAGATTGTGGGCACTGTGGGTGGCACTGTGGGTGGCACTGTGGGTGGCACTGTGGGTGGCACTGCTGGGTGGCACTGTGGGCACTGCTGGGTGGCACTGTGGGCACTGCTGGGTGGCACTATGGGCACTGCTGGGTGGCACTGACGGGGGCACTTACTTTTAATAAGTGTGGCACTGCAGGGGGCAGGTGGGCACTGGCAGGGGGCAGGTGGGAGCTAGCAGGGCTGGCCGTGATCGGGACTGATGTCCCGATCACGGCCGCCGGTGATCGGCTTTTTTTTTTTAGGAATAATAGCTGATTACCGGCTCCGTTATATCACATGATCAGCTGTCATTGTCTGACAGCTGATCACGTGATAAGGGGTCGGGATCGACCCCTTGCACGGATCGGTGATCAGGCGAGTCTCATGGACTCGCCGATCACAGAGTGTGCCGCGCGTGCCCCTCAGGGGGCGCGCAGGGCGCTCGTACACGGGACTACGTCTATTGACGTCGTCCCGGAAAAGGAGATCCGCGCTGTAGCCGTCATTTGGCTATAGCGCGGATCTCAAGTGGTTAAACAAATGTGGTTAAAAAATTAATAAAGTTTAAAACCAGAACATGAAAAGTCATGAGGTCACAACTCACAATACAAAAGTTGATTGCCTCTACATGTTTCGCCATAATCATGGCTTCATCTGGAGCTTTTGTAGGACCTTTATACAATGTCACTAAAAGAAATAGACAATACATTTTAATAAATACAAATGTAGCGCCGGCTCTTGAAGCGCACACGCTATGTGTTTTGAAATTTAGCGTTACACCTGAACTGCAGTTTGGTTTGGGTGTAATTATTCAAAATTTTGACCTCAGCATCAGTCTGACTGGACTATAGGGTGTTCAGCCTGGCCATAGGGGGTGCTGTCTCTTCTGGCAGGCATGGAAACACAGTCTGGTTGGGTGCTTTAAGGTTACTTTCTCTCGGAGACAGTCCAGTGGGAGCGTCTCTCTTGCTGTGCTTTCTGGAAGAGGGTACTTAAGATGCGGATGTCACGTGGTTCAGGGTTCCAGTCCAGAAGTATATTCTGACTCCATGGTCCTGGTCCTCCTGGCCAGGACGCCTATGGCCTGGGGTGCGGATCCACCTGACTTTGTCTCGAGGCTGGCTAGGCCGAGGCAAGGAAACTATGGAAAGGATTCGGAGGTGGTCTCGTGCCATCTCAGGTTGTGGAGAGGTCCAACAACTTTGTAGTTATCTAGTGGAGGACTTTTAATAAGAAGGCCACGCAAGGGTTGGCTTCTTGGCAAGAGCCTGGTAAAGCTGGTGAATCTTATTTTGAGCGGTATCGATGGACCGGATGCAAGATACTGGTACCACATGAGTGTTCTACAAGTTTTCGAGTTTCCTTCTACATGTTCTACAACAAAGTCTGTGGCAGAGACTTATTCCTGATTTGAGCACCCTGTTGGCCGCTAGGCCTTGTGAGAGAGGGACTATCCAGTATCCAACTAGAGTGAACATCCAGATGTGAATGGCTATTCTCTGCATTTATTCAAAGTAAGAAAGTTTTTTATTACTAACTTTGATACTAAGAGTACCTGAACTTTTCACCTAACCCTCTGATCCTACACTAGAGACTGTTAACTACGTTTTAGCAAATAAAAATCCCTTTAAGCAGATCTGTCATCAGTCTCTTAAGTTTCTGGGCCATCTACCACGGGAAACCCCTAGACACCAGGAGCGAGTGAGAGAAGGTAACGGTAAGCCCATTAAAACCAGCCACTCCTTCGGGGGTAAGTGCTACACAAAGAAAAAAGAAAAAAGGGGTTGAAACAGAAGGAGAAGACACTAGTACAGAGACCCAGAGGGTTCTGTCAAATTTACAATTCATATATTTATATGGTTACAATGATATATAAACTGTCTAAAGGATGTACTCTTATTGCAAATGTGATCAAGGTTCCAAAGGACCCTCAAGGCCCGCCAAATGGTCCAATGAGGTATCAGTGCACCATAAAGGGGGGACAGTAGCCCTAAATTGACACCTGCAAATGCATATATTTGTATAAGCTAGTCGACCACCTTGTTATCACTTGAGCTAATTGTTTGACCATAATATAGTCCAACTTAGACCTACTCTGTTGTGATAAGAGGTCAAGGAATTCAGAGGCTGATACTTATATGACTCCTAAAATGTATACTTCATATGGTAGTAAGCTTTAGAGGGGCCGTACCATCTAAGGAAACACATAAATCATCACAGAACATTTCCTGTAAATGTAAGATTTTTCTAGAAATATATAATACAAAATTTTGCAGGCCCCTCTTACCTAAACACTTCCTTCATTGAAGATAACCATATTCCTTTCCCTAGTATCAATGTGATACCATTGAACCAGGGAAGATCCATATTAATTAATCTATCCCAAGCACTGATCTCAAAACGAGGGAGAGAAAAAACAACAATGAAGACACCCACAAAAACTCCCTTATCTCACTAATCAGACGCCCACTCAATGTCAAGATAATGGATCCAGACAATGGATCAAAATTCGGATATGTCAACAACAATTAGGCAATACTTTATCAATATCAGTATTGCCTGAGTTTAGGGTATATTCTAGGGGTGGGTACCATCATCCATATATTATAGAAATAGGTGCCTGGAGTCACCCCAGAAGTGCCCCTGGAAAGCGAGAAAAGGGTTTGGACTATCTCGGTACCTCAAGAACATAGACAACATTATGTATAATTTGTGTGAAAACAGTTTAATACTATATAGAGTATAAAAATATGGTGTAACTAAACCAGATTGACAGAATTAACACAGTTGATAGTAACAGCCTTATTTGCTGCTTCAAACAATTGTACTAACAATAGAATGAAAATGACCCCCAAGGTTGAGGTAGGGTGTAAAGTATGATGCGACTTGTCAAGTGTTCTTTACTAGTTTCACAGCAAAAGCTGATTCTTCAGAAGGAGCCAGTTATAAGCATCTAGTAAAATAAATTGCAATTGTACTTACAAACTTAAACCATCCTTAAAGAGGAGCTGCACCTAAAAAAAAAATATTAAAAGCCAGCAGCTACTAATATTGCAGCTGCTGACTTTTAATAAAATCACACTTACCTGTCCCAGGTTCCAGCGATGTCGGCGGCAGATGACGAGCGATCGCTCGTCTCGCTGCTGCCACCGCCGCCATCCTCTGTCAGGGAATCGGGAAGTTAAGCATGACGGCTTCACTGCCCGGTTCCCTACTGCGCATGCGCGAGTCGCGCTGCGCGTCTCTTATGGTCCCCCGCTGTGTCTCTGGGAACTGTGTGTTTCCCAGAACACAACGGGGGGGGGGGCGGAGCGTCTGCGGGGGTCTGCGGCGGTCTGGCCGGAAGTGGGTGCAGTTACCTGGATTATCCAGGTAACTGCACCCCCCTCCCCCCTGAAAGGTGCCGATTGTGGCACCGGAGGGGGGGAGGGATAAGATTAGCGGAACTTCCCCTTTAGGGTGAAGAACCGCTTTAATGATGTTGATACATATTTCAAAACAATGAGAATTATTTTCTTTAATATTGTATACATTCAATTTCAATTCTGAGAAGGGTACAAAAACACTGCTTACCTAGACAGTATGGAAGCTGGGGCAATGTGGCAGCATTTGCAGAGGCACCCGAAGGCAGATGTGCCCCACGGCAGACGAGGGAGGCATCTAGGACCACTGAATATTAAATATTGTATTATTTAAATATTATAGCTCAGCTTCTGACGTTCATCTATAAAATGTGTGTGGTACAACCAGATAGACCGAGTAGAAAGAATAAGCAAAAAGTGTAGGGGGCAAGGACATAAAGGGGGAAGAAGAAGGGCGGGGGGTAGAGTAAGGGGACCAGGGATAGAGAGAAGGGGCACGGGAAGAGGGAAGGAGAGAAAGAGGCAAAGGGGGAAGGAAGGAGGAAAGGGAAGGAAAGGAGGGAAAGAGGGGGAACAGAGGAATGGGGGAAGGGGGGGAATAATTGGTGGGGGGAAGGAAAAAGCAGGGAAGGGGGGGAGAGGGGAAAAGGGAAAGAATAGAAAGAGGAGTGTAGGTTTGGTATTTTAGAATAGACAATAGAGCTAGTTTAGAATGAAACATTTGTAGAGCTGAAATAATTAGAGTGTAAGTATATTAGATTACCAACCTTTCAGGTCAGAAGATCCAGTGTGGCACCCCGAGATTAGGGAAAAAGGAATAATGTTGTTAGTGTGTTCTTAAGCAGTCTATAGTAGGTAAATGCAGCGAAAGACAGCTCCACCTGATAAATAATTGTAATCAAACTAGTTAAGAGTCAATAGGAAAGAAGGGAAGGTAGGTTGAATTTGTTATGCCGCATCTACAGAGCAGTACATGTCCATGACAATGTGTCCATCCCCGATGCCAGACCCGGCACTCAGTACATAGTTGGCTTGGGGTTGGTATGTATGCAAATGTAATGCTCTATAATATCCGATGACTCACTGTGTGTCTCTTGTTTCCATGTGTTTCTTCTTGCTAGGGGCCACTCTCGGCGTCCCTTTGTGCCTCCAACCCAGCTGACATTCGTTAGCTGGCTAGCGCCGACAGATAACTGGGTCCGACTCTCCTCACTGCGTGTCCGCAAACCTTATAATGAACGTGGCTGGCAGCCATCATCCTGGTGGGAATGAATCATAGCTCTTATAAGGGCTCTTTTTTTCCCTGGAGAGGCGCATGCCCGCTGCTGGGGGAGCTAAACCTCAAACTGTCACATGCCTCAGTCAATCTAGGAGCAGTGCAGATTACAATAACATAACAGTTTTGTAACATTGAATAAATGTAGGGTAGGGGACGGTCTGGTTATTAATTTAACCCTGACCATCCTGCTAGCCTTGTTACAACAGATATACATTAAGTTGTAAT
The DNA here is from genome assembly GCF_037356315.1 of Lithobates pipiens. Lineage (NCBI taxonomy): Eukaryota > Metazoa > Chordata > Amphibia > Anura > Ranidae > Lithobates > Lithobates pipiens. The sequence continues at coordinate 273,332,091 of NW_027507748.1, read as the reverse complement.
ATTACTTGATTTTGATTCAGTATTAGAATAATAGAGACAGGGGAATTCTGGGAGAGGGCCTTTGTGCTCTCATTCCCAGAGCCCTCCTCATATAGGAGCATTCGATCTTGCAGAGCCCTAAACTCCTGCACTGAGAAGTGTTTGGTCCTTTCGGCCAGTTCTTTTTCTAGATTTAGCTGTTGTCTATCTTTGTTGAATATGAAGTTAAAGGTTAGATTTCAGGTGTCAGTGTTACTTCCACGGAGGGCCTGATCCTTCACTGAGTACACAAATATGTTCCATAGTTTCCAGTTTTTGGAGTATTTGTCTTGTCTGTGTTGGGCTGTGAGGATAAGGTCCACCATTTTGTTTATGTTGGCTACCTTTCTGAGCCACACATCAATGGTCGGTGGGTGTGGGGATTTCCAGTAGAGGGGGATGCATGCTTTGGTAGCGTCAAGAAGATGGTGGATTATGGACTTCTTATAGACTTTTTTGAGTGTCTAGGCGGGAGGAAGAACGTGGGGTCTTCCAGGATAGTTTGTCCTGTAAATTTCTGTACTATTAGTCAAATATTTCTCCAGTATTCTGTAATCTTAGGACATGTCCAAAAGATGTGTAGGAGAGTTCCTCATTCCCTCTGGCATCGCCAGCAGAGATTGGATGTTTCGGGAAAAAATGTATGTACTAACAATGGGGTTCTATGCCACCTTGACATCATTTTATAGTTGGTTTCTTATTTTGGTACAGATGGAGGATTTGTGTGTAAATTTGAGGATTCACTGTTGTTGGCTAGGGCTGAACTGGTGGTTTAACTCTCGTTCTCAACCTGTTAGGTCCCGGGTGTAATTAACATGTTGTAGGTGAGAGAGAGTGTGTGTGTGGTAAAACTCCAGTCTCTGTGCAGTATTCTTCTAATGTCATGAGGGTTTGGTTGGGGACATTAGGGGGTGGTATGGATCGTAGGTAATGGCTAAGTTGAAGTGCTCTTAGGAAATCCAGGCGGAATGGGCCTGTAGGGTCTAAAAGTTCCACTATGGTCTTCTAGCGTCCCTTTTACTAAGGTGGGAGGCCTGGAAGAGGCCTGAGCTGCTTAAATCTCGAAGGGATACATCTTCAAGTCCCGGCTCAAACAGGGGATTAACCAGTATAGGGTATAAGGGTGAGTTCTGGGGGGAGAGGCAGGCTTGTGAGATGAGATGTGCACAAATTTATGTGATAGGGACGATCTAGGATGACATTTAATATTCGTGGGGAGTGATGTGTAGCACCAGGGGGCTCTATAGAAGGGGGACATTACTTTGGGCCTGTTCCAGTTGGGGCCATATTTTGGTTTACCGGTGTCTACACTAGTCTATTAGCCTGCTTAGGTGGGTTGCATGATAATAAGTGTAGATGTCTGGCATTGCTAAACCTCCGTGTATTTTAGGGAGGACAAGTATTTTCTTGTTTTCTTGTTGAGTCAAGGTCTTTGTTTGGCCCAGATCAATTCTGTAAAAGCTACTTTGCAGTGTTTTTTGCTGGTGTTTGTTTAACCACTTACCCGCTGGGCACTTAAACTCCCTTCCTAGCCAGACCAATTTTCAGTTTTTGGTGCACATTTTGAATGACAATTATTCAGTCATGCAACACTGAACCTATATGAAATTTTTGTCCCTTTTTCACACAAATAGAGCTTTCTTTTGGTGGTATTTAATCATAACTGTGTTTTTTATTTTTTGCGCTGAAAAAGAAAAAAGACCGAAAATTCTGTAAAAAAAATAATTTTTCTTTGTTTCTGTTATAAAAGTTTGCAAATTTGTAATTTTTCTTCATATATTTTGGCCAAAATTTATACCGCTACATATTTTTGAAGAAAATAACCCAAATCGATGTATATTATTTGGTCTTTGTGAAAGTTGTAGAGTCCACAAGCTATGGTGGCAAGATCCGAAAATTGATCACACCTGATGTACTTGGGACCCTAACAAGCCAGGAAAGTACAAATACCCTACAAATGACTCCTTTTTGGAAAGTAAGGTATTTAGTAAGAGGCATGGTGATTTTTTTGAAGTTGTTGTTTTTTCCCACGATTCTTTGCAAAATCAAGATTTCTTTTCTTTTTTTCCCAAAATTGTTATATTACCAGGTTATTTCTCAAACACAGCATATGCACAGCACAAATTACACCCCAAAACACATTCTGCTACTCCTCCTGAGTACGGCGATACCACATGTGTGAGAATTTTACACAGCGTGGCCACATACAGAGGCCCAACATGCAGGGAGTAGGGATGAGCTTCGTGTTCGAAGTGGAACCCATGTTGGACTCGAACAGCGGCTGAATTGCGAACGTTATGGGCCATTCGCGCCAAATTCGAGTGGCGCGCCACATTCCATAATTCACTATGGCATCGCAGTGCATTGCTGGCTGATGATTGGCCAAGCATGCACTATGACCCGCATGCTTGGCCAATCACAGCGCTGTCTGTCTAGCGAGCCGTAATTGGCCAAAGCCATGGTGGCTTTGGCCAATTATGGCTCAGGGGGTTTAGTACATGCCCCACACTATATAATGCCGCGTACACACGAGCGGATTGTATGGCGTACTTAGTCCGTCATACAATCCGATGGACAGTCCGTCGTACTTTCCACTGAACGGACTTGACCACACACGGATACACAAACAGTCCGTCGAAAGCTTGCGCGATGACGTGTACAGCACGTACGACGGGACTAGAAATAGGAAGTCCAAGACACAGCAAAGCACCCTTCCGCCGTGTAAATCCTTTCTGGGCATGCGCCATTCTTAGTCCGTCGAACTAGCATACTGACGACCGTATTGTCCGCTGAAACCAAAGTACGACGGACAGAATTTTGAAAAAAACGAAATACTTAGTACTCCGGACTGCACGCTGAAAAAGTCCGCTGAAGCCCACACACGAGCGGATTGTCCGCTGAAATGTGTTTCGACGGACTAAGTACGCCATACAATCCGCCCGTGTGTACGTGGCATAAGGCCGCCTGGAAATTGGCCTTGTGTAGTGTGTTCCGGCATGGTGATAGAGAGAGAGAGATAGACAGTGTCATTTCATTTCATTTGAGTTAGATAGAGCAGGCAGGAGGTTAGTCAGTTAGCTGCAGTCAGTGGCTAGACTCATCCTGTGCACTGTATCCTTTGCACAGTGTGCACTTTAAGCTACCCCAATTGCTGGCCTTCTGCTGATCCTAGCCACAGGCAGCTGTAGTAATTACAGTTGGGGTATTGTGTCATCTGCACAGTGTGCACCTAAAGCTACCCCAATTGCTGGTGTTCTGTTGATCCTATCCGCAGGCAGCTGTAGTAATTACAGTTGGTGTATTGTGTCATCTGCACAGTGTACACCTAAAGCTACCCCAATTGCTGGTGTTCTGTTGATCCTATCCGCAGGCAGCTGTAGTAATTACAGTTGGTGTATTGTGTTATCTACACAGTTTGCACCGAAAGCTACCCCAATTGCTGGTGTTCTGCTGATCCTATCCACAGGCAGCTGTAGTAATTACAGTTGGTGGATTGTGTCATCTGCACAGTGTGCACCTAAAGTTACCCCAATTACTGGTGTTCTTCTGATCCTATACCACATCAGGCAGCTGTAGTAATTACAGTAGGTGTACTGTATACTCGGCACAGTGTGCACTTAAAGCTATCCCAATTGCTGGTGTTCTGCTGATCCTATACCACAGGTAGCTGCAGTAATTACAGTTGGTGTACTGTATACTCTGCATAGTATGCCCTTAAAGCTACCCCAATTTCTGGTGTTCTTCTGATTCTATACCATAGGCAGGCAGCTGCAGTAATTACAGTTGGTGTATGTGTACTCTGCACAGTGGGCACTTAAAGCTACCCCAATTGCTGGTGTTTTCATACTTATAATACTATAGGTAGGCAGTTGTTTCTGCTAGCTGCAGTATAATCAGCATATACATCCCAGCTTTGTGCAGCTACATCTCCCTGCAGGCCATTAGTATGTCTGGAAGGCCAACAAGGAGAGGCAGACAGTCACGAGCCAATAAAAGAGGACAAGCAGGCTCTGTGTCTAGAGGCAACAGTGTTGGTCGTGGACACCTGGATGCACATCTCATCAGCACATGGCCATGGGACACGCTTGTCCTTTTTTTCAGCAGCTGGACGCATTGAGCCGCAACATGCCGAAGACTTGGTAGAGTGGATGACCAAGCCATCCTCACCCTCTCTCACCCAGGCTCAGAGTACTTTGGCAAAGAAGCTGCCAATGTGGGCTCTTCTCTCGGCTCAATGGCATCAGTCACTTCTTCCCTAGCCCCACCATGTCCTCCTGGGGAGTCCCCCGAACTGTTTGACCACAGTGTTGGGTACATGCTCCAGGATGATACCCAGCTAGAGGAAGGCAGTAACGTGAGCCCAGAGAGAGGGGATACCCAAGAAGGACAGCAATCTGGCAGTCATGTTCCCCCAGCTGCAGCATACGGCCAGGTTTGCTCCAGTGATGGGAAGGGAGGGGATGATGAGGTCACTGACTCCACATGGGTGCCGAGAGGAGGAGGAGGCACATCTCCAACGAGGCAGGATGCCCTCCAGGGGCCAGCTTAAGGGCATCACACTGCAGAGCTCCGCATGTGCTGCGCGATATTCCAAAAGTTCTTTGGTGTGGACCTTTTTTGAGACAAGTGCATCAGATCGCACTGCTGCTATTTGCAACATATATCTCAAGCGTATCTCACGTGGCCAAAACATCAGCCACTTGAGCACCACATGCTTGACCAGATATATGTTGACCTGCCATGCAGTTCGTTGGCAAGCGTACCTAAAAGACTCACACCAAAGAACAAAGCGGACCTCTCCTTACTCCTCATCAGCTGGGATCTCCAACCCCACTTTACCTTCAGTCCTCTCTGTTACCTTCACTGAGAGGAATGAAGGTGTAGAATTAGGTGTATCACAGCCAAGTACTTGCGGGCAATCTGCTATTGGTACACCAATGTCCGATTGCACCAGGCAAATTTCCCTGCCCCAGCTGCTGCACCGCCGAAAGAAGTTCACTCCCAGCCATTCACATGCCCAGTGGTTGAATGCTTGCTTGGCTAAATTGCTAGCACTTCAACTGCTGCCTTTTCAGTTGGTAGACTCTGCCCCCTTCTGTGAGTTTGTGGAATGTGTCGTTCCTCAGTGGCAGGTTCCCAAACACCACTTTTTCACATGGAAGGCGATTTTGGCTCTCTACCGCATGTGGAAGGCAATGTCTTGGCCTCGCTGGACAGGGTGGTCAGTGGTAAGGTGCATATTACCGCTGACTCATGGTCAGGGACATTACCCATCTTTCACGGCGAATTGGGTGACTCTGCTGGCAGCTGGGAAGGATGCAGGACAAGGTGCAGTAGTGTTGGAGGTTGTTCCACCACCATGCCTCCAAAATGCTACTACTGGTGATTCTGACACACCTCTCTCCTCCACTCCCTCCTCTTCTTCTTCCTCCATGGCCTCTTCCTGTACTTTGTCCTCGGTACCAGCGTTCAAGGGGCTACACAAGTATGCAGGCAAAAAGATGCCATGCAGTTCTTGTGCTGGTGTACTTATGGGACAGGAGCCACACTGGGGCAGATATTCTGTCAGCTCTGCAGGGAAAGGCTGAGAGGTGGTTGATGCCATGCCAACTTAAGCCAGGAATGGTGGTTTGCGACAATGGCACCAACCTCCTCTCCACCCTCCGACAGGAACAACTGACCCATGTGCCCTGTATGGCTCACATTTTTAACTTGGTGGTGTAGTGGTTCTTGGGCAGGTACCTGGGCTTACAGGATGTCCTGAGGCAGGCCAGGAAAGTCTGTGTGCATTTCCGCCCATCATATAATGCCAGTGGTCATCTGGCTGGCTTTTTTTTCCCCATGCTAGCGGGCCATGACCAGGGATGCATGCACTGTCCTGTCACCATTTGAAGAGGCCACGAGGATAGTGAGCAGTGACATTGCATACATTAGTGACATTGTCCCTGATTGTACCTATTGTACCATTGTACCTGCTGGCGCACACGCTGCGTGGAATAATGGACAGAGCATTTGGGGCAGAACAGATGCAGGAAGAGGAGCACTTCCTTACCTCTGAAGGCCCCCTTTATCCAGACAGTGTTCCTGCTGGCCCGCTGATCACTCAGGAAGAAGACGAGGAGGAGGAGGAAGAGGAGGATTGTATCAGCATGGAGGTGGAGCCTGGCACTCAGCATCAGCAGCAGTCTTTAAAGGATCATTTACAGTCCCAAGAAACACATGGACTTGTACGCGGCTAGGAAGAGGTGGCTGCAGATCATGTCGTCCTTAGTGACCCAGAGGACTCCAGACCAAATGCCTCAGCTAACCTACGCTGCATGGCCTCTCTTATCCTGCAAAGCCTGTGGAAGGATCCTCGTATTCGTTGGATCAATGAGAGGGATCATTACTGGCTATCAACCCTTCTTGATCCACGTTACAAAGGTAAGGTTGCGGACCTTATCTTGTTATCGTAGAGGGAGCAGAGGATGAAACATCTTTGGAAGGCCTTGCAGAAAGGTCTGTGCAATGTGTTCCCAGGGACTGGGAGGTTACAAATTTCTGGTCCTGGACAACGTGTTGCTGAGGCTTCAGTCAGTCACAGAAGGAGCGGAGGAGAAGGTGGCCGTCCGACCGATGCATTTAGGCAATTTTTTAGCCCGCAGCCCCAAGGTATGATCGGTTCCAGCAACCATCGCCAGCTTCTGATTTACATGGTGCAGGAATACCTAGGGGCAAGATCAGACTTGGACACCTTTCCTACTGAAAATCCTCTGGGTTACTGGGTCTTGAGGATGGATTACTGGCCAGAGCTTGCACAGTATGCAATTGAGCTCCTGACCTGTCTTGCATCCAGCGTTCTTTTGGAATGCACATTCAGTGCTTCTGGAGGCTTTGTAACTGATCACAGGGTGCGCCTGTCCACCGACTCGGTTGATCAACTTACCTTCATAAAAATTAATCAGTCTTGGATCACCACCAGCTACAAAGTACCTGATGCTGATGTAACCAAATATTTTTTTTAAATGCCAGATCCCTTCAAGACTGCCTATGCTGATGCTGAGTGACTATCCTGTTATGCTGAGTGACTAACCCCTTCCTCCTCAATGATCATGCTGATAGCTTGTAAGAACATTTTTGGTTCTGGGAACCACCACCAGTGGCTAAGGCCCAATTTTTCAGCCCCTGTTTAACAGGGGCTTGTAATTACAATTTTTAATGCAATACTGTGCAGCAGGGCTCATTCCTGCACTCCAACTAGAGTATCTGTGAGGGGTTGCTATGTTGAGGCACCAGCACCAGTGCCTAAGGCCCAATTTTTACACCCCAATTTTTTAACATGGGGCGTGCAATTACAATTTTTGATTAAATACTTTGCAGCAGGGCTCATTCCTGCACTCCAACTAGAGTATCTGTGAGGGGTTAATTAGAAATCAAACAGATGGTGTTGCGCTACCTGAACTAAATATAATTAAAGTGTCTTATACTAGAAAAATAAATTCTATCTAAAAACCAGCTACCCTATCTTAAATGCAAATTAAGGTGCCTAGTGCTTTGTTGATAGTATTAAATGGGTGACATATTTATAACAGCAAGAGAGAGAAAAATAAAAATAAAAAAATAAATTAAATTTTATCTTGCTCCACCAAGTTGATCCAAAAAACAAAGAGTATCCAATGTGTTATAAAACATAAATTCCAGAAATCATGTGTTATATATAAACATAAATAACTTCAAGTAGAAGGAAAAAATATTCCATAAAGTAAAAAATATCTTATATTAAGACGTGCAATTCATTATGTATACTTAAACACAAAAAGTTTGTAAAATACAATCTTTAGTGAAATTAAATAAAGTGACCAGTGATTGTTAATTCCGTAATCTTCTTAATAGATAAAAAAAAAATATATATATATATATAAGTAAATAAAACAGTCTATATGTGAACTGGAAAAAAGTGCTCAGTGACTTATTCAGTGCTTCTCAAAAAACAGGTGCCAGCAATCGTGTTTTGTGATTCCTGTGTCTCCAGTATACACGGCACACCAGGTAGAATGGCCCCTTACCTTACTGCTGTAAGGTAAACAGCAAATCAAGCAGTCAGAAAAAGGGGGGTCCAGGGATTCTATCCCAATTCCTAGCCGATGGATATTGGCCCCCTCAATTAGGTTTTTTCCTCAGATAGTTTCCATATGGATCTTTGACTTCAATGTAACTCCCAGAGGTCTCATAGGAAAGAAAGAGGTATACTCCGATGGTGAAGTACAATCGTATATTTTATTGTAAAGATATATAAAAAAGAGGTACTCACAAACATGTAGTAAAATACAGCTTAAAAACGAACGAGCGTTCCGCTCGTGTTTGCGAACGTCACTTCCGGTATCCTTGTTCCGACGCGTATCGTCACTAGTCACGTGACTTCATCAGGGAATCTGTGAGGGGTTGCAGCACCAGCACCAGTGCCTAAGGCACAATTTTTCAGCCCCTGTTTAACAGGGCCATGTAATTACAATTTTTGATGCAATATTTTGCAGGAAGGTTCGTTGCTGCGCTCAACTACATTATCTGTGAGTGGCTGCAGTGTTGTGGCAACAGAGCCTAAGGCCCAATTTTTAATGCAATACTTTGCAGCAGGGCTCATTCCTGCGCTCCAACTAGAGTTTCTGTCAGGTGTTGCAGTGTTGTGGCACCAGTGCCTAAGGCCCAATTTTTCTGCCCCTGTTCAACAGGGACATGTAATTACAATTCTTGATCTAATATTTCACAGCAGGGCCCATTCCTGCATCCACCAAGAGTAACTGAGGGCTTACAGTGTTGTGGCAACACCACCACCACCACCAAAGGCCCAATTTTTCTACCACTGTTCAACAATGGCATGTAATTACAATTCTTGATATAATAGTTCACAGCAGGGCATTCCAGCGCCCACCAAGAATAACTGTGAGGGCTTACAGTTTTGTGGGAACACCAGCACCCTAGGCCCAAACTTCTGCAGAGCATATAGGGCAGGTCCCTACTTTCAAACAACCAACTTTCAAACGTCTCCTACTTGCAAAGGGAAGGAGACAACAGGAAGTGAGATTAAATCTACCCCTAGGAAGGGAAATTCCCTCCTGTAAGAGTTGATATGGGAAAAACGTGTCTCCTCTCCAATCCTTGTTTCACTAAAAAACCCAAATTTTCTAAAAACATTTGTCATTGGGACAGACAGTGAGGTGAAATAGGTGAAATCTTCTGAAAAGGTGCACAGACAGTAAAAAAAAAAAAAATGTTACAGTAGTGATAATGCTTCCCTATATTTTCCAAAAAGCTTAAAAACTGTTTTTTGACTGGAGCTTCACTTTAAAAATATACCAGTTCAAAATTACAAACAGATTCTACTTAACAACAAACCTACAGTTCCTGTTTTGTTTGCACCACCTGTATACTGCTGTCCAGAATATATAGGGCCTGGGGGCCCCACACCTTTCCTTTTTTTTTTTTTTTGGGTGCAGGGTTCCCCTTAATATCCATAGAAGACCCAAAGGGCCTTGTAATGGACTGGGGAGTACTCATGCCGTTTGTCTCACTGATTTTCTTCCATATTGCAAGGACCAGACATTACATTAAAGGGGTGTTGTCATCTGAGGACATCTACGTCCGTTATTTGGATTCACCTATGAACTTTTCTTAGATTGGACTCTTTTTCTTTTTGTCACTTTACACAGCATTTGAGGTTTTATTGCTCAATTGTATTATTGTTTATATATTTAACTTTATTTAGTATTTTATCTCATGTTAGAGGGATTGGCGCAGCCTTACATATATTTTGTTGCTGTTGGGTGCTATATCGCATTTATTGCTGCTGCCTATTTTGTTAGTTTGTTAATTTCACATTGTTTTTCCTAGCGCGGTTTATACTTTTTCTATTTTGTGTTGTTCTGATATTTTTACTGCTGCTGGGTTCTATTAATCTTCACTGGTTATTTTCACATATTCACTATGGATATTTTTGACTTTAGAGCCACTAAAGTGGTCAACATTGAGGGAGTGTTTGAACTCTATAGAGATGATGAGGATGATTTGGGAGGAAGTTTCATGAGACTGAAAAATCTCATGATTACCGAAAATCACACCAAATGGGATATAGCCTACCTTGAAACCTACATTAAATTTGCTATGGTTCCGAGGAGCTTAAGGTGGGGGGTAGCTCCCCAGAAAGGGGACACCAACCTGGAGGAGTGGTTTAATTATTTTAATGAGGCAGGTGTCTCCTTTTTGAGATTTTTGGTCAATAGGAAAATCTCCAAGCTATCTAAATTGGATGATGAAATTAAAGAAATCCAAAACAAGCTATCTTCTGTGAGAGGAAGTATAGACTATCAAGAAAAATCGCAGAACCTTTTAAAAATTCTTGAGAAGGAGGATAGAGACCAAAGGGTCAAAAAGAAGAAAAAATACAATAGGGATCTAGCTGATTATAATAATCGTATTGTCTTTGAGTGGCAAAGGAAACTGCTGGAAGTGGCCTCTACACAAGAAGGTATGGAAGTAAGTTCTATACAAACAGCAGGTCCTACTGTTGAGTCAACTTCACAACCAGGGCCTCTTGTACAACCTTCTAATCAGAAGCGTCTCCCACCTATTAATAAGGTTCAGACCAATACAACAAACCACACATACCCTTCCCCTCGGAGAGGACGTGGTAGCAATAGGGGTATCACTCCCTCGAGGGGTCAATTCAAATCTGTTGGCACCACGAGACCATTTAACGGTCATGGTAATGGGAATGTTAATTATACACTCCCTCACAATAATTACTATCCACCCCGTGGTAGGGGGTGGGTACAACATTCTAACATGAGAGGAAGAGGCCCCCCAATTAATCATTATGATGGGTGGAATCCACATGGTAGCAGCAATTGGGATTATAATTCTTTCCCATACGACAACATGGGAGGATACTCTGAGTGGGATTATGGGATACCTACGGGTAACTCTTTTTTTCCATTAAGGGATCTTAATGCTCCCATGGGGGACGGCCACTCACAGGCCTCCTTTGGCTACCCACAAACTTCCTTTGCCCCAGTTCAAGAACCTCTGAGAACTAGACCTTATCGGGCTCCCACTGCTGAACAGCCTATTGAGGGTTCTTTGGGCTTAAATGCACCCACTAGTACTGGCTTGGGTTTTCCCAAACCCACACAAGGAGTCAAAAGATTAGGAGAAAGGGGAGAGGAACCAGAGGGGGGAGGAGAGTCCGAACAATTAAAAAGACCCAGAATGTAACCGGCAAGGGTGTTTTTAATTTAAGTTCAAAGTCCTTGTCAGAGTCAGAATTACTGATTCTTGACAAGGGTTTGAAATTTGTACCTCCAGCTAAATTAAATAAATTCCAAACATATATGGATGTACACAAATTTGTGAGAAAAATCTATATTAGAAGATATATGATGGGTTCATCCAATACATATAATTCTAATATAGTCACCAATCAAGTTCCGCAGGTTGTTCATTCAGGCTTGGCTAACGCCTCACTCTTTAATCCTCCTGGCACCCTTCCCGCTGCATTACGTGTATTTAGGGATGTCGTCTTAAGGGATTTAGACACAATGGAAGTAAAAAAATGCAGAATGAAAAAGGACTTACAGGAAGGTCTAGATTCCCTCTGTACGAATAAAGAGCTGGTTATTAGACCAGCCGATAAGGGTGGTGCAATTGTGGTATTGGACCGGGCTGATTATGAAACTGAGATCAGTAGAATCTTGAGCGACACCAATACTTACACCCAATTATCCTCTGATCCAAAACTTACTTATACTAGGGTATTGGAAAAGTTGGTAAAGACAGGACAGGGGGCGGGCCTTTTGAACCAAAAAGAAGGCTTGTTTTTGATTCCTAGAGCTCCACGTACACCGATCTTGTACTATTTGCCAAAAATACACAAGAATCCTGTCTGCCCCCCGGGAAGACCCATCATTAGTGGTATCGATTCCATTACTTCCCGGGTGGGCAGATATTTAGATTCATTTTTACAACCTTTGGTTCAGAAGACCCCTTCCTATGTTAAAGACTCTAGACATGTCATTAATCTTTTGGAAAATTTGTCTGCAGGGCCTGATACATGGATGGTCACGGCAGATGTGACCTCCTTGTATACTAGTATTCCTCACAGTCTGGGTTTTGAGGCGGTGCATTCATATCTTGATAGAGACCCTAGGCTGTCCACCCAACAGGTGTCTTTCCTGATGTCTCTTCTGCGGTTTGCGGCTTCCCATAACTATTTTTGGTCTGGGGGCCAATATTACAGACAGACAATGGGGGTCGCTATGGGTGCAAAGTATGCCCCTAGTCTGGCCAATCTCTTTATGGCCAGATGGGAGGAGGATGTCATCTATGCCCACGATATTCCTCAGATTGTTTTGTGGGCTAGGTACATAGATGACATTCTCCTCCTCTGGGATGGCCACGAGCATGATTTGAGACAGTTTATGGATTCTTTGAATGTTAATGAAAGGGGCATACACCTCAGTTACGAGATAAGCCAGGTGAGAATAAATTTTTTAGATCTTAATATTGTTATAGCAAAGGATCGCTTTGTCACCTCAACGTTCTTTAAAGATACTGACCGGAACTCTTTCATTCCGACTGATAGTTGCCATCATGTCCCCTGGCTTCGATCAGTCCCTAAAAGTCAATACATCAGATTGAGGCGTAATTGCTCGGAAGTTGAGGAATTTTTGGCTCAAGCCGATGTTCTCACCTCCAGATTTTCAGAAAAAGGTTATCAACCAGATTTCTTAATTAAGACCCTTAATGAAGTGACTAATATCCACCGTGCTGATTTGTTGGTTGAAAGGGGCCCATGTGTTAATGACACTCAAGGAAAAGTCCCCTTTATAACTACTTACTCGTTCCAACAAAAAAGTATAAAAAAATTGATAAACAAACACTGGCACATTGTTAGTAGCGATGCTACTTTGAAAAATGTAGTGAGTGAGAGGCCTCAAATAGTGTTTAGGGGGGCATCATCAGTCCGTCATCGTTTGGCACCAAATGTTATAGACCCTCCAGCTAGGGGTAGGGTTTTTTTTGACCAGCTCACGGGATTCTACAAATGTGGTAAGTGTAGGGTCTGTTCCTTGAACTCTTGCCTTCAGAGACGGACCACCACTTTTCGCAGTACGGCCACAGGTTTAAACCACAGCATTAAACCATGTATTACATGTGCCACCTTTGGAGTGGTGTACATGTTGCAGTGCCCTTGTGGGCTGCAATATGTGGGACGTACGAAGCGCCCCTTACAGGTGAGACTCAATGAACACATTAGCAATATTATCATTGGTTTCCCCAACCACTCTGTGTCTAAACATTATTTGAAATTTCATAATAAAGACCCCTCCAAGACCCTTTTTTTGGGGATCGATAAATATAAGCCTCATTGGCGGGGTAGCTCTTTAGTAAGAGAAATTTCCAAACTTGAAATGTCTTGGGTCCACCGTCTCAAAACTTACACCCCCTTTGGGCTCAATATTGACACAGATGTCAACGCCTTCATTGATAACTCTTAGCTAAATATTTGTCTTTGGTCTTGATTCTTCTTCTTTTTACATTTTTTATGCATTTAATCTATGTAATTTTTTGTATTCTGAATATTATAGTGGTTTATACATGCAATATTCTTTTGGCCTCGCTGGTTGTGAGATGCTAGACTGGTCTACACATTCTGGATATGTGCGCCATTTCCAGATATGTGCTTCAGGCACATTATTATTATTTCTGTTACATATATACATTCTTTTTTATTATAGACTCTTTTATAGATTGTATAGATCAGGTCAACTTATTTTTATTTTTATTTTTGTGCTATTATGGGGTTTGGCCCACGCGCGGTGATCCAGCTTATACTATTTAGGTTGCGATCTATGCACGTTGACCACTCCTGCATTTTTCACAAATTTTTATTTCTTTTTCTCTTTTCATCTAGAGAAATATCATACCTATGGATTTGTGTATAATAATTCTCTCCAACAATCCTTCTTTATCCATTTATCCCTTTTTTTTTTGATCATTACTACATATTTGCTATATATTTAGCACCGTATTTGCACATGCTTTTTGTGCTAATCCCTTCAGATGGATTGAATACAACTCCGTTATTTTATAATATAATTTATTTGTATATTTTTTCGTGTACCGCGAAGCGATATGCGACTTTTTTCATTGCTAGTATATGGCAGACTTATGGCACTATATACGCACACGTTTTTTTCGCGCCAGTTCTGTCGAAAGGACTGGATGTAACTCCTTCGTTTCGTGATCTTACGACGTGACATGTGTCTATGTAGTGCTATGCGATTTACTCATTGCCAGTTTTTTATTTGCGTTACACAAGCACGTACACGCATTAATTTTCCTTTTAAACACATAACATACCTGTTGGATGTGATTTTCAATTATCAGGTTCTATTCAACAAGTGACCAATATTTTTGTTCAGAGTTGTTTTATTATTTTGATTCTGGATAAGACAGCGCTCGTATTAGGGCTATTTGCCATTATTCAATATGGCGTGTGGTGACTAAGTCTTGCATCTCAGAACGAGGCTTGGTTCCCTTCGTTTGTTCTAGTAGACGGAGCGTTACCACGTCTCGTATCTCATTACGAGGCTTGGATCCCTTCGTTAGCTTTATTAGGCGGAGCGTCACTGCGCTGCCCGTTCCCCATTGACAACGTCAGGTATGACGAAACGCGTCTGGGAAGGCACGCAGTGACGCCACCACGTTGTAGGAGAGGAGGACGGGCTCCTGTTTGCCGGCCGGCTTTTTACTTTGTTCTTATATGCTGTAATCTATCTACTTACCTGTAAGTGCATTACTTTTTATTTTATTAAACTGTTCCTACGTTATTACGCTATGTCAGTCCCTTTCTTTTCCGTGGGTCTTTGAGTGCCTTATATCGAGACCACTGAACAGATCATTATCCTGAAAGACCGCTAAGGGATGGAGTGCTGACCCAGCTGAGGAAGGCTGACCTGGATGTTGTCCACTGATCATTTATATATGCTTCATTTCATATATTTTCTGGTAAGCGCATTCAACATTTGGTGACGGGCATTTCACGCGCTTTGGAAAGTGTTGAACCACTGGGGTGTTGTCATCTGAGGACATCTACGTCCGTTATTTGGATTCACCTATGAACTTTTCTTAGATTGGACTCTTTTTCTTTTTGTCACTTTACACAGCATTTGAGGTTTTATTGCTCAATTGTATTATTGTTTATATATTTAACTTTATTTAGTATTTTATCTCATGTTAGAGGGATTGGCGCAGCCTTACATATATTTTGTTGCTGTTGGGTGCTATATTGCATTTATTGCTGCTGCCTATTTTGTTAGTTTGTTAATTTCACATTGTTTTTCCTAGCGCGGTTTATACTTTTTCTATTACATTAAAGCTGAAAGCATTTTTATTCCTTTAAAAATATCATTTTGCGCAGGGACTGTTTTAAGCACAGGAACCACTCACCACTTTACAGGCATACTATTTAACTACTATAACTTTTTTTGCATTGATACATGTCCCCTGGGGCAGGACCCGGGTCCCCAAACCCTTTTAAGGACAATTCGAGCCCCATAGACTTTAACGGGGTTCCAAAGTTTGCACAAATTTTCGGTCCGTTCGCAGGTTCTGGTGCGAACCGAACCGGGGGGTGTTCGGCTCATCCCTAGCAGGGAGCACCATCAGGCGTTCTTGGAGCACAAATTACATATTTAATTTCTTGACTACCTCTTATTACACGTACACACAATCGGACTAAGTCCACCGGACAAACCGCCGGACTTTGCAGCAGAGACCACCAGACTTTCTGAATGAGCGGACCTGCCCACACATGCCCCGACTTTTCCAGTGGACTAGTGAACTGATGACTAGGTCCGGGAGTCCGCCGGACTTTTGAAATGAATGGACTTGCCGACACACGGAGAAAAGTCTGTTAATTTTCAACGGTGCTCCAGGTAGACGGGACTAGCGAAGGAAGTCAATGTCAAGATTGACACATCGCTGGCCCAGTCACCTGGTATGGACTTAAAGGGGAAGTCCTACACCGAAAAAAACGGCGTGGGGGTACCCCCCAGAGTCCATAGCAGACCCTTATCTGAGCACACAGCCCAGCCGGTCAGGAAAGGGGGTGGGGACAAGCAAGCGCCCCTCCTGAGCCGTACCAGGCCATGTGTCCTCAACATGGGGGGTGCTTTGGGGAAGGGGGGCCCGGCGGCATAGGGGGGTGCTTTGGGGAAGGGGGGCCCGGCGGCATAGGGCTTCCCCTTTAAGTCCATACCAGGTGATTGGGCCAGCGACGTGTCAATCTCGCTGATGGAGGCGGCGACATTGACTTCCTTCACTAGTCCCGTCTACCTGGAGTCGTGTTCAAAATTAACGGACTTTTCTCCGTGCGTGGGCAAGTCCATTCATTTCAAAAGTCCAGCGGACTTGCACACAGAGGGGCGGATTGTCCGCTGGACTACCGAGTCTGGCGGACAATTTTGAGTCAAAACTTCTTTCTAAGTCCACCAGACTTTTGGAAAGAAAAAGTCTGCCGGGGGGCAACACACGGGCGGATTGTCCACCGGATGGTCTGATCGTGTGTATGCGGCATTACACTTTTGAAAGCCCTGGAACACCAGGACAATGGAAACGCCCCAAAAATGACCCCATTTTGGAAAGAAAACAACCCAATGTATAATCTATGAGGCATAATGAGTCTTTTGAGCATTTAATTTTTTTCTACAAGTTTTTGGAAAATGTGTAAAGAAAATGAAAACACTTTTTAACACATAGCATGTACATACCAAAAATTACATCCCAAAATAGATTCTCATACTCCTCCTGAGTATGATGATACCACATGTGTGAGACTTTTACACAGCCTGGCCACATACAGAGGCCCAACATACAGGGAACACCATCAGGCGTTCTAGGGGCATAAATGTCAAATCTAATTTGACTACCTATTACACTTTTGTGAGGCACTGTAGTGGTATGGATGTGGCATGGATGAGGATGAATGGGGATGGATGAGCCATGGATGGGGATGGCTAAGCATGAATGAGTATGCCTAGGGTATGGCCGGGTATGCTGGGTTTGGCTGTGTACGGCTGAGTACTGTTGGGTGCCCCATTGAGGTTGAAAAGTTTTGAAAGTTTTGAGGAGATGTACGTGCCTAAGTATTTCAGTGCAGTATCTGTCCATTTTAATTTGAAGCTCGTTTGAAGGTATGAAAGTTGTGGTTGTGGTACCCCAACCCCCATCACCTCTGATTTGGAGAAGTTGATCTTTAAGTTAGACAGTACGCCATATTATCCAAATTCACTTAGCAGATTTGGGAGGGAAATGGTCGGGTTCGTAAGTGAGAATAGCATATCATCGGCATAAGCCGATACTTTTTGATGTGAGTGACCAATCGTAACTCCCGAAATGTCCGGGTTTAGCCTCACGTGTAGGGATGAGCCGAACACCCCCCGATTCGGTTTGCATCAGAACTTTCGAACGGACCGCAAATTCGTACAAACTTTAGAACCCCATTGAAGTCTATGGGACTCGAACGTTCGAAATAAAAAGTGCTAATTTTAATGGCTAATATGCAAGATACTGTCCTAAAAAGGGTTTGGGGACCTGGCTCCTGCCCCAGGGGACATGGGTCAATGCCTAAAATGTTTTTAAAAATGGCCGTTTTGGTGGGAGCACTGATTTTAATGATGATTAAAGTGAAAAAAAAATGAAATATTCCTTTAAATATCGTGTCTGGGGGGTGTCTATAGTATTCCTGTGAAGTGCCACGTGTTTCCCGTGTTTAGAACAGTCCCTGCACAAAATGACATTTAACGGAAAAAAGTCATTTAAAAACTGCTTGCGTTTTTAATGTAATATCTGGTTCCGACAATATGGATGAAAATCATTGACAAAAATGGCATGGGTAGCCCCCCCCTGCCCATTACCAGCCCCTTTGGGTCTTGTACGGATATTAAGGGGAACCCCGTACCCATATTAAAAAAAGGAAAGACGTGGGGCCCCCAGGCCCTATACACTCAGAACAGCAGTATACAGGCGGTGCAAACAAGACAGGGACTGTGTAGGTTTGTTGTGCTAAGTAGAATCTGTTTGTAATTTTGAACTGGTACATTTTTAAAGTGTAGCTCTAGTCAAAAAATCTATTTTTAAGCTTTTTGGAAAACATAGGGAAGGGTTATCACCCCTGTATAATTGGTTTTGCCGTCTGTCTTTTTTCATCTCACTTCCTGTTGTCTCCTTCCGTTTACAAGTAGGAGACGTTTGTAAGTTGGATGTTTGAAAGTAGGGGGCTGCCCTATATGCTCTGCAGAAATGGCGGAACAAGGTGTTGGTGTTGCCACAACATTGTAAGCCCTCAAAGTGACTCTTGGTGGGCGCTAGAGCACCCTGCTGTGAACGATTATATCAAGAATTGTAATTACATGCCATTGTTGAACAGTGGTAGAAAAATTGGGCCTTTGGTGGTTGTGGTGCTGGTGCCACAACACTATAAGTCCTCACAGTTACTCTCGGTGGGCACAGGAACGGACCCTGCTGTGAAATATTATATCAAGAATTGTAATTACATGCCCCTGTTAAACAGGGGCTGAAAAATTGGGCCTTAGGCACTGGTGCTGGTGCCACAACACTGCAACCTCTCCCATATACTCTAGTTGTAGTGCAGGAATGAGCCCTGCTGCAAAGCATTGCATCAAAAATTGTAATTAAACGCCCCTGTTAAACAGGGGCTGAAAAATTGGGAGTTAGGCACTGGTGCTGGTGCCACGACACTGCAACCTCTCCCATATACTCTAGTTGTAGTGCAGGAATGAGCCCTGCTGCAAAGCATTGCATCAAAAATTGTAATTAAATGCCCCTGTTAAACAGGGGCTGAAAAATTGGGCCTTAGGCACTGGTGCTACGACACTGCAACCTCTCCCATATACTCTAGTTGTAGTGCAGGAATGAGCCCTGCTGCAAAGCATTGCATCAAAAATTGTAATTAACCACTTGCTTACTGGGGACTTAAACACCCTTCCTGACCAGACCAATTTTCAGCTTTTGGTGCTCTCACACTTTGAATGACAATTACTCAGTCATGCAACACTGTACCCAAATGAATTTTTTGTCCTTTTTTCCCACAAATAGAGCTTTCTTTTGGGGGTATTTGATCACCTCTGGGGTTTTTATTTTTTGCGCTATAAATGAAAAAAGTCCGAAAATTTTGAAAAAAAACGCATATTTCTTTGTTTCTGTGACAGAATTATGCAAATTATTATTTTTTCTTCATACATTTTGGCCACAATTTATACTGCTACATATCTTTGGTAAAAATAACCCAAATTAGTGGATATTATTTGGTCTTTGTGAAAGTTATAGAGTCTACAAGCTGTGGTGCGAATCGCACAAAATTGATCACATCTGATGTACTGGTGGCCTATCTCGCTTCTTGTGACCCGAACAAGCCAGGAAAGTACAAATACCCCCCAAATGACCCCTTTTTGGAAAGTAGACATTCCAAGGTATTTAGTAAGAGGCATGGTGAGCTTTTTGATGTTGTCATTTTTTTCCCACAATTCTTTGCAAAATTAAGATTTTTCATTTTTTTTTTTTTCTCCACAAAATTGTCATTGTAATAGGTTCTTTCTCTCACATGGCATGTGTATACCACAAATGACACCCCCAAAAAAATTCTGCTACTCCTCCTGAGTATTACAATACCACATGTGTGTGACTTTTTCACAGCCTGGCCACATAGAGAGGCCCAACATGCAGGGAGCACCATCACGTGTTCTCTAGGAGCATAAATTACACATCTAACTTGTTGACTACTTATTACACTTTTGAAATACCAGGACAATGACACGTGACACTGATGACAGATGGCACTGATACGTGGCAATGATGACACTTATACGTGGCACTGATGACACGTGGCACTGATGACAGATGGCACTAATATGTGGCACTGATGACAGATGACACTAATATGTGGCACTGATGACACGTGGCATTAATACGTGGCACTGATACGTGGCACTGATGATACGTGGCACTAATACGTGGCACTAATACGTGCCACCGATGACAGATGGCACTAATACATGGCACCGATGACGCGTGACACTGATGACAGATGGCACTGATAAGTGGCATTGATGACACGTGACACTGACAACAGATGGCACATGACACTGACAGGTGGCACTGATGACAAATGGCACTGATATGTGGCACTGATGACAGATGGCACTAATACGTGGCACTGATGACAGATGGCACTATGTGGCACTAATGACACGTGGCACTGATGACAGATGCCACTTATACGTGGCACTGATGACAGATGGCACTGGGGACAAATGGCACTGACAACAGGTGGCACTGGGGACAAATAGCACTGGGGGCAGGTGGCACTGGCGTGGGGTGGATTGCACTGGGGTGGATTGCACTGGGGTGGATGGCACTGGGGCGGATGGCACTGGGGCAGGATGGTACTGGGGCAGGATGGCACTGGGGCGGATAGCACTGGGGCAGGATGGCACTGGGGCAGGATTGCACTGGGGGAGGATTGCACTGGGGGAGGATGGCACTCGGGGAGGATGGCACTTTTTTTTTTACACTTTTTTTTCTCTGTGCACTGACGGCTGCTGCAGCCGTTCATCTCTCCCCTCTCACACGCTGTCTGTGTGAGGAGGGAGAGCGGCGCTGAGAGATGATCTCATATTTAACGCTGTAAACGGCCGCTGTGATTGGCCGTTTACAGCGATCTGTGTTTGCCTGTCCCCGGGGGACACGGCGAACACAGAACTTCCGCTATGCGCGCCCGCGCTGGCGCGCATTGCGGAAGTAAACAATAGGATGTCCAGGGACGGCCAATTGCAGGAAAGCGCCTGCTCTAAGGCCGTAAATCGACTATAGGGCGGGCGCGAGGTGGTTAAACGCCCTGTTAAACAGGGGCTGAAAAATTGGGCCTTAGGCACTGGTGCTGGTGCCACGACACTGCAACCTTTCCCATATACTCTAGTTGTAGTGCAGGAATGAGCCCTGCTGCAAAGCATTGCATCAAAAATTTTAATTAAACGCCCCTGTCAAACAGGGGCTGAAAAATTGGGCCTTAGGCACTGGTGCTGGTGCCACGACACTGCAACCTCTCCCATATACTCTAGTTGTGGTGCAGGAATGAGCCCTGCTGCAAAGCTTTGCATCAAAAATTGTAATTAAATGCCCCTGTTAAACAGGGGCTGAAAAATTGGGCTGGTGGCATCACCCAGAACCGAAAATGTTCTTCCAACATATCAGCGGAGGAGGAAGAGGATAGACAATCAACATAACAGGACAGCCACTCAGCATCAGCATAGGCAGTCTTGAAGGGATGTGATATTTAAAAAAAAATTATTCGGTTACATCAGCTTAAGGTGCTTGGTAGCTGTGGGTGATCCAAGACTGATTCTTCTTTATGAAGGTCAGTCGATCAACCAAGTCGGTGGACAGGCACACCCTGTGATCGGTAACAAAGCCACCAGCAGCACTGAAGGCACGTTCCAAAAGAACGCTGGATGCAGGACAGTCCAGTAACTCAATTGCCTACTGTGCAATCTCTGGCCAGTGATCCATCCTCAAGACCCAGTAAGCCAGAGGATTTTCGGTGGGAAAGGTGTCCAAGTCTGACCTTGCCCCTAGGTATTCCTGAACCATGTAAATCAGACGCTGGCGATGGTTGCTGGAACCGATCATACCTTGGGGCTGCGGACTAAAAAATTGTCTGAACGCATCGGTCAGACGGCCACCTTCTCCACCGCTCCTTCTGACTGATGCCTCAGCAACACGTTGTCCAGGACCAGGAGTTTGTAACCTCCCAGTCTCTGGGAACGCGTTGCACAGACCTTTCTGCAAGGCCTCCCGGAGATGTCTCATCCTCTGCTCCCTCTGCGATGGCAAGATAAGGTCGGCAACCTTACCCTTGTACTGTGGATCAAGGAGAGTGGCCAGCCAGTAATGGTCCCTCTCCTTGATCCGAAGAATACGAGGACCCTTCTGCAGGCTTTGCAGGATCAGGGAGGCCATGCAGCGTAGGTTAGCTGAGGCATTCGGTCCAGAGTCCTCTGGGTCACTAAGGACAACATGATCCGCAGCTACCTCCTCCCAGCCACGTACAAGTCCACGGGTTTCTTGGGACTGTAAATCATCCCTACAAGACTGATGCTGCATGCCAGCCTCCACCTCCATGCTGACACAATCATCCTCCTCCTCCTCTTCCTGTGTGATGGGTGGGACAGCAGGAACACTGTCTGAATAAAGAGGGCCTTGAGAGGCAAGGAAGTCCTCCTCTTCCTGCCTCTGTTCTGCCTCAAGTGCCCTGTCCATTATTCCATGCAGTGTATGCTCCAACAGGTGGACAAGAAGTACAGTGTCACTGATGCATGCATTGTCACTGCTCACCATCCTTGTGGCCTCCTCAAATGGTGACAGGACAGTGCATGCATCCCTGATCATGCCCCACTGGCGTGGTGAGAAAAAACTGAGCTCCCCTGACCCTGTCCTGGTGCCCTAGTCGTGCAGGTACTCATTGATGGCCCTCTGCTGTGTGTGCAGCCGCTGCAGCATGGCCAACGTTGAGTTCCACCTGGTGGGCATGTCACATATAAGGCGGTTCTTGGGCAGGATCAACTCCTTTTGGAGCTTAGCCAGCCGAGCACAGGCATTTAATGATCGGTGGAAATGCACACAGACTTTCCTGGCCTGCTTCAGGACATCCTGTAAGCCCGGGTACCTGCCCAAGAACCGCTGCACCACCAGGTTAAGGACGTGAGCCACACAGGGCACATGGGTCAGTTGTCCCTGTCGGAGGGCGGAGAGGAGGTTGGTGCCATTGTCGCAAACCACCATTCTTGGCTTAAGCTGGCGTTGTGTCAACCACCTCTCGGCCTGCCCTTGCAGAGATGACAAAATATCTTCCCCAGTATGGCTCCTGTCCCCCAAACAAACCAGCGCAAGCACGGCATGGCATCATTTTGCCTGCATACTTGCATAGCCCCTTAAACGCCTATGGAGCACCACTGGTTCTGAGGACACAGCACTGGAAGAGGCCATAGAGGAAGAAGAAGAGGAGGGGGTGGAGGAGAGAAGTGTGTCACAACCAGTAGTAGCATTTTGGAGGTGTGGTGGCCTCCAACAGAAGAGTGACCCAATGGGCCGTGAAAGACAGGTAACGTCCCGGTCCATGCCTGCTGGACCATGAGTCAGCGGTAATATGCACCTTACTGCTGACCGCCATGTCCAGTGAGGCAAGGACATTGCCTTCCACATGCCGGTAGAGAGCTGGAATCGCCTTCCGTGAGAAAAAGTGGCATTTGGGGACCTGCCACTGAGGAACCGCACATTGTACAAACTCACGGAAGGGGGCCGATTCTACCAACTGAAAAGGCAGCAGTTGAAGTGCTAGCAATTTAGCCAAGCTAGCATTCAACCGCTGGGCATGTGGATGGCTGGGAGTGAACTTCTTTTGACGGTCCAGCGGCTGGGGCAGGGAAATTTGCCTGCTATAATCGGACGTGGGTGTACTGCTAGCAGAGTGCCCGGAAGCACTTGACTGTGACACACCTAATACTACACCTTCATTCCTCTCAGAGCAGGTTTCAGAGAGGACTGAAGGTCTAGTGGGGTTGAAGATCCCAGCTGATGAGGAGCAAGGAGGTCCGCTTTGTTCTTTGGTGTGGGTCTTTGAGGTACGCTTGCCAACGAGCTGCATGGCAGGTCAACATATGTCTGGTCAAGCATGTGGTGCCCAAGCGGCTGATGTTTTGGCCACGCGAGATACGCTTGAGACATATGTTGCAAATAGCAGCGGTGTGATCTGATGCACTCATCTCAAAAGAGGCCCACACCAAAGAACTTTTAGAATAACGCGCAGAGGCAGTGCCCTGCACAGGCGAGCTCTGCGGTGTGATTCAGTCAGTGGGCACAAGTCGTTGGACATGTGCCTCCTCCTCCTCCTCCTCTCTCCTACCAGGCACCCACGTGGAGTCAGTGCCCTCATCATCTCCTCCCTCTTCATTGCTGGAGCAAACCTGGCAGTATGCTACAGCTTGTGGAACATGACTGCCAGATTGCTGTCCTTCTTGAGCATCCCCTCTCTCTGCGCTCACGCTACTACCTTTGTCTAGCTGAGTATCATCATCAGAGCCTGCAAAACACTGGGCATCCTCCTGAAGCATGTACCCAATACTGTGCTCAAAGAGTTCAGGGAACTCCTCAGGAGGACGTGGTGGGTCTAGGGAAGGAGTCACCGATGATGACATCAGAAGACGAAGCGTTGGCAGCTGCTTTGCTAGTACCCTGAGCTTGGGTGAGAGAGGATGAGGAGGATGAAGAGGGCTTGGTCACCCACTCTACCAAGTCTTCTGCATGATGCGGCTCAATACGTCCAGCTGCCGAAAAGAAGGACAAGCGTGTCCCATGGCCTTGTGCTAATGATGACGATGCACCGCGTCCACGACCAGCACTGTTGTCTCTAGACACAGAGCCTGCTTGCCCTCTTTTATCGGCTCGCGCCTGTTGGCCTTCCAGACATGGTAATGGCCTGAAGAGAGATGGGAAAACCAGCAATTGGGTAGTGTATATTGTGCTGGAGGCACACAACACCCACTAACTCCTGCAGATGCCTTTATTATAGAACAGGAATTAAAGGGTAGATACTGGTGTATACTGTGCTGTGCTGGAGGCACACAACACCAACTAACTCCTGCAGATGGCAGATGGCTCAATTAGAGAAGAGCTATATAGCTGGATAATGGTGTATACTGCGGTCAGGGCACACAGACAACACCCACAATCTCCTACAGCTGACTGAAAGCACTATTAGAAAAGAGCAATATAGATAGATATATAGGTGGATATAATGGTGTATAGTGCGGTCAGGGCACACAGACAACGCGCACAATCTACTACAACTGACTGCAAGCTCTATTACAGAAGAGCATTATAGCTAGCTATATAGGTGGATATAATGGTGTATACTGCGGTCAGGGCACGCAGACAGCACGCACAATCTCCTACAACTGACTGCAAGCTCTATTACAGAGGAGCAATATAGCTAGCTATATAGGTGGATATAATGGTGTATACTGCGCACAGGGCACACAGACAACACGCACAATCTCCCACAACTGACTGCAAGCTCTATTACAGAAGAGCAATATAGCTAGCTATATAGGTGGATATAATGGTGTATACTGCGCTCAGGGCACGCAGACAACACCCACAAACTCCTGCAGATTGCTAAAAGCTCAATAACAGAAGAGCAAGAACGCTAAATCGGCCGATAACGAACGGTGTATACTGTGTTGAAGGTACACAGAGAACACCCACTAACTCCTACAGACGCCAACACACTACACAAGGCCGCCGCACTGGCGGCCTTATATAGTGTGGGGTGTGTACTACACAGCCTGAGCTATGATTGGCCACAGGCATCCTGCCTGTGGCCAATCATGGCTCTCCTCGCTGCCGGCGCTGTGATTGGCCAAGCATGCGGGGTCACAGTGCATTGTGGGCCGTGAGCGCCACACGAATTTGGCACGAATGGCCCATAACGTTCGGTATTCGCTGAACGTGCGAACAGCCGATGTTCGAGTCAAATGTATGTTCGACTCGAACATCAAGCTCATCCCTACTCACGTGGCAGAGAAAAGGTTCTAAGGAAAGGGCAAAAAGTAGGGGTGAAAGTGGGCAATGCTGTCTCGTCCCGTTAGTAATCAGGAAGGGGTCAGATGTCACTCCATTTGCTCTGACTCTGGCTGATGGGCCTGTGTATGTGGTGGAAATCCAATTGAGCATATTGCTTCTCAGTCCTGTGTGTTTCAGGGTCTCGAACATGAAGGGCCAATTCACCCAATCAAATGCTTTTTCAGCGTTTGTTTCAATGAATGCACATGGCATTCTGGTGGTGTTGGCTATGTGTAGTAGGTTGAGGACCTTAGTAGTATTATGCCTGGCTTCTCTAGAGGGCATGAAGCTTACTTGGTCCAAGTGGATCAGGTATGGTAGGGGGTATTCTAGTTTGGATGCTATTATTTCAGTAAATAACTTAAAGAGGTGTCCCCCCCCCCCCTCAAAACAAAAAAAATATGATTACAATTCCTAAAAAAATAATAAAAATAAAAATAAAAAAATTGGAATTTTTTTTTTACTCACCTCTAAATGCCTGTTGCTAGGGGGTCCCTTGTAGTCTGCCTCCTTCAGTGCCCAGCACCTGACGTCACTTCTCCTCGGCGCCGCTCGTGCATGCGCAGTGGGTGCCTGGATGTGAAGCCGCAGCCAGGTGCCCACAGTAAGAATGCCGGCGCCACTAAGCTGAGCGGGGGACGAGTGGGTCTTTGTTCCCCAACATCGCTGGACCCTGGGATAGCTAAGTGTCCGATTATTAAAAGTCAGCAGCTGCAGTATTTGTAGCTGCTGATTTTTTTTTTAAGGAGAACCCCACTTTATGGTCGGTATTTAGCAGGGATATAGGTCAGTGGGGTCTTTACCTTCTTTAGTATCACTGAGATTTGAGCTTGGAGGGTAGATTCATGTAGGGTTTTCCCTGTACCTAATTAGTTGAAAAGTTTAACTAAGTTGCAGTACCTAAAGAGGGGAGCAAGGTTTTGTAGTACTGAATTGTAAGACCATCTGGTCCTGGTGCTTTCCCTGGTTTGGTGTTCCCTATGGCCAGTTGAAGTTCAGCCAACGTAATGGGGTCCTCTAGCAATGCACTCTCCTTTGCCGGTAGGGAGCCCATCTGGCTGGAAGTTATGTATTCCACCATTTGCCCTGGGGGGGTTTGCTGTGCGTAAATTGTAGAGTGATTCATAGTAGAATTGAAATTGCTGTATGATATGCTGTGGTAGGGATGTTTTTTGGTCTGTGGGGGATCTAATGTTCGGTATGTAGGACGCTAGTTGCTGTGCATGTAGGGATTGTGCTAGCAGTCTACCACATTTGTTGCCTGATTCGTAGGATTTCTTATGACAGACTTAGTGGGCCGCCTTAGCTTTGAAGTGTGGAAGATCAGTGATTTGTTAAATCAGTGACAGTATCAAGTATCAAGGTCGCTCTCTAACAGTCGAGATGGGGTCTGCTTATATCATGTTTCTAAGGAATGTAGATCGCTTAGAAAGGAGTTCAATTGAGCCGTGAGTTGTCTTTTGAGCCTGGACCCATGTTTAATGAGTATCACTGCTTTGTGAGCTTCCCATACTACGCTCGTGTCTCTGTCTTGTGTGTTGGTGTGGAAGTATTATTCTGTCTCCCTGACCACATCAGCTAACACTTCCGGGTCCTGCAGAAGGCTCTCATTCAGTGTCCAGGATTTTTGTTGTGGCGTGTGGTGGTGTGAGAGAGCATACCGCAGGATCACTGGGGCGTGGTCCGACCAGGTGATGAACCCTATGGCAGTATCCTTGATCATGTGTAATTGGGCATGGGGGAATTAGGAAATAGTCTTTACTTGATGTGGGCGGGAGTAAAATGTATATTGGCGTTCGCCTGGATGGAAAAGATGCAAGGTGTCTATCAATTGTGTAGTATGAAGGGATTTAAGGATTCGCTTGCGTGTGCCCAGAGGGACCGAGGATGTCCCCGATGAATTATCTTCTGTCGGGGCTAGGGGGATGTTGAGGTCAGCTCCAACAATTAGCTGGCTGTCTGTGTATTCCAGAAGCTGTAAGAGGTGGCGGTTTAGAAAGCTGTCTTGGTGGTCATTAGGGAAGTAGAAGTTTGCTGATGTCACCCTGATGTCACCAATCTGACCCTTCAGGAACAGATGGTGACCTGCGGAGTCTGTCTTGGCATCTATGTGTGTCCATGGTATCCTTGCTGATATTAGGATGGATACACCCCGAGACTTAGCTGCAGAGTATGTAGAGTGATTTGCCGTAGGATTAGCATTTGTTCTTAAGTATGGGCAGTGTGTTTTCTTTAAAGTGTGTTTCTTGTAGTAGGATGATGTCTGCTTTCAGGTGTTGCATGTCATGCAGCAGCATTTGTCTTTTTTCAAGGACGTCAAGACCCTTCGCATTTTATGAAACTATTGTAAGTTTGTCCATGTTTGTGGGAGGATGGGGAGAGAAAGATGGAAAGGTTGGTGTTCGGGTAAGAGAGGAAGGGTAGACAGAGGGTTTAGATGGAGAGAAGAAGTTGGGTAGATTGGGAGGTAGTGTGGAGAATCTGGTGGAATGCCTTCAAATAGGGAGGAGAATGGTTAGGACAAGTGGCCAAAGGTTAGGGCAAGTGGCCAGAGGAAGAACAGTATTAAAGCAAATCCTTGCTAAAACGCTCTCCAGTAAATGACTGGTAATTGAGCGCAGTCCTATGTGGGGTAATGGACAGAGAGTGATGAGAAGAGAGCCCCGGTCCAGTCTGCCCCCATTAGCTACTGAAAATATTCCATGTAACTTAACGGTATGCAGGAAACAATCGTAAACAGGTTAGTTTTAACAACAGGCATAAACTAAAACATAACAGTGACACAGAGTTATACGTGGATTGTCAACTATTTCTCAATCCAGGGCCCACCTGTGATCCTACTATACCACCTAGCCACCCTCCTCCCCCTCCACCCACTAACTGGTTCTTTACTGGAAGTGCTTTCTCATAAAGAATACATCTGGCTTACGCTATATATGATGCTGCAAGGCAAAGATGGACGCGAAGGCACATAGACTCTGTGGGTTAAAGTCAGGCAGGGAGCATTCCCCATCATTATAGTGATGATTCCTTGTACGAGGCTATGCACTCACTGCAGTGTGGTTTTGGTGTGTTGTTCTGGGTCTCTTACTGTACGAGAAAAAAGTACCCTTCCGCTATCCATGTGGCCAGAACGTTAGTGGTGCTTCCCTCAATAAGTTCAAGGGTGGGGGGACATTTTCAGTAGTCACGTTGGGTGTCAGGAGGACTGGGTTGTTTCTGGAGTCCCGCTATGTGAGCGCCTTGGTTTGTCCCAAAAGGTCATTCCATCCTGGCGGGGGGAGTAGTGGGTTCACGAGGTCAGGGTCTCAGAGCTTCCTAAAATGGGAGCGGGGCCACACAAGACTGCAAAGAAAGGGGAAGGGAGGTGCAAACCCTTACGGGTATGGTCCGGCACTAAAGTTACTGCTGGCAGGTGGTATGCTGCTCAGAGGTCAGGTTGGTGGGATAAGTGGCAAAGGTGTAGGTCCCCATGGGGTACTGTATCAACACATGCATCTCAGCTGCAACCCACGTGACCGTTCCCGGGAGGGGGCTTGTGATCTTCTCCCGGTCCTTTGTTGTCTTGGTTGCAATGAGCCACGGTGTGCAGAAAGACCCAATCTGCTGGTGTGCCACGGGAGAATTTGGAGCCAGTCTGGAACTGGCATTGGGTCAGCTTTGAAAAAGTGGAATAGCACTGGGAGCTCCGCTGGTGTCTGCAGGGCAAAAGAGGATGAGTCTTTCCTAAGTGTGACTGCTAGTGAGTAGCCCCAGCGGTCCTCAGAGGCTGTGGTCCTCAATGTCCTCCAGTTAGAGCTGCAGTGCTATGGCGGTGTCTCAGTGCGCACCGCAGGCTTGTTCCAGGGCCATCCCTCGTTGTGTCAGGGTAGAGAAGGAAGCTTAGATTAAAAATAAAGTAGACATTTATATATGAAAATAAAGTGAATAAGAGGGGAAGGGGATCAACCGACAAAGGACAAAGGGACAAGGGGTCGGCAAATGGAATCACAACTAATCAGGTCACAGAAAAAGCTTGCAACTGAGTTTAGCTCAAGCCTGGGTATCTGTTGGCATTTAGACTATGAATCCAATGTGTTTCAAGCTGAAACGTGGAATCAATACTGCCTCCTCTGGTGGTGGTAGGTATGTGGCTGAGGGCCATAACTTTAATAAAGTGAGGGTCAAAATTATTATAGAGGCCAACATGGCGACTCACTGCAGTGTCCATTTTTGTTTTTAAGGTTGGGGAGACATGGTCCCTCATTCATTTGAAGAAGGGGTGTTTTTTCTTCTCTATATAAAAGCTTCTACATTGACATTGCATGAGATAAACAACTCCTATTGTTTGACAGGTAACCCTGTGTTTAATACAGTATTGTTGTCCATTGGGTAGAATTATTTAATTTCCATTGTGGATAAAGCGGTACATGTTGCAATTTCCACAAGAGAAGGTTCCCGTCTCATGTAGATTCAAAGTAGTTTTCATAGGATTGTGATGGTTATATTCCAGCCGATCTTTAATTGAAGTAGCTTTCCTATAAGTAATTTGAGGGTAGGGTTTGATATGTTTATTGATAGTGGAATGTGCAGTTAGTAAGGGCCAAAACTTTTTAAAGATATCTCTGATCTGATTATGCTGTTTACAGTAAGGAATGATGATTCTGATGGGTTGTGCAGTTGACTTAATATGTTTATTGGTATAAATCAGGGAGATTCTGTCTTGTGTAATTGTTTTGTTAAAAGCCTTTTTTAGGCAATTATGTCTGTAGCCTCTATCTCTTAGGCCTCATGCACACGAGACGCAGTTAAACGCGCGTTTAGATGCAGTTGGACAGTTTTTTCAACTGCCCCTGAACTCATTCAATGTTATCCTATGTGTCCATGCACACAGTCTCGTTTTTTTAAGTTTTTATGCAGTTGCGTTTAATCTCGTTTTTCCAGAAGCAAAAAAATGCGTTCAGAAGCAAAAATTTCCACGTTTCAGACGCAAAACGCAGCAAAACGCGGCAAAACGCCGCTACCGCATTTAGCCGCGTTTGCGTTTATATGCGTTTTTAAAGGTGACCTTTTTTTTTACATTAAAAATCTCAAAAATGATTGCAAATGATGAAAAACCATTAGAAAAATATTTTAAACAATTGCAATTGCAAGTGGACAATCCACAACTTGTGGCAAGTGACATGGCAGGTGGCAAGTGACGTGGCAAGTGGACAATCCACAACTTGTGGCAAGTGACATGGCAGGTGAAGTGGCAAGTGACGTAGAAAGTGGACAATCCACAACTTGTGGCAGGTGACGTGGCAAGTGACGTGGCAAGTGGACAATCCAAAACTTGTGGCAGGTGACGTGGCAAGTGACGTGGCAGGTGATGTGGCAAGTCACGTGGCAAGTGGACAATCCACAACTTGTGGCAGGTGTCGTGGCAGTTGGACAATCCACAACTTGTGGCAGATGACGTGGCAAGTGACGTGGCAAGTGACGTGGCAAGTGGACAATCCACAACTTGTGGCAGGTGCCGTGGCAAGTGACACGCTGAATACAAGTACACTGCAGCTCTCACAGCTGCTGCTACTCACTCTGGTCTCACAAAATTGCTGAAATAGTTAATAATACTGTTTTTTTGAGCTGGGGAGGGTCTATGATGTTAGCTTAACTAAACGCTTCTAGACGCAAACGCGGTAAAACGCCGCTAAATCGCGGTAAAAATCGCGGCAAAACACGCGTTTCTAAACGCGGGTTTCAACATGTGTCCAGCAGCGTTTGCATCTGCGTCTCGTGTGCATGAAGCCTTAATCTGAAGTAATGCTCCCTAGCTGATTTAAGGAAATCTTCATCACTGGTACAGCTCCTTCAGAGACGAAGATATTGACTGTAGAGTATGCTTTTTATTAATATTACTGTGTTTTTTGAAAGTCCTCTACTGGAGGAAGCAGAGGAGTAAGCAATACAGATACATTCAGACCCAATAAAAGCAGACGGAACATAAACTAAGCCTTTAAAAAGTAATCTCGTGGTTCAGTCAGTAGCTGGAGATTACTATAGTACAAATTCTTTATCCAAAACAAAGTCAAGATCAAAGCCAAGTGTGACAGTCCAGCAAAGATGTGCATAACAAAAAAAGAAAACACAGTGCAAACTCAGAATTAGAATCTTGCGGATTAATCAGATTAGGCAAGACAGGTTCAGAGAAGATAACAAAGTTCAAAAGTAGAAGATAAGATATTAGAATGTAACAAGCATAAACCTAGAAGCAAAACATACTGCATGATCTTATTCTAACAAAAATCCTATTTGTGAAATTGTGAGTTGGTACTGAAAACAGAGGTTAAAAAATTTTTTTAAATTTGTTATAATGTTGAAACCTCTGAATATGGATTTGGGCCACCACCATAAATTCAAAAAAAAAACTACTGGGCAAACTGGAGATCACTGGCCAGTAGTAGACATATGAGCACCACTGTAGGTCTCAGGTCTACAAATCCACAAAATAAAATTCCCTTGTTCTTATTACAAGAACCAATTCATCAAGACAATAAAGTTTACTTGTTCATATTATTTCCGAACATAAGAATATGATTTTAACAGACATCAATATACTATACATGTTAAAAGGAGAACACACGACTGCTTAATGTAATGTTTACATGTTGCCAACATCCCATGCTGTCAATATTAACATAATTTTAATGATGATGTTCAGTGTATGTGTAGCAATGCTTCATTAAGAAAAACAGGTGTTAAATAATTATATAGGCGGTATATATTTAGTTACTAGTATAAGGTGTCACAGTATGCAAATTGTTCATCAAAAAAAAATTGTTGCGGCTTTTTTACAATTACAAATGTTCTGCTATTTGTAGAAATTGCTCTTCTGTCCGATGTGGAAGACATATGATGTTAATGCTTCACTTATATCTGATATAAAATCAACCTCCCCATCCCAATGCTTTGTTTTATGTAAAGATTAATGCTGTAGTTCACAGGAAGTGTTGATGATGTCAGAAATTATGTCACAGTACTTTCCCATTACATCAGCATTGTGTTAAGCTTTGCTGCCGAGGGCAATTTTTCTGAGTCCTCTATAGCAGTGTCACAAGTCCAGAAACTGATTGATTTACTGATTGATTTACTGATTTACCAGTCGAGAAAAATGGGCATGCTACACACACCTTAAAAAATGAATCAATGCACAAAGGGCATGTGTAGTACAGTGGTGTGAAAAAGTGTTTGCCCCCTTCCTCATTTCCTGTTCCTTTGCATGTTTGTCACACTTAAGTGTTTCGGAACATCAAACCAATTTAAACAATAGTCAAGGACAACACAAGTAAACACAAAATGCAATTTGTAAATGAAGGTGTTTATTATTAAAGGTGAAAAAAAATCCAAACCATCATGGCCCTGTGTTAAAAAGTGATTGCCCCCTAAACCTAATAACTGGTTGGGCCACCCTTAGCAGCAACAAGTGCAACCAAGCGTTTGCGATAACGTGCAATGAGGCTTTTACAGCGTCCTGGAGGAATTTTGGCCCACTCATCTTTGCAGAATTGTCCTAATTCAGTTACATTAGAGGGTTTTCGAGCATGAACGGCCTTTTTAAGGTCATACCACAACATCTCAATAGGATTCAGGTCAGGACTTTGGCTAGGCCACTCCAAAGTCTTCATTTTGTTTTTCTTCAGCCATTCGGTGGTGGACTTGCTGGTGTGTTTAGGATCATTGTCCTGCTGCAGAACCCAAGTTCGTTTCAGCTTGAGTACACGAACAGATGGTCGGACATTCTCCTTCAGGATCTCTTGGTAGACAGCAGAATTCATAGTTCCTTTTATCACGGCAAGTCTTCCAGGTCCTGAAGCAGCAAAACAGCCCCAGACCATCACACTACCGCCACCATATTTTACTGTTGGTATAATGTTCTTTTTATGAAATGCAGTGTTCCTTCTACGCCAGATATACTTGGACACACACCTTCCAAAGAGTTCCACTTTTGTCTCATCGGTCCACAGAATGTTGTCCCAAAAGTCTTGGGGATCATCAAGATGTGTTGTGGAGAAATTGAGACGAGCTTTGATGTTCTTTTTGCTCAGCAGTGGTTTTCTTCTTGGAACTCTGCCATGCAGACCATTTTTGCCCAGTCTTTTCCTGATGGTGGAGGCATGAACGCTGACCTTAACTGAGGCAAGTGAGGCCTGCAGTTCCTTGGACGTTGTTGTGGGGTCTTTTGTGACCTCTTGGATGAGTCGTCGCTGCGCTCTTGGGGTAATTTTGGGCGGCCGGCCACTCCTGGGAAGGTTCACCACTGTTCCATGTCTTCGCCATTTGTGGATAATGGCTCTCACTGTGGTTCGCTGGATTCCCAAAGCTTTGGAAATGGCTTTATAACCCTTTCCAGACTGATAGATCTCAATTACTTTCTTTCTCAATTGTTCCTGAATTTCTTTGGGTCTCGGCATGATGTGTAGCTTTTAAGGATCTTCTGGTGGACCTTACTGTGTCAAGCAGCTCCTATTTAAGTGATGCCTTGATTGTGAACAGGTGTGGCAATAATCAGGCCTGGGTGTGGCTAGAGAAATTGAACTCAGGTGTGGACAACCACAGTTATAGTATGTTTTAACAAGGGGGGCAATCACTTTTTCACACAGGGCCATGATGGTTTGGATTTTTTTTCACCTTTAATAATAAACACCTTCATTTACAAATTGCATTTTGTGTTTACTTGTGTTGTCCTTGACTATTGTTTAAATTGGTTTGATGTTCCGAAACACTTAAGTGTGACAAACATGCAAAGGAACAGGAAATGAGGAAGGGGGCAAACACTTTTTCACACCACTGTATGTCCAATTCTTCTGCCTCATTGTTTTCCCTCAACTTACTAGCAATTTTCAGCTCCTAAAATGAATGCCAGGAAATGCTGTCTAAAAAGCCTTTGTTTCATTTCTATGTAACCGCTTCCAGACTGCCTCATGCAGATATACTGTGGCAGAAGGGCACGTACAGGCAGATTAACGTACCTGTATGTTGCCCTTAAAGAGGCGGCTTGCAGGTGGGTGCACGTACCAGGAGCTCTGTGAGCGGGATCGTGGGTCCCGTGGACTCGACGTCTGCAGGGATACCAGCGATCGTCTCACGGTGAGGAAGAATGGGGAGATGCTAATGTAAACAAGCATCTTCCCGTTCTGCCTAATGATGCACTCAATGATCACAGCTCCCTGTAATCGGGAGCGGTGATCAGTGATGTGTGACACCCCCCCCACAGTTAGAATCACTCCCTAGGACACACTTAACCCCTACAGCGCCACCTAGTGACAGTGACATTTTTACAGTAATCAATGCAATTTTTATGCATTGATCACTGTATTAATGCCAATAAACCCAACAATTTGTCAACATTGTCTGATGTGTCCGCCATAATGTTGCAGTCACGATAAAAAAAAATCGCTGCTCACCACCATTACTAGTAAAAAAATTTTTTATAAAAATGCCATAAAACTATCCCCTATTTTGTAGACGCTATTTAACTTTTGCGCAAACCAATCAATAAACCCTTATTGCATTTTTTTTACCAAACATATGTAGAAGAATACGTATCGGCCTAAACTGGGGAAAAAAAATAGTTTTTTTTATATATTTTTGGGGGATATTTATTAAAGCAAAAAGTAAAAAATTATGTTTTTTTTCTAAATTGTCGCTATTTTTTTGTTTATAGTGCAAAAAATAAAAACCGCAGAGGGGATCAAATACCACCAAAAGAAAGCTCTATTTGTGGGAAAAAAAGGACGTCAATTTTGTTTGGGAGCCACGTCGCCAATGGTCCGGGGCTTAAGTGGCTAATGCTGCAATGTTTTGTACTAGAATCATCATTTTTTTATTTAATTAATTTTTATTGATGTTTTAAAGTACAATCAAAGAACAGCATAAAAGAACATAAAGTAATATATAAACACATTTCTACCAGAATTTAGAACAGTAATAAAGTAATAAATAATAAAGCGATTTACAGTTACAACTTATACTCTAATTGATTCCAAAGAGAAGTTCTTGTCTTAGTAAAGGGGAGTGAGGAAGGTTTCCCCAATTAAAAAGACAGATAAGATATATGGGAACATAACATAACAGAAAAACAAAATAGTTGTATTGGGGAAATAAGTTTGGCAATGGTAAGTTTATCCTAATGGAAACAGAAACACTCTAGGAAACAGTCTATAGAGGTAGCTAATCTTGTTTGTTCAAAAATAATAACAATACTTGACCACGTGGACCCTTCACCTCTATAGATCACGAATAAATGGAGACTTACCAGATCCCCAGTGACCCCCTGTTTAAGGGAGGTCGAACTGCGCAGATTCGATCACAAATCACATAGACGTCT
The DNA here is from genome assembly GCF_037356315.1 of Lithobates pipiens. Classification (NCBI taxonomy): domain Eukaryota; kingdom Metazoa; phylum Chordata; class Amphibia; order Anura; family Ranidae; genus Lithobates; species Lithobates pipiens. The sequence goes on along the minus strand of NW_027507748.1, from coordinate 273,295,994 downwards.
CGATACAGGATGCCTGAAAACGACCCAATCGTTGGCGGTCGGGGTGTAGTCGTGTTGGTGTGTGGTGATACGTTGCTTTGAGGCCTGCTGAGAGGATCCGAGCGGATTTGGAGATCACGTGACATCCGAACGATTGGGTCATTTTCCGGCATCCTGTATCGAGACGTCTATGTGATTTGTGATCGAATCTGCGCAGTTCGACCTCCCTTAAACAGAGGGTCACTGGGGATCTGGTAAGCCTCCATTTATTAGTGATCTATAGAGGTAAAGGGTCTATGTGGTCAAGTATTGTTATTATTTTTGAACAAACAAGATCAGCTACCTCTGCTTCATATTCACATGGGGCATTATTTATATTATTTTGCTGCATCAATTTATGATCATTTGGATTCACAGTTCGTTTTTGATTCTATTGGACACTTGAGTTTCAGAAGCATCTTATATTAATGTTTTTTCACAATATTTGTATATTTGACTTCACAGTTTTTTTTGTTTTGTTTTACATTTATTAGGCCACATTCATATTTAGTGGCCAAGCGCTGCACTTTATTTCTTTTGTTTTCGTTGTGCCCAGTATCCTGGTTATAGTGTTCAGCTGCTGATTTATTAGTTTTTACTAAGCGCAGATTTTTTATTTTTCTTGTTTTGTTAGTCTATAGAGGTACAAAAGATAAATAATATTAGATGAAAATGTTGGAAAGAATGAGGTAAGAGCTGAGGTGACGGTCAATATAGAAAAATGTATATCTTATGCCAGATATGTTAGTAAGCCAAGGATCCCAAGTTTTTTCATACATGTCAAGATTATTAGGTTGAATAGCAGATATATTTCATAATTTATTATCCATGTTATTTTGGTTTTAACTAGATCAAATAGGATAGTTGGTGATTTAGAAAATTTTAGTTGCTATAAATATAAATTAAATGAGTTTACTCATGCATTTAGATATCCATTTAATAGGTTGGTTTTGTAATAATTGTAATGGGATTTTGTATGTTTAATTTTGGTTAAGGAGTATATAATATTTTATATATACATTATCTCACAAAAATGAGTACACCCCTTACATTTTTGTAAATATTTAATTATATCTTTTCATATGACAACACTGAAGAAATTACACTTTGCTTCAATGTAAAGTGTTGAGTGTACAGCTCTACTTCAGTATGTCACAGTACATGTTGGCATTCATGGTTCCCTCAATGCAGCCCCAGAACATGACACTTCCACCACCATGCTTGACTGTAGGCAAGACACACTTGTCTTTGTACTCCTCACTTGGTTGTCGCCACACAAGCTTGACACCATCTGAACCAAATAAGTTTATTTTTGTTTTTATCAGACCACAGGACATGATTCCAGTAATCCATGTCCTTAGTCTGCTTGTCTTCAGCAAACTTTTTGCAGTCTTTCTTGTGCATTATCTTTAGAAGAGGCTTCCTTCTGGGACAACAGCCATGCAGACCAATTTGATGCAGTGTTTGGCATATGGCATGAGCACTGACAGGCTGATCCACCACCCCTTCAACCTCTGCAGCAATGCTGGCAGCACTCATTCGTCTATTTCCCAAAGACAACCTCTGGATATGATGCTGAGCATGTGCACGCAACTTCTTTGGTTGACCATGGCGAGGCCTGTTCTGCGTGGAACCTGTCCTGTTAAACCGCTGTATGGTCTTGACCACTGTGCTGCAGCTCAGTTTCAGGGTATTGGCAATCTTCTTATAGCCTAGGCCATCTTCATGTAGAGAAACAATTCTTTTTTCAGATCCTGAACAGATCAGTGACCAGTATGAGGGAGTGAGAGCGATAACACCAAATTTAGAGACAAGAAGCTGGGATTCCCTGCATGCTTTGCAGCTTTCCCTCTGCTGTTTACATTCACTTTCTAAAGACTACATATACCATGGTACCTTCCTGCCTGCAATCAGTAATTTACATACTGACTCCACCTCCTGAAACTCCTCTTAGCACTTTTGTAACACAACTTGTGAATTATGTGACACAGCAGTGCCTTCTCACAGGATATAGTGAATATAAATTTTGGAATTCAAGGAAGTAAATGTGTGTGGATCACAAAGTAAGTTCAAAGTAACTTAACACTGTCCAGAGTAATAGGAGTAGCTTAGGAATAATTTAAATACAATGTGTAAATGAATATATGATTTACATTTTGACCATAGATACACTTTACTTAAACTGTATTGGGAGAAATACAGAGGCTGCCAATGGTGACTTCTTTATGAATATGCTAGATGACTGTCGTGCTAATTTAATAGCTCCAACTTCTTCAGAAACCATTAGATCAATTTGATAGCAGGGAAAAATATTGTTTAAAAAAGAAAGGTTAGCAATGGCACCTTCCCTCATTTTTTATGACAGACTTTCTTTAAAAAACAAAAACCATAATGAGGTGCACATGCGCCGGACTTCAGGGAAGACGAAGTAGCCGGGATCTCTGATCCGCTCTGGCCTCACTAAAGCCCCCAAGCCAGCAGACCCTCCTCCGAACTCCGTAAGAGACAGAGCATCTGCCCACATGTCAGGAGATCACCCCAAGAAGGAGGTCAGTCATCAATTCGATTTCCACTCAATTCTCTAAATTAGATGATTTAGAAAATAGAAGCAGGCGATACAATTTTTGCATAAGAGGTATCCTCGAATCAGTTACGGACATTCAGGGAACCGTTAAATTGTTCATAAAAGATATCATACCGGATATCCCAAGTCACAGACTTTAACTAGACAGAGCCCACAGAGCACTGCAACCCCCTCACCAGGATGGGCTTCTGAGGGGCATCATGGTTAAGCCCTATTATTATGCGGAGAAAGAGGACATAATGAGAAAATCTTGTAACCTTGACCATCTCTCAAAACAAGGAAATAAAATTCAAATATATGCTAATATTTCTCCAGTCACAATCTAGAAGTGGAGATCCCTCAAACCTGGAAATATTAGCACAGAAATCAGTAAAATAGCAGTGATCCTTTCCTTTTCGCCTACAATTCCAGTACAAAGATAAATCGTATGGATTCACAAGCTTCCAGGAGGGAGAACATTTGCTCCTTCAGCTCAGGTTTATTTCCCAGGAATTGTCACCCCAGCAGACAGAACATTGTCCAAACTCATCCAAGAAGCCTCCTCCAAGCAGCCCTCTGACCCCGCTGTGGAACAAATGGCAAACGAAGGGGCACCGAGACTCCATCACTCTGAGATGAGACCCAAGTCTTTTACATAGTAGGTGAGGTTCAAAAAAGACACAAGTCCATCAAGTCCAACCCATGTGTGTGATTATATGTCATTATTACATTGTATATCCCTGTAGTGTTGCGGTCGTTCAGGTGCTTATCTAATAGTTTCTTGAAACTATCGATGCTCCCAGCTGAGACCACCGCCTGTGGAAGGGAATTCCACATCCTTGTCGCTCTTATAGTAAAGAACCCTCTACATAGTTTAAGGTTAAACCTCTTTTCTTCAAATTTTAATGAGTGGCCACAAGTCCTATTAAACTCCCATCTACAAAAAAGTTTTATCCCTATTGTGGGATCACCAGTAGGGATGGGCTAAACACACCCGTTCAGTTCGCACCAGAACATGCGAACAGGCAAAAAATTTGTCTGAACACACGAACACCGTTAAAGTCTATGGGACGCGAACATGAGAAATCAAAAGTGCTAATTTTAAAGGCTTATATGCATGGTATTGTCTTAAAAAGTCCTGCCCCAAGGGACATGTATCAATGCAAAAAAAGTTTTAAAAACTTTTTTTCGGGAGCAGTGATTTTAATAATGCTTAAAGTGAAAAAATAAAAGTGTAATATTGCTTAAAATTTTGTACCTGGGGGGGGGGGGGGATGTCTGTAGAACAGTCTGACAGCAAAATTAAATTTCTAAAGGAAAAAAAGTAATTTAAAACTACTCAGCTATAATGGATTGTTGGTCCTGGCAATACACATAAAAGTTCATTGATAAAAACGGTATGGGATTCCCCCACAGGGGAACCCCGAACCAAAATTTTTTTAAAAAATGTGGGTGCTTCCGGAATAACTGACGTTTTTAAAACTTTTTTTTGCATTGATACATGTCCCCTGGGACAGGACACAGGTCCCCAAACACTTTTTATGACAATAACTTGCATATTAACCATTAAAATTAGCACTTTTGATTTCTCCCATAGACTTTTAAAGGGTGTTCCACGGCTTTCGAATTTGAAGCAGACACCCCAAATTGTTCTCTATTCGGCGAACAGCCAACGTTCGAGTCGAACTCATGTTCGAGTCGAACTCATGTTCGAGTCGAACTCATGTTCGAGTCGAACTCATGTTCGACCCGAACATAAAGCTCATCCCTATTCACTAGTATAGTAATTATATATTGAAATCATATCCCCTCTCAAGCGTCTCTTCTCCAGAGAGATTAAGTTCAATGCTCGCAACCTTTCCTCAAAACTAATATCCTCCAGATCCTTTATTAGCTTTGTCTTTCTTTGTATTTGCTCCATTTCCAGTACATCCTTCCTGAGGACTGGTGCCCAGAACTGGACAGCATACTCTAGGTGCGGCCCGACCAGAGTCTTGTAGAGCGGGAGAATAAGGCTGGATTTACACCTATGCATTTTTAGTGCTTTTTGCATTTTGCAGATTTGCACTACGGTCCATTTAACATGGTTTTCTATGGAGCACAACCTGTAGTGCAAATCTGCAAAATGCAAAAAGCACAAAAAATGCATAAGTGTGAATCCAGCCTTATTGTTTTATCTCTGGAGTTGATCCCCTTTTAATGCATGCCAATATTCTGTTTGCTTTGCTAGCAGCAGCTTGGCATTGCATGCCATTGCTGAGTCTATCATCTACTAGGACCCCCAGGTCCTTTTCCATCCCAGATTCCCCCAGAGGTTCTCCTCCCAGTGTATAGATTGCATTCATGTTTTTTCCACCCAAATGCATTATTTTACATTTTTCTACATTGAACCTCATTTGCCATGTAGTTGCCCACCCCATTAATTTGTTCAGATCTTTTTGCAAGGTTTCCACATTCTGTGGAGAAGTTATTGCCCTGCTTAGCTTAGTATAATCCATGAATACAGAGATTGAACTATTTACCCCATCCTCCAGGTCAATTATGAACAAATTAAATAGGATTGGTCTCAGTACAATCCATGTACTCACCCTATGGTCCATGCCAATGGACCTTATTTTGTACCGTAAACGTTTATGGGGAACTGTGTCAAATGCTTTGCAAAATCCAGATACACCACATCTACGGGCCTTCCTTTATCTAGATGGCAACTCCCCTCCTCATTGATGGTTAATAGATTGGTTTGGCAAGAACGATTCTTCATGAATCCATGCTGATTACTGCTAATGATACTGTTCTCATTACTAAAATCTTGTATATAGTCCCTTATCATCCATATATGGTCTGTCTTCCCTTTTTTTACTGTTTACATGCTTAAAGAATTTCTTGGGATTTTTTTTGCTCTCCTCCGCTATGTGTCTTTCATGTTCTATCTTAGCCATCGAGTTTGATCCATATGGGACAGTTGTCTCCCTTTATTCGGATGGTCATGTCCTCCGACAGTGTAGTTGACTCTCCTTCACTCACCTGGTTCTCTGCTCAATCCGCTGAACTAGATTTTCCACCCCCTCCGGATCCCTATACCTCTACTCTGTTTATTTGGAGGTGCAATCATTTATGCATGTTCATCTCCATTGCAGGGTTGTACCCCACAAGCCAGTGACTGAGATCAAACGGTTTGGTGAGGTTGTCCACTTTGGAATTTGCTCCGCCCTCCCCATCCCAATTTACCTTTCCCAGTATAGTATTCTTATGTTTTGTTTATATGTCCTAATTTCCTCTCACCTTATCACTTTTTATTTACAGGGGGCCTAGAGGCCGGAGCGACCTAGCTTGCCACTCTCTCTGTTCTGACTTAGAGGTGTAATTCTCTTCTAGTGACACCATGATAGCAACCTGAACCAGGGTTGCCACTATTCCAAACCCTACCTCTCATTGGGTATCGGAGCAGGACTTGGCTGGCCAGCCCTGCATTTAAGTAGCCCAAGATATCTGTTATCTTGGACCCCATGCCTCTCTCACCCCTCTACTGCCTTACATTTTTCCTTCTCATGTCTGCCTCTTCTTTACCTGCATTCTTCTTTTATTCCTAACCTTCACGGAAAGCTTACCCAATCTTGACAGCCTTGACATTGGGCTTGCACAGATCTCCTCAGTTTGGACCTCACCCATCAGTGGTTAGGGTAGGCACCCTACGCATATACTCACACCTCCTTCCTAGTATCTGTGGCTGACTCCACACCCCCCCGCAGGTGACTCTCAGAGTTGCTTCCCATAACAGTCAGGGTCTGAATTCCCAGGTTAAAAGGCGCAAGGCCTTTCATAGTTACCATTCTAGGGGCATTGATATAATTCTACTCCAAGAAACCCACTTCCCAAAAAGCTACACTCCCTCCTTCCGACATCGCAATTATCCACCCTTTTTCCTTGCTAATGCAGATACTAAGAAAAGAGTGGTGGCCATCCTCCTTTCCAAATGGACATCATTTACACACTCTCAAACCATCAGGAATAGGGATGGTCAATACATTCTAGTTAAGGGCCACATTGATGGTGTTTTGTACACCTTTATTTCCTATTATGCCCACAATCAAGACCAAGCACCCTTCTCCTCGATGCTCTCCTCCCTCTCCACTCATTTCGAAGGCAGGGTAATAATGGGAGGCGACACCTTTGACCACCTCTTAGACAAATCAGCACAAGGCGTCTCCCACCTAAAAAGACCCCTCACACAAAGCCTGCATTGCCCAACACTTACATTCCCTAGGCCTTATACACACTTGGAGAGAATTAAACCCTTTGGCAAAAGATTACACACACTTCACAGCCCCACATAGAACGTATGCTAGAATAAACCACGTCTTCATCCCCACCTCAGAGATTCACATGATATCCCATGCTTCTATCTATGCAGTACCATGGTCAGACCACTCATTAGCTAACCTTAAAATTTCAGGATCCCCAGCCCCCATGGCACCTCACCCATGGTGCCTTAATAAAACCCTCTTGACCAACCCAGTACATGGTATCATGCTGAAAAAAACTCCGGGAATTTTTCCTTATTAATGATACAACTGACATCTCCCCAAGCTCCCTATGGGGGGCACATAAAGTGGTAATCAGGGGAAAGCTTATCCAGCTAGCCTTTGAAGCGTGAATGGCAGACGGATGTAGCAAACCTACAGAGGATTTCAGTGTCTCACAGTATGACACACAAACGCAAACCCACGCCAGACACTCGGGCTAAACTAGAATCAGCTAGAATAGCCTTAAATTTGGCCCTCACCTCCAGCACAGAAAAACATTTAAGATGGGGGAGTGGCTGGTTCTACCTCCAAGCTGACAAAATTGGTCCACATTTGGCAGCTAAACTTTCTCCAAAAGAAAAAATCTACTCCTTTCCCAAAGTTAAATCCTTGGCCGGCTCTCTGACTCAGAACCCCAAATGGATTCTGGAAACTTTCCAATCGTTCTACTCTAACTTACTCTATACCGAGAACAGCCCAAACACACCCCATAAGCTTAATACCTTCTTAGAAGACATTCCCCTTCCTAAATTCTCAGATCCATATTGCTCTATATTAGACTCCCCTATCCTGGAAAACAAAGTCTGAGAAGTCATTAAAGACCTGAAAAAAGGCTCAGCCCCAGGCCCTGATGACTTTTTAACACACTACTACAAGACATTTATCCATGTCCTCTCTCCTTATCTGGTCCCTCAGTAGGGATGAGCTTCGAGTTCGAGTCGAACTCATGTTCAACTCAAACATTGCCTGTTCGCCTATTCAGCGAACAGTGAACAATTTGGGCTGTTCGCGGCAAATTCAAAAAGCCGGAACACCCTGTACAAGTCTATGGGAGAAATCTAAAGTGCTAATTTTAAAGGCTAATATGCAAGTTACCGTACTAAAAAGTGATTGGGGACCTGGGTCCTGCCCCAGGGGACATGGATCAATGCAAAGAAAAGTTTTAAAAAGGGCAGTTTTTTCAGGAGCAGTGATTTTAATAATGATTACAGTGAAACAATAAAAGTGTAATATTCCTTTAAATTTCGTACCTGGGGGGTGTCTATAGTATGCCTGTGAAGGGGCGCATGTTTCCCGTGCTTAGAACTGTCCCTGCACAAAGTGTCATTTCGCAAGGAAAAAAAGTCTTTTAAAAATCCCTTTGAACGTGACCATGACGTATGGGTGACTCCGCCCCCCTCTGATGTAACGGAAACTTTCATTACATCAGAGGGGGGCGGGATCACCCATACGTTCTTGGGGAACCCCTGGCTTCCCTCGCTAGCGTCAGAGGGGGCGGGGTCGGGTGACGGGTGGCCCCGCCCTCCTAATATAAGAAACGTCAGCGTTGGGATCCCCGCAGTGTCTCCTCAGTGGAGACAGATGCATGTATGGACAGTGTTGGACTGAAAATTACCCGTCGCTGGATCAGATCAGCCATCGCTGGACCCCGGAGAGATGCTCATCCATCGCTGGATAGCAAGAATGGATTAGCACCGCTGGAATCTTTTTAATTTTTTTTAATTTTTAATAAAGGAATTTTTCAAAAGTGTGTTTGTCTTATTTAAAAAATTTTTACACTTTCTTTGTGAAATGGTAGGGGTACTTTTGTACCCCCTTACCATTTCAAACAGGGGGGGCCGGGATCTGGGGGTCCCCTTGTTAAAGGGGGCTTCCAGATTCTGATAAGCCCCCCAACCGCAGACTCCCACAACCACCTGCCAGGGTTGTGGGGATGAGGCCCTTGTCCCCATCAACATGGGGACATGGTGCTTTGAGGGGTCACAGACCCCCAAAGCACCCTCGCAATGTTGAGGGCATGTGGCCTGGTACGGTTCAGGAGGGGGGGCGCTCTCTCATCCCCCCTCTTTTACTGTGGCCTGCCAGGTTGCGTGCTCGGATAAAGGGTCTGGTATGGATTTTTAGGGGGACCCTCACATCAATTTTTTTTTTAATTTGACGCGGGGTTCCCCTTAATATCCATACCAGACCTGAAGGGCCTGGTAATTGAATTTAGGGGAACCCCATGCTTTTTTTTATCAATGAATGAATTGTCGGCTCCGTAATACAGAGAACAGAGTGTTCTCTGTATTACGGGAGCTGACAATTCAAAGTGATTTTAAAAGACTTTTTTTCCTTGCCAAATTACACTTTGTGCGGGGACAGTTCTAAGCACGGGAAACATGCACCCCTTCACAGGCATACTATAGACACTCCCCAGGTATGAAATTTAAAGGAATATTACAGTTTTATTGTTTCACTTTAATCATTATTAAAATCACTGCTCCTGAAAAAACTGACATTTTTAAAACTTTTTTTTGCATTGATCCATGTCCCCTGGGGCAGGACCCAGGTGCCCAAACACTTTTTAGGACAATAACTTGCATATTAGCCTTTAAAATTAGCACTTTAGATTTTGAACATTCGAGCCCCATAGACTTTAATAGGGTTCTAAAGTTCACATGAAGTTTAAGTCTGTTCGCAGGTTCTGGTGCGCACTGAACAGAGGGGTGTTCGGCTCATCCTTATCCCTCAGCAAGGGTTCTTGATTAGAATCTGCTGCTAATTTAGCCTGTATTTTTGTGATCCCCTAATCGGGCAAAGACCCAAGTGAAGTAAGTAATTACAGACCAATCTCTTTAATTAATAATGACAATAATGACCCTTCATAGGGTCATATGTCCATAAGGACCAGGGGAGTTTTATTCTGGGGAGACAGGGTCCGGAGCAGATAAGGAGAGCAGTAGATATGATATCCCTCATGAAGTTGGGATGGGATAGAGGATCTCCTCAGGAGGGGTATCTTCTATCCATAGATCTTCAAAAGGAATTTTACACTGTCACCTGGCCATACCTGTTTACTACACTGGAGAGATGTGGCTTTGGCCCTAACTTCACCAAAACCTTGGAGACCCTCTACTTGCACCCCAAGGCACATGTCAAACTTCATGGACACTACTCTGACCTCTTCCCTATTACAAAAGGAACAAGGCAGGGATGCCCATCTCTCCTTTTTGTAATTGCCATAGAAACTCTAGCAATAGCGATCAGACACCATCCAGACATCTACGGAGTCCAATGTGGTCAATTGACCCATAAATGTGCACTATTTGCTGACAATGTCCTCCTTTTCGTAACATTCCTTCTTATTTCAACCCCTAAAATCCTCCAACTACTAAACAATTTCGGTCAATTCTCGGGTCTGCAAGTCAATATGACTAAATCAATAGCCCTTATTGTATCACCCTCCCCCGACCCTGGTAGACAGATTAAAAAGCCACTTTCCCTTTTCTTGGAACAATATATCCATACCATAATTAGGTATTCATCTTACGACCAACATCAATCTCCTATACAAACATAATTACCCACCCATGTTTAAAAAATTTGCGGAAGACCTTGGTCAATGGTCACTGTACAAGATGTCTTGGTTGCAAAGGGTGAATGTAATTAAGATGGCCCTATTAATAATATTTGGAGAGTACTTTTTGGAGAGTACCACCTCTCCAAAAAAATCCTCTTTAGACCTAGAATGAAAGGGGGCCTAGGACTACCTAATCTCTGGTGGTACTACCAGGTGTCACACCTAAGCCAAATATCTATCATATATTCTAGGGTCCCAAAACCCATCTGGATAGGGATGGAACGACAAGTGATTCCAAATTATACCTTAGATTACTTGCTCTGGAGTCCCCCCAGAAGCTGCCCCCCAATTCTCTCCCCAACATTGTACCACTCGATAGCTTTATGAGACTCACTATACAAACATAACATCAGCTTGGCACCCGTTGGCTTACATTTTTTACAATCCCCAATTCCCCCCTCCCCCCAGGGAAGGCCTAGCTTTCCAGTGGTGGCTAAACAAAGGTCTTTATCGAATTGGGCACTATTTTAACTCAAATGACCCCTCAAATTAAGCTACTGTGTCTGCAAACTAGAAATATCTCCTCAGAAAAATGTTGCTATTACCAAATATCCCATTTCCTGAACTCGATATGGAACCGAAATGTGAGCCCTCTATCAGTAACCTTTGGAGAAAGCAACCTATATGTTGAGCTGGAAACGTGAACCTAAGATAGATTGGAACTTTAACTTTACCGGATCATTTAAAGGGATTCTCAACAATTTCTTGATAGAAGCCAACCTCAAGGTCATGTCCCGCTGGTACCTGGTTCCCACCCTCCTTGCTAAATATTATCCTCAGTCTTCCCCCTTCTGCTTCAGAGGCTGTGGTAATTTAGGCACACTCCTTCACACCTTGTGGGAATGTCCTAGAATCAGGGGCTACAGGAACAAAATTTTCAATTTAATCCGCAAGATCACTGGGATTGCGGCTAACCAAGACCTTACAATCACACTCCTCAACTGTCGGATTCCCAAGATTTCTAAATTAGCCCAGACTCTTGTTCACTTCATACTTCTAGGGGCCAAACTGACAACTGCATGTGCTTGGAAAATCCCAACAGTTTCATACCGTCTAACCAAACAAAAAATCTCATGGATAATGTCCCAAGAAAAAATCTCCAACACTATCCTAGACACTTTGGATAAATTCAAGCATACCTGGGAATCCCTGGGCCCAACATATCAGAGTATCTCTTTAGCTCTAGGGTCATGGCTTCCCAACATAAGTCCAGCCTGTGTCACTCCCTTTCCCCTTTACATCTCCTATATGTCTTCTTTCCCTCCTGATTTCCAGTTTATATTTTCTCTTTATTCTTCTCACCTCCTGTCTCTTCTCGCACCCAATACACCGATAAGCCTCTACAGGCAAAAAACTCACATTTTTGGCTACTGGTCTTTTTGTTTTTCCTAAAATTTAACCTGATGACACATGAGGTGTGGAATGAATGGTTCATTCTCACCTTTCTATACAGTTTCTAATGTTTAATCAGTTTTAGTCATTCTTAGCCAAGGGTTATAAAATCATAAGTGTTTCGCTATAATTACTGCTCGCTTTTACAATAATATACTCTGAATGTTTTGCAAGTAATGGGACAAACTTCCCGGCTACCCCTGGCCCAGTCTGATCCCATATGGGGTGCAGGGGGTGGCTGGAAAGGGAGCTGATAGACAGTTTTTATATCAGGGTGTTATTCATTGTATCTTACACTTGTTGATCTCCCATTTACTCAACCACGCCTTGGACTATGTTGCATGACCATTTTTGTATAAGTGAAAATTTTCAATAAAAAGATGTACTCAAAATAAATAAATAATTATAATTATAATACCCACTTTCCCATTTTGAAACTGACATTTGCACCAGTGTCCATGGTTTTGTGTTTTCTGGGTCACTCTAAAAGCTATTGAAAGACATATTCTGCACCAGTATGTCAGAAAAAGGGGTACTCACAGAGGCCAAGATGCAGAGAGCGGTTCACTCTTGCGACTAAGCGCACTCCACCCCTGGAGATGGTACAGAGGGTAGATTGCACAAAGAGGCACAAGCTACCAGTAGGATGGCCGAACTTGCGTGATGGTCAGCGAGGGACTGGATAGCTGTGCAGGACAGGTCTTGGACCCAGCAGGTAGGTAAGGCAATAAGTCCAGGACAAGCCCGGGGGTCAGCAGCAGATGCAAGTCCGAAGGCAGACTAAGAGGAAATCCAAGAACAGGCCGAGGATCAAACACAGTAGAAGACAGGAAGTCCAGGAACAGGCAGGAGGTCAGAGCACTGGAGACAGAAGACAATTCGGAAGCAGGCTGAGGGTCAAGCACATTTGTCAGTGCAGGTAGACTGGAAGTCCATAAAACAGGTCAGAGGTCAGGTTCAGGAGAGAGTCAGCGTAGTTTCAAACAATCTGGGTCACAACAGGTAGACAATCAACAGGAAACAGGAAGCAAGATCACAGGGAAGCTGAGTGTCATAAACCGGATGTAACCAGAACTGTGTGACTGCGACAGAGTAAACCAAACATAAGTAGGTGAAAGTAAGCAATTTTATTACGATATATGCATATAATGTGAATACACCACCAATACCATACAGAAAACCACATAACAGTGACAACCAACCATTATATATAACAAAGGGGATACCAGAATCGTAGTCAAGTCAGGCCAGGGTCATAAACAGGAGGTCAGCAGATGGGGGGGGGCAAAGAGAAAGGGATCAGGTTACAGGACAGGGTTCCAGGGATGCAGGAATAGACAGGTTCAGGTACAACAGGTTCAGGATGCAGGCATCAAGGATCAAGGATCAGAATAACAGGATGCAGGTCAGGGCTCAAGGACAAAACCAAGGCAAACATGTGAGTGCTTACCGGTATTTATAGGCCTGTGATTGGCCTCAAGTGACACCTGATTGCAGAAGGTGCTGTCTGCTCCTCACTGCCAGGATCCATCTGTTAGTGGACACCAGTACTGCGGCCCAAAGATGACATAACATCAGCATGGAAAAGCTCTCCCTCTCCTGGCAGTTCCAAACTGCCAGGAGACACCTGCTGGTGGACCTTAGTGCTGCCCGCCAAAAGACAGATATCAGCGGATGGAACATTTCCTGACACTGAGAGACGAACCAGCAACTTGTCTGAACAATCAGGCAGCATTTTTAGGCCAGCAGGGGATTTACGTTATGCGTGCGCTTCACTCAACGGAGCTGCGAACGCGCGTGCGCCGAAGTGCCGTTCCGCTGCGAACATGCGTGCGCCAAAGCACCATTCCGCCGTGCATGCACGCAGGGAAACGGCGAAGCTAACAGGGGTTGATCTTGATTTCTTACCTGACACAGTATCAGTACTTCACTCATAATCCTAATGATAGGTTTACGTTAGGGGCCTTCTGTTGATCATTTCAATCCTGAGATTACCGTATCCACATCAGAGGTACATAATGTGTATATTACAAGCCATTATTGGCTCATGAACAGAGTAAAGTAATTTGTTTAATTTTTGCTACATAAATTTCTCTAATGTGTTCCTATCAGTTTAATTTTCATGTTCTAGATACTATTCCTAATTTCTGCTCTACACATAAACCTTGCTGCTATTTGCTTTCTTTCTGATGTGTAGGTTGCTGTTCTGTTAGACTGCTGCTCAACTACATAATCAGAAAATTTATTTTGTAGAAGTTGAATATGGATGGTTCTTTGCTGACAATGGGGACAAACTTACAGTGCTCATTAATCGTTAGTGACCTGCTTCTGTCATTCAGAATTGTTCCGAGAGATAATGAAGGTATGTTGTACCTATGTGTGAGCGTGTGTGTTAGAAGTCATATACATATTCATGCTTCCATACAGCTATGTGGAAGAAAAATTACTTTAAACTAGGAAAAAAACAAGTAAAAAAAATCTGAGCTCAAGCAATAAAAAACAGCAATTCATTCCCCATAATTTGGTAGCTAAATAAAAGATTTTAAATATCCATCCATTAAATATTTCATTATTAACTTAACCACTTCAGCCCCGGAAGAATTTACCCCGTTCCTGACCGGGCCATTTTTTGCGATACGGCACTGTGTCGCTTTAACTGACAAATGTTGTACCCAAACAAAATTGATGTCCTTTTTTTCCCATAAATAGAACTTTCTTTTGATGGTATTTGATCACCACTGCGGTTTTTATTTATTGCACTATAAACAAAAAAAGACAGACTATTTTGAAAAAAAAAACAATGCATGCGCCTTATCCTCCTTAAAGCACCTTCCGTACAGCTATGGCGATTTGCGCAGGAGTGCCATTTTGCCACCGTCAATTGACAGCGGGCAGTTGGCAAGCGGTTAAGGAACAGTACTTTAGGTTGCTAGGCGTAGTACAGTTAACTTTTTTCTGATATGAAAAATATGGTTTGCTAAAATAATCTTTTAGGACATGGATTACATTTGATTACAGTTTCTGAATGAAACAGCATTGATTACAATTTTCCTGTTGAAGACCCAAGGCCAATCACCAGTCTAAGTTGAATACGTCACTGAAAACAATTTGTGCACTACAGAAATGTAGAGTGTAAGAATAGACCAGAAATCACATAATTTGTCTTATATTCTGTACATGTAATTTATTTTAACATAAAATAAAAAAATGTCAACGATAAGAATAGACCAGAAATAGTCGCTTTCAGAAAATTGTGTTTTAGAAAGTAATTTCAGTTGGTAGAAATAGATTTTTATTCTTATATGTAAAAATGGTTAATATCTACCATTAGGATAATGTCTAAATATTCTACAAATGAAAAAGTTTTACCTAAGTTTAGGCTAGCTGTTAACTGGAAGATATAGCCACATAATACAAATGATTTTGTCTTAGGCCGCGTACACACGCGCGGACTGTTCGCCCAACTTTGTCCGTCCAACAGTTTCGGCAAACAGTCCGCTCAAACTTAGCATGGACGGACATGGCCACACACGACGGACGAACAGTTTGCTGAAACCGTGCGCGATGACGTGAACGGCACGTACGACGGGACGAAAAATACGACGTCCTATACACTGCATTATAGCTTTCGGCGTGAAAATCCTTTCTGAGCATGCGCGCAACTTTGTTTGACGAACAAGCCTACACACGAGCGGACTGTCCGCTGAAACTGTCCGCTGAAAGCCCACACACGAGCGGACTGTCCGCCCAAACACTATTCAGCGGACAAAGTTGGGCGAACAGTCCGCGCGTGTGTACGCGGCCTTAGTCATGCTACAATTCCAATATAAATAAAACAAAATTATCTTGGTATGATCGAGAGATTAGTTTTGCATTCATTATATAGTTGGACTGCACAAAAACTTTGATTTTCTGTTCACTGATTCAAGAGTAAACTGTTTATGCTGCTTTGTACTGCCTCATAGGGGCTAATGGAGAGATTATTTGACATGCACTAAAGGATTGGTGGATACGGCATATGGGAAGAGTGGATTTCATGAGAGTCTGATCCTACAGAGGTAAACTGCCTAATTCAATAAAGATTGCTTGACTCAACTCAACCCATACAGTTCTTAAATATTTATCCCACTGATGGTCAAATCTGACTTACCTGGATCTTTGGCTCCTGTAATAATGTAGATTACAAAGTGGATATCGCATCTTCAGGTTTTAGGGTACCAAAGCCATAATTAATTATTTCAGTAAACAGTAAACTAGATACACAGTTTAATAGTAGTAACAGTATACTAGATACACAACAAAACACACTTGCTCAATATGCAGGAGTAAACTTATGCATAAAGTGCATTGAAAGCCAAAACCTATTTATGTTTTTGCTGTGTTTGTCAACATTGGGAACATTTTTCCTATTTGTCTTATGCCATGTACACACAGTCGGACTTTCCGGCAGAAAAAGTCAGAGGGAATCTTTTCATCGGATATTCCAATCGTGTGTATGCCTCATCTGATTTATTTATTTTTTGAAAATTCTGACGGATCTAGAAATAGAACATGTTTTAAATCTTTCTAACTGAATCAATTCCTATCGGGAAAACCGTTCGTCTGTATGCTGTCCCGACGGACAAAAAACGACGCATGGGCAGCGATTGGCTACTGGCTATTGAACTTCCTTTTTCTAGTGCTGTCATACGTGCTGTATGTTACCACGTTCTAGACGATCTGACTTTGGTGTGATTGTGTGTAGGCAAGACCATTTCAGCGTAACTCCGTTGGAAAGTTTATTCTGACGGAAAAAACGGTCGTGCGTGCGTGGCATTAGTGACCATTGTCAATGGGACTGGACATAAGAGACATTCTAAAATG
Source organism: Lithobates pipiens (assembly GCF_037356315.1). Lineage (NCBI taxonomy): Eukaryota > Metazoa > Chordata > Amphibia > Anura > Ranidae > Lithobates > Lithobates pipiens. The sequence continues at coordinate 273,279,232 of NW_027507748.1, read as the reverse complement.
TTGAGGGGTCATCGTAACAGAGAAAGCAGGGAAATCTTCCAACAGGGACCTGTTGGAAGATTTCCCCGCTTTAAGAGATCAACTGTCTGGGAGATTTCTTTTCATTTCCTGTTGTATCTATAGACAGAAAGTGAAAGAAAATTTTACTATGGGACGTAGACATAAAAAAACAGCAGTTATAACCCAGCTTGTCAGGCAGAATGTATTCTGACTGACTCTTTACCTCTAAAAAACAAGAATCTAGTAGGGTGCCTCTGGATATGTTACTCAAAAACATAATATATGTTACATATGCTAGGCGGCTTTATTAGGGATTTAAATAGAACCAGTCACCAATGGGCATTTCTAGTATTCTGAATCTTCACTCTCATGCCTGGTACATACTAGTAGTTTTTTTATGTTCAACCCAGCAGGCTGAGCGAAAACAAAAAAAGGAGCTCAGGAGGAGCCACTGTACTAACAATAAGATGTTACTATAGCATTCTCCCCTGCTGAGCTATTGTGCTCTGACAGGGGGAAAGCCCCCCCCCCCCCCCCCCCCCGTGCCAGAACATACTGACCAGAGCTCTCAGTCAGTAACTGCTTCTGTCGGAAGGGCTGAATGTTGGTTTGTATTGAACTGGCTGATGCCGCTCAATATTCGGCCAGTGTGTACAGCCCTTTAAATCATTATAACATGTGGCCCTTATCTTTCAGATATTGTTTGACTTGGAATATTTGTATTCTTTTCCTGTCAGATCAGAAGTGTCAGGCTGTCTCAGGCTAAATGGCAGTCCTATTTCAGTGCTACCGATAGCACATTTGTTATATGACAGTTTTTGAATGTGTATCAAGATCACATGAAAGAATGAAGGCTTGGTAAAATTACTGTTTTACCCTCCTCCAACAGTATGGACTCAGGCATCAGCTGTAAGCTAAGTCAGCCTTCATGAGAGACAAAAAAATGTTAAGCTTGACAATACATAGAGTAAACTTTGGCTGGTTTCTGATGATCCAGCTGAAATCCAAGCTATGGCTGGCTCATCAGAATCCCCCTGCCCAACATCCTTCAATCTAAAAATCAAAGGAGTTGGGAGGAAAATTGTCAATTGAACTATGGCTACAGCCAATCAATTGCAATCATTGTTAGGGTATTTTTATAGCCGTGGGATCGGCTGTCTATAAACAGAAGCTGGTAGTGGATATTCCTCCATCAATACTGTTTAGCGTGGCGCTGAATGGGAAAAATCTAACAGTGTATGGCCTGACTTGTATGTTGGAGGGCTGAGCCTTGAAGAAGTTCTCTAGCAGGCTATAATGTACAATACTAACCTTCAAAAGCACATAACACACAGAAGAGATTTACTAAAACTGGTGCGTGTAAAACCTGGTGCAACTATGCATAGAAAATAAATCAGCTTTCAGTTTTTTTTTTTTTGTGAAAGTTTAATTACACAAGCTGAAGTTAGAAGCTGATTGGCTATCATGCATGGCTGCACCAGATTCTGAGTGCACCAGTTTTAGTGAATCTCCTCCACAGAGTCTTTCCAAATAATTGAAAAATGTCTGTGCACGTAGGTGTAATTCACTAATAACATTATCAGCATGAGTTTGCTGCATTTATCTATTGGCTGTGGCGGGCAAAACATTGTAGAATGTCCCACTGATGCGGTAACACAAATGACGACAAAATGTCTTACTATCAGACTTAAAATGTCTTACTATCAGACTTAATGGTTGCAAACCTATATCTATGAGACTCAAATCTTTATCACAAAGAAACAAGTAGGCCTGAGCCAAGAATTGCCTCTGTAAAGAGCCTCTTCAGTCCTGTTATCAATTTTTATTAATAAGTTCTAAGTCCTCCATTGCCACTCTGGGCACCTGGCCGTGACAGCTTTCGGCTTCACGGGCGGGCAGGCATGGCGCATGCGCAAGTTGCGCTGTGCTCCCAGAGTGGACAGCCAATCTCCTGGGTCCTGTCACGTGTCACAGGAGATCGCCTAGAGGGAAGGGCTGCCTAAGGCAAAAGGACAAGTCGCCTTAACGGTCCCTGGGCGGAAGGAGGAAGTGGGACAGGAAGTCCCCCTCCTAATGAAGCCACCCTCCTAATGAAGCCCCCACTCCCCCCCCCCCCAAAAAAAATTACATGCAAAATGTGGCATGGCGGGTGGAACTCCGCTTTAAGCCAGTACTCAGCAATAATCTTAATTCCAAAAAAAAAAAATCATCATTTTACAGTTCTGATGGACCATTCATATTTCAAGATTAAGGCACATAACTGATTTTACATTAAGGCTGGGTTCACACTGCTGCGGGGGGAGATCCGGATGTGATTCGCACCGCAAATCACATCCGATCTCCGTAGCGATGCGAGTACAGCCATACAGATAGTATGGCTGAATTCGCATCGGTCCCGCAGCAAACTCGCACGGGACCCTTTTTTTGGTCCGCAACAGAATCGGATCGCATGGGGGTTCACACCATGCGATCCGATTCCTGTGCGAGTCGGCAGATCGCACTGCGATATGCGGACGGATCTGGGGGTGTCATTAACATATCATTGACACTCCCAGCCGTCCGCATAGGGCAGTGTGAACTGCCGGCGGGAGTCATGCGATGCGGGAAAACGCCGCGGATTTGCGGCGTTCCCGCATCGCAGCGGTGTGAACCCGGCCTAAAAGATAAACAAATATGCCTGAATTATTTTTTGCCAAGTGACACCTGAATTGTGTTGTTTTTGTGAAATATCATTAGAGTGTTACTAATAGAAACCAAGTTGAAGACATCAAATGATTTAATTGAAGACATCAAATGATTTAATTGTAATTGATGGGATAAAAGCTCTAGGTTGTAGTAACATCCTTCATAGGCAAGTAATGTACAAGATAAATGAACAGAAAAATGACCTAGGGCAATTCCACTATCTCATATCTCACTGTGAAAGATAAGATTTACAGGCTGTCTCCATGCCCATTTTACTGAGAAGCTATTTCTTTCTTTTATGTATATGGTAAACCAGTCACACTCTTAAAACAATTGCTGCAAAACATTTATTTATTGTAGAGGTCATTATTGGTTCTCTGTGGACCTAATTTTGTTGCTTAAAGTGGAGGTTCGGATGTTTTTTTTTTTTTAAGTCAGCAACTACAAACACTGTAGCTGCTGACTTTTAACAAGGGCACTTACCTGTCCAGCGAGCCCGCCATGTCGGCCCCCAAGGCCGAACCGTCCATCGGATAGGGTGTCGGCGCCGCCATCCTAAATAAGGGAAACAGGCAGTGGAGCCTCACGTCTTCACTGCCCGTTCCCTACTGCGCATGCAAGAGTTATGCGGCGCTTTGTGAATGGCACTGTTGTTTTCTGGGACACGCACATGTCCCAGAAGACAGCGGAGCAGCTCGCCGAAGAGGAGGAAGTGAAGGAACAGCGCCGCGGAATAGGAAGAGGCAGACTAGGAAGACTGCCTAGCAACAGGCATTTCTGGCAAGTAAAACATTTTATTTTATTATATATTTTTTGGATAAGGTTAATGTAATTTTTTATTTTAGGGGGGACCTCTGCTTTAAGCTGGCCATACCTGGATCGAATGTTTATTGGAGTTTATTTCAGAGAACACACTCTCAGGTTGAACTAGATGAACTGGTGGTTTTATGCAGGCTAACCAGCTATGTAACTATGCAATTTGAGAAAAGCACAGAAAAATCAAGTATTTTAAAACAGTATTAAATCCAAAAGCAAACATTTTTTATATTGCAGCTTACCAATTCTTAGATGTGATGGTTTTCTTTCTTTTATTTTCATGCGGTAATCAAGCCAGCAAGTCTGTTGTTTTTCACAGCACAAACTCTTCAGCAGAATGTATCAGATTGCATGGATGAGACAAACCACTTAACACCGGCAGGAGGTGATTAAAATGACCAGAATTTATTTACTCATGCAAAACCTTTATCCCAAAAGAAAAAAAAAAACAGTTTGCTGTAACTGTGATTATAAAGTGTGAGCTGGAATTTGGCTTCAATTTGTTTAAAACATTTTGGGGTTCTAAATCTGCTAATACATTTAACACTACCCTCCCCCCAAAATTGGCAATGTTGCTGTCTGCTGTGCCTCATATGCTCATTCATCCATAGTTGTGTCTCACTAATACAGGAGATTTATTACTGGCCAGATCACCAGGTGACAAGAGGAAATAAAGCCCCACCAAAAAAAAAATGTGATACAGCCACTACATCCAATGATTGGTAAGCCGCAATATATTACATTTTCGGTTTTGGGTTTAATACTACTTTAAGTGCGTATATTTCATTTCTATGAGTTATTATTTTGCTGCCAAGGAAGGAATGAAGGGGAATACTATAGCGTGTCACTCTGAGCCTGCTGGGTCTGCTGACATCACATCCAAGATGATGGCAGCAGTTTAAGGGATTTTGGATGTCTACACAAGGGAGGCTTTAACAGGTAACAGGCATAAATATATTAACCAGTTCCCGACCGGCGTGCGACGATGTTCGTCGGCAGAATGGCACAGGCAGGCTAACTGGCGTACAGGTACGTCCAGTTGAAATTGCCGCCCTGCCGGTCGTGACCCCGTGAGTCCAGTCGCGGGCCCCGCGGACTCGATCGCCGTGGGGATACCCGCGATTGTCTCATGGGGGGGCTGAACGGGAGATGCCGATGTAAATAGCATCTCCCCGTTCTGCCTAGCAACAAGTGACACTGATCTCTGCTTCCTGTGATTGGAGCAGAGATCAGTGTTCACTAACACAGCTCAGCCCCCGACAGTAACATGCCCCTAGGACACACTTAACCCCTACACAGCCACCCCCTGGTTAACCCCTTCACTGCCAGTGTCATTTACACAGGAATCAGCGCATTTGTATTTGCACTGATTGCACTATAAATGACAATGGTCCCAAAAATGTGTCAAAAATGTCCGATGTGTCCGCCATAATGTCGCAGTCACAATAAAAATCGCTGATTGCCACTATCACTAGTAAAAAAAAAATATTAATAAAAATGCCATAAAACTATCCGCTATTTTGTAAATGCTATAAATTTTGCGCAAACCAATTATTTTGTGAGTGTTCAGATATGCTACTGGACGCTACCTAATGCGATCTTACTAATTAACACATACCCTATTTGTTTATTTCGATTTTATGGTGCTCCTATTATTCGACCATCACTTTAGCGTTCAACCAAGTGTGGCTAATTGCCCTTTGGATAAGTTTTATGGTTGCGTCTTGGCATACATGTGGACTTATCACCTTAGCTTCTGGGACGGACACCCTTTGGATGGCCCTGGTTTATCATTCCATCTATCCCCACGAACTTTACATGTAAGTATTTCAGGAGTGGCTTACATGTCGTTTCCTGTCATATCCATTGTCACTTTAGACTTAATATATTCTTTTTTAATTTATCCTTCTTTTTAGTTGAGAGCATCTTCCCCTGATGGTATTAACATGAAACGCGTCGGGGAATCCAGGATGCCAACACATTTTCATCAGCAAACTTAACTATTGGTCCAAAAGTAACTTTGGGTTACATTTTTTACTTCTTGTTTGTCATGCACAGTGCCGCTTCAAGGAATGTTATGTGTGTATATATGTATGTGATCATGGAAACTGTTCATTATATGTTCATGCTGCCATGTATTCTAAGTTGATATTATTTTGTACCCTTGATGTCCATGCTCTGTATGTATTTGACATATTACCATGAGTTTCCAAGTTGATATGAATATATGTCCCTTGTGTCCATGACATACATGTATCATTATGTACAGTCCCAGAATACAGATATTTTATCACAGCACATTTCATGTTAATAAACATGCGTTTCCTTTTACATTCCCTGTCATTTAAAGTCCCAAAATTCCCTTTTTTTCTTATTAATGGGCCCTTTGGGTCTGGTATGGATATTAACCACTTCAACAGCAGGTCATAGTCAAATGACGCCCACAGATGGGATCTCCCATCCTGGGTGGGTGTCATATGATGTCCTCGGTATTTCCTCATGTGTGAGGAGGAGATTGCGGTAACATCTCGTTACCGCCTAGTGTACACACCAACCACACTGATTACCCCCCAATAAAGAGGACCTGTCACCAGCCATCAAAGTATCTGTCATCACCCATCAAACTACCTGTCATCACCCATCACAGCCCATCTGAGTACCTGAGTACCTGTCACAGCCCATCTGAGTACCCGAGTACCTGTCTCAGCCCATCTGAGTACCCGAGTACCTGTCACAGCCCATCTGAGTACCCGAGTACCTGTCAGCTCATCTGAGTACCCGAGTACCTGAGTACCTGTCAGCCCATCTGAGTACCTGAGTACCTGTCCCAGCCCATCTGAGTACCCAAGTACCCGAGTACCTGTCAGCCCATCTGAGTACCCGAGTACCTGTCAGCCCACCTGAGTACCTGTCAGCCCATCTGAGTACACGAGTACCTCAGTACCTGTCAGCCCATATGAGTACCCGAGTACCTAAGAACCTGTCAGCCCATCTGAGTACCCGAGTACCTAAGTACCTGTCACAGGCCATCTGAGTACCAGAGTAACTGTCACAGTCCATCTGAGTATCCGAGTACCTGAGAACCTGTCCCAGCCCATTAGAGTACCCAAGTACCTGTCCCAGTCCATCTGAGTACCCGAGTACCTGAGTACCTGTCACAACCCATCTGCATACCCGAGTACCTGAGTACCTGTCACAGCCCATCTGAGTACCTGAGTACCTGTCACAGTCCACCTGGGTACCTGTCACAGTCCATCTGAGTACCCGAGTACCTGAATACCTGTCATAGTTCATCTGAGTACCTGAGTACCTGTCACAGTCTATCTGAGTACCTGTCACAGTTCATCTGAGTACCCGAGTACCTGTCACAGTTCATCTGAGTACCTGAATACCTGTCACAGTCCATCGGAGTACCCAAGTACCTGTCACCAGCCCATCGGAGTACCCGAGTACCTGTCACCAGCCCGTCGGAGTAACAGGAGTACGTCACCAGCCCGTCGGAGTAACGGAGTACCTGTCACCAGCCCAACGAAGTACCTGTCACCAACCCGTCAGAGTACCCAAGTGCCTATTTGCAGACCATGCCTCATAGAATACACTTTGAGGTGTTTGCTTTCCAAAATGGGGTAATTTTGGGGGTAATTCCATTGTCCTGGTGCTCCAGGACCTTCAAAAGTGTGATAGGTAGGAACGAAATGAGATGTGTAATTTATGCTCCTAGAACGCCTGAATGTACTACTTCAATGTTGGACCTCTGTATATGGCCAGGCTCTGTAAAAGTCTCACACATGTGGTATCACAATACTCATGAGGAGTAGCAGAATGTGTTTTGGAGTGTAATTTTTGCTATATACATGCTATGTGTTAGAAATATCTTATAAATGGACAACTTTGTGTAAAAAAAAAAAAGATTTTCATTTTCTTTCCATGTTTTCTGAAGACTTGTGCAAAAAAATAACTGTTCAAAAGACTCATAATGCTTCATAGAATATACTTTGGGGTGTTTGTTTTCCAAAATGGGGTCATTTTGTGTGTAATTCCATTGTCCTGGTGCTCCAGGGCCTTCACAAATGTAATAGGTCTTTAGGAAATTAGAGGTGTCATTTATGCTCCTAGAACGCCTGACGGCGCTCCCTGCATGTTGGGCCTTTGTATGTGGTCAGGCTGTGTAAAAGTCACACACCTGTGGTATTGCCATACTCAGGATGAGTAGCAGAATGTATTTTGGGGTGTCATTTTTGCTATGTACATGCTTTGAGTTAGAAATATCTTATAAACTGACCACTTTGTGTAAAAAAAAATATGTTTTCATTTTCTTTCCACCTTTCCCCGAAGACTTGTGGAAAAAAATGAACTGTTCAAAAGACTCATTATGCCTCATAGAATATACGTTGGGGTGTTTGCTTTCCAAAATGGGTTCATTTTGTGGGTAATTCTACTGTCCTGGTGCTCCAGGGCCTTCACAAATGTAATAGGTCGTTAGGAAATTAGGTGTGTCATTTATGCTTCTAGAACCCCTGATGGTGCTCCCTGCATGTTGGACCTCTCTGTGGGCCAGCCTGTGTAAAAGTCCCACACATGTGGTATCGCCATACTCGGGAAGAGTTGCAGAATGTATTCTGGGGTGTAATTGGAAGTATGGTTATTTTGACAATTTTGTAAAAAAAAAAAAAAACATTCTTCTTTTTCCCAAGAATTGTGGAAAAAAATTACAACTTCAAAAAACTCACAATGCCTCTTACTAAATACTTTGGACTGTCTACTTTTCAAAAAGGGGTCATTTGGGGGGTATTTGTACTTTCCTGACATTTCAGAGCCTCGAGAAATGAGATAGGCCATCAGTGCATCAGGTGTGATGAGATGTGATCAATTTTCAATGATTTGCACCATAGCTTGTAGACTCTATAACTTTCAAAGAGACTAAATAATATCCCCTAATTTGGGTTATTTTTACCAAAGAGATGTAGCAGTATACATTTTGGCCCAAATTTATAAACAAAAATGACAAAATTTTCGATCTTTTTTCACTTATGTCGCAAAAAATAAAAAACCCAGTGGTGATTAAATACCACCAAAAGAAAGCTCTATTTCTATGAACAAAATGATAAAAATTTGGCATTCAAAGTGTGAGAGCGCTGAAAGCTAAAAATTGGTCTGGGAAGGAAGGGTGTATAAATGCTCTGCATTGAAGTGGTTAAGGGGAACCCAGCACCCAAATAAAAAAAAAGGCTTGGGCCCCCAGGCTCTATATACTCTGAACAGCAGTATACAGGCGGTCCATGGGTTACAAACAAGATAGGGACTGTAGGTTTGTTAAGTTGAATCTGTTTGTAATTTGGAACAGGTACATTTTTTAAGTGTAGCTCCAGCCTCAAAATCTATGTTTAAGCTTTTTGGATAATATAGGGCAGGGTTATCACCCCTGTAACATTTTTTTTTTTGCTGTCTATGCCCTTGATCAGAAAATGTCACCTCACTTTCTGTCCCAATGCCAATTGGATTTAGAAAATTTGGGGTTATTAGGGAAAGAAGGATTGGTGATAAAGCATCAGTGGAGACACCTTTTTACCATATTAACTCTTACAGGACAGAATTTCCCTTCCTAAGGGTAGATTTCCTCTCACTTCCTGTTGTCTCCCTCTGTTTGTAAGTAGGAGTCGTTTGCAAGTCGGATGTTTGAAAATAGAGGACCGCCTGTATATACTATACAGCCTGCCCTATACACTGTGTAAAATTGGGCCTTAGGTGTTGGTGGTACCAGAACACTGTAAGCCCTCACAGTTACTCTTGGTGGGCGCTGGAATGGGCCCTGCTGCAAAATATTATATCAAGAATTGTAATTACACACCCCTGTTGAGCAGGGGCAAAAAAATTGGATCTTAGGCAGTGGTGGTGGGGGTGGCACAACACTGTAAATCCTCACAGATACTCTTGTTGGGCGCAGGAACTGGCCCTGCTGTGAAATATTAGGGGCATAAAAATTGGGCCTTAGGTGGTTGTGGTGGTGGTGGCACAACACTGTAATGCTGTCAGAAACCATGAACCAGACCAAGACAGAAGTACAATTAAATCACACTTGTTTATGGATAAAAAATAAAATGGTAAATAGAGTAAGCGTAGTCAAAGCATAACCAGAGTCCAGTAACCAGATCGAGTAGTCAGCCAGTCCAGAGTTCAATAACCAGATCGGGTAATCAGCGAGGCCAGAAGTCAGGGATCCAAGTGGACCAACAGCAAGCAGGATAAGGAGCCAGAAGGGATGTCTGCAAACCAGTCTTTAAACAGACCCAGAGGAGATGGTTTCTTGTGATGTGACCAAGGCGAAGGCAGAGATGAAGTGAGCTGGACAGCTTTAAGTAGGCAGGTCAGACGAGTAGGATCAGGAACAGCTGGGTGACTGTGGAGAGAGATGAGAGCTGGCAATTAGCCGACAGCTGATCAGCCAGCCCAGAGAAGGAAGGGCTAAGTCAGTACCCCCTCCTCAATGACCCCCCTCCCTTGGAGGGCCACCGGACTTGAGAGGAAAACATCTATGAAACTCGCGGAGGAGGACAGGGGCATGTACGTCCGGGGATAAAACCCAGGACCGTTCCTCCGGACCGCACCCCTTCCAATGCACCAGGTATTTTATGCGCCCACGGAACCTATGGGAGTCAACAATTGATTTTACCTCATACGCCTCATGGTTCTCAACCTGAATAGGGTGAGGACGTGGCACCGAGGTGGTAAATCAGTTGCAGACCAACAGTTTCAATAAGGAGACATGAAAAACATTAGAGATGCGCATACTAGGAGGAAGGTCCAACACGTAAGCCACTGGGTTAATCCTGCGAAGGATACGGAAAGGCCCAATAAACCGAGGTACAAACTTCAGCGAGAGAACACAAAGTCGGAGTTGACAGCCAGACCCTGTCCCCAACCTGGTAGGGAGACACGGTCAGCATGGAGTCTGTATCTATCATTAGCATGACGCAAAGCCTCCTGGACTTGTACCCAAGTGGAACGAAGACCACGGAGATGCTCCTCTAACGCAGGATTACTCTGCGGAACAAATGAGTCAGGCAACATGGAAGGTTGGAGACCATAATTCGCCATAAATGGAGACAATCGGGAGGCAGAATTCAAGGCACTGTTGTGAGCAAACTCTGCCCATGGTAATAAGTCTGACCAGTTGTTATGGTGGTCATAAATATAGCAATGTAGGAATTGCTCCAAGGACTGATTGGCTCGCTCTGCGGCCCCATTAGACTTTAGGTGATACACAGAAGAGAAAGCAAGCTGGATTCCCAACTGTGCACAAAGGCTCGCCAGAACCGGGAGACAAACTGACTGCCCCTGTCCGAGACAATCACCTTGGGCAGCCCAAGTAAGCGAAAGATCTCCTGAGCCAAAATGGAAGCCAGTTCCTTAGAAGTAGGCAACTTCTTAAGTGGAATACAATGACACATCTTTGAGAACCAGTCAACCACCATAAGGATAACAATGTTGCCTTGAGAGTTGGGCAACTTCACAATGAAATTCATTGACAGGTGGGTCCAGGGCCTCTCTCCATTGGGTATGGGTTGTAGGAGGCCCACTGGAAGGTGTCGTTGAGTCTTACTCTGAGCACACACGGAACAGGCAGCTACAAAGGCAGTAACATCAGCCCGCAGGCTGTAAATGTCTCCCGTCGAGAGCCTCAATGGCAAATGGAGTGTCACGCAGCTGCAACGGAATCGAGTGCTGCAAAACAAATGCAGCATCAATGAACAGGCCTGCAGCCCCAGAGTCGATTAGAACCTGTATCTCGATGGACGACTCAGCCCAAGAAAGGATGAGCGAAAAGAGGGGCTTATCCTTCTGGATAACTGGGCACAAAACAACGCCACCTAAGGTCTGTCCATGACAGGACCTCAAGGTTCGGGCATTCCCTGGACGGGTAGGACAAGACTTCAAAAAGTGACCTGCCTGGCTACAATAAAGGCACAATCTCTCCCTCCTCCTAAAGGCTCTCTCATCCGCAGAGAGACGCATTAAGCCCAAGTGCATGGGTTCATCTCCACTGACCGACACGGTACCAGGAGGCATGGGAGGGGAGGGAGGCATGGGCGGGACTGCAAACGTACAGGAGGCTTCCGCAATCGCTCTTTCAAAGATCTTTCTCTGAGTCTGGAGTCAATGAGGATGACAAGAAGATCAAGCTCTCCAGCTCAGTAGGTATATCTCGGGCTGCTATCTCATCCTTGATGGAATCCGAGAGACCATGAGAAAAAGCAGCCACGAGGGCCTCATTGTTCCAAGTAACCTCTGCTACCAGAGTACGGAATTCAATGGCGTAGTCGGCAACAGTTCTCGTACTCTGATGGACATGAGGCCCTTGGCAGCATAAGCGGAGCGTGCGGGAACATCAAATAACCTTTTAAAGAAGGCCACAAAGTCAGGGTAACTCAAGACAACAAGTTTTTGCGTCTCCCATAGAGGGTTTGCGCAGGCCAAGGCTCTCTCAGAAAGCAAAGATATCACTAAACCTACTTTGCTTCTGTCCGTGGGAAACGCCTGGTGCAGCATTTCAAAGTAAATCTCAACCTGGTTGAGAAACCCTCTGCATTGAACTGGATCGCCCCAAAATCGCTGGGGAAATGGAGCAGAACCAGACATACCTCTTATAGAGTTAATACTCGAGGCGGGTGCCTGCACAGCGATTGGCGCAGCAGGGATGCCCTGCAACTCAGGTTCTACCGGAGCAGCCACAGTGAGGGATTCCAGTTGACTCAGGAGCATTTGTAATGCTATGGCAAACTGATCCATGCGGTGATCTTGCTCATCCAATCTGGAAAAAATATTACCGACAAGTGGATTGACTGTATCTCCTGAATTCATGCCCTTCACCTACTGTCAGAAACCATGAACCAGACCGAGACAGAAGTACAATTAAATCACACTTGTTTATTGATAAAAAATAAAAAGGTAAATAGAGTAAGCGTAGTCAAAGCATAGTCAGAGTCCAGTAACCGGATCGAGTAGTCAGCCAGTCCAGAGTTCAATAACCAGATTGGGTAATCAGCCAGGCCAGAAGTCAGGGATCCAAGTGGAGCAACAGCAAGCAGGATAAGGAGCCAGAAGGGATGTCAGCAAGCCAGTCTTTAAACAGACCTGCAGGAGATGGTTTCTTTTGATGTGACCAAGGCGAAGGCAGAGATGAAGAGAGCTGGGCAGCTTTAAGTAGGCAGGCTAGACGAGTAGGATCAGGAACAGCTGGGTGACTGTGGAGAGAGATGAGAGCTGGCAATTAGCTAACAGCTGAGCAGCCAGCCCAGAGAAGGAAGGGCTAAGCCAGTCCTGACAAAAGCCTCACAGATGCTCTTGTTGAGTGCAGGAATGGGCCCTGCTGTGAAATATTAGAGCAAATATTGTAATTACATGCCCCCAGAAAAATTGGGCTTTAGGCACTGATAGTGGTGCCACAACACTGCAATCCCTCACAGATACTCTAGTTGAGCCCAAGAACAAGCCCTGCTGTGAAATATTACAGAAAAAATTGGAATTTCAACACCCTGTTAAACAGGGGGGTGGTAGAAAAATTGTGCCTCCAGCACTAGTGGTGGTGCCACAACACTGCAACCTCTCATAGATACTCTATTTGAGCGCAAGAACAAGCTCTGCTGCGAAATATTACAGAAAAAATTGTAATTACACGCCCTTGTTAAAAAGAGGCAGAAAAATTGGGCCTTAGGCACTGGTCGTGGTGCCCTGAAACAAAAATGTTCTTAGAAGCTATCAACATGAACATTGAGGAGGAATAGGATATTCACTCAGCATAACAGAATAGTCACTCGGCATAGGCAGTCTTCAAGGGATCTCACATTCATAGAAAAATTAGTCGGTTACATCAGAATCAGGTGCTTGGTAGCTGGTGATTTTAGACTGATTCATTTTTTGAAGGTGAGCCGATCAACTGAGTCTGGGGACAGGCGCACTCTGTGATCGGTTACAAAGCCTCCAGCAGCACTAAATGTGCGTTCAGAAAGAACGCTGGATGCAGGACAGGCCAGTATCTCAATTGCATATTGTGCAAGCTCTGGCCACTGATCCATCCTCAACACCAGTAAGCCAGTGAATTTTCGGTTGGAAAGGTCTCCAAGTCTGATCTTGCCCCTAGGTATTCCTGCACCATGTAAATCAGATGCTGGTGATGGTTGCTGGAACTGATCAGACCTTGGGGCTGCAGACTAAAGAATTGTCTGAAAGCATCGGTCAGATAGCCACTTTCTCCACCTCTCCTTCTGTGATTGACTGAAGCCTCAGCAACTCGTTGTCCAGGAGGACCAGGAAATTGTAACCTCCCAGGCTCTGAAAACGCATTGTACAAACCTTTCTGCAGGGCCCCCCAAAGATGTTTCATCCTCTGCTCCCTCTGTGAATGCTGGATAAGTTCTGCAACCTTACCCTTGTAACGTGGATCAAGAAGGGTTGCCAGATAGTAATGATCCCTCTCCTTGATGCCACAAATCCAAGTGTTCTTTCGCAGACTTTGCAGGATCAGGGAGGCCATGCACTGAAGGTTTGCTGAGGCATTCGATTCTGAGTCCTCTGGGTCACTAAGGATGACATGATCCACAGCCACCTCCTCCCAGTCATGTACAAGTCGATGGGTTTCTGGGTACTGAAAACAATCCCTTGAAGACTGCTGCTGATGCTGAGTGCAAGGCTCCACCTCCATGCTGACACAATCCTCATCCTCCTCCTCTTCCTGTGTGATTGGCGGACCCACAAGAATACTGTCAGGATAAAGGGGGCCTTGAGAGGTAAGGGAGCCCTCCTCTTCCGGCCTCTGTTCTGCCACAAGTGCCCTGTCCATTATTCCATGAAGTGTGTGCTCAAACAGGAAGACAAGAGGGACAGTATCACTGATGCATGCACTGTCACTGCTCACCATCCTCGTGGCCTCCTCAAATGATGACAGGACAGTGCATGCATCCTTGATAAGTAGCCACTGGCATGGCAAAAAAAAGCCAAGCTTCCCTGACCCTGTCCTGGTGCCATACTCACACAGGTACTCATTGATGGCCCTCTGCTGCATGTGCAGCCGCTGCAGCATTGCCAACGTTGAGTTCCATCTAGTGGGCATGTCACAAATGAGGTGGTTCTTGGGCAGGCTGCATTCTTTTTGAAGGTCAGCCAGCCAAGCACTGGCATTATATGACTGGCATTATGCCCACAGACTTTCCTGGCCTGCCTCAGGAGATCCTGTAAGCCTAGGTACCTGCACCAACAAATTAAGGATTTGAGCTAAACAGGGAACATGGGTCAAGTGTCCCCGTCGGAGAGCGGAGAGGAGGTTGGGGCCATTGTTGCAAACCACCCTTCCTGGCTGAAGCTGGCGTGGTGTCAACCACCTCTGAGTCTGCCCCTGCAGAGCTGACAGAATCTCTGCCCCAGTGTGGCTCCTGTCTCCTAAGCAGACCAACTCAAGCACCGCATGGCATCTTTGTGCCTGAGTGCTTGCGTAGCCCCTTGAACGCCTACGGAGCACCGCTGGTTCAGAGGAGAAATCTGCAGAGGAAGAGGCCATAGAGGAAGAAGAAGAGGAGGGGGTGGAGGAGAGAGGTGTGGCAGAATCACCACTACTAGCATTTCAGAGGCATGGTGGCAAAACAAGCTCCAACAATATTGCACCCTGTCCTGCATCCTTCCCAGCTGCCAGCAGACTTACCCAGTGTGCCGTGAAAGAAAGGTAGCATCCCTGTCCATGCCTGCTGGACCATGAGCCAGCGGTAATATGCACCTGACCGCCCTGTCAAACAAGGCCAAGACATTGCCTTCCACATGCCGGTAGAGAGCTGGAATGTCCTTTCATGAAAAGAAATGGTGTTTGGGAACCTGCCACTGAGGTACTGCACATTCCACAAATTCACGAAAGGGGGCAGAAGGCAGCAGTTGGAGTGCTAGCAATTTAGCCAAGCTAGCATTCAGCCACTGAGCATGTGGATGGCTGGGATCAAATTTCTTTTGATGGTTTAGCAACTGGGGTAGGGAAATTTGGCTGCTACAATTGGATGTTGGTGTAGTGATAGCAGATTGCCCGCAAGTACTTGGCACACCTAATTCTACACCTTCATTCCTCTCAGTGCAGGTTTCAGAGAGGACTGAATGTATAATGGGGTTGGAGATCCCAGCTGATGAGGAGCAAGGAGAGGTCTGCCTTGTTCTTTGGTGTGGGTCTTTTAAGTACTGTTGCCAACGGACTGCATGGGAGGTCGTCAATTGTCTGGTCAAGCATGTGGTGCCCAAGCGGCTGCTGTTTTGGCCACGCTTGATATGCTTCAGACATATGCTGCAAACAGCAACGGTGCTATCTGCTGCACATGTATCAAAAAAGGTCCACACCAAAGGACTTTTTAAAATACACGGGGAGTCAGAAGCGCCCTGCACATGCGGAATGCTGCAGTGTGATGCATTCAGGTGGCTGCCCTTAAGCTGGCCCCTGCTGGGCATTCCGCCTCACTGGAGATGTGCCTCCTCCTCCTCTCTTCTATCAGGCACCCAGTTTCTTGTCCTTCTTGGTCACCCCCTCTCTCTGGGCTCACATTACTGCCTTTCTCAACCCATCATCCGGAGCCTTCAATAAGCATCCTCCTGCAGCATGTACCTGACACTGTGGTCGAACAGTTCAGGGGACCCCTCAGTGCATGATGGTGGGGCTAGGGAAGGAGTGACTGATGACATTGAGCCAATGGAATAGGCTATTCTGGCAGCTGCATTGGCAGCCAAACTGCTCTGAGCCTGGGTGACAGAGGATGAGAAGGATGAGGAAGACTTAGTTATCCACTCTGCCAACTCTTCTGCATGTTGTGGATCAACACGGCCAACTGCCGGAAAAAAGGACAAGCGTGTTCCATGGCCACATGCTGAGGATGCACTGTGTCCACAACCAACACTGTTGGCTGTAGATACAGAGCCTGCTTGCCCTCTTTTAGTGTCCTGTGAGCGTCTGCCTCTCCTTGGTGGCCTTCCAGACACACTGTCAATTTTTATTAGCAAAACACCGCCTGAAGTTTACTAGAAAAAGTACACCAGGAACAGCCTGCAGTCAGATATAGGCTTGACTGGACTAGAAAGCAGTGGATATATATATGTAGGAGACTGTATATATATTTTATGCACTGCAGATCACTGAATCCCCTGCCTGCCTGAAGTATATTAGAAACAGTACACAAGGAATGGACCGCAGTGAGATCTAGCTAAACTGTATGCAGTGGATATATATATATATATATATATATATATATTAGTCTGACTGTATATATATATATATATATATATATATATATATATATATATGAAATACACTGCAGCTAACTGAATCACCTGCCTGACAGAAGTATAGTAGAAACAGTGAGTACACCAAGAACGGACAGCGGTGAGATCTAGCTAAACTGTATGCAGTGGAGATATATATATATATATATATATATCCCATCCAAGAGCTTGCATACTATTGATGTTAGGCTAACTGGTCTGTAATTCCCAGGGATTTATTTTGGCCCCTTTTTAAATTTTGTTGCTACATTGGCTTTTCTCCAATCAGCTGGTACCATTCCAGTCAGTAGACTGTCAGTAAAAATTAGGAACGATGGTCTGGCAATTACTTGACAAAGTTCCCTAAGGACCCATCGAGTGCTATCTTGTCCCGGTGACTTATTAACCCTTTCGCTGCCAGGCCCTGTGCTTCATTTTGTACACTCAGGTGGCGAGACCATTTTTGCAATTTTTCCTTTACTTTTTTATTTTTCACTTATAGCTTTCAAACTTTGTGAAAGATCCACCAAACCATATATTTTCTGAAAGCACATGATCAGTAGAATAAAGAGAAGGTGCTTCTGATTTTTTAGACCCCACGGTATCTGTGCAAATGTTTATCAAACCCATATATTTACAAAAAATTGTCAGGGCTGGGTCCAGCCCTTCCTTCTCTGAGCTGGCCGCTCAGCTATCGGCTAATTGCCAGCTCCTATTTCTCCACAGTGACTCAACTGTTGATGATATCCTGCTCGTCAGTCCTGCCTACTTAAGCCGTCCAGTCCAGATGATCTCTGGTTTTGCTTTGATTTGCCTGGCTGACATTCCTTCTGGCTCCCTGACATTTTGGCTTGTCTGACTATTCGTTCCAATTCCTGAACTCTGGCTATGTTTTGACTACGTTTACTCTATTTACCTTTATTTTATTATTATTAAACATATGTGATTTAGCTGTACTTCTGTCTCAGTCTGATTCATAGTTTCTGCCAAAAATAACAAACAAATATTAAAACCATTATTAACAGATAAAAACACAGCAAATTTTCCAAAATTCCTACTAAATATAAAAGCTTAACCTGTATGGAGTTAATAAAAAAGAAAAAGTTTTAATTTTTACATTGCGCCTTTTTGAAAAATGGTGAAAATCGATGTACGCAAAAATGTAAATAGCCAAATTTCTCTAAAAATCTGAAAGTTTTCCTTTTTCCCTTACAGCTTTCAGAATTTGTGAAAGATCCCCAAAACCATATATTTTCTAAAAGTTTATGACCTCTAGAATAAAAAGAAGGTGCTACTGCTTTTTTAGACCAGTCGGTATTTGCGCGAATGTTTATCAAACCAATATATTCGCAAAAAAATACACTAAAACGAATATTATCTGATAAAAGCACAACTAATTTTACAAAATTCCTGCTAAATCCCTACTAAATATAAATGTAGCGGTATGTTGCCACTAGTTACTAACATCCACCAAATCACCCCACTGCCAGACCTTCATATATTACCTCAATCAATAGTCATTTTCTTTGTTTTGTTTTTGTTTATTGGGGGATATAACTTGGTTGGGGAAAGGGGTATATGGGATGCCCATAAAACAAATTATTTTGCCATCATATTTGTAAATTAGAACCTTGGTTGAGCCTTGAAGAAATGATACACATGTATAACATCTACAGTCTTTTCCCTGCATCTCCATGCAGATTATTGCTCCTCCTCTACGCAACTCCTGCAGACTATTGCTTCCAGGAATTCCTCCTCAATGACTGTGTAATGATGAGGAATTCTCCCATAATGGTGTAAGGGTGAGGCTCCCAAGAACCCTTCCCTCCTGCTCAAACTTATACTGTAGTACATTCATTTCTTGTCACATCATCTATATGCAAAAGATCCCACTCTGAATAGTCACTAATACTGACTCTGATTGGCTAGAGATTTGCAGTACCTCTCCCCGGGGGCCTAGTAGTTTAATAGCATGTGCCGAATGGTGGACTACTGTTCACAGCTAGCCCAGCTTGCAAATCCTGCACCCTCGGGCCGTATCATTTTGACACTATTCCCCACAGTCTCTTTTCTGATCCAGGACTCCTCATCAATGATCGTGTAATGATGAGGACTTCATCCATGACCATGTAAGGATGAAGTTCCCAGACTTCCTGGCATGTCTCCACATCCAGCCCTCCACTGTGGTACACTCACCGACCTTTCTCTGCCCTGTGTCCATGGTGAAGAACTTAACTGGACCGTACGTTCCGACAGCTTCTCCTGCCCCTCTACTCCAGTAATTCCTCATCAATGACCGTGTTATGATGAAGACTTCACCAATGACTATGTAAAGGTGAAGTTCCCTCATAGCTCTCCTAGGCCTCCTCCCACGATCGGCGCACCCCCCTCCAGATGGGAGTGCCCTCCTGCTGCTGTCTAGTACTCCATTCTTCACTTCTCCTGGCAGACAACTCCTCCCAGTGTCCTGTTACCTTAGCTTACATGGGAGGCCTGCCCCCTGCCAATTTCAGTTGGGGATTGGTCAGGGCTCCTCACATGAGCTGCCTGCCACTCCAGTTCTAGACCCTGCCCCTCTTCCAGAACATTCTCTCTGGAATCATGGGAATGGCCCGTAGAACTAAAGTACAGGTGGTCATACCCACTGCTACACTAACCACTCCCTGTGCCTAGATCAAAACAAACAGGCCTAGCTTGCAGCATAGGCCTGTCTAAATGTATCTGTGCTGACAGTTTCCCTAGTAAAAATCCTATTCTAGCACTTACCTATGGTAGAGGGTGCTACCTAAAAAAAAGCTTAATCTGTATGGAGTCAATAAATAAAAAATTTCAAATTTTTACATTGCACCTTTTTGCAAAATGGTGAAAATCGAATGTACCCAAATTTTTTTCTAAAAGTCTGGAGGTCATTTTTAATTTTTTACTGTCACGGTACTACTTACAGCGAACCCACAGGCGAGCAGGTGACACGGGATCCCCCAGGGCGTGGAATCTAAGAGTCAGGCGGTGTTCTGCCAGTGACCCTCTCACGAAGGTTTGGACTTAGCTGCGTGCTGACCCCAGGTCACGACCCCCGGGTTCACCCTGCTCGCTAGGGAAGTACCAGAAGACACTGTAGACAAGGATGGATGGATGAAGCAAGGAAAGCCAGGTAGTGAGCCAAGGTCAGGGCGGGCTGCAGACAACGTAATCAGAACAAGCCGGGTCGGTACACAGAAGATCAGTTCACGAGAAGTCAGGTAAAACAGGTTACACAGGGGAGCTTCAGAAACAAACGTTGCTCAAGCAATGGTAGCAAGTTAGGAAGGGATTTAAATAGAGAAGCACATGAGGGGCTGGACAGGAAGTAGCAGGAAGGAAACATATATCAGGCAACAGGTGAAGGGCATCGACGCCCATAGCTGCAGAGTGCACAGAGCTGAACACCTGACAGTGGACAACAGATGCCAGCCGACCCACTGCAGTAAAGGTGAGACACAGATCAGCTCCGCAGCTGATCTGTGACATTTACTTTTCACTTACAGCTTTTTCAGAATTTGAAAAGACCCCTCAAACTAGACATTTTCTAAAAGCACACGACCTGTAGAATAAAAAAAAACTACAGATTTTTTGGGCACCGCAATAGCTGCACAAGTGCTCATCATATCGCTATTTTCACAAAAAATACACTAAAACCATTACTATTGCATAAACACAACGTAACTTTCAAAATTCCTGCTAAATTAGTACTAAAGCATCGTTCACATGTGACATACATAAGGATTCACAGGTGTTCCATGCATCCCCATACAGGCAATGCCATTTATGTCAATTCTGTCCTCTGTTAGCCATGAGGGTGCTTCCTGTGATGTATCATGAGGATAAACACTGCAGTTTTGGATACTGAAGCCCCCTGATTTCCTTGTGAAGACAGAAGAATAAATTCAATACCTTCGCCATCTCCCCATCCTTTGTAACCTCATTCTTTATGGGGCCAATATGGTCTGTCCTGCCCTTTTTACTGTTTATATACTTAAAGAATTTCTTGAGATTGTTTTTGCTCTCCTCCGCTATATGTCTTTTGTGTTTTATCTTAGCCGCTCTAATTGCACCCTTACATTTCTTGTTGCATTCTTTGTAAAGTCTGAATGCTGATGATGATTTTTTGAAGGCCTTCTCTATTGCTTTTATATGCATTTTTACATTGGAGTTAAGCCATCCATGGCTTTTGTTCGCTCTTTTAAATTTATTTTCCAATGGGATGCACTGGCTCCTGCCCTTATTTAATATGCTATTAAAAGCAAACCCATCTCTCCTCTGTGTTTTTTGTTCCTAAGATTGTATCCCAATTTATATCTTCTAGCAAGGTTCATAGTTTAGGGAAGATGGCTCTTTTAAAATTAATTGTCTTTGTATTCTCCTTATGTTTCCTATTTGTTATACTGAAGCTAAATGACCTGTTATCGGTTTCCTAAATTGCCCCTTATTTCCACATCCATGATAGGGTCTGTGTTGTTGGTAATTAGTAGGTCTAGTAACGCTTTGTTTCTAGTTGGTGCTTCTACCAGCTGACCCATAAAAGCCAAGACATTTAGGAACTGGCGAGCCTTAGAAGAATGCACGGTTCCTTCCGCCCAGTCTATGTCTGGATAATTAATATCCCCCATTATGATGACACTTGCCATCCTTGCTTCTAACCCAAATTGTGATAGGAGGTCTGTCTCCCCCTCCTCCCTCAGGTTAGGGGGCCTATAGCATACTTCCAGTATTATTTTCCCCTTAGTTTCATCCCTTTGCAGATCTACCCATAAGGATTTCACCTCCTCCCTAGCTTCCTTAGTGATGTCATCCCTCGCATTCACTTGTACATTATTCTTAATATACAGGTATACCTCTCCCCCTATTTTTACCCCCTCTACCCCTGCAATAAAGGGAATACCTTTGAATGGTTGCCAGCCAATCATGAGAGCTGTTGAACCAAGTCTCTAAAATTCCCACAAAATCCTCCTCATACAACAGTATCTCTAGTTCTCCCATCTTGTCCGTCATGCTCCTGGCATTGGTGTACATGCCATGTAGTTTAAATTGGTTGCATACTGTTCTCTTATTAGATGTTCTGAGATAAAACCTCTGCTGTGTCTGGCAGTAACTCTTCTCATTGAGCCACCTGAGATGCTGGACAGCTCTTTCCCTTATTGCTTAGACAGCCTTGCCCAATGTCTTGCTTTTCTTGAACCTTCAACTCTTTGCTCCTCCCATGAACTTTCTGATTTAAGCCATGTCTCTGCTCTTCTTGTTTGGCAGATTACTGTGCTCTTTCCAGCCAAAATCTCACACTTGTCACTCCTGCTGCCGTCTCTATCTTCACTACCGCTGGTTACTGACCTTTGACTTATTCCTCAACTATGCTTCTGCTTGATCCCAACCTGCAACCACTTGTTACCGACCTTTGGCTTGTTTAATGACTGCATTTATCCTTGATCCCCAACTGGTATATTTGCTACTGAACACTGGCTTGCTCACCTCCTGGTGGAGTGATCCTGAGGACCACAACCTGTACTAACATACAACAAAACACATCTTCACCATCAGGACTTCTGGTGAACAACAGCACTTAGACCCTATGTCATCCATTAAAGTGACCTGCTTGTTCACTTATCCAACAGGTCAGTGGGAGCATCTCTACTGCTCTAGCTACTGGCCTATAAGCCTGTAACAAGCTGCTTGTTCACTTTCCTGTAACAAGCTGCTTGTTCACTTATCCAGCTAGTCGGTGGGAGCTTTTCTACTGCTATAGTTATTGGTCTCAGAGCATGATCCTTGATGTATAGGTGGCAGGAAAAGTATGTTCCCCCTTCCTTCACAGATATGCCCTTTTTTTAAAATGTTACTAAAAGTACAGGGTTACTTCACTTGGTAATGAATAGAGATGAGCTTGGGTCTAGTTTCTATTAGGTCAATGATGTCAGGAGCATCATTTTTTGTTAATGCTACTGCGGGGTAGCAAATGCTCTGGCTGCAATTAATACTGAGGCAGTGACAGCTTCCTTCAAGGTTTAGCCCAAACCCAAGGGTAGAATGTGCTCTGTTTGGGATGCTTTGATTCCAATGAAAGTCAACTGGTTCTTAAAATGGAGGTTGGGTTTATTTACAAATGGCTATACATAAATTCCTATTATAAATAGGGATATACATACATTATAGTTACAAATAGGGAAGAAAACAGTGATATGGTGACATTGGGATGAAGGGGAAAGAGAAGGAAAATGGAAGCTAACATACAACCATTGTCTATCAAATCTTTTACAGTGGGGTTTCTTTTCCAATCTTGTAATACACCCTAAGTTGAGCCCCAGCAAATCTTATACTTGATCCATTGTTAAAGAAGTCTTGCCCCAAGATCATAAAGTTCATTCCTGGTTGACCATAATAATTTTGCCCCTAGCATGCATAATGTGGTGTGGGCAGTTAAATATCGCAAGGGGTCCTATTGGTCAATATTTTCAATCTCAGGCATTCATCCACGTCTTGCTGATGGTTGGTTTTACAGTCTTTATCTGCGTTCATAAAAACCTATTTGCAAGTTGCTTATTGAAGTGGCATATTTTAGTTCATACCAAAGCTGCAACGATATCTTTTTGTATCAATTAAAACACCAATTTTAGACCAAACCTGAGTTATCCTTAAGGTCCCTTTCACACGGGTCAGACTTTGTTATGATCAGCACTGGGGATCTGATCCCCTGCTGATCAGAGCTGAATGGGCGGAGAACAGGTCGGCATCCGCTCAGTTTATTCAGAGCATACAAGAACGGAGCCTGCTCTGTTATAAGGACCGGTGGTTGTAAATGTCCATTTACACCTGACTGCCCCCAGATCCAATCTGCTTTTCTTTTCCTTTTTTTTTTTAGCAGACTATATCAGATTGGAGGTAGGTGGGTGTAAACAGACACAAGAAATAGAGAGTCCGATCAGGTCCGTTTGTAAAACTGACAGGTGGACTTAGACTCTTTGCGTGAAAGGGTCTTCAGAGCTATGTATGATGTGTACTTTACAATGAAAGAATACTGAGACCAATTTCTATTGCACTTTACTCTCCATCCTACTGTGCAAATGCCAGTGAATACTTCATAATAAAGAAGGGGGGCATCTAAGTATAAGAAATGAGTGAGAGACATGTTTGAGATGCATTATTTCTGAGATAGTAAATCTGACCTCCATTAAAATTCTTTCTGGTTCATGTGGGTTATTTGACAGTAATTGATTCACCACTGGTGAATATTTGGTGAAAATCACATTCACTGCTTTGTAATCATGCCCTTATTTGTTTTTACAGTTCAATAATAGCAAAACAAATCTGCACAGAGCAATGTAATACAGAACTATGGAATGACCATGCAGAGAATGATTATGTAAATGAAATGCACAAATTCTGTGTGTGTCTACAGGAGGAGTGATTGTTGACTCAGCTGTAGCTTCCCCCTCATATTTCCCCCTTCTATCTTAGGGCACTGAGACATGTTTCTGTCGCAATTAACACTATTCAGAATGACACAAATTACACAGCTGAAGAACAAAGTGAAAGCAAGAGCGTGAAATAGAAGGTGGATGGTGGGGACAGAGAAATGACAGGGAAAGTGACTGGGAGAGGGGAACAGGGATAATGAAGAGTACCAGAACACCATTGGGAAATATAAATGGAAGACAATTTGTAAAGCATGATATATTGCAGGCAGCTGATGGGTGAGGTGCTATGAAAATTCTATGAATAGGATGCAGATCCTACACATCTGAGCATAGATCAGAGTTTCTGACGTTGAGCATACTGTTGAAACATACTGAAAGGTAATACATTTCCCTGTAAGCAATTATGTGCGTTGAATTAAATGCTTCATTCATTGTAGTCACACTGCATAAAGCATGTTAAAGACTGTGGCATGTGAGAGGCAAAGCACAATAATCAACATGTCTGTCTACAGGATTCACATTCACTGTTTAGTGCATATCGGGTGACATATGTTGCTACCATTATTACCTGATACATTGTTTCCCAATTTCCTTGTTTTTATTGCGAAAAATATGGCTCTGTGTTCCTTTACACACAGGCCTCGATTTATCATATATCCTATCCTATGTTACATCCACACACAGGCTCTGTTCTCTACTCCCACCACTCACAGAACTGACTGAAATCCAGTAAAAAGTAGTTTATTATATTAATCAGTTAATTTATATATTAAAAAATAAATAAAAAAAAAGCACATTGCCGGCAATAGAAAAATTGCCAGGCCCTTTGAGTTTGGTATGGATGTTAAGGGGTACCCCACGCCAAAATTGAAAAAACAAATCAACATGGGGTTCCCCCAAGATCCATACCAGACCCTTAGGCCTGGTATGGATTTTCAAGGGAACCCCCAGACCAATATTTTTTTTTTAATGGCGTGGGGTCTCCTAAAAATCCATACCAGACCCTACCTATCTGAGCATGCAGCCTGGCAGGACAGGAAAGGGAGGGGGGGACGAGCGAGCATCCCATCTCTTCCTGAACCATACCAGACTACATGCTCTCAACATGGGGGGGTGCTTTGGGGCGGGGAGCCACCCAAAAGCACCTTGTCCCCATGTTGATGAGGACAAGAGCCTCTTCCCAACAACCCTGGGCTGTGGTTGTGGGGGTTTGAAGGCAGGGAGCTTATTGGAATCTGGAAGGGGGCCCCCCAGATCCCACCCCCAGTGTGAATGAGTATGGGGTACATTGTACCCCTAACCATTCACCAAAAAAGTGTCAAAAAGAAAGAAAAACACAGACACAGTTTTTGACAACTCCTGTCCCCCGATATAAATCCCTTGTCAATCACGCCGCCTGCTGCCACTGGACCCTAAAAAAATTAAACAAAAAGCTCCACCCATGATGAAGGCTAACAGCCCACTGCCGGCCCCACCTTTGGACAGGTCTTATATAGGTTAGGGGGCGGGGCCACCTACAATCTACATCGTAGATCGTAGCCAGGTGGTTTGCCCTTTACCTATATAAAAACTGTCAAATGATGGAGTGGTTTAGCCTTTGTTGCAGTTGGAACTTTTTTAAATTCTTTTTCAGGGTTCGGCAACTTTGTTTTTTTATTTTTAATAAAGGAATTGTCAAACTGTGTGTTTTTATTTCTTTTTGACACGTTTTTGGTGAATGGGTAGGGGTACTATGTACACCATACTCATTTACATGGGGGGCTGGGATCTGGGGGCCCCCTTGTTAAAGGGGACTTCCAGATTCTGATAAGCCCCTGCCTGTAGACCCCCACAACTACAACCTAGGGTTGTTGGGAAGAGGCCCTTGTCCCCATCAACATGGGGACAAGGCACTTTGTCGTCTCCCCCCCTTTCCTGGCCTGTTGGGCTTCATGCTCGAATAAGGGTCGCCGTTTTTTAAACATTTGTCTATTGGCTGCAATGGTATTGTATTGCTGGAAATTTAAATGTCATTTTTTTTTCTTTATAAATATTAGTTTTGCTGCAGCAAGTTCTATACATGGCACAGATGCACCACTTGACAGACAGACTTAAGCCCCGTACACACGACCGGACTTTTCAACATCCAAAGTCTGACGGAATGATTCCGGCAGACTATTCGATCGTGTGTGGGCTGCAATGGACTTTTGATTCGCAAAAGTCTGACAGACTTTAGAAATGAAACATGCTTCAAATTTTTTTCGGACAGAACTCTGCCGGACCCAGTTCCTACCGAGAAATTCGCTCGTGTGTATGCTATTCCGACAGACTAAAACCAACGCTAGTGCAGCTATTGGCTACTGGCTATGAACTTCCTTATTCGAGTCGAGTCGTACGTCATCACGTTCGAATCCGTCGGAGTTTGGTGTGATTGTGTGTGGCCAAGTCCGCTCATTCGGAAAGTCCATCAGAATTCTGCCAGAACTCCGTCAGAACTCCTTCGAAAGTCTGTCGGACTTAATCCCTCGAAAAGTCTGGTCGTGTGTACGCGGCATAAGGGGAACCCACAGGCATTATATTTAAAATAATTTTTCATTTTTATTGTTTCACTTTAACCACTTCCCATCCCAGCCATTGTAATATGACACCCAGCAGAGTGGCTCTGTCATCCTGGGCGGGCATCATATGACTGTCACGAAATGTTCCATCCGCTGATAATATCTGTCTTTTGGCATGCAGTACTGAGGTCCACCAGCAGGTGTCTCCTGGCAGTTTGGAACTATCAGGAGAGCTTTTCCCTGCTAATGTTGTCATCTTTGGGCCGCGGTACTGGTGTCCACCAGCGGATGGATCCTGGCAGTGTGGAGTAGACAGCACCTCCTGCAATCAGGTATCACTTGAGGCCAATCACAGGCCTATAAATACCGGTAAGCACTCACAGGTTTGCCTTGGTTTTGTCCTTGAACCCCGATCTGCATCCTGTTATCCTGATCCTGAACCTTGATTCCTGTATCCTGAACCTATTGTACCTGATCCTGTCTATTCCTGCATCCCTGGAACCTTGTCCTGCAACCTGATCCTTGCCCCCCCCATCTTCTGACCTCCTGTTTATGACCCTGGTCTGGTTTGACTATGATTCTGGTATCCCCTTTGTTATATATACTGGTTGATTGTCACTGTTATTTGGTTTTCTCACTCTGTTTGGTATTGGTGGTGTATGCACATATGCATTTATCTTAATAAAATCACTTACTTTCACCTATATATGTTTGGTTTACTCTGTTGCAATCACACAGTTCTGGTCACATCCGGTTTATGACAATGACGTCCTCGGCTTCCTGGCATTGTAGGGGGTGCCGGGCACCTGCCATTGCTCATCACATAGCATAAACATGGATCTGTGTGTGTAAACACACAGATCCACATCCTGTCAGGAGAGAGGAGACCAATTGTGTGTTCCTAGTATATAGGAACACCGATCAGTCCCCTTCCCTAGTCAGTCCCATCCCCCCACAGTTAGAATCACTCCCTAGGTAACACATTTAACCCCTTGATCACCCCCTAGTGTTAACCCCTTCCCTGCCAGTGACATTTACACAGTAATCAGTGCATATTTATAGCAACAATCGCTTTATAATTGCCATTGGTCCCAAAATAGTGTCAAAAGTGTACGATGTGTCTGCCACAATGTCGCACTCCCGAAAAAAATCGCAGATCGCTGCCATTAATAGTAAAAAATATATATATAATAAAAAGGTCATAAATCAATAACCTATTTTGTAGGTGCTATAACTTTTGCACAATCCAATCAATATACGCTTATTGTGATTTTTTTCTTTTTTTGTAGAAGAATACATATCAGCCTAAACTGAGGAAAACATTTTTTATTTTTATTTTTTAAATTGGGATATTTATTATAGCAAAAAGTAAAAAATATTGTGTTTTTTTTCAAAATTGTCAAAATATTTTTTCATGTTTATAGCGCAAAAAAAAAAAACACAGAGATGATCAAATACCACCAAAAGAAAGCTCTATTTGTGGGGAAAAAAATGATCAAAATTTCACACCGCGCAATTGTCATTCAAAATGTTAAAGCGCTGAAAGCTGAAAATTCGCCTGGGCAGGAAGGGGGTGAAAATGCCCTGTATTGAAGTGGTTAAGCATCATTAAAATCACTGTTCCCGTAAAAACAATTTTTTTAAAATATCATTGATACATGTCCCCCCCTGGGCAGTGCCCAGGCTCCCATACCCTTTTTATGGGCAATAGCTTCCATATAAGCCTTTAAAATGGGCACTTTTAATTTTACAAGTTCGGGTCCTATAGACTTTGGGTTCGGAGTTCGGGTCCGAACTTTTGCGATGCTAGAGAGTTCTGGTGAGCACGAACTGGGGGCATATTCGGCCCAACTCTACTGGTTAATACATAGAGCAGATTCCGTTGCTCTCAACATATGATGATTCATAGCCCTAACCAGCTGCTCACAGTATAGACAAGTTTCAGACCTTCCTCCTGTGTGATATAGAGAATAAAACATTCCCTTTGACTGCTGGAGGATTTTGTCATCATAAATTAATGTAGCATGAAGCAACATGGACCTTCTTAGATCTGACTCCATCCAGAGATTTGTGCTGCAATGCTGGCAAGTGCCCAGCACGCACATTGTTCACTCCTACCCACATCCTGCTATACACTTTATTTAAGCATCAATACACCGTAGGCCTGGTTTACTAAAAGAAATGAGCATGTTCACTATACAAGGACATTTTCACTTAGCCAAGTAAATATGAAAATTCACTTTGTAAAGAATACCCAATCATGTCCAAGAAAAATGAAGGAAACGGGAGTTTGAAGTCAACACAGCTTCCTCACATTCATTAAGCTAACGTAATTGAAAGTTCCATTGCAAAGTAAAAATTCACTCAGTGAAATGCCTTACCATCAGGGAGGTGTGTAATTGAACCTAGGGACCACGCATACGTTGAATTCCTGCTATAATATCATACAAATTATTTATAGTACTGACAAGAGTGGGAACTCTACCGGATTTCAATGTATGCCTGTTCTGATATTTGTTATATGTGAGTCTATTGTCTTTTTAATGTTTATATTTAGTTGTAATATGTAATTATTTTATTCATTTAGATTTTGGAAAGATTGTTTCTGATGCACATTATGATCAGTTATAAGTGAGCCATTTGGCTAGGTAATTTTATAAATTTGTGGCATTTGATGTAATAAAAATAACTTGTTGGATTAATTAATTCACAATTTTTTCCTTATTTGCCCGCTATAGCCATAGTAGCCGTCGTCTTCTTTTCAGGGTGGTTCTTTCTTTAGGAATCATCCTGAAGGGAAATTTCTTTGTATGCTCATTTTTTGCCTCACCGTGGACGAGCGCCATAGGGTGGTTCATCTTCATCTGCCATAATAATTGGGGCGGTGAAAAGTGTGGTCCTTTTTTGTTTTGTTTTGAGGTGTGTAATTGGCCCAAAATTTATTCTGCAGCAGGACAACCCCCCCCAAACATACATTCAATGTCATTAAGAACTATCTTCGGTCTAAAGAAGAACAAGGAGTCTGGGATTACATGAAAAGACATGTTGCCTTATGAGTTTATGTGAAATCTCCATTAATAGCTGCAAAATATTGTATGAATATATTTCAGTCAGCTTTGTATCTATTTAACATGGCATCCCAGAAGTCTCTGTTAGCCCTTGTACACACGGTCGGACAATCCGACAACAAAATCTGTCGGATTTTGTCTGACGGATTTTGTCCGAAACTGGTGTTGCATACACACGGTCGGACAAAGTTGTCGGAAAATCCAATTGTTCGTAACGTGATGACGTTATTTCATTACGACAGGACTACGTTCAGGCTAGTAGCCAATAGCTTTGGTCTCGTAATTTTTTTTGAGCATGCGTGGCACTTTGTCCGATCGGAATTCCCAAAAAATGATGGGACAAAGTCCGATTGGATCATGTTGTCGGAAAATTTTATCGCCCAGCTCTAAAACTTTGTCGGTCAGATATTCCGACTGAAACAGTCCAGTAGAGTCCAAACACGGTCAGATTATTATCCGACAACACGGTCCAATTGGACATTTTCTGTCGGAATGTCCGACCGTGTGTACAAGGGCTTAGACAGACGAGTTGGTGCCTAGGCACGTGTATATAAATAATGGGACTCAAACCTCTTTGTTCTACACATATTTACTTCAAAGGATCCCATGTTTGAATATGTAATGAAGGGCCATGGCCAGTCCATTGTGAATACTTAATTTCCCTGAAAATGTAATCTATTTACAAGATTAAGTTTCCTGCTCAAAATAGTCTGGGACAAGGATTTGTATTAAAGGGGCTTGACTTATGCAAAGTATAGGGATTAGAAATGTACCCAGTTTTACCCAGGATTAGAGAGGCCCACCAATTAGAGCCACACCATGCCAACCAATGAGGCATCAGCCTGTAATGATATACACAGACTAGATAGGAAGGAAATATACACTTTATGGTAGAGCAGCCACCATAAGGAGCCTGGCTGACTGAAAAAACTGAACAATCTATGGCCAGCTTTAGTCCTCTGGCTGCTGCCTTATCACAACTTTTCAGTGTCTCTGGCATTCTTTGTCTTCATTCTTCACAATGCTGTATTGTCTTAAAACACTGTTCCCCTCTTCTAGCTGCTATAGTGGAAAATCCTCTTAACCCCCCTGACGGTATTCCCGAGTCTGGCTCGGAGTGGAATTTTTATACCAAGAGCGGTAACCCCGAGCCAGACTCGGGACTGCATCACTGGATCCAGGAAGAGGTTTACTTACCTTCTCCCTCGGATCCAGCGTTGTCTCCCTGCTGTACGAGCGAGCTGTGTCTCGCTCGATCTATCACGGAGCCGATCTCCGTGCCCTGCGAGCGTTGCGACGCACAGGGACGGAGATCGGCGCCAAATTCAAAAAGTGAAACAGACACATTACATACAGTATAATGTAATCTTACAGATTACATTGCTGTATGTAAATATTTCACATCCCCTTTGTCCCTAGTGGTCTGCCCAGTGTCCTGCATGCAGTTTTATATTATAAAAACTGTTCTTTATGCCTAGAAACTGGAGATTGTCCACAGCAACGAAACTGTCATTTTACATCAAAAATGGTTTTAGACCAGCTAGAAAACAGCGATAATAAATTGTAATCACTCGCAGAATTGAGCGATAGCGATTTGTGGGGAGATCCGTCATCAAATACTGAAAAGTAATGACAGTGACAATTCTGCAACTGAGCAAATTTCAGTGTTTATGATTTGATTACATTATTGAATAATTTTTATTATTGTTATATGCTTATTTGGTACAATTATTTATAGTTATTTATTATATTATAATTTATGATTTCATTTTTCAAACTTTATCATACCCGGGATGTCTGCTAGACTCTGGTTTGGACAGATTTAAGAGAGTTATTCCTAAGAATTACAGGACTACAATATAAAACGCCAAATTTTCATGCAAAATAATGGTACCGCTTTTAGCACCTAAAATCCGAAATAATCGTACCGCCAGGGAGGTTAAATTAATATTAAATGCTACTTGAGATTATATAAAAATGCATGCGCTAATCCCAACCTCCACTCTGCCTCCTTTATGCTCCCTAGTCCACAACCAGTTGCCATTCTACCACATCTATCACATACCAGCGTGATGAAGCACTCAGAAGGCAAAAAGCATTCAGTCTAATTTAACATATTCATAAATGGATATGCATAAACTAGATTTTCTAGCTATCATTAAAGATCAACACTCAATGACCTCACAGAGAGGTTTGAGTAATCTTCCAAATGGAATCAGAAAAAGCAACAAACATCTGACAGCTCTGCTAAGAAGATTATGTAGATGAATGTTTATGATACATACCTTGTATGTTCAACAGCCACAACTGAGTAAAAACCTTGTTTCTATGTTAAATTTAAATTATTTATGTACTAAAGTGCAATCATATTGGGCATTACACCCAGCTTTCCAGCTACACAATGGTTGTGCTAATTCACAATGCTCTGCATGCATGACTGGTACCTCAATAGTTGTTGCTCTGAGCCACTAGGAACTCCCTCCAGTTATTAAAGCTTAACTACAGTACATCTGAACATCACAAACTTGAACCCAGAATGCTATTTAATTCATTTTACTACTCAAAGCAAACTCCATCCATGTCTGTATACTTTATTTTGCTAAGAAATCACTTTGAAAAACACCCCCTAGAATTTCTGACTGTGGCCATCTTGAGTAAGGGCAGATGATTTGTATAACATTTACTTCATGGAATCACTCTGCCCTCAGCTCAGACATGCTCAAACCACTGTCTGTCTAGAGCACTGTGTGAGCATTACATACCTCCTCTGACCACTAGCATCCAGATCACTGCAGCATTACAGCCCTCCATAGACTAAATTGATTTAGAGTGGCTAAATCTGTATCTGTGAGTTTGTTCAAACCTTAACCACTTGAGACCCGCGCTATAGCCGAATGACGGCTACAGCGCGGACCTCCTTTGCCGGGACGGCGTCTATTGACGTCGTCCTGTGCACGAGCGGCCTTCGCACCCCCTGAGGGGCACGCGCGGCGTGCTCTGTGATCGGTGAGTCTATGAGACTCGCCTGATCACTGATCCGAGCAAGGGGTCGATCCCGACCCCTTACCACGTGATCAGCTGTCAGCCAATGACAGCTGATCATGTGATACAACGGAGCCGGTAATCGGCTATTATTCCTCCTCGCGCTGACAGCGCGAGGAGAAAAAAAAGAGCCGATCACCGGCGGCCGTGATCGGGACATCAGTCCCGATCACGGCCAGCCCTGCCAGTGCCCACCTGCCCCCGGCCAGTGCCACCTCATTAAAAAATAAGTGCCCCCCGTCAGTGCCACCCAGCAGTGCCCACAGTGCCACCCATCAGTGCCCACAATCTGCCTCAACAACGGTGCTGCACCCCAGTGCCACATATCCGTGCCCATCAGTGTCATCTACCAGTGCCCATCAGTGCCCATCAGTGCCGCCCATCAGTGCCCAGCAGTGCCACCTATCAGAGCCACCTATCAGTGCCACCTATCAGTGCCCCTTAGTGCCACCCATCCTTGCCACCCATCCGTGCCACCCATCCATGCCATCTTATCTGTGCCCATCTTTGCCCATCAGTGCCGCCTTATCTGTGCCCATCAGTACTGCCTTATCTGTGCCTATCGGTGCCACTTTATCTGTGCCTATTAGTGCCGCCTTAACTATGCCTATCAGTGCCCACCAGTGCAGCCTATCAGTGCCCACCAATGCAGCCTATCAGTGCCCACTAATGCAGCCTATCAGTGCTGCCTCATCAGCGCACTTCAATGAAGGAGAAAAATGACCTGTTTGCAAAATTTTATAACAAACTATTAAACATGATTTTTTATTTTTTTGCATCTTTTTTTGTTTGTTTAGCAAAAAATAAAACTCCCAGCTGTAATTAAATACCACCAAAAGAAAGCTCTATTTGTGGGAAAAAAATGATAAAAATTTCATTTGGGTACAGTATTGTATGCCCGCGCAATTGTCATTCAAAGTGCATTCAAAGTGCATCAGTGCTGAAAGCTGAAAATTGGTCTGGGCAGGAGGGGGGTTTAAGTGCCCAGTAAGCAAGTGGTTAATACCATAAATGATAACATGATATTAGAAATTTTTTTTTACTCAAGGAGTATATAATTAATTAATTATGAAGAAATTATATAGAAATGCTTAAATAATGCAATACCATTCTTAATAAACACTGATTCTTGTCTCTGTCATGGCATATAATTTCTTGTCACGTACCACGCTTCGGGACGAATCAGTTGTTCTCGGGCTCATTTCAGTACATGCTCCAGGGACGGATTCACTTGTCAGTTTGGGTTCGGTCACTGATTTTTGTCTCTGTCATGGCATATCATTTCTTTGTCACGTATCACGCTCCGACACGAATCTAGTCACATCTACGCACTAATTCGTCTCGGCGTACCCCAGGTTTTAAGCCACATTTCAGTACATGCTCCAGAGTCCGATTCGTGGTCAGTCGCAACAGCGGAATGGTCGAGTCATGGCAAACAAATCATTTCACTTTCACGTACAGCGCTCCTTTTTGATTCCAGTTGCATCTGTGATGCACCGATTCGTCCAGGTGTGCCTCAGTTATCTGGCCTTATTTCAGTACATGCTCCAGAAAATCGGCTGGTTGTCAGTCGCAGATAAGGTGCGACCGATCCGTATCTCTGTCATGGGCATCAAGTTATATTCAGATCGCAGATCTGGCTAGCTCAGTACATTGCTTTAAGTAAGGCCTGTATACTTTCCTAAATGTACATAATGTAACGGGGTACTAATATTATAGGTAAGTTGATCCAGGGAAAAATCTGATTGCCTCTTGGGGGATCAGGAAGGATTTTTTCCCCTGCTGTAGCAAACTGGAGCATGCCCTTCTGTTTTTTTTTTGCCTTACTCTGGATCAGCTGTGGGTGTAGAATTGGGTATGTTGGATTCTACAATATTTTACTTTGTTTATCTATTGATTTTATTATGGTTGGACTGGATGGACTTTTGTCTTTTTCGACCTAGCTAACTATGCATCCTAGCATAAGTTCTTGCAATCGTTGCAAGCATGCATCCTAGCATAACTTCTTGCTATCATTGCAAACACACATTCAAGCACAGCTCCTTCAGTCTTCACAAGCACATGCAGTAATACGAACTTCTCACAGTCACTATGAACACATCTCCAGTGACATAAACTCCCTTGCAATCGTTGCAAGCACACATTTAAGCACAACACTTGCAATCGTGGCAAGGCACGCAACTTAGCATAACTTCTTGCAATCGTTGCAAGCACATTCCCAGTGGCACACAAACAGCCACACATCATTTTCAGCGGTACTTAATTGGCCACTTTTTTCCAGTGGCATTTTCATAGGAGCCACTCACCATTTCCTGTCTATCATTTCTCCCTTAGGACAGTTGAGTTCAGCTTCCATCCTGCACCAGGTATCGAGTTGCCACACGTAGCTGGCTTCTTCTCGTAACACTATCAGACTATACTTAGCCAGCGTCTAGAATTTTCTTTACAGGACCCCGGAGAGCCACCTGTGTTTATGGCCCATACAGTAAGATCCCCTCTACCTGCCACCCAGAAGCATCAGCCCATAGCCAATGGCAAACGCTTGCCCCTCACAACTGCCATCTTTAGGGACATGTAAAAAATCCTTGCACGTTCCCCAGTCTAGTCATGCAAGCGGCCATCTACCTGGCCCTTCGGTTTTCTATGGCCTAGCGAATTCTTCATTAGTGGCACTGGCAGCCAGGTACTATACAGACACCTGATTCGTTTTAAAAAACATTATGTCCTTCAGCTTATGGTCTCCAAAACTCAACAATCCGGACCCGAGCTCTACATTAACCCTTTTTGTATTAACAACTCCATGTAGGCCAGCCTCCCCCTTGACAAGCTGATCCTATCAGGTCAGTTCTCCAAGACTTCACCCATACACAGGGGTGTACCAAGAAGCAGCTTCAGTCTCTCTTGAGAATGCTCAATTCTGCAATACGGGTCATTCTCCAGGGTCGATCTTTATGTCACGCTTCCTGGTCTTCCTCTCCCAGACACAGGACCCCTGTCAGATTCTTAATTTAGATGCCGCAGCAATAGCGGATCTATCAATGTCGGAAGGTCCGTACTAAGTGGATCGGTATATCAATGTTTATACCGTCTATGTCACCCCTATCGCCGCAGGTAGTGACAGATGCCGCAGCCACCACAGGCTTCGCTGCAATTTTTGGCCACCATTAGTTTACAGGACCATGGCCTCCAGAGATACTCCTAAAGCCTTGGTTTACCTGGACTTCCTCCCTCTTCGAGCTATACCCCATCATGGCAGCTCTATCCCATAGCAGCAGCCGCACAGCTCTGGGGTCATTGCTGGACAGGGCAAACTGTGGCCTTCACCACCGACAACCAAGCCACAGCAGAGATCATTAAATAAGGCAGGTCCAAATCCCTCACAGTCGTGTCCTTCCTGCATAGGCTGGCACAACTGTCATTACAATTTCAGTCAACGTTTACTGTACATTTGTTCCCGAGCAAGCACAACCTCGCAGCAGATGCGCTGTAACGTTTTAACTACACCTCCTTTTTGAACAGGTGCCCGGTGCCGATCCAGTATCAGCCACTATCCCTGCTTGGTCTCAGCTGACCCTCGATTAGCACAACATCTGCATACAGCGACCCAGCTCTGTGTCTCACTCTCTCGCAACAACCTCAAAGCCTACCAGGACAGCCTGGAGGGCCTTCAACAAATTCCTGACATATCTCATACTGTCATACCCAGCTGGCCCTATCCAACAACACTATTCGGCTATACCTAGCCGGCATCCAACATTTCTTGTCCTTACAGGACCCCACAAAACCTTCCTTATTCATGTCCCACGCAATTCAAGCCATGTTAAATGACATCCAGAAACTCCAATCGGTGGTCAGTGCCAAATGCTTGCTTATTAGGGGTGACATCTTTAGGGATATGTCGACCATCCTGACTACCTCTCCATTTGGTCTTCCCCCCGGTATGGTCCTACAAGCAGCCATGTATTTGGCCTACTATGGGTTTTTGTGACCTGGAGAGTTCACCTGCAGCAATCCTACAGGCCAAGTGCTACATAGACGCCACTTAGTCCGCTACAAAAGTCACTTTAGCGGCTTCTAAAAACCCAGCAAGTAGGCTCCGGGATAGACATCCACCTTTACAGAACCAATAATAGCGGATGTCCAGTTGCCACACTCAACTAACTGCTGTCACTACTGCCCGAATAGCCGGACTCCAGTCCCCTTTTTCCTTTCCCGTCAAGCCCTTGAGTACCTGTCAGTTCATGAAACACATGAGGATACTTCTCCGCAACTTTCACCTGAACCCTAGCCAGTACCTTGGTCACTCCTTCCCCATTGGGACACCCTCAGCAGCATCCCGTCACAGGGTCCCAGACCATGTCATTAAAAGACTAGGCAGGTGGAAATCTGCCTGCTTCACCCAGTACATCCCCAATCCGCAAGTGGAATAGGCTCAGGCATTTACCAAACATATTCAATGATCAAACTCAAATTAATATAGAACTATCCCCTACCTGAAAGTTTTTGCCCCCTTATTTTGGTATACCATACGTTAGACCAAGGCACACTTTCAGGTCCATTTCATGTGGTAAGTTTTATATTAACTCTGAATGTTATCCATATCGGTATCGGCCATAGGGCTCCAACCATAAATAAGAAGGCCAGTATGGTGGCCTGAATTTATGGGAGGAGCTCGGGGGGTATTTAACCAGCCCATTCACCTGTGGTCTTTGTCGGTTTCCTGTGCGCGATACCCACCCTCCCATCCCTTTAGGGCATTTCTCAAAGTATCC
This sequence comes from Lithobates pipiens, assembly GCF_037356315.1. NCBI lineage: Eukaryota > Metazoa > Chordata > Amphibia > Anura > Ranidae > Lithobates > Lithobates pipiens. The sequence continues at coordinate 273,241,589 of NW_027507748.1, read as the reverse complement.
GTACTCCTCAGAGATGACTAATTTTATCTCTTTTCATATTTTATTTCATTTCATTCCTCATTTCTTATCTCGGGTATGCCCCCTTATTTTGGTATACCGTACGTTAAACCAAGGCAAAATTTCAGTTCCATTTCATATGGTAAGTTTAATGTTAACTCTTATGTTATCCATATCCATATTGGGCTCCAACTATATATCTATCTATCTATATATATATATATCTATCTATCTATATATATATATATACATATATACATACACACACACACACACACACACATACATACATACATACACACACACACAATAATTACACATACATTTATATATATATATATATATATATATATATATATATATATATATATAAAGATAGATAGATAGATAGATAGATAGATAGATAGATAGATATTACACACACATTCTAAATAAATGTAAATATTCTAAAATGCAGTAGGATAGTGGACGGTGTCAGTAGAGCAGTGGACGTGTTTTGTATTATTTTTTACAATTTTATTTAGGAGCTTTGGTGTAGCTATAGTGCATAAAAATCACTTAGCCAGATTGGTACAGATCAGGTTGCAATTCTGTAAAATTTCTTTTGTTCCTGATATTTAAGTGTAGCACTGACCACCGAAGGAGCTGCTGGTTTTATTTGGGCTTAACGTTACCTCCTTGTTAGCTTCTCCGTCTTGGGGTACCCGTGGTAGATGGCACAAAGAATGTGGAAACTGACACTGAATACTCTTTTGGGTTATTTATTTAGAACAGAAACAGAGTCTTTCAATAAAGGGTAGAGGGTTAAGAGTGAGTTCAGGTACTTGGATTGCAAAAATGGAAGTCTTTAGAGAAAATCCAGAGAATAGAGACCGTTTCACAACTGGATTAAACAACCCCCGCATAGACTTCTCTCACTAGGCCTAGCAGCCGGTAGGCTGCTCGACAAAGTCTCTGCCACAGACTTGCGAGATAAACTTGAGCGTTACTGAGGGATCTGGACAAATTTAAAGAACTAACTTACGGTACCAGGTTCTCTCAGCCGATCCAGCGATACTGTATGAGTGTTGATCCAGGTTGCGTCCCTCAACTAAGCCTCCAGGCTCCTCCAGAGAAACCAGCCTTGCGCATGGTCTTCTCCTGAAAGAGTTCCCCCCAGGGTTCTTCAGTTGCTGGGCCTCTCCCTTCAGATGAGATGGCACCGGACCACCCTTGGATCAGTAGGCCCCGAAATCCACTCGGGCCTGTGCCCTCAGCTGCGTCGCCTCAGGCCAGCCAGCCCCGGGACTCAGGATGCATGGTTCCGAACCCCAGGCCAGGAGGGCCATGGGGCTGGGTCAGGAGGACCACCAGAACCGAACAGACAGAAAATAATCGCACAAGACCCCGCCAACGTGGCGTCGGTACCTTAAATACCACCCCCAGAATGCACAGCAGGAAAACACTACCACTGGGCTGGTTCCGAGAGAATAGTGGCATTCAATGCACCCAGCTAGACTGCGTTTCTACTCTTGCTGGCAGTGACAGCGACACCTGTGGTCAAGGAGAACTCAGTGCAACCCAGCTGGACTGGTACTGAAACCAGAAATTTTGAGAAATAGTCCCGAAACCCAACTGTGGCTTCAGTCAAATAAACTTTTTAAAAACCATAGCGCCTGCTCCTCAGGAGCCAGCACTACATAAGGATAGGAATATTACAAGTCAAAAATAAAACAAAAATGTTTTAATCACTTGCAACTCATTCATATCTTGTTTAGTCCTGATTTGGCTAGCTCTCCTCTACCCGTTATAACCTTTTGTAATAAAAGAAGAGAGATTTTATGTTTAATCTGATTAAAGAAGAGAGATTTTAAACCTCAGCTTATGTAAATAAAAATATACCTTTCTCTTACTATCTTACTACACAAATTCTGACAATAAGCATGTAACTTGATTTATGCCTAAAAATGCAAATAGATGTACACAGTAATGATACCAAATGATTCCAGACACTTTAAAGGAGACCTTGTTTAAGTATGCCTCAGAGAAAACAACATTTTAAATTCTGTTCATGGCTAAAATTCATATATCACACTTATGTGTCAGTGTTTAATACAAAGAGAATGCACAAGGCAAATCAATTCTCATTTAATTCAGTGTGCCAGTAAACACGTTTCTCTCACCTACAAATTATCTTTCTTGCTTACAGAGCTACCGATGCCCAGATAGTAAATCAATTTTGATTGGAAGATCCTAGATGGGTTTTTGGATACGTTTATGCTTTAGAATGAATAGCTGTAATAGTCCAGAAGGCTGGTAAAATCTGTTGGCCCAAATCTGCAGAGAGAAAAAAATGTTGAAAAATGTTAAGCAAGAAACATAATTTTTTTAAGAAAACCTCAAAAATACATAAAACTGCTAAACATGTTTTATGAATAAACTCCTGACATGTCTTAATATACAGCAACAGTATAGTATTGGTTTTATTAAATTGCTGTCTTTGACCTTCAGTCAAAAAACTATGGGTGTTATTTACTAAAGGCAAATCCACTTTGCACTACAAGTGCACTTGGAAGTAAAGTTGTTGTAGATCTGAGGGGGACGTGCAAGGGAAGTAAAAAAACAGCATTTTAGCTTGCACATGATTGGATGATAAAATCAGTAGAGCTTCCACTCATTTCAGAATTACCCCTTAGATTTAGAGGGACTGCACTTCCAAGTGCAATTTCAGTACGCTTTCAAGTGCACTTGCAATGCAAAGTGGATTTGCCTTTCGTAAATAACCCCTTATGTCTCTCTGCCCCCACTTCTTCAGAACCTGACTGTTCTGCCTACCAGAAGGGCCTTCCTGGTGTTTTCATGCCAGCCGTGCATGCACGGCTTACCATCCCTGTAGAACATTTCTCTCAGAGATCTACAGCGACTGCACTTACAAGTGCACTTCCAAGTAGTGCAATGTGGATTTGCCTTTAGTAAATCAAGCCCTATGCCTAGACTGAAATGATGTAATTATTCTGCTGCAGGTGGGAGAAAACAGTTCCTCATAAAGCATATATCCGTTGAGCGCTGTAGGTAACAAAAAGTTCATACAAACAAGTGATATTAAAAAGAGTGGAAGTTCAGAATAAATAGCCCACATGCACTGATGTGGGTCACAATAAGGAGCACTGTAATGGAAGGGCAGCCAGCTGTCAGAGTAAGAAGCATGTCTGTAGGTTCAGAAAGATAAAGAACAAGCAGAGATACTCTAAGTACGTTATTAGATAAAGCAATATATGTTTATTTGAGATACACTCACATAGTGGATGAGAATAAGAGCTTGTAGGGATAAGTCACGCTGTGTGCCATGGGTCTGTGTGGGGGGTGTCACCCCCGGCATCCCATGTTGCCAGCAGCACCAGTGGAATCTGAGGCTTTGGGGCAGTGGGCGGAGGAGTGGTCTGCCTAGTGTAACCAGGAGGATGGAGAGGCAGCGATCAGGATTCACCCGGACCCATGGCACACAGAGTGACTTATCCCTACAAGCTCTCATTCTCATCCACTATGTGAATGTATTACAAATAGATGTGTATTCCTTTATCCAATACTACACTTAGAGTGGCGCCGCTTGTTCTATATCTTTCGAAAACATTTCCTCAGTCTCCCTTCCCTCAGTGAACACATATAGTTACATAATTACATAGTTAGTCTGGTTGAAAAAAGACACAAGTCCATCTGGTTCAACCAATACAGCATGATCCATTTTCCTTCAGCAGGGAAACAAATTCCTTCCTGTTCCCCCACAGTTTGCTTTATATATCCTTGTAGAAAGACACAAAGTAAGGGGCATGATTAGAATATAAATCAGACATTTGTGAGTACAGCCAGCAGCTTTACAGACACCAAGATTTACACATTTGTGTAATTCCTGAGCTACATCTTAGTCCCAGACATTGATACTGAGCCTAGGAAAATGCCTAAGCAAAGATAGCTCTAGTCCCCTGGAAAAAAAAAAAAAACAGATGAAGGCTTTGTGAGGATGAATACAATTATCTTTGTAAGATAATAGGTACCTGTAGGTCAGGGGTGCCCAACCAGTGGCCCTGGGGCTAAATGTGGCCCGCGGAGCCCTCTGATGTGGCCCGCGACCTCCTGCTCTGGGATGGTGGGTTGGCAAGCCCAGATTGCAGGTTGTCTACCCGTCATGCCAGAGCATCAGTGTTGTGAATGAAGCCACCGGTAGAGGAAGCAAGCAGCTGTGGAGCAGAGCTGCATAAGCCAATGCTTCCTGTATAGCACCGGCTCCTGCCATAGGTGGAGTGATACCAAATGCACTCTGCCTGGGACAGCAAGTTTATTACTAAAATCACAGCGTATATATGGACATATCTGTTCTGCAGTGGTTACTGGGCTGCTTTTAAACTGATTTGCAGGTGTAGCGCAGTGTACCTGCGGCTTACCTGCACTGAGCCATAGGGGGTTATTTACAAAAAGGCAAATTCACTTTGCAAATAGAAAGTGCACTGAAAGTACACTTGGAAGTGCAGTCGCTCTAAATCTAAGGGGTAGATCTGAAATGAGGGGAAGCTCTGCTGATTTTATCATCCAATCATGTGGAAGCTAAAATGCTGTTTTTTATTTTCCTTGCATGTCCCCCTCGGATCTACAGCAAATTTACTTCCAAGTGCACTTGCAGAGCAAAGTGGATTTTCATTTAGTAATAGTTTTAGTAAAACCTGTGGGTTTGGTGCACTTTCAGAAATAAATTCTATGGCAAAGTACAGCTAACCTGCAGGAAAGCCACAGGTTGGGTAGACCACAGACCATCAGTGTAAGAGTAGCGTTAGGCACCTTTAACATGATCTGTCTGACCCAATCGGACCCTCCATTCATTTCTATGGAGCAGCAGATGTAAATAGACTTGTGTCCGTTTACACCTGCCTCCTTCCAACCCGATCTGTTAAACAAGCGGAAAGTGGATCCGTCCCCTTCCATTTGATCAGATGAGAGGGCCCATAGAATAGAGTGGGCTGTGTCTTTGTCCGCTTTGCATACGAAGAATGGACGCAGAACTGTCATCTGCTCTTTGTGGCCCATGACTGGTTACTAAGTCGCTTAAGTGGCCCTCGCTCTTCAAAAGGTTGGGCACTCCTGACTTACACAGTACATGCATGTATTTAACCCCAAAAATATACTGCTTTAACCACTTGCTGATCACCCCATGTATATGTACTGCAGGGTGGTGGCTCCTACAGGCGGAATCATGTACAGGTATGTGATTCTGCACATTCGGGTCTGCAGCACATACAAGCGCAGCCATCGACCAGTTCCCACTGTGGTTGGACACAGCGGGAGCCAATCAGCAACCCGACGATTGTTCCCTACAGAGGCAGAATGGCAGTCTGCCTATGTAAACAAGGTGAATCGCCATTCTGTGACAAGGGAAGACATAGATCCTGTGTTTCTGCTAAGCAAGAACCAAGGATCTCTGTCCTCCCACAGTACAAGCACCTCCCCCCATAGTTAGAAAGCACAGGGTCCTCCCTGTAAGGGACACATTTACAGGGTCCTCCCTAGGGACACATTTAACCCTTTGATTGCCCCTGGTGTTAACCCCTTCCCTGCCAGTGCCATTAGTACAGTCACAGTGCATATTTTTAGCACTGATCACTGTTGGTGTCACTGATCCTCAAAAATTGTCACTTTGGGGGTGATTTACTAAGAAGAAGGCACTGCACCAGTTCAGACATTAATTGCGCTGGAAAAAGTCATTAATTGAAAGTATGAACAGGCGTACATTAACCACTTACGGACCACCCGCAGTTTTACGGCGGCTGTTTGAAGGAGGATATCGATAGCTAGCTGCCATAACCCTGGTATCCCCTTCTTCAGCGGACGGTCCGCTACAAGATAAAAGATCACTTTTATCGGAGGCGGGTGAGGCCCCCCCTCCTGCCGTGATCCAGTGATCTCCGCCGCTTACCGGCAGTGGCGGAGACGAATGTCCTGTTGTCTCCTGCTTGGTATGGAGACAAGTGAGGGGAAGATGGCCCCCACCCGTCTCCATACCATTGTTGGGCGGGAGCAACGTCAAAACGTCACTTCCGCCCACAGCTCTTAAAGGGACAATTTTTTTAAATTATTTTTTTAAATTACAATTTTTTAGTCTAAATGAGATCTAAGGACTTTTTGACCCCAGATCTCATATTTAAGAGGACCTGTCATGCTTTTTTTCTATTACATTCCTTGTAATAGGAATAAGTAGGAATAAGAGTGAAAAATTTTTTAAAACAGTGTAAAAAAAAAAAGGTAAAATAAATAACAATAATAAAAAATATTTTTAGACGCGCCCCGTCCTGCCGAGCTTGCGCTCTGAAGTGAGCGCAAAAGTGAGTAGCGCCCACATATGAAAACGGTGTTCAACCCACATAATGTGAAGTATTATCACGATCGGTAGAGCGAGAACAATAATTCTAGCCCTAGACATCTTCTGTAACGCAAAACATGCAACCTGTAGAATTTTTTAAACGTCGCCTATAGAGATTTTTAAGGGTAAAAGTTTGTCGCCATTCCACAAGTGGGCACAATTTTGAAGCGTCACATGTTGGATATCAATTTACTAGGCATAAATTATCTTTCACAATATAAAAAAAAATTGGGTTAATTTTACTATTGTCTTATTTTTTTATTCAAAAAAGTGAATTTTTTCCAAAAAAGTGCACTTGTAAGACCGCTGCGCAAATAGGATGTGAAAAAAAGTATTGCAATGACCGCCATTTTATTCTCTAGGGTGTTAGAAAAAAAAATATATAATGTTTGGGGGTTCCAAATAATTTTCTACAAAAATAAACAATTTTAAACATGTAAACACCAAAATCTCAAAACGAGACTGGTCCTTATGCCCAAATAGTAATAATAAATACCCACATCTGTAAACTGCAACTGGTGTTAGGGTAACTACAGTTTTCTTATTGATAATAACGCACTCCAAATACAATTGGTTAAAGTGGTTGTAAACCCTTACAACACACTTTTACCTACAGGTAAGCCTAGATTAAGGCTTACCTGTAGGTCCAAGAAATATCTCCTAAACCTACACAGTTTAGGAGATATTTGCCAAAAGACAGGCACCGCTGTCTACGGCGCATGTGCCGTAGACAGCAGCGCCCAGGCGCACTGAGTGCGGCACCGTCAACGGCGAATATGCTGCGCGTGGCGGCTCCCATGCGCTTGCGCGGGAGTGACGTAATTGCGGCTTCGCCGAATGACAGCGGCGGAGCAGTGAGACCCACCGAGAAGATGGAGGCTCCATACACAAGGGGACAGCGGTGACATCGCTGGCTCCTGTGTCAGGTAAGTGACACATAATGGACTACTATGCGATGCACAGTAGTCCATTATGCTTTACCTTTGCAGGAAATGAAAGAGGAAGTAAACTCATTATGGTTTACTTCCTCTTTAATTTCATCTCATGAACCAAAGCGAACCAATGCGGGGGGTGTTCGGCCCATGTAGTTTATTGAATTACCCATTTAGTTTATTGACAAATTACCCATGTAGTTTATTGGATTTATCCCAAAGAGGTGATAAAGCATAATTTGGTTCTTATTAAAACAGAAGCCCTTGTTTGGTCTTTAAAAGCTATTTGAAAGCAACTGGCAATGCTGACAAATGAGAAATCACTTCCAGCACTGAACTCAATGCTAGAGTAACCTCAAATCCCTAAATAAAATGGGATAGATTTACTAAGGGCTAATAAGCTGTTAATTTAGTAAAGGGAGTTGCATTTTGCAAGGGAATTTTTCCCAGAGTTTAGTGAATGTGAAATTCCACTTTGCAAAGAATACCCAATCATGTGTAAGGAAAACATTGTTGTACATGATTGGTTGATAGAAATCAGCAGAGCTTAATCTCATTCATTAAGCTCTGGGAAAACTTGCATTGCACATTGCAATTTCCTTTGAAAGTGCACAGTCTATTTGCTTTTAAGTAAATCCACTCCAGTGCATCATTCCTTTCTGATAAATAGAAAGGAAGGTATTGCAAGAGCAGTGATAGAACGCCAATTTTAGACCTAAAATTGGATATTTGCACATTGAGTGCCCTAGGATTGTGGATTCCCAAAAGATAAAAAGAGATGTGCTAAAAAAACAGGACAGGTTTCTTTAAAATTAAGAAAAAAATGGGTTAACATACTTGTCCTTCTATTATCATGCTAAACCTGAAGAACAAAATTCCACATACAGGTTTGCATTAAAAAATTATTTAGTGAAGTTAGTGGCTCATATATGCTGAATGTTTGTTGAGTAAATTAAGTAATGCAGTTATTAGATACATATTCTCTATCTGCAATAGTCTACCTGTAAGCTACAAGAAAATCCTAGCACCAAAACATAAATTGTTATACGCTACATAAAATGATTTTATAGTGTCAGTCTTTGAAAAAACACTTATTGCTGTATGCCCCATATAAGATGATTTTAAAACTGATTTTACAACAGCCTCCTATTTCTTCTAAATGTATTCCCTTCTGTCCTAACAGTAAAAAATTATAAAATAAAAAACAGGATATTCCATTCAATTTCAACCATATTGCATTTTGTATTTGTGCATATTTTTAGTTTGTAATATTACATCTTACCTGTAAGTCATTTTAAAATTTTTACATACCTGATGTTTTATATTTCGGGTGACTCGTACAGATTTATAAATTCTTTAGCATGTATTTCTAGATCAGCATACATTTTCATGTACAGAATTCATGTCATTACAGGACCTATGCACCTAGGCTGCATGCTCTGGGTTTCAAGCCTTCATTTGCTGAATGTTGTTATTAGGCCCCTTTTACATCAGGTCCACCTGAAAAAAAATCATAATCTGAAGCCCCATGCAGGTCTATGGGCAGGCAGATGTAAATGAACGGTGTGTCCATCAAGGTTCAGAAAAAAAAAACTGATAAAGACTGCATCCCTTTCCATTTTCTGGACCTAAACATGATGGATCGAAGGTAGCCTGATGTAAACGGGCACAAATCCATTTACATTTGGCCACCTATAGAGTCCACCACAGTCCCTTGTCAAAATGTGGACAGAACCTAAATGGGCACAGAGATCAAAACTGATATCCATCCCACTGAATGGCGTGAAGAACCCTGTGTTAAAAAATCTTTATAGTAGGATGATCCCCCAGTACAGTAATGCCATGTTCATTTATTTGTAGAGGGGTGCGGAAGAGACCTTTTCCTCCTATAGCCACAAGAAACAGACCCAGATATCACCAGCAGTGAATGTTTCAGCCATAACTCTGTAGGCAGACTTGTGTGATAGAGGAAAAGGTTGATACCCGGCACACCTAAGTAGATCAGCAAATCAGTAATCTTTTTCCTTGGACTCTCTGTGGCAGTCTCATCACATAAAAGGCACTCAGGGCAGTATACTTTGGAAGGTACTCCACTAGTCTCACCAGATCAGGGCTGTCTTGCTTCTGTTTACATGGCCGGCTCTCCAGGCAGTCTCTCTGGCACTGCATTCTCTTTTTCATGGCAGTTTTTCCAACAGCATGAGATCCACTAGGACAGTACAGATATGGTATATCAGAACAGGAAGATCAATATGTATCCTCAGAACTATTTAACCAGGTCCTATCTTTCTCACAGGGGGTGTCCTAACCTCTGACTCTCTGTTTCCACAGCTTGATAAAATAAGATGCAGCAATATCAACTGTATTCAAGAATCCTGTCTTTGGCAGCAACTCGCTAGCAATAGGATCACAGACTTGTTTGTATCTTTCTTCTACTCCCTCACTGGCTGAAACACCACTAATGTTTGCTCTCCAGTGAGGGCACAGTGATAAACAGTGAGAGAGCCATAATGTAGGAGTGACCAAATTATCAGCAACAAGATTGTGCTATGACAAATCTTTTGCTTAGCTTTTGTATTACAAACAAATATAGATTTTTTTTTTTAAAGGGTTGTTTTTTCATGTTTTATCCATAGAAAACCAGCATGGTCTGTCAGTTGGAAGATGTCTAAGCTATAATTAACCGTTGTTGTTTGATGACAAGCCTCTAATCAATCCATCTAATCATATATTTTAACACTTCTACAAATGGCTCATTGTTACACATTCTAATGGCAAGCACCAGTTACAAAAGCAAGTAAAATCTTGGGTTCTCTGAAAATGGAGACAAAATACATGCTCTCCTCACTTAATGACCAGGTTCAGTTCCAACAACCAGGTCATTAAACGAATTGGTCGTTAAATGAGGAGCTACAAGTAATCAATATTTTAAGCTTTTTTAACTACTGTACTGTATTGCGAAAAAAGGCCTGAACACAAAACTTCAGCTCAATAACGTTGTTTTAATTTACATAAGTACAGAGCGCAAACTAAAATTCTGTACTGTACAATACAATGATGTACAGCACGTCGTTCGGGTTGAGGAGAGCTGGTCGTAAGTCCAAGCGGCCATTAAACAGGTAAGTTGTTAAACGAGGAGTATCTGTATGTAATCCCAGTACAGTACTGGCCCAGTATAAATTTTCGGGGCATTGATTTGGATATGTTTTTTAAAAGGAGTTTTGAAGTGGAGTCAGAGGCAAACACCTAAATACACACCCCAAAAAATTGAATCAAAGTAGGATGTGTATAGTAAGCTCTATTTTTCTGCCCTGCTGCCACCCCACCCTATGCACTTGCTAACAAATCAATCATTCACAACCAGGGGTTACTGTGTTAATATGGCAGCTATTACAATAGCTATTGTCAAAAACTGGACCTTCTGGCACAGTGTTTAAAAACACTGTACACTCAAAGTTTTGAGCTGCAAAGGACCATTGTTACTTTTGAATTTTTTTGCACTCTTTAATTCATCTGCAAATTAAAGGGATGCGCTTCAATCTCCATATAATGTCAATTAAAGCAACCCGACAAGTTAAAAGACTTATTTTTTTTTAATTAAAATATGTTTATATTTAAACCCTTAACCCCCCTTACCACCTTCAGACTTAGACACCCTAAACAGGTAAATAAGATCTGATGGACTTGCAGAATCAAAATATTGATAATCAAGGTTTACTCAGATCTCACCTTTTTAGAAATCCATCTATCTCTTTACCATCCTTTAATGTTTGTTGAGCCGGTAAATTATTCTTCTAACTTGTCTCTTTAGAAGTAAAATGTCTTCTATACAGGGATTGTAACATATTAAAATGTATCTGTGGGGTAACAACCAGCATTGCGTAATTTGTCAATCAGGACAGATTTGTTATAAAAGGTGTCAAATAAAGATGGCAAAATTAGGCTGTGGCCTAGCAATATGTACCATATTTATTGGCATATAACAAGCACAGGCGTATAACACGCACATTCATTTTAAGAGGGAGGTTTCAGGAAAGAACGTAAATATTAAATAAGGCAGCTAAAATTTAAGTATTGGCGTATAACAAACACCCGATTTTCATGGTGAAAAAGTGAGTGTTATACACCAATAAATACATGTTGCAGAAGCACTATGATAGCTGAGCAACTATACACACTACAAGAGACTACTATCAAGTCGTACAGAAACATTTTAGAAAAGATTGGATCGGATCCTTTTGGAGGCTAGAGGTGTGGGCATAATGACACAAAAGAAATGGAAATATATGTCAGTCAAATGTCCAGTGATTCCAAAGATTCCATGTTGCCTAAAATTCACAAAAACAAATCTAAATCTCCAGGGATTCCCATGATTTCTGGGCTTGGTGGTCTCACAGAAAAATGTGCTGCACTAAACAAAGTATTTATAGAGCAAAGATTAGTGAAATACCAAAGAAGCTATTTAACATTAATAAACATACAAAGCATATAAAAGTGAAAAAAGTGTTCACATGTAACTCAAATACCATGTGATGATCCCATTCTAAATTGAGAAATCAAATAAATTTGTGCATCCACCAACAGTGTAACAAATCGTCAACAAAAATGAATGTATGAAGGCTTAACAGAATTCCATGACCTCCTAAATTGATAGAAAGGTCATAACTCACATGGATAGAAGCTCCTTGGCACACTGTAGGAAACACAACCTGATAGTAAATCAGATGAAAAACCACCCAAAGATGTCAGATTGTTCTCACATTAAGGGTAAAAAGAACCCCCAGGGACGGTTGACAGGACTTCCTCTGATGCCAAACACTCTTGCACTTGCCACTTAACAAAAGCATAAAAGGAGATTCATGCTCCATATAATGCAAAACAGATACCACATTTTTATTAAAAACTAGAAACTACACTTACACAGAAAACAGGCAGATACAACGCTGTACAATCACATCAACATGAAGATCAACATGAACATCCAGATCCTGCTGACGTCATGTGCATGTCCCCACCCTGACCGTATTTGTCAAATATGACATACTCAAAGGGCTGGTTTTTACAACTATATTTGTTTGTTTATATGACTTGTGTGGTCTACTACCTCTAGTTTTTTTTAGGTTACTTCATCATTGACTTCTTTCTACAACTCAGTTTTTAAGTTTGAACTCTTACTTCATTGATACAATGCATCCACTTCAGAAACTGGAAGAGGTTATGATAGCAGGGGAAACATACTTAATTAGGTATTATGTGGAATCACTTTACGCTAGCATTTCACAGCCTCTTATACTATTGACATCAAAATATTTCTTAATAAAGAAATCTCAGGAAAACAACCACCAGAATTTATTTATGAACTTCTAAAGTTTGTGTTACAATATAATTATTTAAATTTTTTACAACTTTAGGTGTCACTATGGGCTCTAATTTTGCTCTGTCAGTTGCAAAATTGTTCCTGGGTTGGAGAAAGACAGAGGTGGTATTCAGTGACAAGTATTTTCAATTTCATTCATACATTTTGAGGAAGTTCAGATTTGTTGATGATATCCTTCTATTTTGGACAGAATCTCTTGAACTTTGCAATTAGTGTCTGCAAGAGTTGAACTTTAATGATTATAAGTAACATCTTTGTGAAGTGCCACCTCTCCTAACCAGGTGCAGAGTTTTTGGACCTCAAATTGCACAAGACACCAGATGGGAATCTAACAACTTCTATTTTCAGGAAACCCATCGCTGTAAACAAAATATATACACTTAGTATACAGTATTTACTCAGGTCCAAAACAGTCCTGGGACCAAAGATTTTGAAATTTAGAGATTTATAACCTCTTGGAATATGGGAGTGGTTTATATGCTCAAATGTACAAACAAATAAAACATATATTTACAAAGAATATTGATTCAGGGCTACATCTGTACATAAATATGTGAAAATAAAGTATTCCAAAACACATAGTATTTGTGTCTGTGTATAAGTTCAAGGTGTGATCAAACCATTTCATGAACAATCCAAAAGGAATATACTGTACATACAATGAAAATTTAATTACACACACACACACACACACACACACACACACACACACACACACACACACACACACACACACACACACACACACACACATATATATATATATATATATATATATATATGTATATACACACATACATACACACACTTATGTTGTACCGTTCATTTTTCAGGATCGCGCACCCCTAGCCTCCTCCCACCCGCCCTATAGCCGAATGACGGCTTTAGAGCGGGCGGGTTCCTTCGCCTGGCCGTCCCTGGACGGCCTGGTGTTTACTTCCGCAATGCGCGCCGCCGGGGGCGCGCATCGCGGAAGTATTGTATTCGCCGTGTCTCCCGGAGACAGGCAAATACAGATCGCCGTGAACGGCCAATCAAAGCGGCCGTTCACAGCGCGATCGCAGCTGCCAATGGGAGATGATCTCATATGTAAACATATGAGATCATCTCCCATTGCAGTGTCTCTCCCTCCTCACACAGAGAGCGTGTGAGGAGGGAGAGCGATCTGTGTGTCAGCCCCAGTGCCAGTGTCAGCGCCAGTGCCAGTGTCAGCCCCAGTGCCAGTGTCAGTGCCAGTGTCAGCCCCAGTGCCAGTGTCAGCCCCAGTGCCAGTGCCATCTGTCAGCCCAGTGCCATCTGTCAGCCCCAGTGCCAGTGCCATCTGTCAGCTCAGTGCCATCTGTCAGCCCAGTGCCATCTGCCAGTAGTGCCAGTGCCGCCAGTGCCACCTGCCAGCGCCAGTGCCTGCCGTCAGCCCCAGTGCCGTCAGCCCCAGTGCCGCCAGCGCCAGTGCCGCCAGCGCCAGTGCCACCTGCCAGCGCCAGTGCCACCTGCCAGCGCCAGTGCCACCCATCAGCCCCAGTGCCGTCCGTCAGCCCCAGTGCCGTCCGTCAGCCCCATTGCCACCAGTGCCGTCAGCCCCTGTGCCACCTGCCAGTGCCACCTGCCAGCACCAGTGCCATCTGCCAGTGCCACCTGCCAGCGCCAGTGCAATCCGTCAGCCCCAGTGCCGTCAGCCCCAGTGCCGTCAGTGCCGCCAGTGCCAGTGCCACCTGCCAGTGCCACCTGCCAGTGCCACCTGCCAGTGCCACCTGCCAGCGCCAGTGCCACCTGCCAGCGCCAGTGCCATCCGTCAGCCCCAGTGCCAGTGCCGCCAGTGCCACTTGCCAGTGCCACCTGCCACCACCAGTGCCGCCAGTGCCAGTGCCGCCAGTGCCACTTGCTAGTGCCACCTGCCAGTGCCACCTGCCACCTGCCAGTGCCACCTGCCAGCGCCAGTGCCACCTGCCAGCACCAGTGCCACCTGCCAGCACCAGTGCCATCCGTCAGCCCCAGTGCTGCCAGCCCCAGTGCCGCCAGCTCCAGTGCCGCCAGTGCCACGTGCCAGTGCCACGTGCCAGTGCCACCTGCCAGTGCCACCTGCCAGCGCCAGTGCCACCTGCCAGCGCCAGTGCCATCCGTCAGCCCCAGTGCCGTCAGCCCCAGTGCCGCCAGTGCCACCTGCCAGTGCCACCTGCCAGCGCCACCTGCCAGCGCCAGTGCCATCTGCCAGCCACAGTGCCATCTGCCAGCCCCATTTGCCAGAGCAATTAGCCAGAGCAAATAGCCAGCACCATCTGCCAGTGCCAGCCCCAGTGCCAGCCCCAGCCCCATCTGCCAGCGACATCTGCCAGCCCCATCTGCCAGCCCCATCTGCCAGCCCCATCTGCCAGCCCCATCTGCCAGCCCCATCTGCCTCCAGTGCCATCTGCCTCCAGTGCCATCTGTCAGTGCCACGTGGGGTCACTTTGTGGGCATTTTCATTGTCATGGTGCTCCAGGGCCTTCAAAACTGTAATAGGTGGTTGAGAAATAAGATGTGTAATTTATGCTCCTAGAACGCCTGATGGTGCTATTTCAATATTGGGCCTCTGTATGTGGTCAGGCTGTGTAAAAGTCTCACACATTTGGTATCGTTATACTCAGGAGGAGTAGTAGAACGTATTTTGGGGTGTCATTTTTGCTATGTACATGCTATGTGTTGGAAATATCTTACAAATTGACAACTTTGCGTAAAAAAAATGCGTTTTAATTTTTTTTCCACATTTTCCCAAAACTTCTGGAAAAAAAATGAACCATTCAAACGACTCAATATGCCTCATAGATTATACGTTGGGGTGTTAGCTTTCCAAAATGGGGTCACTTTGTGGGCATTTCTATTGTTCTGGTGCTCCAGGGCCTTCAAAAATGTAATAGGTGGTTGAGAAATTAAATGTGTAATTTATGCTCCCTGATGGTGCTATTTCAATATTGGGCCTCTGTATGTGGCCAGGCTGTGTAAAAGTCTCACACATTTGGTATCATAATACTCAGAAGGAGTAGCAGAACGTATTTTGGGGTGTCATTTGTGGTATACACATGCCATGTGAGAGAAATAACCTATTACATTGAAAATTTTGTGAGAAAAAAAAAAAATCTTCATTTTGCAAAGAATTGTGGGAAAAAGATGACAACATCAAAAACCTCACCATGCATCTTAGTAAATACCTTGGAATGTCTACTTTCAAAAAAGGGGTCATTTGGGGGGTATTTGTACTTTCCTGACTTGTTCGGGTCGCAAGAAATGAGATAGGCCACCAGTACATCAGGTGTGATCAATTTTGTGCGATTCGCACCACAGCTTGTAGACTCTCTAACTTTCACAAAGACCAAATAATATCCACTAATTTGGGTTATTTTTACCAAAGATATGTAGCAGTATAAATTGTGGCCAAAATTTATGAAAAAAAAATTATAATTTGCAAAATTTTATCACAGAAACAAAGAAATATGCGTTGTTTTTCAAAATTTTCGGTCTTTTTTCATTTATAGCGCAAAAAATAAAAACCCCAGAGGTGATCAAATACCACCAAAAGAAAGCTCTATTTGTGGGAAAAAAAGGACACAAAATTAATTTGGGTACAGTGTTGCATGACTGAGTAATTGTCATTCAAAGTGTGAGAGCACCAAAAGCTGAAAATTGGTCTGGTCAGGAAGGGTGTTTAAGTGCCCAGTAAGCAAGTGGCTAGGCAGAATTGCAGAATAATTTATATATACGTGATTCTGCACGGAACGGCTGCCCTGTAGCATTAAATCTGCTATTGGCCGAGCGTAGTTAAGCACACACCTTTGAGAAATTTTATATTGTAGTTTACCAGTTTTTAAATGTAGTGGCTACATTCGTTTTTCTTTTGCAGGCTAAGAGCATTTTCACAAAGTAAAAACAAAAATGCCCCTTGTTCTTATTGCTTTGCCCTTGTCACTTCCTGTGAGCTGCAAATTAATCGAAAACATTCTCATCTTTCCTATGTAGACTACTAGTCTCAGCAATTTAACATAAAATGAAGTTGAGCAGAGGCAGACATGTTTTAAGTCCATGGTAGGTAGGCATCAATGAAAGCAGGTATGAATGAGGTATTTTAGCAGGAGTTCAGTGCTCGTCATATACTTAAAGAGAATACCATATCCTTGGCTAACATAGAAGAGCACAGACATATGTGAAGTCAATTGTCAGGACATTCGTTGATGTCTTTAGGGCCAATATTGCCGAGGGTAAGCAAAGTCTGAGTGTCAAGACATTTATAATAAGCCTGCACTAAGAGTAATAAAATGCCTTGCATGTGCATACACACCCCTTTACACTTCCTCTTGATGTTCTCTGATTTTGTAATGGAACAAGCTAGAAATGAAATGGCAAACATTTGTCATTTCCCCTTAACCATCTTTGGTTTAAATTACAGATACCATTCTTTTGAAAGAAATCTCCCTCTAAGTGTACATTTAGTTATTTATTGCACGTAGTGAAGATTTTATTTAGATATTCATAATTCTGTTTACAAGCTCTATAATCCTTCAGTAATTTAAAGCTATTTTGCAGGTAAGTATAAAAAAAAAAAATACCTTAAATGTAATTTATAAATTCAATATATCTTTAAAATACATCAGTGAACAGGTCTTCCACTGATCCAGATCTAGTACATGGCCAGGGCCTTGCAAATGATAATCATAGCACAGGTTTACTTCATTGATCTTGGCTGGATTAAAGATGTGTTGGTTTAGTGAACCAGTGTAAATAATTGTTTTATAATAGTACATTTTGTTAGGTAATTTAAATCATATTTAATGAAGGAAGTAATATTTCAAATAAAAACACAGTGTAAATGGCAAGATGGCCTTTTAACTGCAACTGTTTTTAAAAAGGGTCAGATTAAAAAGATGTTTAATATACCGACAAGCTGTTCAATTCAGTATTAGAATTGTTTTATGTCCTTTGAAAATCTCTTTTTAAAGAAAATATTGCTTTAAAGTGATAGTAAACCGCTGAAGGAAAAAAATAAAAAAACCTGCAACACAATGGCATAATGTGCTTGCATACCA
Organism: Lithobates pipiens; assembly: GCF_037356315.1. NCBI lineage: Eukaryota > Metazoa > Chordata > Amphibia > Anura > Ranidae > Lithobates > Lithobates pipiens. The sequence continues at coordinate 273,223,844 of NW_027507748.1, read as the reverse complement.
TCGCATACTAGCACATTATGAAATACTTACCTTAGAACGGTGCTCATGCAGCCCGACTCGGTCAGTGCTGAGAGGGCTGACATGTTGCCTTGCCGTTTCTTCCAAGTGGCCAGAGCCACAATGACGTCACTCCTGCGCATGAGTCCTCAGCCCTGGCTAGTACCGGCGCAATACAATGGACCTGACGCAGGGTAAATATCTCCTAAACGTTCATTTTACCTATAGGTAAGCCTTATTATAGGCTTACCTATAGGTAAAAATGTCCAGGCGGAGTATACAACCGCTTTAATAAGCTGAGAATTAAGAAGTGTATAAAGAGACCGTATGTATCGCAGGGTGACACTGCGAACACACCAATATTAATGTGCCAACATCCCGATATGGATTGCGAGAAGAAAAAAACTACTATTAAATGGACTTTATACGGCAGATGAGTACTCTATCTAAAAAAAAAATGAAATATTTTATTATTTAGTTGTCAAAAATTTACACACATAGAACAATCGCATGTATACAACAATTATTTTCATAAAACATGGTATTGCTGTAACCCATACTGCTTGATCACTAGTATTCTCTAATAAGGCTTATGATGTAACATGTAGTCCAACAATCAATAATACAAAGCCATTAATTTGGTATCCATTAGTAGAAAAGTATTTAGAGTCCCAAAGAATGGTATCAGGCCTGTGGGTCCAGATTTTTAACTAGCAAGATAGCTCGACATGTTCCGCGCTAATTTAGCGCTTCTTCAGGAGCAATTCGCACTACAAAATATATATGCATATACAAATCAGAAAACATGTAACAACAATCATTTTAATACATAATTAATCATTAAAAACATAACAGAAAAAACTGAAAAACACCACTAGGGTGTTTAGTACATATAACCCATGCTGATGCTTAAAGAGTGCCGAACCACCAAGACCCAGCCGCAAGAATAGACGGAAGAGCAGAGGGGGACACACCTCTCATGGGACCCCTGGGGAGCCAGAAGCAAAGCAGGAAAATGGAAGTCTGCAGGCACATAGACATGCCAATGTAGTGCGACCAGCACTAATAATAGCAAAAAGCATGCATTGCCTATCAAGCTACTGAGCAAGGGTGTTTAGTACATATAACCCATGCTGATGCTTAAAGAGTGCCGAACCACCAAGACCCAGCCACAAGAATAGATGGAAGAGCAGAGGGGGACACACCTCTCATGGGACCCCTGGGGAGCCAGAAGCAAAGCAGGAAAATGGAAGTCTGCAGGCACATAGACATGCCAATGTAGTGCGACCAGCACTAATAATAGCAAAAAGCATGCATTGCCTATCAAGCTACTGAGCAAATGTAAAGAAGGTGGAGCAAATATTAATTGGTGCATCCAAATATAAAGCCAATAATTAGTGAGTAAAAAATATATATATCTATATCCCTGTGGATAATTTTTCAAACGGAGATTGTATATACGGTATATAATTAGTATTCTGGCAACATAGGGAAGCCAATCCACATATATATTTAAAAAAGAGAAAAGAGAATGCAACCTTATCGTAGGATTTGAAAAAGCTGTATATAAATATACCAAGGGTAAAATGCCAAACGTGTCGCTGGATGGTGGAAGTAGTGGTCTAAGATTGACGCTCTGATCAAATATCCAAGCGGCAGTATCACCACCTAAATAACAATCTGAAACAGGGAACAGAAAGAAATGGTCCAAGCATGATTCAACACCATCAGCGCTAGAGTAATACAAGTCAGACTCAGCAGGTCTGGAAAAAGTAGTATTCAGAGTTAAACAATATTTACCTCCTGGAGGAAAGCAAAAACATCCGCCATAACCGGTTCCTTCCGCATTTGGGACAGTGCTATACCTACGGCGTGTTGGTACTGTTGCTTGGCGCTTAAATATCAAACTCCGGCCGTGGCCGTGCCTCTCTAAGAGGAGTCACATGACCACAGCCCGGCCGAAGGCTGCTGCGTGTGTGCCAGAGGACAACGTCACCTGACAGTGCCCAGAAGGCATCACGTGAGCAGCAGAGGCGGGGACTAGCTCCCCGTCAATCGCCGCACATCCGGTCAGAGAAGAGAACGGATGTGCAGCGCTGCATGGCCACGTCCACCCACCAAATGCCCCAAAGACCACCGGTCGCCAGAGAGGATGCATACCCCGTATGCCCCATCTGGCACACCCGTGGAGGATCATATGAGCAGTGGCAAACAGTAAGCATGAGCAAGAAAAAAACAAAACAAAAATGGAAGAAAAAAGGAAATGCTTTTTAATTTTAAAAATTGACATAATAAAGGCTCGCAAGGAAAAAAAAATGCGGATCATGAAAATTCAACAAGTATAAACAACATAATAATGAAGATACCATGTCAGGGTGACATCAAAAACATTTATCGAAAAAGTCAGAAAAATTACAGTCAATCAATCTATCATAAAGAACACAAAGGTGGGGCCTGAACACACAACATTGACTAATACCGGAAAGGAAAAAGGGGGGAAGGAAGAGGGGGGAGGAAAGAGAAAGGGAAAGAAAGGGAGGGGAAAGAAAGTAAAGGGGGAGGAGGGAGAGAGGGGGTAAGGCAAAAGAAGAGGGGGTTAGGAGGGAGAGAAAGGGAAACCTGTAAGAATGGTCTATAAGATTGAGTTTCATTAAGACCTGGTAATCTTGTTGCATTGAGGCGTTCTATCCAAAGAGTTTCTCTTTGGAGAATAAATTTATCCCACTCACCGCCTCTAGGATTCTTGGGGATGACGGCCAGAACAGTGAAGGACACCACGGAGGTGTCAAACCGATGGTATGGATCTAAATATCGACGCACAGGGGTTAGCATCTTGCCATTGCCCGAATAGTAAATGTGGTCATTGATTCTTTGTCTTAACTGCCTGGCCATCTTCTCCACATAAAACGAACCACATTGGCATGTCATAAGATAGATAAGGCTTTGTGTAGAGCAAGTGGTGGCAAATTTAGGGCAATGAATCTCTCCATTGGGGAGTATAGTCTTCGAGCTGGTTGATACCCAGGGACAAAAGGTACAAGCCCCACATGGAGATGTTCCAAGTGGTGAATGGGGCCTATCATTATCAAAGGGGGTATAGTGACTCTTTACTAATTTGTCCCTCAGGGATTGAGCACATCTAAATACAATTTTTGGCTGGTCCCGAACATATTTACTTAGGATTGGATCATCTTTTAGCAATGGCCAATGTACATCCAAGATGCACTTCAAATCTTCATGTTGCGAAGAAAATTTGGTGATTGCCTTGGTAGTTTGAAATGTTAATGATTTAGGAGTTTTAAACAGGAAAACATTGCGTTGCTTCCCTAGGGCTTTATCATAGGCCTTCTGTAGGAGTGTTTTTCCGTAACCTCTCGCTAGGAGTCGTGCTTTTAGTAATTTGGCCTGTTCATTAAAGTCCTTTTGGAGGGTACAATTCTGGCGTAGTCTAATGTATTGGGCATATGGAATGCTCCGAATCAGAGAGGGTGGTTGTGCGCTGGTGTCATGTAATAGGGTATTCCTGGCTGTGTTTTACGGTACAGATTGGTAGCAAGGACATTGTTGTGATCTTTAAAGATAACTAAATCCATAAAATTAATTTGTCTTTTATCATTAGTGCTGGTAAATATTAGGTTAAATTCATTAATGCCCAGAGCATTTATGAATCTTTCTAGCCGTATCTGACTGCTGGTCCATACGATAAAAATGTCGTTGATGTAACAACGCCATAATAGGACATTCTCGATGTGTTCCGCAAAGGCCTCACTCAAAAAAATGTGTCTTTCCCACCCCCCCAGATACAGGTTGGCATAGGATGGTGCACAGCAAGTGCCCATAGCCACCCCCTGTATCTGGAGGTAGTGGGAGCCCATAAAACAAAACCAATTATGTGTGAGAACAAATTGCAACAGTCTGAGTATAAAATCATTGTAGTTCCATTGTCGATAGTCCTCCTCATGGAGGAATCCACGTATCGTCTCAACTCCCCGCTCATGTGGGATGCTCGAGTAAAGAGCCTCGACATCCAAGGTCACGAGCAGGGAGTTGGGAGGAATGGGTAATCCTTCAATTTGTTTTAAGAGATCCAATGTGTCCCGTGTATAGGAAGGTAGTGCTGTCACGTGAGGCATCAAAGTTGCATCCACCATCCTGCTAGCATTTTCGGTGAGGCTTCCAATGCCCAAAATTATCGGTCTCCCAGGCAGCGACCAGGGATCCTTATGCACTTTAGGGAGTGCATAGAATGTCGCCGTCCTGGGAGAAGGAATGTTCAGGTAATCTTACTGGTCCTTATCAATGAGGCCCTCAGAGAAGGCCTCATTAATAATCACAAGATAGCTGTCTCTAAATGAAGATGCAAGTGCTTCAGGAAGGAGTTTGTACCATTCACTATTCGACAAAATATTGAGGCACATTGTTTCATAGAAAATTCTGGTCATGATTACTATATTGCCACCCTTGTCCACGGCCTTAATGACCACGTCTGGGTGGTTTTGGAGTTTGGAAATGGTGACTCTTTGTTGTTTCGTTAAATAGTTTTTTGTCTGACGGATATTTACTTGTTTAATATCAACAACAACACTCAGTAAAAATGCCAAAATCTGAGGTCTAGTACAAAGGTCCGGGAAGTGTTTGGATTTAGGTTTGAAATTGGAAAAGGGTACCAACGGTACTACAGACATATCATTGGTCCCCAAAGTGTCATTCCCTTCATCGAGCAATTCTAAAGTGCTTGATGCTCTCGGATAAATTGTGTTCGTCTCTGACCCGCAATCGTTCCTTATCAAACATGTATCTGTGAGTGAGGTTTCTCGTGAACATATAGATGTCCTTGATTGTTTGGATATTGATTGGATATTTGATCAGAGCCCCAATCTTAGAGCACTACTTCCACCATTCAGCAACACGTTTGGCATTTTGGTTAAGACGAGTTTAACTGTGAATGGTATATGCAAATTGACTTCCTGCCATTAACACCTCCATAGCATCTTTTGCCTGCTTATCAGCAAGCTGACAAATATTTATAAACAGCTTTTTCAAATCCTACGGTAAGGTTGTGTTCTCTTTTCTCTTTTTTAAATATGAATATATGAAAATTATCCACAGGGATATGGATATATATATATTTTTTACTCACTAATTATTGGCTTTATATATGGATGCACTGTGACAGACTTAGCCGGGACAGAGGCTGTTGGAGGGGACAGAATGCAAGCCTCTTGCCTTGCGATTATGGGCCCTGGCATTTGGGGGAACAGGGCTCTTTATGAGCTGTATGCCTGGGGACCACTGAGGTGGTGTTACTTGGATTCAGATCCATGACCCCCCCCCCCCCCAAGACACACAGACTCTGGATATGTATTTGCCATATTAGCAATAGAATGAATCACACTGTTGGGGCAAAAACTGTTAGATGCTAATGTCATCAACTCCAGCGACCTGTCTGTTGTGTAAATGAGTCCATGTTGAGCAGCTAAGCAAGTGTCATCTTGTTTTGTGCTTGTGAGCGGTTGGAATATCTGATATCTATATTCAGGCTGGGAGGAAGTGGTATATGACGAAAGCACTCAATCGGAGTGTGGGATTAGATCCGTCACATTGTTGGCAAGAAGTGGGACACTTCCTGCAGTCTGGAACATCCAAACCTCCACCTGGATCCAAGGTCTGGATAGCAGGAGAGGAGGAGAGGTACAGATACCAGCCGCCATGGAAGAGGAATTCAGAAGGAGGTTGCGAGAGATGCAGCACAGAGGACCAGTATCAAAACAGGTCTTGCTGGGATGGTTTGATTCTATTCGCTGCGAACTCTGGAAGGAAGCGCTAGCCCGTGAGCACCGTCACCAGGGAAAAGTTCTCCCCTCCAACAAGGAAAGGTACTGGTCGCAGTATGGATTGCAGGTGCTGTTTTTAGGAGAAAAAACGCACAAGGAGCAGACAGCTGAATTAAGCAGGCTGGTCTGGACAGAGATTAAGCTGGATGAGAGTTACAGAGCCCTCCGGTGGCATGTATCCCAAGCATATCCCTGGATAGTGGATGACAGCCCAATGGAAGGCTTAAGCTACGGCGGCCTGGGACTGTTGTATGTGAAGCTGACAGGGGACTCTAACTTTGGGAGTGATTTGGAGTGGCGTTTGGATGAAATAATGGATTTCAGAAAAGGGCTACTGAACGTCTCGGAAGTGCACTGGCCACTGGAAGATATAGAGTTTCTGCCCGTTCAGGAATGGGAGCTGGAGATTGCCTACAGACGGCTGCTAGACCCTGCTCAGTGACAGGGCTGGGCTCCCTTTGCCTGGAACTATCAGGAAATACCTGTTGACAACTCTGAAATCCTGGCTGAAGTGTTGACAATGTGGCAATGCGGATGCAGCAAGTGTTGACTGACCTTGATGATCCTGTTTCTGCATGGGATGATCTTGGATGGAGGAATGTGCCTGTCCAGCAGCATGCCGGAGAACCGGCAGTGGAAAATCTGGAGATTGCCATCCCCAAAGCTGAAGTGCTGACAACAGGGCAGAACTCTGCTAACCTATGTTCAGCACTGATAGCATCTTCTGGGTTCCACAGACAGGAGATGGTGAAACTCTATCCCCAGACACCAGTTATAGAGACAGGGGATTTGATAGACTTTTCTGCTGAGGAACAAGAACCTGATGAGCCTCCAGCAGAAAAGCTGGTATTAGGGCCAAACTTCACTGTGCTCTGCCAAGCACCAACAGCAGTATCTGTGGAATTACAAGGAACTTCCCCAGCTGAAGTGCTGGTCATCGGACAGAGGGTCCAAGACCTCTGCCCTACACCTGTGGCAGTTCCAGAGGCTCAGGGTGAGAAGGTGGCGATCAATTCCCAGCGGCAGATACAGTGGGAGAAGGAAGAGGAGATGTTTGTTGCCCCTCCTCAACAATCGGCCAGGGTGGAAAAAGCGGTCTTTACTCCCCAGCAAATATCCATGCACCTGGGAGACAGTACCACAGACATGTCATCCCAGCAGCCAGATGAGGGAAGCAGCCAGCTCACCTCCCCAATGGCAGCTACACAGTTTGGGAGTGGAGGAATCCAGCCTCCTGCCCCAACAGTTAGCCAAAGCGGATGATGTGAAGCCCCCAGCAGAAGGGCTGGCAACAGGGCAGAGTGCTATGAAACTCTGCCCAGCACCGGCAGCAACTGTGCAGTTCCAGGGAGCTGGGGCAGTTGGCCCATCTCTTCAACCACAGATTACAGAATTTATGGACTTAATGGACTGTTCATCAGAGGATGTTATAGATTACACATCACCTGCTCAATTACTTGCAGCAGGACAGAGTACTGCAGACCCCTGCCCCACACCCGTGGCAGTTTCGGAGGCCCAAGGTGAGAAGGTGATGGTCCCTCTCTCCCAGTGGATTTCAGAGATGAAGGGAGGAGAAGCAGACATTTTCCCTCCCCAACAAGGGTTCATGTACCTGGGAGACAATACCAGTGAAAGGGAGTTCCAACAGCAGACGGCGCCCCAGAATGATGACACCAACCCAGCTGAAGTGCTGGCAACCAGGCATTTTGCTACCAACCTCTGCCCAGCACTGGTAATGGCTGCAGAGTTCCAGGGAGCCGGGGCAGTCGGCCTGACTCCCCAAAAGTCAGCTGGAGTGGATGATGTGGGGTCCTCAGCTGAAGTGCTAACAGGACAGAATGCTACTGGCCCCTACACAAAACTGCAGCTTGAGCTGATATCGATGGATAGAATTTCAGTCTCCACTTGTATATTCCAGGGATGCTGGGCGGTCGGCCCAGATCCCCAACAACTTGATGGAGTGAGCCCAGTCACCCTGTCTTCTCTCCAGTGGCTGAAAAGACTCGAGGGAGAAGGGTCAGTCCAGGCCTCTCCCCAGCGGCGGATGTGTTCTCTGAGAGAGGCAGAGGTTGGCTGGGTGAGGAATACTCTGTTTGTACCAATATGTTTGGGGTACTGTGTGGATACCGGCATTGGGGGACTGGAATCACTGACTAATTTCGGAGTCAACCCGTCTGGGGTCTCTTCCTGTGTTAGTTTCCTGCCAAAAGGGGAGAAATGTGACAGACCTAGCCGGGACAGAGGCTGTTGGAGGGGACAGAATGCGAGCCTCTTGCCTTGCGATTATGGGCCCTGGCATTTGAGGGAACAGTGCTCTTTGTGAGCTGTATGCCTGGGGACTCCTGAGGTGGTGTTACTTGGATTCAGATCCATGTCCCCCCCAAAAACACACAGACTCTGGATATGTATTTGCCATATTAGCAATAGACTGAATCACACTGTTGGGACACAAACTGTTAGATGCTGATGTCATCAACTCCAGCCACCTGTCTGTTGTGTAAATGAGTCCATGTTGAGCAGCTAAGCAAGTGTCGTCTTGTTTTGGGCTTGTGAGCGGTTGGAATATCTGATATCTATATTCAGGCTGGGAGGAAGTGGTATATGACAAAAGCACTTAATCGGAGTGTGGGATTGGATCCGTCACATGCACCAATTAATATTTGCTCCACCTTCTTTACATTTGCTCGGTAGCTTGATAGGCAATGCATGCTTTATGCTACTATTAGTGCTGGTCACACTACATTGGCATGTCTATGTGCCTGCAGACTTCCATTTTCCCGCTTTGCTCCTGGCTCCCCGGGGGTCCCATGAGAGGTGTGTCCCCCTCTGCTCTTCCGTCTATTCTCGTAGCTGGGTCTTGGTGGTTCGGCAATCTTTAAGCATCAGCATGGGTTATATGTGCTAAACACCCTAGTGGTGTTTTTCTGTTTTTTTGTTATGTTTTTAATGATTAATTATGTATTAAAATGATTGTTGTTACATGTTTCCTGATTTGTATATATGCATATATATTTTGTAGTGCGAATCGCTCCTGAAGAAGCGTTAAATTAGCACAGAACATGTCGAGATATCTTGCTGGTTAGAAATCTGGACCCACGCGCCTGATACCATTTTTTGGGACTCTGAATACTTTTCTACTACCGGATACCAAATAAATGGCTTTGTATTATTGATGGTTGGACTACATGTTACATCATAAGCCTTATTAGAGAATACTAGTGATCAAGCAGTATGGGTTACAGCAATACCATGTTTTATGAAAATAATTGTTGTATACATGTGATTGTTCTATGTGTATTAATTTTTGACAACTAAATAATAAAATATTTCTAATATTTTTTAGATAGAGTACTCATGTGCCGTATAAAGTCCATTTAATAGTAGCTTTTTTCTTCTTGCTAGTGATATCTTTTTGTACAGTGTTTATTTTCAGTTTGCTAAAAAGGGGTTCACGGGCTCAGAAATGTAGCTGCTTGACCCAACTTGTAAATTAGGTGTCACAAGAGGGAAAAAGTTGGAAGGGAAGGAGCAAATATATCTCCCTCAAACAGTCTAATGGATTTACTGGTACAACATCCCTTTAGAATACAGTGTGGAAAAGGATTATTTGATCACCTGCAGATTTTGTAAGTTTGTCCACTTACAAAAAAAATGAAGGATATATAATTGTTATTATAGGTGTAAAATTGACATCCCTTTTTTCCCACAAATAGAGCTTGCTTTTGGTGGTATATGATCACGCGGTTTGCGCTATAAACGAAAAAAAATGCGACAATTTTGAAACAAAATAAAAAAAACAACAATATTTTTGCTATAATAAATATCCCCCCCAAAAATATATTTAAAAAAAATTCTTCCTCAGTTTAGGCCGATAAGTATTTTTCTACATATTTTTGGTAAAAAAATCGCAATAAGCGAATATTGATTGGTTTGCACAAAAGTTATAGCATCTACAAAATAGGGGATATATTTATGCCATTTTTATTATTAACATTTTTTTACTAGTAATGGCAGCGATCTGCAATTTATATTGGGACTGCGACCATGGGCGTCCGCAGAACTTTTTTCAGGGGGGGGCATCATTTTAGGGTCACCCATGCACCGCCCCTTTTCGACAATGTCATGATCACATTATCATGGTCAGAGACTGCAGACATAGTACAGTCCCTAGGTTAAGTAATGGATAATGGCCAACAGTCCCTCTTACCAGACCCAGCAAAACTACAGCAGTCATCCCTCCGGCTGGATGATCGCTCACTCTGGGTTCCCCTGGGGCGACTCTGGTCAGTAGTGTAGCATGTCTGTACCCTGGTAGTGGCTCATTTTTTCTCTCTGGTGGCACTGGGCAGCATTTCTCTCTCTGGTGGTACTGGGCAGTGTGTCTCTAGGGCAGGAAGCTGGGCGGGGAACCTGGTGAGAGCAGCCGTCTCTTGTCCCTGACGGGAAAAATGGGGGGGCGAGTGGGGGAAACATTTGATAGCCCGCAGCGCGCCTTTCTCCTGTCACAGCGACGCTGAGTTCTCTGCTGGACTGAGCAAGGAAAAGAGCCCGAAGTCACACTACACTGATGGGGGGCTTGACAGCACCTTAATGGTGTTACCCCACTGGTGGATGGCACCCGGGTACGGGCTGCCCGCACCCTGATAGTGATGCAACTGTGCTAAATTTAAGATCTGTTCCCTGATTCCAGGGGGGGGGGCACTTGACACCCCTTGCCCCTACCTGCGGACGCCCATGACTGCGACTGATAACTGTATAAATGTCACTGGCAGGGAAAGTGTTAACACTAGGGCGTGATCAACGGGTTAAATGTGTGTCTTATGCCGCGTACACATGTAGCCGACTATCCGATGGACTTAGTCTGGCGGACTTCCCGCCGGACTGTCCGTCCGACTTTCCGAACGGGCTACTTGCCTACACACGGCACTTTTTCAGCGGACTAATACGGTGTACTAAGTCCGCCGTACTATCCCCCCTACTTTTGAAATGAATGGACTCGCCCACACACTCATTTCCAGCACGTCTACAGGTAGGTGGGGCCCGCGAAGGAGACGTCGCTGACCCCGCCACCTGGTATGGACTTAAAGGGGAACCCCTACACTGAAAAAAACGGAGTGGGGGTCCCCCCCAGGTCCACATCAGACCCTTGTCCGAGCACGCTACCCGGCCGGCCAGGAAAGGGGGGGACGAGCAAGCAGCCCCCCCTCCTGAGCCATACCGGGCCGCGTGTCCTCAACATGCCCGGCCCCCCCACCCCAAAGCACCTTGTCCCCATGTTGATGAGGACAAGGGCCTCTTCCCGACAACCCTGGCCGTTGGTTGTCGGAGTCTGCGGGGTGTGCAGCATGGCCCCCCCTTCCCCAAGGAATTCCTCATGTTGAGGGCACACGGCCTTGTACGGCTCAGGAGGGGGGGCGCTCGCTCGTCCCCCCCCTTTCCTGGCCGGCCGGGTAGCGTGCTCGGACAAGGGTCTAATGTGGACCTGGGGGGGACCCCCACGCCGATTTTTTTCGCGTTGGGGTTCCCCTTTAAGTCCATACCAAGTCGTATACCTATGGCGATTGCCCAGGCGAGTCAACCTGTCACAGCACAACTGCGCCGGCTGGTAATCTAGTGGTTACATTTTCATCTCATATTTATGTTACTATGTGCCAGGTAGGAATGAGGTTGGAGTTAAGCATGGGTTTGAGACAAACCCAGCCTGTTTGCAGTTCGGGGTCCCAGCAAACTAAACCATGCTTTTGCCATCAGCAACCAGCTACTATTACTGCACTTCCTGGCCTTTTTAACTGCGATAAGCTGGCTTAGAAGAGCCAATAAAGGGGCATTTGGATAGGCTAGATCTCCTGTAAAAGGTTTGATTCCTAGCGGCCATATTGACAATGTGATTAGCTATGAAAAGGAAAGCTAAGGAACTGCTACTATTAAAGTAGGTTTTCTAGGTATTGGTCTCTTAAATTAGATAAACTCCTTTACTGAATGACTTTAGATAGCAAAATGCTGTGTATTTTGGGGAATTTGGGGGTGGGGGGAGGAAAATCTGAATGGTGCTGATGTGAGTCTTGCAGCTTCTAGATGGCGTGTCCCTGTCCATGCACTACCGCTATGGCAGGCTCCATGTGTTTTTTCACGGTGCATATTTCCAAAATTTTTGCTGGCTGCCTTTTTATATTTTTGCACAGCCTCTCCCTGTCCACATGCACTATAGTGATAACAAGCTGCATATGTTTTTTTTACAGAAGGTTTTTGCTTGCTCACTGCAAGTAATTATACATGTGCGCCATCACATTCTTGTTCACAGCATCAGTAACCACTTGTCTACCATGCTGTTTATAAACATACCTTGGTAGACAAATTGTTAATCTGCTCCATTTGTTATGTTTATAAGAGTGGTGCAAGGGGCTCATCGAGAGCCAATAATTCACAGGTAATCACTGCTATGGACAGCTGTGGGCACTGATAGGCCTCATTGCTTTGTACAGGGCTTACTGCTTGCAGCTGTTTACATGGACTCCACTGAGTATTCCCCAGGACTTTGTAGCCTTCTTCTAAACACAAGTGTGAATGGGGCCTAAAATCTAATTTAGGCTTTAACACCTGATGATACTGTTGTGAATGGGGCCTAAAATCTCATTTAGGCTTTAACACCTGATGATACTGTTATAAATGTCCTTGTTTGGGCACTCTGTGTTATAAGGGGACAACATCCTATTTATTTTAGGCCCCATTCACACTTGTGTTTAGAAGAAGGCTACAAAGTCCTGGGGAATACTCAGTGGAGTCCATGTAAACAGCTGCAAGCAGTAAGCCCTGTACAAAGCAATGAGGCCTGTCAGTGCCCACAGCTGTCCATAGCAGTGATTACCTGTGAATTATTGGCTCTCAATGAGCCCCTTGCACCACTCTTATAAACATAACAAATGGAGCAGATTAACAATTTGTCTACCAAGGTATGTTTATAAACAGCATGGTAGACAAGTGGTTACTGATGCTGTGAACAAAAATTGAGAGATGGTGGTATATGCTCCAATCTCTTTATCCTCCCCCGCTGCTCAGCTCAGAGCAGGAGAGGGGAGGAGGGTTGGTAACTTTGCAGGCTCTGCTCATGTAGTGTAATTACTGCATGAGCAGGGAGAGGGATGTGCACTGTCTGTATAAAAAACAACCAGATTCTGCCTGTTAATTATTTGCAGACCCTCTGCTAGTTTCTATTAAAATATAAATAGGCGTGGGTGGTGCAAATGGACCAGAAACAAGTGTATCCGCTTAGCTAATGTGGCACATGCCACTTCTGACAGTTTCCTACACCACTGTAATGGTGCAGGAAGCTTAGTTAATATCCCAGTTTGTCTCAAGTAAATTGGGTTTAGCCTTGCTATATACAACTGTCCTGCTATTGGCTAATGCTGTGTCATCCGTTGTCTCTTAATTCTTGTAGTAAAAAAACTGCCTATACTCTTTGTGCTGATGCTGGCCAATTTTACATTACTGTATTCTCTTCTGTATTTTTATTCTTGTAGTAAAGGCCCAGCCTGTGTTCTTTCTTTTGAGATAAAATTAGGCCTAGCCTTTGTAGCCTTCTTTTGGGTGTGTTATGAGCAATGGCCCTCCCCAAACAGGATATTGTGCTACACCTGCAAGTAAATAAGAGAACCAAAACCTTCATTAAGTGGAAGAGTGGGTTTGATAATGAAGTTGGCACTACCACCACCTAGGACAGAGGGTAAACAGAGGGGATTCTCTTCCTGTAAAATGAATCAGTAATCTAAACAAAGTAACATGAAGCAGAAGAACTACTGCAACCAGCATATAACATTATTCATAAGAATATAGATGTACACCAGAACATAAATAATACACGTTTTATATAAGAAGAGATAGATAACATTACATACATCCAATGTACAAACAGGTATTATCAGCAGAGGGCCCGATAGGAGTTCTGGTGGAATTGTGCAGATATTTCCAGGTATACATAATTATTAACAGAGATACCTCCAGGTGAAATATGCAAAGTTCTGTTGCAGGGGCATGAGGATGATGCAGCATTTGTCTTTGTGTCAAAGACCAGAAGACAAGATCAACGATCACGTGGAGATCTTTCAACTTTTGTGCAACCAGCCTTGAACAGAGCTTCTCAACGGCAGAAACTGTGGCGTGGTACTGGAACTGGGAGTAACTGTGGTGTGGTACTGGAACTTGGAGTCAGCCGATCTATTCTGAGCTTAAGTCCCTCTCTAGTAGTTTCTAATTTGACATGCAATCTGACTTCTAGCTACCATAAGTAACTATCTGATGCCTAACCTGGTTCTAGTCCAGTCCTCAAGGCGCCCCAACAGGTCATGTTTTCAGGCTTTCCGTTATTTTGCACAGGTGATTTGATCAGTTTCACTGCCTTGGTAATTACCACAGCTGTTTCATGTAAGGGAATCCTGAAAACATGACCTGTTGTGGTACTTTTAGGACTGGAGTTGAGAAACACTGCTCTAGTCTATGCGGGTTATTGTGCCCTAATTAAAATTAGCTGTAGATTTCGAAAGCAGATGGAACAGAGTTAACTAAATAACAGAAGCTGCATATCAACGCTATTGCAATAAACAGGTTCACATACAATCATACAGCAAGGTGAATACTAGGGATTAACCGAACACCCCCCCGGTTCGGTTCGCGCCAGAACCTGCGAACAGACCTAAACTTCGTGGGAACTTTAGAAACCTATTAACCACTTTCAGACCGGACCATTTTGCTGGTAAATGACCAGAGGTCTTTTTACAATTTGGCACTGCGCTGCTTTAACTGGTAATTGCGCGGTCATGCAATGTTGTACCCAAACAAAATTTGCGTCCTTTTCTTCCCACAAATAGAGCTTTCTTTTGATGGTATTTGATTGCCTCTGCGATTTTTATTTTTTGCGATATAAATGGAAAAAGACCGCAAATTTTGAAAAAAAATGATATTTTCTACTTTTTGTTATTAGAAAAATCCAATAAATTCAATTTTAGTCATACATTTAGGCCAAAATGTATTCAGCCACATGTCTTTGGTAAAAAAAAAGTCAATAACTGTATATTTATTGGTTTGCGCAAAAGTTGTCACATCTCCAAACTAAGGTACGTTTTCTGGAATTTACGCAGCTTTTAGTTTACGACTGCCTATCTCATTTCTTGAGGTGCTAAAATGGCAGGGCAGTACAAAACCCCCCCAAATGACCCCATTTTGAAAAGTAGACCCCCTAAGGAAATTGATAAGTGGCATGTTGAGCCCATCGAATATTTTATTTTTTTGCCTCAAGCGATTGAATAATGACAAAAAATAATTTTTTTTTTTTTTTTACACAAAGTTGTCACTAAATGATATATTGCTCACACATGCTATAGGCATATGTGAAATGACACCCCAAAATAAATTCTGCTGCTTCTCCTGAGTACGGGGATACCACACGTGTGGGATTTTTTGGGAGCCTAGCCGCGTACGGGGCCCCGAAAGCCAAGAACCGCCTTCAGGTTTTCTAAGGGCGTAAATATTTGACTTCACTCCTCACTACCTATTACAGTTTTGAAGGCCATAAAATGCCAAGATGGCACAAAACCCCCACAAATGACCCCATTTTAGAAAGTAGATACCCCAAGCTATTTGCTGAGAGGCATGTTGAGTCCATGGAATATTTTATATTTTGCCACAAGTTGCGGGAAAATTACAAACTTTAATTTTTTTTTATTTTTTTTTCACAAAGTTGTCACTAAATGATATATTGCTCACACATGCCATGGGCATATGTGAAATGACACCCCAAAATAAATTCTGCTGCTTCTCCTGAGTACGGGGATACCACATGTGTGGGATTTTTTGGGAGCCTAGCCGCGTACGGGGCCCCGAAAGCCAAGAACCGCCTTCAGGTTTTCTAAGGGCGTAAATATTTGACTTCACTCCTCACTACCTATTACAGTTTTGAAGGCCATAAAATGCCAAGATGGCACAAAACCCCCACAAATGACCCCATTTTAGAAAGTAGATACCCCAAGCTATTTGCTGAGAGGCATGTTGAGTCCATGGAATATTTTATATTTTGCCACAAGTTGCGGGAAAATTACAAACTTTAATTTTTTTTATTTTTTTTTTTCACAAAGTTGTCACTAAATGATATATTGCTCACGCATGCCATGGGCATATGTGAAATGACACCCCAAAATAAATTCTGCTGCTTCTCCTGAGTACGGGGATACCACATATGTGGGACTTTTTGGGAGCCTAGCCGCGTACGGGGCCCCGAAAACCAAGCACCGCCTTCAGGCTTTCTAAGGGCGTTACAGTTTTGAAGGCCATAAAATGCCAAGATGGCACAAACCCCCCCAAATGACCCCATTTTGGAAAGTAGACACCCCTAAATTTAGGGGTACACTAGTGAGACTAGGTAATAAATGGCGGGTGCCCTGAAACTATAAAAAAATAACTAACCAACCAGCGTCACCTGTAACCGTTATATGGTGATCACTGGTGAAAGGGTTAACTAGGGGGCAATCAGGGGGCTTTATGCGGTAGTATATGGGGGTCCCTGGCGCTATAAAAAGCTGCGGCGAACCTAAATACCTACCTGCCTAACTAGCGTCACCTGTGACACTAATACAGCGATCAGAAAAATGATCGCTTATTAGGCTGGGTTCACACTGGAGCGATGCGGGAACGCCACGAATCCGCGGCGGGTTCCCGCATCGCATGCCTCCCGGCGGCAGTTTACACTGCCCTATGCAAACTGCTGGGAGTGTCAGTGAAATGTTAATGACACCCCCAGATCAGTTCGCATATCGCAGTGCGATCTGCAAACTCGGATCGCATGGTGTGAACACCCATGTGATCCGATTCTGCTGCGGACCAAAAAAAGGGTCCCGTGCGAATTTGCGGCGGGTGCGGCGGGTGCGGCGGGAATTCAGCCATACTATCTGTATGGCTGAACTCGAATCGCACAGAGATCGGATGTGATTTGCACTGCAGTGCGGTGCGAATCACATCCGTTCTCATAAACCGCTGCAATGTGAACCCAGCCTTAGTGACACTGGCGACGGGGGGTGATCACGGGGTTAAACCTTTATTGGGGGGGTTAGGGGGGCACATTAGAACTAAAGGGGGCTAACCCTAACTGCCCTAACAGTTATTACAGTCACAAATGACACCAATGCAAAAAAAAATTACAAAAAAAATAAATAAAAAAAATGCAATTGGTGTCACTGTGACTGGGGGGGCAGGGGTAATTGGGGGGGTGATCGGGGGGTAAAGGGGGGTGTGAGTGTGCCTGGCATGTTCTACTGTATGTGTGGTGTGTTGGTGCAACTCACCGATCCTCTCTCCTCGGTCCCAGAATGAAAAATACCGACACGGAGGAGAGAATACATCACTTCCTCTCCTGTGTTTACATTACAGGAGAGGAAGTGATGTCACGAAGGATTTCCATTCGTCGGGAGCGATCGCGAGGGGGTGGCCATGAATGAATGGCCGCCCCCTCATCCCGGATCGCTCCCGAACGAATGCCGACCGCCGCAGGCACCGGGGCCCCCCACCCGCGGGAAGGCAGGTACTTATATATACGCCTATATGCCTGCCCGTGCCATTCTGCCGACGTATATCGTCGTGCGGCGGTCGGCAAGTGGTTAAAGTATATGGGACTCGAACGTTCAAAGTCTAAAGTGCTAATTTTAAAGGCTAATATGCAAGTTATTGTCCTAAAAAGTGTCTGGGGACCTGGGTCCTGCCCCAGGGGACATGTATCAATGCAAAATAAAGTTTTAAAAACTGAAATTTTTTCGGGAGCA
Source organism: Lithobates pipiens (assembly GCF_037356315.1). Lineage (NCBI taxonomy): Eukaryota > Metazoa > Chordata > Amphibia > Anura > Ranidae > Lithobates > Lithobates pipiens. Next base: position 273,206,209 of record NW_027507748.1, on the reverse strand, counting down.
CTGATTTTAATAATGCTTAAAGGAAACATGCGCCCCTTTGCAGGCTTACTATAGACACCCCCTAGGTACGAAATTTAAAGGAATATTACACTTTTATTGTTTCACTTTAAGCATTATTAAAATCAGTGCTCCCAAGAAAACTGCAGTTTTTAAAACTTTTTTTGCATTGATACCCAGGTCCCCAAACACTTTTTAGGACAGTAACTTGCATATTAGCTTTTAAAATTAGCACTTTAGATTTCTCCCATAGACTTGTACAGGGTGTTCAGCGGCTTTTCGAATTTGCCGCGAACACCCCAAATTGCTCACTGTTTGCCGAACAGGCGAACTGGCAATGTTCGAGTCGAACATGAGTTTGACTTGAACTCAAAGCTCATTCCTAGTGACTACTATACAAAGTAGCACATACCTAGATATCTGGCACTGAGCATGAAATATAATAACAATAGGACAGAAACAAGTCTGTCACAAGGATTTAGTACGCTACTGTGCAAAATGTTTTCGGCAGGTATGAAAAATGCTGTAAATTAAGAATGATAAAAAAAAAAGAATGCTTTCAGAAATAGAAATGTTATTAGTTTATTTTGATCGATTAAAAAACTGGAAAGTAAATGAAGAGAAGGTATAATTGGTTAATCATACACCTGACTTGAAGCCAGCAAAATCCCTGACTTTGTGCAAATATTAATGTACAAAGTATGCAAGTTTATGAATTAATGCTGGTTTGAAGCCGAATGGTAGTCACACCAAATATTGATTTGATTCAGATTTTTCTTCTGTTCGCTCAGTTTGCATTTTGTAAATTGATAAAATTAAACAAATTGTCCTGCTCTTGGCCAATTGTATGATGCTATATCATCTGTGGTCTCTCAACTCCTGTATTAACACACTCTTTATATCTAGTAAATCTCAACCAATTCTCACACATAAATGTTCTGATGCCGTCAAATTGTTTGTTTAGATTTTAAGTTTTAGCTTGAGGTGACAGTCCAATCAAGAGCTGTTTTTTTTTCATAGCACCTCACTACCTTCTTTAAATAAACTTCTTGTGAAGTGCTCTGGTAAAGATAAGGTGGGTGTGCCTAGGCACCTTTAATGGCTCACACTGTCTCCAACATGGAGGTGAAAATTTAAGGTACATTTTCCAGTTTGTCTGTGACAATTTGCTTCTCTTTGTATTTTAGAAACTGCCTTTTTAACTGTAGCGGATGACATTTGGGACCAAATGTCACACGCTTTGTAAATTTAGTTTTGCCTCAGGACCTTACAGTACTGAGGGTTAATTGTGTAGGTAAGCCTTAACACCAGTCTGGCCAGGCCATGATTGATGTTCTGCCTGGTCATGTGAGCGGTGAGGTGCACATGACAGGCGAGAACCAGGCTTGGCTGGATGTTTGGGTATGGCCCTCTTGGAGCCAATCAGCGGGAGTGCCAGACCTGCTGAGGAGTCTGGAAGGGAGTACTTAAGCAGGTGTGGATCACGTGTTCGGGGTTCCGGAGTTGTTCAAGACACTCGTGTGGTCTGTTCTGGTTCCATGACCGGGGTAGCCCCGTGAGGAGTCCTAGTCATGGGGTGTTTAACATCCCGCAGCATGTTCCTGTCAGTGGTCCCTGTTAGACCCGACTGGTCTGGGGCAGGGATCCGTCTGTTCTGAGCACTGTAACTGAGGGAGGATTCAGAGTGTCCAGGTGTGCTCTCAGCTTGGAGTGGCACCACAGCTCATGCAAGTGACCAGGGGAGGACTCTTCGGAGGAGGGCCAACAAGTGGCATCCTGAGAAGTGCCTGGTTACTGAGTTGGGAAGGACATTGACGAGTCCACACTTTTCCAGTACCTCAAAGGAAGCGGGAAATGTTCCAGGTACGGTTGGAAAAAGGTTCCTGTTTATCTTCGGTTGATTTTTCAAGTTTGAGTCAACGTGCTGACTGCCATGACCTCTGGCTAGAGGTCTGTTCAGCCTTGAAGTACCCAGCTGCGAGTGGGTACTCTCTGGGTGGAAATAGAGACTTTGTTAAACCTGTTCAAGGTAACTGAGTTCTTCACTCGTGCCCTCTGTTCCCAAAGAGACTGTGTTTTGTGAAAGTTCTACTGCAAAATAAAACCTTTTGAAAGGATTTTAGTTGAGTCAGTGTACAAGTCGTTGGGTATCAACCCTGGGAACCCCTAGACGCAGAGGAGCAGGCCAAGAGAAGGTAACCGGTAAGCCCATCAAGTCAAGGCCGCCCTGCAACGGGTTATGGCCGCTACATAACCATTAGAGAATTAGAGATATTTCTCTTTCTACTCTCACCTACAAGGTACTACTCAGTTGTAGCCATCACCTTTACGAGGTGAGTGTTTAAAACCTATTTTTTTTTTCAAATAATTTTTATTTGGTTTCAACAGGTTAACAAAGTAAAAGTGGCACGTACATCAACACAGAAGGCATTGAAATGATACATACATAGGAAAAACTGAAGTAAATATTCCATATCCAGAGAAGAACATGACAGGTGTAAGGATGCTATGTAAAGGAGACATATGAATAAACTCCTCACGGGGTAAAGGGAATAAGTGGCCAGGGAGTAATGTGGCTCTCAGTTGTCGTGTTCAGCGCGGCCAGTGGTATTGGCGATTGGGATAATCGCTGACTATGTGCGTCTGGACTTTTTCAAGAAGTTGTTTCAGCGATTATCGCCTGTGGCCTACTCCTGCCCCATTCACCCCTTTCGGACTCTTGCTGTGAATGGGGAGGGGCTTTAAAAGGGTAACTCAAAAGTACAAATTGAGACGATATTGCAAGGATTGTCAGTGCGTCCCATGAAGATATGTAGTGTGAGGGGTTAGCTCAGCAGCGGGTGTGTGTGACCCCCTGGATGGGTTCACAACACAAAATCAGGCACAGCAGACAGCGTTGTAGGTGAAAAAAACAAAAGTTGCGGTTTATTTATGCTAGCCTTGTGCTGCACCAGTCCCTGTCTCTGTCTCTGTTGTAGAGGTTTGCCACACAGGCGTTAACTCACCGCACAGAACAGGTGTCACACTCCCCAGTCTATACAAACACAAAACTGGTTCCAGGATGGAGCATCTCCCTAAGCATGCTGGGGTTTTTTGTAGAGGTCTTAATGAGTCCACTTACTTCAGCTGGGCTCATTAACTCTTCCCCTATAGGACTCCCAGCACTCCCCTCTAGCTGTACAAGTCCGCATAAAACCTGAATCTAGGGCATACATATTTTCCATCCAGGTGATTTTACCTGCCTGCTGCCACATACCCCCCCTCTTGTTTCAACCTTGGGGTTGTAACACAAGAAGTCAGACACGCATGTATCTGAGACAAAGCATCCACATTCCCCATTTTAACACCAGGGCGATGCTTAACTGTAAAGTTAAATTCCTGTAGGGCCAGGAACCACCTATTTACCCTTCTATTGGTCTCCTTGTTTTGAGCCATCCACTTTAAAGGAGCGTGATCAGTCACCAGGTCAAAGTGCCTACCTAGCAGATAGCACCGAAGGGAATCTAGAGCCCACTTCACTGCTAAACATTCCTTCTCAATCATGGCGTAATTTACCTCATGGGACTTCAACTTCCCGCTGAGGTAAATGACTGGGTGCTCTTCCCCGTTCCAGACCTGGGATAACACTGCTCCTAACCCAACGTCTGATGCATCAGTTTGTACAACGAAGTCCTTAGAGAAGTCTGGTGAGTACAACACTGGCTGGCTACATAAGGCTGTTTTTAAGGACTGAAATGCTTCTTCAGCCTCTGGGGACCATTAACCATGACAGACTCTTTCCCTTTTGTCAGGTTGGTGAGGGGCACAGCCTGAGAAGTAAAATGGGGAATGAATCGTCGATAATAGCCAGTGATTCCCAGAAAGGCTCGTACCCGGTTTCCTGCTGTTGGGACGTGGCCAACTCTGTATGGCCTCGACTTTATTGACTTGGGGTTTTATCACCCCCCTCCCAATAGTGTACCCAAGATATTTGGCCTCCTCCTGTCCAATGGTACACTTCTTTGGATTGGCCGTAAACCCAGCTTCCCGGATAGAGTCTAGGACTGCTTGTACTTTTGGCAAATGTGAGACCCAGTCTGTGCTATGGATAATCAGATCATCCAGGTAAGCTGCAGCATATTTCTGATGGGGCCTCAGAATCGTATCCATTTTCAGCTGGAATGTTGCCGGTGCATTCTGTAACCCAAACGGCATTCTCTTATATTGGAATGCCCCATCTGGGTTTACAACCGCAGTTTTCTCCTTGGCCGACTCGGCCAGGGGAATTTGCCAATACCCTTTGGTGAGATCAAGAGTTGTCATATATCGGGCTGTTCCCAGCCGGTCAATCAACTCATCTATACACGGCATGGGGTAGGTGTCAAATTTTGTAACTTTTTTCAATTGTCGAAAATCGTTACAAAACCGCCAGATCCCATCAGGTTTGGACACTAGTACGATAGGACTGGACCAGTCACTATGGGACTCCTCTATCACACCCAATTCCAGCATCCTTTGAACCTCCCCATGTATTGCCTCCCGTCGGGCCTCTGGTATTCTATAAGGTTTTAGTTTTACCCTTTCTCCTGGCGAGGTGATAATGTCATGCTCTACGCCAGATGTTTGTCCCGGCAGCTCAGAGAAAATCTCTTTATTACGAAGTACAAACTCTTTAACCTCCTGTTGTTGGGGTTTCGATAAGGTGACTGCTATTCCAACCTCAGGAACTAAGCAATCAGACTTGATCAGGGCTTGTGACAAAGTCTCTGCGACTAGGGATTCCCTATCCCTCCAGGCTTTCAGCAGATTGACGTGATAGATCTGTTCCGGCTTTCACCTTCCTGGCTGTCTAACCCTGTAGTTCACCTCACTAATTTTTTCAATTACTTCATATAAACCTGGCTATTTGGCCAGAAATTTGCTTTCAACCGTAGGGACTAGCACCAAGACCCTATCCCCCAGGGAAAAAGTACGGGTCTTGGCCCCACGGTTGTACACTCTCTGCTGTGCTAACTGCGCTTGGGTCAAATGTTCCTTTACGATTGGCATTACCTGTGCAATTCTATCTTGCATCAGGGCGACATGCTCAATCACACTCCTGTGAGGAGAACTCTCATTTTCCCAAGTTTTCTTGGCGATATCCAGCAGCCCTCTTGGGTGTCTCCCATAGAGCAACTCGAAGGGTGAGAAACCCATAGAGGATTGGGGTACCTCCCTAATGGCAAACATCAGATAGGGTATTAGACAGTCCCAATTCTTTCCATCTCTATCCACCACCTTCTTTAACATTTGTTTTAGGGTTTTGTTGAATCTTTCAACCAACCCATCTGTTTAGGGGTGATACACAGATGTACGCAATTGTGTCACTTTGAACAACTTGCATAGTTCTTTCATAACCCGGGACATAAAGGGTGTACCTTGGTCCGTAAGCAGTTCCTTACAAATACCCACGCGGCTAAAAACAAGAGATAGCTCTTTGGCTATGGTTTTGGCCGAGGTATTTCAAAGAGGAATTGCATAGGATGGATGGCATAGTCCAATATAACCAAAATGTACTGATGCCCCCTAGCGGACTTCATTATCGGACCTACCAAATCCATGGCGATCCTCTCAAAGGGGACCTCAATGATAGGAAGAGGTACCAGCGGGTTACGGAAATGTGGCATAGGTGCCGACTTCTGACACACAGGGCAGGAGGAACAATAATTTTCTGTTTCCTTCATGACCCCAGGCCAATAGAATCTCTGCAATACCCTCTCTCTGGTTTTCTCGGTCCCCAGATGACCTCCCAGAATGTGCCCATGGGCCAATTCTAACACCAACTTCCTGTAAGGTTTGGGCACCACAAGTTGCTCAATGGTTTCTTCTGCCCTTTGAGCCACTCGATACAGCAGGTCCCTTTCCATAGTGAAGTACGGGTAAGTGTAAGTCTTATCTGGGTTCACTAACTCGCCATCTATTTTCACCACATTTTCCCGTGCCTTTATTAGGGTGGGGTCTTTTAACTGTTCTGTGGAAAAAAAATTCCTGTGAACCTCAAGATCCGAAAACTCCACAGACGGCATGTTTTCATCTGAGGATGTTGGCTCCTCCCCAGTTTCTCGCGTTTCCCCCGCCAATACCAACAAGGGAAATTCAGGAGAGTCCTCACCACTCCCAGAAGAATTCTGGTCATCTTCCTGGTCTATAGAGGCACCAGTGTGGGGCTCAGGACAATCCCAGAGTTCCCAGAACTTTGGAAAATCCCTTCCCACAATAGCATCATGTGGTAAGTGAGACACTAACCCCACCTGATGAGAGAGCTTACCTTTGGGGGTCTCAAAAAACACTGAAGTTACAGGATACTCTCGGGTGTCCCCATGCACACAAATAACAGCCACCTTGTTCTTCCCAGAGACCTCTGTAGTAACTAATTCAGCTTTTATCAATGTTACCAGGCTACCTGAATCCAGCAACACATCAACATTTCTACCATTAATACACATTTTACTTAAATGTTTCTCAGGTCCCCGAATGGCAGTGCATGCAACTGTTGCAAATAGCGACTGACGTCTCTCCCTTATAAAGTCACATTGCATAGGCTCATCCACAACTGGGCAATTGGCTGCAATATGTCCCTCTTGCCGGCAGCGGTAGCAAATAATCTTTTTCACCATCTCTTGCAGCCTGGGCTTCCCAGGCTGCTCCTGCCAGACCTTAGGTAGAACTCCCACCCTCTCACTCTCTCCACCCTCACTCCTTGGAGTCATCTTACCCGCCACTGGGGCTGATCTGGTCTTAGGGTGGAAAGTCTGTGAGTCCCTGGAAGAGGTGGTCAGGTTCTCTGTAGCCAAGTACCTCTCAACCAGATCCACAAGTTTATCTGCATTTTCTGGGTCTCCATGGCTTACCCATTTTTGGATGGTAGTAGGAAGAGCTCTCAGGAAACGATCCATAACAACACGTTCCACAATGTTTGGTGCGGTCAAAGTCTCTGGCTGCAGCCACTTTCTGCTCAGGTGAATGAGATCATGCATTTGAGACCTGGGGGGTTTTCCAACCTGAAAAGTCCAATTATGCACACGCTGAGCCCGGACGGCCAGGTGACACCCAGCCGTGCCAATATTTCAGTTTTTAGCACCACATAGTCTTTTGCTTGGTCAGGCTCTAGGTCATAATAAGCTTTCTGCGTTTCCCCAGTTAACAGAAGGGCCACCAGTCCAGCGCACTGCTCCTTAGGCCACTTTTCCCTTTCAGCAGTCCTTTCAAATGTGGTCAAAAACACATCCGTATCATACTCTCCAGTCATTTTTGTCAGTAAATGGCTCACACCAAAGGATGCGGTATTAGTGTAACCACTTGCCTCATTGGTCTGCGGACGTTGCTGTATTAATGTCTCTGTTTGCTGTTGAAAACTCTGCTCTTGCTTCTGCAACAGGTCTATGAAGCAGGCTTCAGATTGCCGCTGGGCTTGTTGCTGAGCTTCCAGATTCTGCTGCAAAGTTGCATTTGTCTGCTGCTGCTGGGCTGCAAGGCTCTTTTGTAAACCCGCATTTGTTTGCTGCTGATTTGCATTTGCTAGAGCCAGCTGTCTCAGTATCTCCTCCATGCTGGCCTTAAAAAAAAAAACTGCCCGCATTCTCCACCAACTGTGAGGGGTTATCTCGGCAGCGGGTGTGTGTGACCCCCTGGATGGGTTCAAAACACAAAATCAAGCACAGCAGACAGCGTTGTAGGTGGAAAAAAACAAAAGGTGCGGTTTATTTATGCTACATGCAGTGAAAAATATAACAGCCAAACAAAAAAAAACATGAAAATAAATCCTGGTCAGCTCGACCTCTAATTACACACATAGATTACCTGTCTAACAACTGAGTGCAGCCTTGTGCTGCACCAGTCCCTGTCTCTGTTGTAGAGGTTTGCCACACAGGCGTTAACTCCTGTTCTGTGCTGTGAGTTAACGCCTGTGTGGCAAACCTCTACAACAGAGACAGAGACAGGGACTGGTGCAGCACAAAGCTGCACTCAGTTGTTAGACAAGTAATCTATGTGTGTAATTAGAGGTCAAGCTGACCAGGATTTATTTTCATGTTTTTTTTTTGTTTGGCTGTTATATTTTTCACTGCATGTAGCATAAATAAACCGCACCTTTTGTTTTTTCCACCTACAACGCTGTCTGCTGTGCTTGATTTTGTGTTTTGAACCCATCCAGGGGGTTACACACACCCGCTGCCAAGATAACCCCTCACAGTTGGTGGAGAATGCGAGCAGTTTTTTTTTAAGGCCAGCATGGAGGAGATACTGAGACAGCTGGCTCTAGCAAATGCAAATCAGCAGCAAACAAATGCGGGTTTACAAAAGAGCCTTGCAGCCCAGCAGCAGCAGACAAATGCAACTTTGTAGCAGAGTCTGGAAGCTCAGCAACAAGCCCAGCAGCAATCTGAAGCCTGCTTCATAGACCTGTTGCAGAAGCAAGAGCAGAGTTTTCAACAGCAAACAGAGACATTAATACAGCAACGTCCGCAGACCAATGAGGCAAGTGGTTACACTAATACCGCATCCTTTGGTGTGAGCCATTTACTGACAAAAATGACTGGAGAGGATGATATGGATGTGTTTTTGACCACATTTGAAAGGACTGCTGAAAGGGAAAAGTGGCCTAAGGAGCAGTGCGCTGGACTGGTGGCCCCTCTGTTAACTGGGGAATCGTAGAAAGCTTATTATGACCTAGAGCCTGACCAAGCAAAAGACTATGTGGTGCTAAAAACTGAAATATTGGCACGGCTGGGTGTCACCTGGCCGTCCGGGCTCAGCGTGTGCATAATTGGACTTTTCAGGTTGGAAAACCCCCCAGGTCTCAAATGTATGATCTCATTCACCTGAGCAGAAAGTGGCTGCAGCCAGAGACTTTGACCGCACCAAACATTGTGGAACGTGTTGTTATGGATCGTTTCCTGAGAGCTCTTCCTACTGCCATCCAAAAATGGGTAAGCCATGGAGACCCAGAAAATGCAGATAAAATTGTGGATCTGGTTGAGAGGTACTTGGCTACAGAGAACCTGACCATCTCTTCCAGGGACTCACAGACTTTCCGCCCTAAGACCAGATCAGCCCCAGTGGCAGGTAAGATGACTCCAAGGGGTGAGGGTGGAGAGAGTGAGAGGGTGGGAGTTCTACCTAAGGTCTGGCGGGAGCAGCCTGGGAAGCCCAGGCTGCAAGAGATGGCGAAAAAGATTATTTGCTACCGCTGCCGGCAAGAGGGACATATTGCAGCCAATTGCCCAGTTGTGGATGAGCCTATGCAATGTGACTTTATAAGGGAGAGACGTCAGTCGCTGTTTGCGACAGTTGCATGCACTGCCATTCGGGGACCTGAGAAACATTTAAGTAAAATGTGTATTAATGGTAGAAATGTTGATGTGTTGCTGGATTCAGGTAGCCTGGTAACATTGATAAAAGTTGAATTAGTTACTACAGAGGTCTCTGGGAAGAACAAGGTGGCTGTTATTTGTGTGCATGGGGACACCCGAGAGTATCCTGGAACTTCAGTGTTTTTTGAGACCACCAAAGGTAAGCTCTCTCATCAGGTGGGGTTAGTGTCTCACTTACCACATGATGCTATTGTGGGAAGGGATTTTCCAAAGTTCTGGGAACTCTGGGATTGTCCTGAGCCCCACACTGGTGCCTCTATAGACCAGGAAGATGACCAGAATTCCTCTGGGAGTGGTGAGGACTCTCCTGAATTTCCCTTGTTGGTATTGGTGGGGGAAACGTGAGAAACTGGGGAGGAGCCAACATCCTCAGATGAAAACATGCCGTCTGTGGAGTTTTCGGATCTTGAGGTTCACAGGGAATATTTTGCCACAGAACAGTTAAAAGACTCCACCCTAATAAAGGCACGGGAAAATGTGGTGAAAATAGATGGCGAGTTAGTGAACCCAGATAAGACTTACACTTACCCGTACTTCACTATGGAAAGGGACCTGCTGTATCGAGTGGCTCAAAGGGCAGAAGAAACCATTGAGCAACTTGTGGTGCCCAAACCTTACAGGAAGTTGGTGTTAGAATTGGCCCATGGGCACATTCTGGGAGGTCATCTGGGGACCGAGAAAACCAGAGAGAGGGTATTGCAGAGATTCTATTGGCCTGGGGTCACGAAGGAAACAGAAAATTATTGTTCCTCCTGCCCTGTGTGTCAGAAGTCGGCACCTATGCCACATTTCCGTAACCCGCTGGTACCTCTTCCTATCATTGAGGTCCCCTTTGAGAGGATCGCCATGGATTTGGTAGGTCCGATAATGAAGTCCGCTAGGGGGCATCAGTACATTTTGGTTATATTGGACTATGCCATCCGTTATCCGGAAGCAATTCCTCTTTGAAATACCTCGGCCAAAACCATAGCCAAAGAGCTATCTCTTGTTTTTAGCCGCGTGGGTATTTGTAAGGAACTGCTTACGGACCAAGGTACACCCTTTATGTCCGGGGTCATGAAAGAACTATACAAGTTGTTCAAAGTGACACAATTGCGTACATCTGTGTATCACCCCTAAACAGATGGGTTGGTTGAAAGATTCAACAAAACCCTAAAACAAGTGTTAAAGAAGGTGGTGGATAGAGATGGAAAGAATTGGGACTGTCTAATACCCTACCCCTGCTGGGGTTTTTTGTAGAGGTCTTAATGAGCCCACTTACTTCAGCTGGGCTCATTAACTCTTCCCCTATAGGACTCCCAGCACTTCCCTCTAGTTGTACAAGTCCGCATAAAGCCTGAATCTAGGGCATACATATTTTCCATCCTGGATACAACCAGGTGATTTTACCTGCCTGCTGCCACAGTAGTTACCAGGTGGAGAAGGAAGGGGGGGGGGGGATTCCAGTGATCTAGTATTAATGCTTCCGTACATAATTTGTAGGGTGATCCAGTGCATGTTGTACTAGGACTGCCTCTCTTCACCAGCAGCAGTGCGATAATAGAGGAAGTTCAAGGTAGATGAGGTTGGGAGTAGGGGGGGTCTGCGCAGGATACTGTGATTCCTATGCTGTATCCAGCAGGCCCAGGTGGTGGTAAATTTGTTTGGGCTATCATGTGCTTGACATATGAGTTGTTCCATGTCTGCAATTTTGTCTACCTGCCGTATCCAATCGTCTACCGTGGGGGGGATGTGTTTCTCCAGAGGGCAGGGATGCATAGGTTGGCTGCGTTAATTAGGTGAAGGATGAGGGAATTCTAAAACCCATTTTTTATTGTCAACTTATTGTTATTGGTTTTTACTGTGATTTACTTATTATTCCTTTTTTTTTTTAAACAATGCTAGTAATGTGTATTTTTCTATGTTTTGGAGAGACAGATGTGTGTATGTACTGCCATGTGCATTCAGCGCTGTATATTGGCCTAGGGCAGCATTTGGGGGGGGGGGGCAGCAAAAAGCTGTCCCCACCTGAAAAGAAACCCCCCCCAGTCTCCACTACGCTGACGAACTGTAGATCAGCACAGCGCAAGCTTCATTGGGGCAGGCAGAAGTAGCAGCTCCATCAGTGGGCCGGGTCCTGCACCATAGGCGACTGAATGTTACTGGTAGTGGCGGAGGAGGAGTCTGCATGAGTGGGAAGTCTGGGAGGATGAGGATGCTGGACGTGCTGGACAAGCTGTAGGGGTCGCCGGGCGGCTGGAGATAGCATTTCTCTCTGTCTGTGTGGGGCGGGGGGGGGGGGGGGGGGAGATCTAGTGGAGGAGAGGAAGATGTTGAAAGGAGGGGGTCGGAAGATAACTGTTAGCTCTAACACAGATGGCACCAGGTGAGGCTGGCAACAGAGTTGTGCCTGCATTTTTCTGGCGATGTGGCAGTGCCTGTGTGTTGCTTACAACGTGGTGGTGCATGGATGTTGCTGACAACATGGTGGTGCTCAGGGTGTTGCTGGCAACATGGGGGTGCTTGGGGTGTTGCTGGCGATATAGAGGTGCCTGGGTTTTGCTGGCAATCTGGCAGTGCCTGTGTGTTGCTGGCAATGTGGCAGTGCCCAGGTGTTGCTGGCAACATAGCGGTGTCCAGGTTTTGCTGGCAACTTGGCGGTGCTGGGTTTTGCTGGCAACGTGGCGGTGCCTGGGTGTTGCTGGCAATGTAGCAGTGCCCGGGTGTTGCTGGCAATGTGGCAGTCTCCTGCGTTGCTGGCAACATGGCGGTGCCCAGGTGTTGCTGGCAACGTAGTGGTGTCCAGGTGTTGCTGGCAACTTGGCGGTGCTGGGTTTTTCAGGCAATGTGGCAGTGCCTGGGTTTTGCTGGCAATGTTGCAGTGCCCGGGTATTGCTGGCAACATAGTGGTGCCCGTGTGTTGCTGGCAACTTAGTGGTGCCTGGGTTTTGCTGGCAACATGGTGGTGCCCAAGTGTTGCTGGTTACATGGCAGTACCCATGTGCATTAGGGATGGGCCGGTTCGGTTTGCAGCAGAACATGCAAACAGGCAAAAAAAAATCCTGAACATGTGAACACCGTCAAAGTCTATGGGACATGAACGTGAAAAATCAAGTGCTAATTTTGGCTTATATGCAATTATTGCCATAAAAAGTGTTTGAGGACCCTGGGTCCTGCCCCAGGGGACATATATCAATACATAAAAAAGTTTTAAAAACTGCAGTTTTCTCAGGAGCAGTGATTTTAATAATGCTTAAAGTGAAAAAATAAAAATGAAATATTGCTTTAAATATCGTGCCTGGGGTGTCCTTAGTATGCCTGTAAAGTAGCGCATCTTTCCCATGTTTATAACAGTGCCACAGCAAAATGAAATTTCTAAAGGAAAAAATGTCATTTAAAACAGCTTGCGACTGTAATGCATTATCATGATATATGGATATCACCCCCAAAACCCATACCAGGCCCTTAAGGTCTGGTATGGATATTAAGGGGAATCCCGCACCCAAGTTTTTACAAAAATGGCGTGGGGGTTTCCCAGGCCTCCAGGCACTATATACTCCGAACAACAGTATATATACTATATGGCGTGCCCTATATACTCTGCAGAAAATTGGGCCTTAGGTGTTGGTGGTTCCAGAACACTGTAACTCACAGTTACTTTTGTTGTAAGCAGGAACGGGCCCTGCTGTGAAATATTATATCAAGAATTGTAATTACATGCCCCTGTTAAACAAGGGCAGAAAAATTGGGCCTTTGGTGCAGATGCCACAACACTGTAAGCTCTCACAGTTTCTTTTGTTGGGCGCAGGAACAGGCCCTGCATTGAAATATTATATCAAAAATTGTAATTACATGCCCCTGTTGAACAGAGGCAGAAAATTGGGCCTTGGGCAGTGGTGGTGGTACCACAACACTGTAAGCCCTCACAGTTACTCTTGTTGAGAACAGATAATAGCCCTGTGTTGAAATATTATATCAAAAATTTTAATTACATGCCCCTGTTAAACAGGGGCAGAAAAATTGGGCCTTGGGTGGTGGTGGTTGTGCCCTAAACCGAAAATATTGTTAGAAGCTAGCATAATCATGATTGAGGGGGAATAGGATAGTCAGCATAGGAAATCTTCAAGGGATCCAACATCCATAGCAAATTCAATCAGCTAGATCAGCACCAGGTGCTTTATAGCTGCTGAGCCAAGACTGAATCATTTTTATGAATGTGACCCTATCAACAGAGTCTGTGAACAGGCGCACTCTTTGATCCATTACAAACCCTCCAGCAGCACTTAATGTGCATTCAGAAAGCTGGATGCAGGACAAGCCATTATCTCAATTGCATGTTGAATCATTTCTGGCCAGTGGTCCATCCTCAAGGCCCAGTAACCCAGTGGATGCTTTGTTGCAAAGGTCTCCTAATCTGCTCTTGCCCCTAGATATTCCTGCACCATGTAATGCAGACGCTGGTGATGGTTGCTTGAACCAATCAAACCATGGCGCTGAGGACTGAAAAATTGTTTAAAGGCATCAGTCAGCCGGGCAGCTTCTCCACCGCTCTTCCTCTGACTGAACGAAGCCTCAGCAATACCTTGTCCAGCACCAGGAAATAGTAACCTCCCAGGGTCTAGAAATGCGTCGTACAAACCTTTCTTCAAGGCCTCCTGAAGATGTTTCATCCTCTACTCCCTCAGCGAAGGCAGGATGAATTCTGTAACCTTACCCTTGTAATGTGGATCAAGAAGGGTTGCCAGCCAGTAATGATCTCTCTCCTTGATACCACAAATCTTAGGGTCCTTTTGCAGGCTTTGCAGAATCAGGGAGGCCATGCAGCATAAGTTTGCAGGGGCATTCGATTCTGAATCCTCTGGGTCACTAAGGATCACATGATCCATAACTACCTCCTCCCAGCCACATACAACTCCTTGGGTTTTTGGGGAATGAAAACCAACCCTTGAAGACTGCTGCTGAGTGTTATCCTCTACATCCATGCTGACACAATCCTCCTCCTCCTCCTCTTCTTCCTGTGTGTTTGGTGGGACCACAGGGATGCTATCTGGATAAAGGGGGCCTTGAGAGGTAAGGAAGTCCATCTCTTCCTGTTCTGCCTCAAGTGCTCTGTCCATGATTCCATGAAGCGTGTGCTCCAACAGGAAGACTAGAGGGACAATGTCACTGATCCATGCATTGTCGCTGCTCACCATCCTTGTGGCCTCCTCAAATGGTAACAGGACAGTGCGTGTATCCTTGATCAGTAGCCACTGGCGTGGCAAAAAGAAGCCAAGCTCCCATGACCCTGTCCTGGTGCCACACTCACACAGGTACTCATTGATGGCCCTCTGCTGTGTATGCAGCCACTGCAGCATTGCTAACGTGAGTTCCACCTGGTGGGCATGTCATAAATGAGGCGGTTGGTGGGCAGGTTCCCTTTGAATGTCAGCCAGCCGAGCACTGGCATTGTATGACCGGTGGAAATGACCACAACATTTTCTGGCCTGCCTCAGGAGATCCTATAAGCCTGCGTACCTGCTCAAGAACCACTGCATTACCAAATTCAGGATGTGTGCCAAACATGGAACATTGGTCAAGTGTCCCTGTTGGAGGGCCGAGAGAAGGTTTGTGCCATTGTCGCATACAACCATTCCTAGCGGAAGCTGGCATGGTGTCAGCCACCTCTGAGCCTGCCCCTGCAGAGCTGACAGAATCTCTGCCCCAGTGTGGGCCCTGTGCCCTGACTGCTTGCGTAGCCCCTTGAACGCTTACGAAGCACCGCTGGTTCAGAGGACAAATCTGCAGAAGAAGAGGAGGTGGAGGAGAGAGCTGTGGCAGAATCACCACTAGCATTTTGGAGGCATGGGGGTTTGAACAAGCTCCAACAACACAGAACCCTGTCCTGCATCCTTCTCAGCTGCCAGCAGAGTTACCCAGTGTGCCGTGAAGGAAAGGTAATGTGCCTCCCCATGCTTGCTGGACCATAATTCAGAGGTAATATGAACCTTACTGCTGCAGGGCCTGTCCAACGAGGCAAAAACATTGCCTTCCACATGCCGGTAGAGAGCCGGAATGGGTTTCTGTGAAAAGAAATGGCATTTTGGAACCTGCCACTGAGGAACAGCACATTCCACAAATTCACAAAAGGGGGCAGAGTCTACCAGCTGAAAAGGCAGGGGTTGCAGCGCTAGCAATTTGGCCAAGCTAGCATTTAGATGCTGAGCATGTAGATGGCTGGGACCAAATTTATTTATTTATTTATTTTTCAAATAATGTTTATTAAGTTTTAACAAGTTAACAGCGTAACAATGACAAGCAAGTCATTATAGAGATGAAGACATTCTTAGGATACATGCTTCACCGTAAGTCGAACAAGCAATCCAATGCAGGAGGGATACAAGCAGGTAAATGAAAAAAGGGATAACAATGCCTAAGATTTTAAAATATTGTGAAAGCATTTCTGAATGAATGAATGAATGAAATACTTTTATAGCGCACAATGTGAACTGAATCGCCTCTAGGCGCTGTGGCGAGCTTTGCTCATCTGCTAAAAGAGGAAGATCCTGAGTTTTTTCCTAATAGCCAGGTGATTTTCTTCCAGGCGGATGTTGATTGGTAGAGCATTCCATAGCCAAGGCCCTTGGACAGTGAATCTCCGATCCCCCTTGGATTTATACCGGGCTTTGGGCACGAGGAGGAGGTTTTTGTTGGCTGATCGAAGACTGCGGTTTGGTGTGTAATGATTTATTTTCTCCATTAGGTATTGCAGAGCTTCTCTATGCACGCATTTGTGGGTGAGGCAAAGGGTCTTGAACGTGATCCGATTTTTTATGGTTAGCCAATGTAAGCTCCTCAGCGAAGGAGCGATGGATTCCCAGGGTTTTTTTCCTGTTATCAACCTTGCCGCTGTGTTTTGGATCAGTTGTAATCGCGCAAGTTGATATTGTGGTAATCCTATGTACAGCGAATTTGCGTAGTCCAGTCGTGAATTAATGATTGTTCCAACTAACACCGCGTCTGTCTGAGAAAGACATGCAATGATAATCAGTCTGAGGCGTAGGGGGTAGAAAATGGCCATAGTATAGTGAAGTTCGTGACTGAGGTCTTTTAGGAGGCAAGGGATACGCCTAATGTAGTTAAACGTTGAGCGGGTGAGTCGGGATATGTTTGGATGTTTCGTGTGAAATCACCATCTAAGGCCTTCCCACACGACATTCACCCCTTTCCGGATCTTGCTGTGAATTGTGGGGGGGCCTGCGTCACGTAACGCAGTAGTGTGTGCTAAGACAGTACATTGTGACTTGTTGGTGGATCCCAAGGGGGAGTGAAGTTTAAAGATGGGGGGGAGGGGAATGTGGAATCCAGAGGCTATTTGGGGTTGTCCACATACCCTTCACTAAGAAGGGGCAACTGGATGTATGGTGTGTAGAGTCCACCGAGGACTTCCCTAGGTATAGCTAGTTAAGAGCTCAGCGGTTAGGGGGGTGGGGAGCAGGGGAAGTGTTCAGGGCGGGGAGCGTCCTATAATGTAGCCAGCAGGACCATGTAGTGGAAAATTCAGTTGGGTTGTCGTTTGCTTGACATATTAGCTTTTCCATATCTGCTATTTTGTCTACCCTACGGATCCAATCTTCTACCGTGGGGGGGGGGGGGGGGGTGTTGTTTCTCCATAAGACAGGGATGCAGAGGTTGGCAGTGTTGATGAGGTGTAACGACAGAGATTTTCTGTTAGAGCGGAGAGGTTCAGAGGTGTGGTGAAAGAGGTATCGGTGAAAAGGTCGGTGTGCTGGTCGTGATGTGGGAGATCCGATTGTGTATTTCAGACCAGAACGGCTGGATGAGAGGACATTCCCACCAGATGTGGATTAAGGTGCCGTGAGCAGTGTGACATCTCCAGCATGTTGGTGGGACCGATGGGTGGAAACGATGGACATTGTCAGGAGTCCTGTACCATTTGGAGAACAGTTTATATCTGTTCTCCTGGAGACGTTAATTGAGATCTTGTGAATAAGTGTAAAAATGCGCTCCCAGTCAGCAGGCATAAGTTCCACAGAGAGATCTGTTTCCCATTGTTTAATTAATTTGTCATCCTTTACCTTGTGTTGTGAGAACAAGAGTATGTAGATAGTCGACATTAGTTGGCCTTGGGGTTCCGTGCTGTTGCACAAAAGTTCGAATGGGGTGAGTTCTCTGTGACAAAGAGTGGAGGGCTTAGTTGAGTTAAAGAAATGTCTCAGTTGAAAATACTTGTATAGAGGGATGTTGAATTCCGGTAATGTCACAGTTAGTGAGAGGTAAGGTAAGAATGTCCCGTCATTGAAAAAGTTTTGTGCGCTGGCGTGAGGAGAACTTGTTGGTTGGATCTTTCAAAGGCAAGCCTGGAGGGAAGTCTGGATTATTGTCTAAAGGGGTCATGGGGCCCAGAAAGGGTTTGAGGCGGAGTATTTTACATGCTAGTTTGAACATTGATAACGTGGCTCCTATAAGTGGGTGTGATGTGTAGGCCTGAGGCCAGGATTTGTGGTGAATCCAAGGCAGGTTGGGCAGTGGAAGTACAGCAAAGGAGTCTTCCAGCTGAATCCAGTCTTTGGCGAGGTGATGTATGTGCCAGTCTACTATCCTGGCTAGATGACATGCCCAGTGATATTTTTGGAGGTCTGGGAGTCCAAGGCCTCCGAGTGGTTTGGGCAGTACCATACGATCCCAGCTTGTTCGAGGGGTTTTGGAAGCCCAGAGAAAGTCCCTACAGATCCGTTTGTAGGACAGAAAAAAGGAGGTTGGAAGCTTAATGGGGACAGCTTGAAGAATATAGAGGAGTCTGGGTAAGACATTCATTTTCAATATGGCTATCCTACCCAACCAGGAGAATGAGCCCAGGTGCTGCTTTTTGAGGTCTCCTTGAATGGCCAGAAGCAGTGGGGAAAAGTTGCTGGTGAAGAGATCGCGTAGGTGAGATGGGATTTTGATACCTAGGTAGGAGATTGCGTGAGATTCCCACCCAAATGGGAAGTTGTGATGACATTGTTCGCCGTAGTAGTCGGTGAGGAAATGTTCAGCGCTTTTGATTTTTCGAAATTTATCTGGAGGTTGGATAGGTGTTTGACTAATGAAAAATCATCAGACAGAAAAAGATTAGGGATAGTTGTGGTGGGGTTGGATAAAAAGAGCTAGATATCATCCACGTATGCGGCTACTTTATACTGTCTATGATCGATTTCTATGCCTTTGATTGTGGGGTTATCTCTCAATTTGTGAAGCATGGGTTCCATGGTTAAAATACATTTTAACGGGAATAGGGGGCAGCCCTGATGGGTTCCATTGGACAAGGAGAATGCCCTCAACAGGCAGCCATTGACTCTGACCCTAGCTGTCGGGGAGGAGTATAAGGTCATGATCATTTTCAAAAGGCGATGTGGAATGCCTAGAGCTTTTAGTGTGGCCTCCATATAGTCCCATGCCACCCTGTCAAACGCCTTCTTCGCATCCAGGGAAAGGAAAAACAATGTGGCGTGGCAGTTTTAGTCAACCAATGATGTATGGTTAGGGCATTTGGTGGTGTTGTCCCTAGCTTCTCTGCCAGGGACAAAACCCACCTGGTCTAAAGAAATTAGTTTATGAAGAAGGGGGAGAATACGATTCACTAGTGCTTTGGCATACAATTTTAGATCTACATTTAGGAGCGATATTGGGCGGTAATTAGATACTCCTGTTTGGGGATAAGTGTTATGTGTGCTTCCAAAATATCCCTGTGCGCAGTGGATTTGGATGGGAGATTATTAAAAGCTTTTGCAAGATGAGGGAGTAGGATGGTCTGAAATGATTTATAGCAACTGTCTGATAGGCCGTCTGGGCCAGGACTCTTGCCTACTTTCAGCTGCTTAAGTGCAGTAAGTAATTCTTCCACCAACAGGGGTGAGTCTAGTGCCAGGGACTCTTCTGGTGATAGGGGGGTAGGGCCATAGCGTGCTAAAAATTCTGAGATTTCGGTCCTGCGGTCTATATCTGTGTTAGTCTGTCGTGGAGATGGGAGGTTATACAATTTGGAAAAGTATTGGACAAACTGGGCTGAGATATTTTCATTGGTTACCCCGGATTCCCCGTTGGGGCGTTTAATTGTGTGGATCATGTGTGCAGCCTTTTTGGTTTGGATCGCCCTGGCCAGGAATTTACCTGTTTTATTGCAGAATTTGTAGTAAAGCTTTTGTGTCAATGCGAACCTGCAGTGTGTCGTTTAATATATCCAGCAGGTCTTGCCTGAGTCAGGTCTGCTAGAGAGGAAGCAGTGAGGGATGCCTTATGTGCATGTTCTAGCGTATGTATAGGTGCGGTGCACTTTTTCTGGAGTTTATTCCGTTGCGCAGCCATAGAGAGTAGTTCGCCTCAATGACAGATTTATGTACGGACAAGGTCACGGCAGGTGAGACGTCGTCCGCAACGTTTTCTCTGAAGAAATTAGAAAGGCAGGCTGTTATTTGGTATATATTCTCCATATCAGTCAGTAGGGAATCTCCATATGTGAGCTCTAGGGAGAGATGCAGGTAAGAGTAGGGTCATTGAGATGGGGTTGTGATCTGAGAGTATTGCAGGGTCAATAGTGTCCTTGGAGAGGTGTGTCAGGTCCTGTTGAGATATAAAAAAGTGATCCAGTCTGGAGTATTTGTTGTGAGGAGTGGAGAAGAAGGTAAAATCCCTATCCTTAGTTCGCCCAACTTTGTCCGTCAAACAGTTTCGGCAAACAGTCCGCTCAAACTTAGCATGGACGGACATGGCCACACACGACGGACGAACAGTTTGCTGAAACCGTGCGCGATGACGTGAACGGCACGTACGACGGGACGAAAAATACGACGTCCTATACACTGCATTATAGCTTTCGGCATGAAAATCCTTTCTGAGCATGCGCGCAACTTTGTTTGACGAACAAGCCTACACACGAGCGGACTGTTCGCTGAAACAAGGTTTCAGCGGACAGTTTTTCGGAAATTCCGAAAAACCTTGTCCGTCAAACTGTCCGCTGAAACTGTCCGCTGAAAGCCCACACACGAGCGGACTGTCCGCCCAAACACTGTTCAGCGGACAAAGTTGGGCGAACAGTCCGCCCGTGTGTACGCGGCCTTAGGGTGCAATGTGTGCCAAGTGTCATGTAGAAGCAGGTTACTAAGTTGTAATTTGATCGCACATAGAGCCCTATGCGTTAGGGATAATGTGCCATTGGATGTGTCAATGTCAGGATTCAGTGAGACATTAAAGTTGCCTCCGACTATTAAGGTACCTGATTGAAAACTCGTGAGCAGTTGGAGGGTCTTCCGAAAAAAGGAAACCTGTTGGGGGCATAAATATTTGTGATTGTAAAAGGTCTGTGGTGTATGGTGCCTTTTAGAAATAGGAATCTCCCACAGGGATCTGTCAGAGTGTCAGTCACCTGGAAAGGGCAATAAGTAGAGATAAGGATGGAAACTCCTTTGGATTTTGCCTCTGCGTTTGTGGAATGGAAAACATGGGGGTAACGTTTATTGTGGAGCTTGGGAATAGCATCTGTGTGGAAATGTGTCTCTTGGATAAGAGCTTTGTGTATCTTGGATTGGCGAAAAGAATATAGGAGTTTTGACCTCTTTTCTGGGGTGTTGAGACCTCTGATGTTGATAGAGCACAGTTTAAGTGCTTGAGCCTGTAGTAGAGATGGAGTGATGTCTATTGGAGGTTGAGGGTCCTCTTAATCTATCATGGCCTTAGGGGGATGAGTGACCGGGGGGGGGGGGGCAGAAGGGTGTATACAAAGTATGTACTGGGAGCAAGTGTTGCAGGGACGTCACTGGATAAATACCGATGAGGTTTGGAGGGTTGCTTCCACTAACCTCTGGACTATACAATATCGGTAGGGTACAGAGCGTGGCCCATGCATGGGACTCTCCGAGAGGGGGTCGCATGCTAGACACATGTCTGTGTGGGGGTTGCCCTAGACACAAGCAGTGAAGAGGGGATGTGATCCGGATGCCGCTGGTCATCCATCGCCACAGGAGGGAGACGGGCAGTGAGCAGTGTAATTGAAAGAGGAGGAATGCGGTATACAGAAAGCCACAGTTTAAGGTGATGCTAAGCACTAGGGGGAAAATCTCATTGAAATCAGACCAGGGAAGAGACAGCTGGTATAGGGTGATTCGGTTTGCAACAAAGCAGAGCACTAGAATATTGTTGTTGAATATTAACTAGTGGCTTTGTTGGCAGTGGGACCATCTGGCAGCCGCCACCCGTTGGGGGGGGGGGGGGGCATACCGTTTTCTATGCCCCTCACCCTAGGCCACCCAGATCACCTAAAACTGGTGTTCTGCTAGGCTGGGAGAGGGTGCAACCACCATTAAACAATAAAATTAACAATAAACATTTGAGCAATAACAGTTAAACAACAATGTTTCATGCACAGACTACGCGGCAGCTTTTGCAATGCTGGTAGGCTGGCCTAAAATACGCTAGAACAGGTGTTCAAAGCAAGGGGGATCAAGCAGGAACCAAATCCGTTGGATTTTGTCCAACGGATTTTGTCCGACGGATTGTGTCCGAAACTGTTGTATACACACGGTCGGACCAAGTTGTCGGAAAATCCGATCATTCAGAACGTGATGACGTTATTTCGTTACGATGGGACTACGTTTAGGCTAGTAGCCAATAGCTTTGGTGTAGGAATTTGATCTGAGCATGCGTGGCACTTTGTCCGATCGGAATTCTCTACACATGATCGGAGTATGTCCGATCGGACCAGTTTGTCGGAAAATATTTCCAACAAGTTGGAAAATTGGGTCCGACGGATATTCTGACGGAATCAGTCCGAAGCATACCACACACAGTCGGATTACCCGACAACACGGTCCGATAGGACACATTCCGACGGATTCTCCGACCGTGTGTACAAGGGCTAAACATTAGGAGACCATGTGATTTACACAAGGATTGTTATGTTACTGTAACCGTCCGTAGTGAGCGTTGCCTCAGCAGGAAGTTCAATGAGTGAGCGCTCTCAGATTCAATTCTGGGCAGTCAATCTGCTGGTATTTAAGCAGCGGGACCGTGGGCAGTTTGGAGTTGACAGATCAGCGTTATCTGAGCTGGGAATCGGTGCTTGATCCGCCTGCAGCGGTGGTAAAGAGTGCCCGCCATTAGATGTGGCTCTAGAATGGGCTCCTGGTGAGCGCCCAGCTGAGAATCGAAGGTACAGTCAAATTAGACCTCCATTCTGTTGAAGAAGTTCCAGCAGTACCGAGTAGTTTCCCAGGAGTCTGATGGGTGGAGGAGTGGCATTCGTCTACGTCCAAAACGTGGGTTGTGGTCCCGGGCCTCAGTGTTCCGTGGAAAGGGTAGTACCAATGGATGAGTCTTGATGCTGGGCAGAATCCATAAAAGGCGTTAGCTGCGCCTGCGGGGAGTGACAGATCATAACTGTAGCTAGTCACAAGTGTACCTTTGTGGTGGAGCAGATGGCGCTCAAGAGCTAAGATAATATCTGAGGGACCCACAGTGCCTGCGCGAGTGACTGCTCTCCTTGAGTAGCAGCCCGTAGTCACATTTTAAAGTTAGATTTAGATTTGGGATTTAAAGGGGCCCATAGGAGAATCGCATTCCATCACATATCTGGGTATACAGCTTCCGACCAAGTTGGGAGACTTATACCCCAGAAACTTGTTACCACTTCTTAATACCCTCAGACAGGACCTCGAACTTTGGCATAAAAAATCCTTTTCCTGGTTTGGTAGAGCGGCGATCCTGAAAATGAACGCCCTTCCCAGACTCTTATACCTTTTACAGACAATCCCTATTAAACTTCCTCTAACGTTTTTTTCCGCGTACAAAAGTATTTGCTTAAAATTCTTATGGGCAGACAAGCCTCCCCGCATCAAATGGGACACCTTAGTAAAACCCATTGGGCAAGGGGGAATAGGACTACCAGATGTACAGAAGTATCATTGGGCTTGCCTCTTGTCCAGAATAGTTGACTGGCACGTACATGCTGACATTAAAGCTTGGGTGAGACTGGAGAGTGCTTTTTCATCAATCCCAATACACCACCTACCCTGGATCAACTTTCGCTCCACGTTACCAGACACATTAAAACACCCCCTAATAGGCCCAACCATACACACCTTTAGTCGTATCTGCCAGAGGTCACACATAGCTCAAACTCCTGGCCCAATGACCCCGCTGGATGGAAATCCAGATTTTCCTCCGGGCTTGCTTAACTGTCCAACTACTCTCGATAAGGCATTCACCGCAAGAAAGGCGGAAGCTTTTTTCGACAAGGGGGAATTAATCCCTTTCTCCACCCTCACATCCCGTTTCCCCGATTGGGATTTATCGTTTTTTCAATTCCTTCAAATTCGCCACTTTTTACTTCAGACGTCCACATCACAACAATGGAGTAGAGCTCTCACCCCATTTGAAACCTTGTGCAATAACAGGGACCCTGTTAAACACCTTATCTCCCAAATGTACACCATGCTATCCCCAACGCCATCTAAATCGGAAAACCCTTACGTCCAGAGATGGGAACATGACCTAAACATGACGCTGACTCAAGAGGATTGGGATAATATTTGGCTTAATATACACAAAGGCTCCTTAAACGTATCGATACAAGAAAACGGTTACAAAATATACTCGCGTTGGTACAGAACTCCCGATCGGCTACACAAATGTTATCCCCAGGTCCCACCCACTTGTTGGAGGTGTGAGGGAGCCAGGGGAACTCTCTTGCACATCTGGTGGGAGTGCGACCGAATCCAACCCTTTTGGGTTGCAGTTCACCGTCTCATCGCGAAAATCACGACATACACGCCTACATTTACTCCAGCTCAATTCTTGCTTCACCACACCTCTTTACCCCAAAAGCAATACAGGAAGTCCCTTATACACCATTTGATTAACGCAGCAAAACTTTGCATCCCTACACACTGGAAATCAACCACCCCTCCTAGCGTCACAGTCTGGTTGCAGAGGGTATACAGAATTGCCGAGATGGAAGCCCTAATACATCAAGCCAAAGAAACCTCACATAAATTCCAAAATACATGGGCCTGCTGGCTGCAGTTTCAACAATCAGAGGAATACAAAAAACTTCTATGTACCTAATAGCTTGACCTGGGGGGTGATCCCCTCATACGTACCTACTTCAGGATATGCATATTAGACATCTATACCTCACTATCTTATATTCCCTTTGTCCTACCTCCTTTACCCCCCCCCCCCCCCCCATACTTAACAATTAGTAGCAACTATGGTTAACCCTTTTACTGTCTCTAAACCTCACTGACATAGTTACTTTCAAACCTTACATGTTACAATCTCCAGTTGACGATTGGGCTGTCATTATTCACTAACAATGGGACGAAGTAAAAATAATTTTTTTTTTTTTTTTTATTGGGCTCCCCTCCCCTCTCACAGTCAGATCCCAGTTGGGGTGAGAGGGAGGGGGAGTGGAATACCAGGGTCCCGAATCTTCACTTAATAGCCCTTAGGAGTAGAAGTTATGGCTTATTCTCCACCATGGTGGGTCTCACAAAACCCACTCAAGAACTACCTAATCCATATACTGCCGACAGGCTGTAGGACTATAACTCGGCGTCAATAAGGTTGTACAAGAGGTTCTACAGCCTCTTGTTCTTCGTCCCAGATTATAGAAACACACACAATATGCCTGTTAGTAACAGAATATAGGATTATTCAGAATTAATCCCTTGTTGACACATAACTTACGGCACCCTATACACTCTAATATGGGTTATAAATATGGAAATAAGTACAAATGTTATCCTTGCCACATAAAATATTTATGTTACTAGATAACTGTAACTGTAACTTATACTACTTAACCTAATTTACGTGCCTTGATTGTCATTTTCCTACCTGAATGTTTCTGATCTTAGGAACGTTTTTGTTATTCACTACATCTGGCGGCTGCGTCCGCAAAAAATAAATTTCTGTTCTGTTTCTCAAAACTCAATAAAATGTTTTAAATAAAGGGGCCCATAGGAACAGTGCGTAAATGGGTGGAAAACGTGAAAAATTTGAAAGGCAAAATCAATAATTAAACATTCAAGGAACTGGTCAGGCAAGTGCGCCCAACGGGGCATAATTATCCAAAAGTATAGGAAAATATGAGTAGCCCAAGCAAATTAGTGATCCCTTGCGAGCCTGTCGGGATCTAGGTGATGAGGCAGAGTTGTAATCATGGCGTCCCGCCCGCACATCATAGTCATTCCGGAAAGTGAAAGGAGACTGTCTCCTACAATGTCTGGAGCTCTGGGTGTCCATGGGTTCTTTGGGAGACTCGGCACTCCGTGCGGTTGTGCACCTGAAAGCTGCATACCAGTTGGGTACCTGGATCAAAGATATACCAAGCGTGCCGTAAAAATGTGGCAGATTTTCGTGTACTCTGAGAAGGGCAGTGCGGCCTTGCACTGATGCGGAGAGGCAGAATGGAAATTTCAATTTTTACGGTACGCCTTTCTGTCCAATATGGGCCGTAGGTCACATCTGTGTTGCAGTGTGATGCCTGAGAGGTCCTGGTAGATTTGCACTGGATCTCCTCATGGAGAATTTGCTGTTTGCCCCTCGCTTGCTTTAGGATTTCTTCTTTCACTTTATAGTCTACCAGGCAACAGATGATGTCTCTTGGGGGATCGCCATCCCTGCCCTTGAATGAATGAATGAATGAAATACTTATATAGCGCACAATGCGAACTGAATCGCCTCTAGGCCCTTTGGCCGCAAAGCGCAGTGGATTCTTTCCATCACAATCAGTGTTTTTGGTGGGTTGTGGAGTAGTTCATTAAAGAGACCCAGCACGGCCTGGGAAATCTGGTCCCCTACAATGGATTCCAGCATACCACGAATCCGGAGATTATGGCACCGGCCTCTGTTGTCGAGGTCCTCTAAATGACTCTGCGTGTCTCTGAAGCGCATGGGAGTCAATATGGGCCGTTACTGAGTGTAGAATCCTGTCGTGACAGTCTGTCACCTTCTCTACCATGTGCACTCTGTCATTTAGGGTGCGTAAGTCGAGCCTAAGCTCCACTATGGCTGCAGCCAGGGTGCCCTTGATGTCCTCTGCCGCCATGAGGAGGTCTTGTAGGTTCAATTGAGGTTGGGGCAGAAAATCAATGCTATTGCCAGTGCCTTGAGAGTAAGTGTGCTGAAGAGATGAAGGCTGCGATTCCGACAGTGGGGGTTGCCGCGCCTGTGAGGATGGAGGTCCTGAGCGGGAGGGTGCCATATTCCACCGGCCTGTCCGGAACATTTCAGGGATTTGTTAGGTCTGTGAGCCATTCAATTCCCTCGGGGAGCGAGAACGGGAAGCGAATGTGTTCCGGGATGCAGTCCCCATCTTGATAATTCGGTAAGTGCGGAAAGTACCTCCGTGTTCTGATGGAATCCTCCTGTGGCAGCCGGAGCTCCTGTTCTAAGCATCCATCGCCATGCCAGGTCAGGCCATGTCCCCCAAATTTATTTTTATTGTTCAGACACTGGGGTAGGGAAATTTGCCTGCTAAAATCAGATGGTGGTGTACTGCTAGCAGATTGGCTGCAAGTACTTGGGACACCTATTGCTATAACTGAATTCCTCTCAGTGCAGGTTTTTGAGAGGACTGGAGGTATAGTAGGATTGGAGATCCCAGATGAGGAGCAAGGAGAAGTCCACCTTTTTCTTTGATGTGGGTCTTTCAAGTGCTGTTGCCAATGGACTGCATGGCAGGTCGTCATATGTGTGGTCAAGCATGTGGTGTCCAAGCGGCTGCTGTTCTGGCCACGCTTGATCCGCTTCAGACATAGGTTGTAAACAGCAACAGTGCGATCTGCTGCACACGTGTCAAAAGAGGAAGTATTAAAAGTCAGCAAAGAGTCAGCAGCACCCTGCACCTGCGGAGCTCTGTGGTGTGATGCAATAGGGTGACTGCCCTTAAGCTGTCCCCTAGAGCACATCCTGCCTCATTGGAGTTGTGCCTCCTCCTCTCAGGCACCCAAGTACAGTCAGTCATCCCCTCCCTTCTTGTTACTGTAGCAAACTTGGCAGTATGCTGCAGCTGGGGGAACATAACTGCAAGTTTCTTGCCCTTCTTTGGCACCCCCTCTCTCTAGGCTCACGTTACTCCCTTCCTCAACCTGGGACTCAACATCAGGGCCTTCAAATCGTCATGTATCCTCCAGCAGCATATACTAGGCACTGTGGTCAAATAATTCTGGGGACTCTTCTGTGAATGATGGTGGGGCTATGGAAGGAGTGACTGTGGAGAAGGAGTTGGTGGAATAAGCCGCTTTGGCAGTTGCGTTGGAAGACAAACTACTCTGAGCCTGCATGACAGAGGATGAGGATGACTTTGTTATCCACTCCACCAACTCTTCTGCATGTTGTGGCTCAATAACACAGCCAGCAGCAGAAACAAAGGACAAACGTGTCCCACAGCCACCTGCAGACGATGCACCATGTCCACGACCACCACTGTTGACTGTAGACATAGAGGCTGCTTGCCCTCTTTTAGTGGCCTGTGAGTGTCTGCCTCTCCTTGGTGGCCTTCTGGACATGATGTATTTTTTGTTTTGCAACACCACTCTACACTGTATTAGATATTGTATACACCACCTGAAGTGTATTAGAAACTGTGCACACTGGATTAGATACTGTGTACAACACTTGCACTCTATTAGCAACTGTACAACTGCTGCACTGTATTGTATACTGTGTACACCACCAAAAGTGTAGTAAAAACTACACACTCTATTAGATACTGTGTACACCACCAGAAAAGGAGTAGAAACTGTACTACGGCTGCACTGTATTGTGTACTGTGTACACCACCAGAAGTGTAGTAGAAACTGTACACACTGTATTAGATACTGTGTATACCACCTGTCAGAGAACTCATAGTGCTAATGCCCGTCTCCGTGCAGCAGTGGCTAATTCCCATTCTGCTAATGCCAATGGGCATTGTCAGAGAACTCACAGTGCTAATGCCCGTCTCTGTGCAGCAGTGGCTAATTCCCATTCCGATAATGTAAATGGGCATGCGTGGTGTCCCCGACAGAGGCGAATGAGTTCCGGAACGAACATGCGCACATTCGCGTCCGCCAATCCTGACGCATGGCGCCCTATATAAACAGAGTCTCTGATACCAGTGCTGGATCGTCTTCAGCTTGTTCCTGATTGCTGTTTTACCTGTTACCTTGCACATGACAAACCCGGCTTCCTTGACCATTCTCCTGGATCACCCCTGCCTGTATCTACCTCTACTGATTATACAGACCTCGGCTTGGGTTCTCTACTACGGCTCTGCTTCCTTTTTCTGTAACTTGTTGCCAGTCCGTTGCCAACCTCTGCCTGTCCTTGACTATGAACTTGCCTTCCTTTTATGTACCTTGTTGCCAGCCACTTGCCAACCTTTGCCTGTTCCTGATGTTGCAGTTGTTCCTGAATCCATACTTGCCTGCCTGGCTCCCACTGAACAGTTCTGGTGATCAGTCTTCATGCCTTCCTCCGAGAGGATCCTGTATCTCCAAGCTTCAGCCTTCAGCCTGCAGGCACCTGCACCCTTTTGTTGCCCCCGCACTCCCTGTCCCCACTACCAGGGGTGTTGGGACCAGGACCGTGCAAGAGGCCACCCTCAGCATTTCGCATGGGGGGTGATGGGAGGGGGGAGAGATGGCGGAATACCCTTAACATTCTAGAATGTATTTTGAGATTTTGAGATGGATCCATATTTATGTTTATGTTATGTTTCTA
Source organism: Lithobates pipiens (assembly GCF_037356315.1). NCBI lineage: Eukaryota > Metazoa > Chordata > Amphibia > Anura > Ranidae > Lithobates > Lithobates pipiens. Next base: position 273,177,101 of record NW_027507748.1, on the reverse strand, counting down.
TTTGTGTTTTAAAAAAAATATATATTGTGCATTGCCTACCACAGGATGGTTGCACCTGGTTAGTTTGGTTGACTTTTATTCAGTCTTAAACTGTAGTAAACCCAGCTTTTGAACTTGTACCTACAAGTAAGCCTATAGTAAATCTTACCTGAAGGTACAGTGAATATCTTCTAAACATGTGGCGTTTAGGAGATATTCACATGGAAAGCAGCCGGTGATGTCACTGGTGCATGCGCTCTGAAGGGACAGCATACAGCTTGGTTGTAATTCTCCTGGGGAAGAGTACAGTTAGTTCTGTACTTTTGTGACCCATTTTTAGCCGACATCCAGCTATATCCCGCTGTCAGCTGACATCACTCAGCAGGTCCAGGCTGTGGAAATATCCTAACTTTAAAGTCAGGATTCACCCAGATGCCTGGACCAAAAGCTCGCTCAGCCTCTTAGTGAGCTGCTGAGACCCTGAGCCAGCAGCTCCTGCTCCCTCCACAGCCTGGCATTGCAGTGAGCATGGGGCAGGGGGGGCAGAGCCAAGGACTGACAGTCACCACTCTTTGGTCACTGAAGGCTGAGAACTGAGTAATCAGTGGTCTTTGATCGCTCCGTTGTTGGTCTTATGCCGCGTACACACGATCAGAATTCTCGTTGGAAAAAGCTCTGATGGTTTTCCTGACAGAATTCCGACGGAATTCGGCTCAAGCTGTCTTGCCTACACACGGTCACACCAAATTCCGATCGTTTATAAGGGGTGACCTACAACACGTACGACGGGACTATAAAAAGGAAGTTCAATAGCCAGTAACCAATAGCTTCTGTCTTGTAGTTGAATATGAGCATGCGTGATTTTTGGCGTGTCGGAATTGCATACACATGATCGGAATTTCCAATAGAAAGTTTTTCCGTCGGGAAAATTGAGAACATGCTATCAATTTTTGGCTGGCAGAAATTCGGACAGTTAAATACCGATGGAGCATACACATGGTCGCATTTTCCGATGAAAAGCTCTCATCTGTCTTTTTCTGGCTGGAATTCCGATCGTGTGTACGCGGCATTAGAAGCAACTGGGGACAGATACAAAATTGGATTGATGCTCCATCCACCTAGGTAATTACAATAATAATAAAAAAATATCTTTTAACCACTTCAATACCAGACACTTAGACACCTTCCTGCCCAAGCCAATTTTCAGCTTTCAGCTCTGTCACAATTTGAATGACAATTGCGGGGTCATACAATACTGTACCCAAACAAATTTTTTACCATTTTGTTCCCACAAATAGAGCTTTCTTTTTATTGTATTTGATCACCTCTGCGGTTTCTATTTTTTGCGCAACAAATAAAAAAAAATTAAAAAAAGTTTTTCCTTGTTTCTGTTAAATTTTTTTGTAAATAAGTACGTTTTCACTGACAGGCACTGATAAGGCGGCACTGATGGACACCGATGAGGTGGCACCAAAGAGGTGGTACTGATAAGGTGGCACTGACGGGCCCTGATAGCCGGCACTGATGGGCACTGATAGGTGGCACTTATGGGCACTGATAGGTGGCACTGGTATGCGGCACTGATGGGCACTGATTGGTGGCACTTTTATGCGGCACTGATGGGCACTGATAGGTGGCACTGAAGACACTGATTGGTGGCACTGATGACACTGATTGGTGGCATTGCTGGGCATCATATGTTATATAATGATGCCAGTCAGTGCCCATTTGTGGACACTCAGGCTCAGATTGGGCATAATTTGCACATGTGGATGGCCATGGGGTACATACCTAGCCATCCACATGTTGCCCCCTTTCCTGGTGGTCCTGGCGGCTCTCCTGGTGGTCTAGTGTGGGCATCCTAGGGGGGCTGTGCTCATAAATAATCAGGGCAGACCCCTCCTTCAGGAGAGCCGCCAATCTATCAGACGCGAGTGAGGAAAAGCCAATCAATGGCTTTTCCTGATGACATTGTAATCAGCCTTGATTGGACACGGCTGATCACATGGTAAAGAGCCTCCGTCGGAGGCTCTTTACCAAGATTGGTATAGCAGTGTGTCAGACTGACACACCGCATCATCAATTGCCACGATTCCCACTATAAAATATATTCCTCCCTCAAATATCCCCCCAAGAATGAAACCCTCTGTCTCTAAACCAACTGCCCAAAGCAAATATCTCCCTCAGTCAACACCCTCTCCCCCAGCAAAGATTCCTAATTATGAAGAAAATATCCCTTGATCCAATCCAACTGTCATGGACGTACAACTCCTAGACCTGCAACAGGGCTCAGCCGCATCCTGGCCAACAGGTTCCCAGCAGCGAACAGATGTACGCCAATGCGCATGCAAATGCATCGATCGCGGAGACCGTGCGCGCTCACACAGTAATGCGGCTTTGGCGCCCAGTGGCCATTAAAAGGAGCTCCCACCATTCTGCTCTTGCTGTCTGATCGGCAGCTCATCCTGTAACTTGATCCTGAACCTGCATCTGCTCCAGTGTTAACCTGGCTCTCCTGACCTTGCTGCTGTCTCCAATCCTGACCCCTTAGCTTGCCTTTGACCTGCTCTGTGTACCTGTTTGCCTGATCTTCAGTTGCCGATCCTGCCTGAAGTTTGACCATTCTCTGCCTGCCGCTTCTGTCTGATTGATCCGCTGTTACGACCTGGCTTGTCTGACCCTGGTCCTGCCTGCTGTCCTGCGCTTGTGCGCACTTGACTACAGTCCTGCATTCATGCACACCTGCCTGCTGCTGCACCTGCCTACAGTCCTGCATCTGTGCGCTCCTGCCTGCTACTGCACCTGCCTACAGTCCTACATCAGTGTGCATCTGCCTGCTGCTTCTCATCATTCCTGTGTCCACAGCAACAAATCCTGTTCCTGTCCCTGCCAAGCGGACATCATCTTCAGCCAAGCAAACCCTGCAGGCTCTCATACCCCACTGTGCTCCGAGGGTCACTGTTCCCACTTCAATAATCCCAGAACCAGAGCCGTATGAGAGGTCTTCCTCTGCACGTCAGGCTCACCTCCAAGGTACGTGTCATAAACTCCCTCCCAGAAGCAAATCCCTGCCAGTAACCACCCCCTGTAAACTTCTCTACAAGAAACTCCCCCCTTCTCCAAACGCAAACCCACCCACCTTTCCTTAATCCCCCACCAAAAGAAACTGCCCTGACTGGAATTCTCACTTCCTCATTCCCAAAACAGAAAATTGCTGCCTCACCACTTACCAGACCTCGGATTCAGCACAGCACAGAAGCTGGAAAACGTCTGCATCCCTAGTCTCCCTTTGGCTGTGTCATATGATACCTTGAGAAGGAGTCTAGGAGTTCCCTTAACTGTGCACTGTCAATTGACGGAATCTGAGACCTCGTAGTAATTTCATGCTTTTCAGGGGGACCCCTTATTAAATTGAGGGTATTGGGCACAATAGAAGGGGGGCTGGCTGCTGCACTCCGAAACTCTGATTGCTTCTACTGTGCTGAGGCAGGAACACTGTCTGGGCATTTTGCCAGGATGCTCTAAGGGGGGTTTGAATGCCCCTGACCCCCATCTACGTCCCTGCTCTTGACCCCTAATCCTGTAGAATCACAACTGCTTTTTTTATTCTCGTTCACAATGTCTGCAAAGCAATCCATGCTCAGATCTCTTTTCAGAGGAATTTGACATGCAGTGAGGTGGCAATATATTGCCATCGCAATACCTGTTTTAACCCCTTAAATGCAGTATCACAGTGCTGCAACTGCACATGGTTGCAGTGTGGTTGGCCTCATTCACCTGGGGGTATACTTCCTCCCGTGCCATGTATGCAGTCTCTGACCATCTCTTGTGCCATGCCCACAGTCTCTGACCATCCCTTGTACCATGTCCACAGTCTCTGTGGACTTTGATGTGAGTGGGAGCTCTGTGGACTCTTGTGTAAAGAAAGGGCTGTGGTTACCAAAGATCCCCTTACATCAGAATTTCTCGTTACACCAGAGTCTGCAGCAGTCTCTTTTACATCAGAGTTCTCCTTTACATCGGGGTCCACAGAGTTCTCCCCTACACTGTAAAGAAGAACCCTGTTCTGGGTTATATACCTGAACTTCTTGTAAATGGAGAAATATATATATATATATTCTTCTGCACCTCGGTAGGGCTAGGTGATTCTGCAGGGAGGTCTAGTCCAGAAGAAGTTTGTTCTGGAGAAGCCAGCTACTGTTTGCTGCATGCACTCTGCTTTGGTGCACCAGTACCCCGCATTAACTCTAAAGGGAAAAGGTGGAGCCTAAAGATGAAGGGGTGTGGTTTACAGGTGGCAGGGCGGGTCTTAAACAAGATGGGGTGTGGCCTCGACGGGGAGGGGAGGGTCATATTTAAATGGGTGGTCCAGGAGTTTTGTCAGGCCTAGGGCAGCACAAAACCTAAATACACCACTGGCTTTTAGGCCTGTTATGGCTGTTCCTTTCATCATCCAGTTAAAGTGTGACTAAACCCAGGACTCTGCATTCACTATATCAGGTTTCCCACAGTACACAGAACATTGAAATGCAATCATTAGTAAATATAAACTGCTAAATACTTTTTCTCATCAGCAGTATATAGCAGTCTTGCGACTTCTATCAGTGTCTGCTAAAGCTTGTAGGAAGAGTTTACTTACTGCACTGAGCAGTCCTTTCAGGTGCCAGGAGCCTTGAACCTGTGTCTTGACAGTGCTGATTGGCACTTTGCGGATCACATGCCCTATCTCAAGAAAAAAAACTCTCTAGCAATACAGACCAAACTGAGCATGTGCAGCCTGACTCCCGTAACTCTGTCTTATCCAAACATGTTTTGGAAACAATGCAAGAAGGGGAGGATCTGTGCATACAGGATCAAACAGCCTTTTTACACAATGCAGAGGATTAACCCTTTAGGTTCCACACTGAGTATAACAAGCATGCTTTACTACATATACAGACCGATTTTAGTAACACTTTAAGGCTTATTACCACTGGATAAAAAAAGCAGGCGTGGCAGTCAAAATGACATACAAAAGCTTTTTTTAGGTTGAAATTATAAACTGTTTTCAAATTTATTTATTTTTTCTTTAAAATAACAAACTTGTAATACTCACTTACTCTGTGCAAAAGTATTGTACAGGGCAGCCCCAATCCTCCTCTTCTTGGGTTCCCGTCTGTGCTCCTGGCTCATCCACTTTGCCAAATGCCACCATAGCAAGCTGATTCCTATGGGTGCACTCATGCTGGCTCACTCCTGAGCCTTGCTGTCTGACACAGACAGCAGCACTCAGCCGGCACTCATCCCTCCCCCCCCCACTCCTTCATCAGTGACTGTGATTGACAGCAGTGATAGCCAATGGCTTCTGCTGCTGCATCTAAGCTAATAAGCAGGGAGAGAGCAGACAGAGCCTTTACTCTTGTGCTCATCCCTGGATTGAAATACGGCTCAGGTAAATAATATAGGGGGGGGGGGGGGGGAGGAGGTTACATGCAGGTTTTTTTACCTTCAGTAGGGATTGATTCTATGTTCAGAATTTGTGGACTTCACTCAGAATTTAATTAACCCTTCACAAATTGCTCCTCCCTAGTGCAAACAATATTTAACAGTAAGTGATAAAAAAATGTTAGGTCTCTTTGATTGCATTAACAATTTTTAAACTGTGGAGGGTAGGAAAAGAGCCCTACAGTGCCACATTTTAGAAGATCTCATGATCTACAGGAGATGCACAGCATGTTATATTATAGCTGAAGAGTTTTCTTTACCACATGTATAGCCAGTTTTATCACATTTGAAAATTCATTCCACATGCATTATTGTTCCATTAACCACTTGCAGACCAGCTCAGGCACATTTACGGTGGCAGGTTGGCTCGTTGCCACGAATCGCTGTACCTGTACGTCAGCTCCTTTAAGAGCCATAGCAGCACCCGCCGGCCACCCATGTTTGAGGGCATGAGAGCCAGAACAGGGTTCTGTGTATGTAAACACACAAATTCCTGTTCTGACAGGAGGAGAGACAGATCTGCTTCCTAGTAATTAGGAAAAGTGATATGTCTCCTCCTCCAGTCAGTCTCATCCTCCCACAGTTAGAAACACTCATGAGGGAACACATTTAACCCGTTGTTAACCCCTTCCCTGCCAGTGACATTTATACAGTAATCAGTGGCTATTTTTAGCTCTGATTGCTGTATAAATGTCAATGGTCCCAAAAAAGTGTCCGATCCGTCCGCTGCAATGTTGCAGTCCAACTAAAAATCGCTGATCGCTCCCATTACAAGTAAAAAAAAAAGACGCTATAACTTTTGCGCAAACCAATCAATATACGCTCATTGCAATTTTCTTTTACCAAAAATATATAGAAAAATACATATTGGCCTAAACTGATCAGGAATTTTTTTTTTTATTTTGTTTTAGATATTTATTATAACAAAAAGTTAAAGATATTGTCTTTTTTTTCAAAAATGTCAGTCATTTTTGGTTTATAGCGCAGAAAAATAAAAACAGCAGAGGTAATCAAATACCACCAAAATAAAGCTCTAATTATGGGAAAAAAAGGACGTTTTATTTAGGTACAGTGTCGCACGGCCGCGCAATTGTCTGTTAATGCGACTCAGTGCCATATCGCAAAAAATGCCCTGTTTATTAGGGGGAAAATCTTCTGGCCCTGAAGTGGTTAAAAAAAAATGCTTCTGTTTATAGCATTTGATTATGTGGATGTACAGTAGTCATATTGTCTTGTTATATATGCAGGATGTACCTTCTGTGCTGCAACAGTGATTTGCTATATTATTTATTTTAAAGTAGAACTGGGAAAAATGGCACATACAGTATGATGCAATATGTCACATACCGTATGGCACTGGCATTAACATAGGTTATTTTTTTGTTGTTTTTTTTTTTTAGTCCACCCTTAAAAAAAGGTTTATTACATATTGATCTTACAAGTAGAACCATTATTTTTCCACTTGTTGTAAAAGAGTGCTGTTTTGTTCATTCTGCAGAAAATAGAATGGACTTGAAGTTAAAGTCAAACAAATTAAGGACAAGCTTCAGCTAACTATTTTAAATTGGAACTAAACCCATTGATTTAACAGTTTCCCAAAACAATTAAATTCAAGGCATGATGTGAATGCTAACTTTCACATTTGCTTTTACCTTAAACGGAATTGTCAAGCCATCAAATGGTTGGTGTGATGTTATAACTAAATTTTCTCATCAGAAGTATATAGCGGTCTTATGACTTCTATCAGTGTCCGCACGAAGGCTGGTTAAAGCTTGTAGGAGGAGTTTCCACTCTCTCTGTCCTATGAAGTTGCATGATTCCTGACCCTGTGTCTGGACAGTGCTAATTGGCCCTGTGCGGATCACATGCACCCCCCCCCCCCCAAAAAAAAAGAGAAACAAAACTCTCTAGCAATACACACCAAACTGAGCATGTGCAGAGTGCCCCTAAGGCTCTGTACTAACAGGAAATGGATTGGGAACGGTGGAAAAAAGGGGAGGATCAGAGAAGACAGGATCAAACAGCCTTTTTACACAATGTGCAGGATTGTGAACAGTGAGCATGCTTTACCACAGACGGCTGGTGCTCAATTTTTTTTTGGGTGGGGGGCAGCCTCGCTGTGCCCATCAAATGCAGCCACTGTGCCCATCAATTGCAGCCATTGTGCCATCAAATGCAGCCACTGTGCAATCAAATGCAGCCACTGTACAATCAATTGCAGCCACTGTACCCAACAAATGCAGCCACTGTGCCATCAAATGCAGCCACTGTGCCCATCAATTGCATCCACTGTGCCCATCAATTGCAGCCACTGTACCCAACAAATGCAGCCACTTTGCCCATAAATCGCAGCCATTGTGATGCCCCGGCAGCCTTTAACCAGCACCCTGCGCACCTACTCGTTGTCTGACTGGCAGCGGGTGACGGCAACGATCTCTGGGTCAGGTGGCGGCTCCCGTATCATCCACGCTTCCACTGTGCATCCCTTCTTATCTCCTGCTAGGCAATAGGATTGCCTGTCCTTTCAGCCAATCAGGTGACGGGTGTCAGACCCATGCTTCCTGATGGAGGAGAGGCAATTCAGTGTTAGAAAAGTGAATATTCATTTGCTTTCCTAACACACCTGGGTGGGCTCCGAGTGCAATGCTCTGCACTCCGAGTCCACCCTATTTTGAAGCCTATAAGAGCCTTTGGATCTAATCAGGTGCGGCGGCCATTGATTACTGGTATGGGGGGATGGCATGATAGAGGGGGCGGCGCCCGTGCACCCTTAATGGACGGGCCACCATTGTGCTTTACTGCATATACAGACTAATTTTACTGTTGTGGATTTAGTAACACTTTAAATGACTTAACCTGTTATCTCAGCACAAGTTCAATAGTAACAAAATATTTTCAGGTAACCTTTGCAATAATAATTTTACATGCATACACCCTCAAAATATGCCATAGTTGCACTTTAATGAGAGTGCTTTTAGTTATTCAAATGTGTATACTTCACCATACCATCATATGATAACTGCTACACAAAAAATGCTGAAAAATATGATTGTATTCATTTTTGCACATTCTGTTATTTTCATTTTTTTGTTTGACACACAGATGAAAACATATCTATTCTTTCTTATATCTCTTAGCATTTCAAAGCAACTGATCCTATGGGAAACCTATAAATATCTTACACGTAGAAAAATACGTGCTTGCCTTTTTATGGGGCCGCAGGGCATTTCTTGCGAGAAAAGAAGAACTCTATTTAGAGGATACTGACACCTAAAATGAGGAAATTATGAACTGACTTTATATTTTATACATTGCAGAGGTTTTAATCCAGGTTTTTAAGCCATCTAATCGATCTGTCAAGAAGCTGAAAACCCGTGGAAGAAATGGAAACGCCTATAAACATTTTGATCAACGTTAATAAGACAAAGCAATATTTTATGTTATTGAAAAGGTGATTTACAAAATCCCAAAACTACTGGTCTATTTTCTACACACTATAAAAATAATAAATCTTTATGTTAAAAAAAATAAAACTATTTCAGGCAACACTTGAAATCAACCAGTAAAATGCTAATGGCATCCAGGAATCAGAAACTCTGCTTAGTTTACCTTAAGACCTCATTTACACGTACGATTGGGTGCCAACCCCCACCTGCTTAAGCTGTAAAAGTGCAGGGGTGTACACATGCATCACAGCGCAACAAAGATAATCCCCAATCAAAGAGGCATACCATTCATTCATTTTTCTTTAATCCATTTCTGCGCAGTCAAGTTATTCAGAAGCAACACATCTCCTATGTCAGCGAGCGGCTGCTGCAGGGGAGGGGATGGAGCACAAACAACAGGGGGACAATGGATGCCTACAGGTGACACTAAGGATCCAAGAATTCAGCTCCTTTATTGACCGCTCACTAAAACCATTCTGGATTATAAAACCACACTAAGCAGATTAGAGAAAAGATATTTACACTGCTTTATTTTATAAATGATATACAGCATAGGTGGGAGAGGAGAGGCAATATTTTTAACAATACATAGATTTAGTATATATTTCAAAATTAAAATGGTATTAAACCCAAAACAATGTTTTTATATATATTGCAGTGTATTAATCATTTCATGTGGTGGCTGCATTTGTTTTCTTTTTTTTTAGCCAGTAGAACACTTCCTGCATAACAGTGCCTACACTCTGGATGAAGGAGGGACAGGGACACATTTAAAGTGATTGTAAACCCTTACAAACCACTTTGCCTACAGGTAAGCCTAGATTAAGGCTTACCTGTAGGTCCAAGAAATATCTCCTAAACCTACACGGTTTAGGAGATATTTACAAAAAGACAGGCAACGCTCTCTACGGCGCATGCGCCGTAGACAGAGGCACGCAGGCGCACTGAGCACGCCACAGATCACGGCGATACGCTGCTCGTGTCAGGCTCCCAGGCGCATGCGCGGAGTGACATCATCGCGGCTCTGGCGAATCACAGCGCCGGAGCAGCGAGACCCGGAAGTCACTCCGGGATACATGGCAGCGGTAAAGATAAAGGAGGAGGACCGCTTCGGGAGCTTCGTTCTCAGGTAAGTTATTCATAATGAGCTAGTATGCTATGCATACTAGCTCATTATGCCTTTGCCTTGCAGGTTGCATTTTTTTTAAAGTGCCTTTACTTCCTCTTTAAACAGCTGCATTGTTAATCTGGGGAGTGTTAGGTGTACTAGCAGATTTACATACACTAAAAAATTAAAGCCAAACTCCAGCTAACACTTTTTTTAAATTGGTATTAAATCCAAAAGTAAAACATTTAGTATATTGCAGCTTACCACTTCTTAAATATGATGGCAAGAATGCAGTGTGCAGTACACTGCACTGAATAGTGGGTGTGGTCAAATTATGCTAACAGTGGTAGGGGCTTAACCACTTGCTTACTGGGCACTTATAACTCCTTCCTGCCCAGGCCAATTTTCAGTTCTCAGCGCTGTCACACTTTGAATGACAAATTGCTTGCAACACTGTACCCATATAAAAAGTTTCTTCACACAAATAGAGCTTTCACAAAGAAAGCAAACAAAACGTTTTTCATATTTTGTTCTAAAATTTTGCAAACAGGTAATTTTTCTCCTTCGCTGGTGGGCACTAATGAAGTAGCACTGATGGCCACTGATAGGCTGCACTAATGGGCACTTGGAATAAAGTCGCTGTAGATCAGAGGGGGACATGCAAGGAAAATAAAAAACAGAATTTTAGCTTGCACGTGATTGGATGATAAAATCAGCAGAGCTTCCCCTCATTTCAGATCTACCCATTAGCTTTGGAGCAACTGCACCTCCAAGTGCGCTTGCAGTGCAAAGTGGAATTGCCTTTCATAAATAACCCCCATAGTCTTGCTTGATGCCCTGCTTTTTAAAGAATGTTTAATAAGACAAATACATGAAGAAAGTTATTAAAAATGCTCCCATCTATAAACACAGACAGAATACTTCTCTCTTCAATTGTATCAATTAAACTGTGTCATGCAGTAATGTCTCCTCTATTGGAAATGACATCTTTTCAGGCTTGTGTCATATTTCAGAATTTGTAGAGGGCAGATTGTATACATGCACATCAGCATTATAATAATCACTCAATATGCAGGATTTATTAGTATGCAATTTATTGTCTGGAATGCTTGGGATTTTTTTTTTCTCAGTTTAATGAATCAATTATAATGTTTACATTTTATTCCTTTAAATTTAAATTGATGTTGTTTGTTTGTGTAAGCAGGAGGAGCACCTGGCTTATAATAACATAAAAACAATAAAAATGGAACTATATTGTGTTTTCTAATATCTTTCATCAAGCCATAATTTATTCCAAATGTATGTATGTATCTGTATATGGACGCTCTCATCTCTCTGTATTATCCTGCTAGGAACATTGAATTATAGGTTTTCCATATATATGCAAATTGTGTTCTTTTTTGTATAGTTTATAGGTAATACAGGTAGGGTTTAGCCAATTGTTCTAACAAAACATAAAATAAGGGCCCAAAAGTTTTGAATGGTATCAAATTAAGTAGATATTTTATTTACATTTCAACTATTTACATACTATTTCATCTATAAAAAAAGTTATACGAACAATTCATCAATGTATACGAGAATATCAGTATAAAAACAGCGCTTATTTCTATAACAAAAAGTCCTTTGTAGAAGTCGTAATAAACAAAAAAATCTAAAAAATCACTAGACAGTTCCAAAATGTGCAGATAAGGTGCCTATAGTGATCTAATCAACGTTGTAAGGTGATCAAAGGTGCTGCCAAACTTTCTTCCACCATAAACCGGGAGTGCTTCACCACATGCGATGCGTACCCCCCTCGGGGGTTAAACTCACCAGACACAGCTGATAAGATAAGCCTTAAGGAGTAATCACTTCAATGGATATAGTAATATTCATATATATCCCCCTTTAGCGTTGCAGTCACAAGTAGTCCTTGTTTATACAGTTCGCACATGTGCAATACCTCTTGTCTTGTCTTAGGTCAGCAGACAAGACAAGAGGTATTGCACATGTGAAAATAAGCGCTGTTTTTATACTGATATTCTCGTATACATTGATGAATTGTTCGTATAACTTTTTTTATATATTTTTATAAAATTTTTAATGGCTGCTACTATTGTCCGCTCTGCTGGGTTTTAATATACTCAGCAGTTACTATCAAATATAGTGTGGTTCTAGCATTTATTTATTATATATGCAGGTATCCGCTTGAAGGGAAGTGTATATGTGCATGTATATATGTATGTATATATATATACTCTTTTATTTACGTGTGTGCGTTCACTGTTTAAGAGGGCTCACATACGTGAGTATATATATATAATTTTGGGAGGTGTATGAAGGTCTTAGTTTGGCGCAGAGAGGTATATGATAGGCCGTTTTAAAGTATACCAGCTGTTGTTTATACTATTTCATCTGCTCGTGATTAGGCAACTGAATATTCTTATCATTTATTGCATTGACTTTCTCAACTCCTTTAGTAAATCAAATGCTGCATACACACGACTGGACTTTGACGGACTTGGTCCAGCGGACAATCCGACGGACATTCCGGCAGCCAACAGCAATTGGTCCGGACCAGCGTCACTTTCTGTGTTTGTTGAGTGTGTTATTTACGTATGTCCTGTTGGTAGTTTGTCTTTCTTGATATATGTAATGTCTATTTATACAAGGGTATTCTTTATGAATTGCTTTTTGGTTTTTAGTAATTTAATTCATGGTTAATAATGTAATTTAATATATAAAAATAAAAACATAATTTTTGTATGAATTATCTTTATTCTGGAATATTTTTTGGTGCCCAAAGTAACCTCTTTTGCAGTTTGTGTCTTTTTGAACTGCGTTTTTCTTTCTTCATATGTTATTTGGTTACGGCACCAATACCTTAATTAAGGATTAATTAGTGGTCAACAAAAAGTGACCCATTATTAGTGGATAAACTTGCACTCCTTTTTCCCCTTTTTCTCTATTAAACCTACTTGCAATATTAGATGCTGAGAATGGAGTTGGTTGCTAGGATAAAATGTAACTTCAGTCCTCATACATGAGTGTTACATCCCTTGGCACTAGTGGTAGAAGAAAGAATACGCCAGGAAAAATAAGATGGTAATGGGAGAAAATAAGCAGTGGTGGAGAATCTGCCAGCAAGGAGTAAGGAAAACCAACAGGTAAGTCTGCCTGTCAGTGCTCAGACCATACGCGGCATTGCAGTGCATTACTGGCTGATGATTGGCCAAGCATGCACTATGACCCGCATGCTTGGCCAATCACAGCGCCGGCAGAGAGGAGAGCCATAATTGGCCACAGGCAGGACTCTTTGGTGACTCCTCTAGCAGCTGGGAAGGATGCAGGACAAGGTGCAGTAGTGTTGGAGGTTGTTCCGCCACCACGCCTCCAAAATGCTACTACTGGTTGTGACACACCTCTCTCCTCCACCCCCTCCTCTTCTTCTTCCTCCATGGCCTCTTCCTGTGCTTTCTCCTCAGTACCAGTGGTGCTCCATAGGCGTTCAAGGGGCTACGCAAGTATGCAGGCAAAAAGATGCCTTGCCCTGCTTGCACTGGTGTACTTGGGGGACAGGAGCCACACTGGGGCAGAAATTCTGGCAGCTCTGCAGGGGAAGGCTGAGAGGTGGTTGACGCCATGCCAGCTTAAGCCAGGAATGGTGGTTTGCGACAATGGCACAAACCTCCTTTCCGCCCTCCGACAAGGACAACTGACCCATGTGCCCTGTGTGGCTCATGTGCTTAACTTGGTGGTGCAGCGGTTCTTGGGCAGGTACCTGGGCTTACAGGATGTCCTGAGGCAGGCCAGGAAAGTCTGTGTTCATTTCCGCCAGTCATATAATGCCAGTGCTCAGCTATCTGAGCTCCAAAAGGAATTGAACCTGCCCAAGAACTGCCTTATCTGTGACATGCCCACAAGGTGTAACTCAACGTTGGCCATGCTTCAGCGGCTGCACACGCAGTAGAGGGTCATCGATGAGTACCTGTGCAACTACGGCACCAGGACAGGGTCAGCGGAGCTCGTTTTTTTTTCCCATGCCAGTGGGTCATGATCAGGCATGCATGCACTGTCCTGTCACCATTTGAGGAAGCCACGAGGATGGTGAGCAGTGACAGTGCATGCATCATTGACAGTGTACATCTTGTCCACCTGTTGGAGCACACGCTGCGTGGAATAATGGACAGGGCACTTGAGGCAGAACAGAGGCAGGAAGAGGAGGACTTCCTTGCCTCTCAAGGCCCCCTTTACCCAGACAGTGTTCCTGCTGTCCTGCCAATCACACAGGAAGAGGAGGAGGATTGTGTCAGCATGGAGGTGGAGCCTGGTACTCAGCATCAGCAGCAGTCTTTTAGGGATGATTTACAGTCCCAAGAAACCCGTGGACTTGTACGTGGCTGGGAGGAGGTGGCTGCGGATCATCTCGTCCTTAGCGACCCAGAGGACTCTGGACCGAATGCCTCAGCTAACCTACACTGCATGGCCTCCCTGATCCTGCAAAGCCTGCGGAAGGATCCTCGTATTCAGCGGATCAAGGAGAGGGATCATTTTTGGCTGGCAACTCTCCTTGATCCACAGTACAAGGGTAAGGTTGCAGACCTTATCTTGCCATTGCAGAGGGAGCAGAGGATGAGACATCTCTGGGAGGCCTTGCAGAAAGGTCTGTGCAACGCGTTCCCAGAGACTGGGAGGTTACAAATTCCTGGTCCTGAACAATGTGTTGCTGAAGCTTTGGTCAGTCACAGAAGGAGCGGTGGAGAAGATGGCCATCTGACCGATGTGTTCAGACAATTTTTAAGTCCACAGCCCCAAGGTATGATCGGTTCCAGAAACCATCACCAGCGTCTGATTTACATGGTGCAGGAATACCTAGGGCAGTGATGGCGAACCTTGGCACCCCAGATGTTTTGGAACTACATTTCCCATGATGCACCTGCACTCTGCAGTGTAGCTGAGCATCATGGGAAATGTAGTTCCAAAACATCTGGGGTGCCAAGGTTCGCCACCACTGACCTAGGGGCAAGGTCAGACTTGGACATCTTTACCACCGAAAATCCTATGGGTTACTGGGTCTTGAGGATGGGTCATTGGCCAGAGCTTGCACAGTATCAAATTGAGCTACTGGCCTGTCCTGCATCCAGCATTCTTTCGGAACGCACATTCAGTGCTGCTGGAGGTTTTGTAACCGATCACAGGGTGCGCCTGTTCACCGACTCGGTTAATCGACTGCCCTTGATAAAGATGAATTAGTCTTGGATCACCACCAACTACCAAGCACCTGAAGCTGATGTAACTGATACATTTTTTTTTTGAAATGTCACATGGCAGCCGTAAGCCTGGGGGGAGAAGTCCAGTCAAGCGGCCCATACAACCAGTGGTGGCAAAGTGATGGATCGGGAAAACAATCTCTAAGGTTTTTCATGATCACAAAGGTGGGGGCAGGGAGTACAATGTGGCCCTCCAGGGCCTGTGGGGGACTTGTACTACCATGGCCTCCAGGAACTAAACTGCAAGCAAGTCCTTGTATGAATCCCTCAGAGCTGAGGACCTGACCCCCCCCCCCCGCAACTAGTGACAAACTACAAGTCCCAGAATTAACCCCTGAGATCTAAGGATGTGTCCCAATAGGTCCCACGGGTTCAGGCTGTGCCTGTAGTCCTTCACTAATGGGGGGGGGTGACAAATCCTCAGCTCTGAGGGGTTTAAGCTGGGACAGTGGGACCTGTAGTCCTTCACTAGTTGGGAGGAGGGAGGGGTGTGTGACACATCCTGAGCTCTGAGGGGTTCATGATGGGACCTTTAGTCCTTCCCTTTTGGGGTGTCACATCCCCAAAAGTAAAATACTACAAGTCCCAGCATGAACCCTTGCTGAGATTTAAGGATGTGATCTCCTCCTCTGCTGGCGGCTCAGGCTCCCTTGACACACATATGTTTTAATTCATTCACTAATCCCAACATCATCTCAGGCAGCTTGACCATAGGCTCTAATAGGCTTCAAAATAAGGTGGACTCAGAGCGCAGAGCATTGAGCTCAGAGCCCACCCAGGTGTGTTAGAAAAGCAAATGAATATTTGCTTTTCTAACACTGAACTGCCTCTCTGCCAATCAGGAAGAGTGGGTCTGATACCTGTCACCTGATTGGCTGATAGGACAGGCGCTCCTATAGGATGTCTAGCAGGAGGAAAAGCATGGAGGAAGCATAGAGAACACAGGAGCCGCTGGCTGTCACACAGCTCCCTGCCGTTACTCGCTGCCTGACCTGCCGCTAAGATGGGGTAAGTGCCGGTCAGACAGCAGGCGAGGTGGGGTGCTAGTTAAATGCCGATGGGGGTGTAACATTGGCTGCAATTGATGGGCACAGTGAACCTGCAATTGATGGGCACAGTGGCTGCAATGGATGGCAGAGTGGGGCTGCAATTGATGGGGTTTCTTTTCAGTATTTTTTAGTTTGCACCCCCCCCCCCAAAAAACAACAACATTTTGAGCACCAGCCACCACTGATAGAGAGATATATCACTTCAAATTGTCCACACAGAGACCACTCCTCAAGAAAATAGCTTGATTCCTTTATCAACATAGTAAAGCCTTGTACACGCTACTAGTTGTTTTTTTGTTTTCTTTACTCAATCCAGCAAGTTGAACAAAAAAAAAAAAACTGACAGCTCTTGTTGGAGCCACTGAGCATGAGCAAAAGTGACCTGGGCATTGATCACTTTTCCGCGGAGTGGCAGTGCCTGCTGCAAGTGTGTACAAGCCTTTGGGCGCACACTAGTGTGCTGCAGTTTGCCCGCAGTGCTTATGTATACAGTTTTCCTTAGCCGCAGTCCCATAGGCTTCTTTTAGGCTGTGTATTTTTGCTGCAGTTTTTTTTTTATAGTGCACCAAAGATGCAGCCATTTTTGTGCACTTTCAGAAAATACAGCAAAAATGTGCAAACTAATAGAAGTCTATGGAACATGCAGGAAGACAGTGAGATCACCAACACTGCAGCCAAACTGCAGCAGACCAGTGTGAGCCCACTATATAATACATAGGAGCAGGTACTGCACAAGGCTGCTGAAAGAAACCTTCTTATCTGCAGAGAGCAGGGGGAGAGGCCGGTCACAGCTCACTCACTTGGAAGGAAAAACCCAGCAGGCAGAAGGCTCACTGGCTCGACTATCAGCTTCCTGAGCGTCCCATACAGAACACTGACGGATCTCAGTTTGAACAGTCCTGCCCACACATCCTATTCACAGACGCAGCACACAGGCTGTGGGCGGGCACAGTGAGAGAGGGGGCTGGAGGAGGCAGAGCGGATCCACCCTCTTCCATTCGGCTGTGCTCAGTCTGAATGGAATCAATGGACACAGACTGTCAGCTCCGAAGTAGGGAACAGCACTGTGACATGATAGATGTCCGCTCACAGCGCTAACGTTCCTGCATGCTTCTGGGCTGTTATCCAGCCCTGCCAGCCTCCCTCCGGAGTCACCAGAGCAGTAGACACAGCCAACTGCACATGCTCAGTTCCCAGTTGGCAGCATATCAGACTTTTTACGGGGAATCAGAGCAGCCTGGGGGGAAATTTCATCCCTGCACCCTGGCCCAGCCTGCCCCTGCCTTCAAGACTGCCTATGCTGAGTGACTATCCTGTTATGCTGACTGACTATCCTCTTCCTCTTCAATGATCCTGCTGATAGCTTGGAACTGCCACCAGTGGCTAAGGCCCAATTTTTCAGCCCCTATTTAACAGGGGCATGTAATTACAATTTTTGATGCAATACTTTGCAGTAGGGCCTTCATCAAGATGAATCAGTCTTGGATCACCAACAGCTACCAAGCACCTGAAGCTGATGTAACCGAATATTTTTTTTTGAAATATCACATCCCTTCAAGACTGCCTATGCTGATGCTGAGTGACTGTCCTGTAATGTTGATTGTCTATCCTCTTCCTCCTCCGCTGATATGTTGGAAGAACATTTTTGGTTCTGGGTGATGGCACCAGCCCAATTTTTCAGCCCCTGTTTAACAGGGGCATTTAATTACAATTTTTGATGCAATGCTTTGCAGCAGGGCTCATTTCTGCACCACAACTAGAGTATATGGGAGAGGTTGCAGTGTTGTGGCACCAGCACCAGTGCCTAAGGCCCAATTTTTCTGCCCCTGTTTAACAGGGGTGTTTAATTACAATTTTTGATGCAATGCTTTGCAGCAGGGCTCATTCCTGCACCACAACTAGAGTATATGGGAGAGGTTGCAGTGTCGTGGCACCAGCACCAGTGCCTAAGGCCCAATTTTTCTGCCCCTGTTTAACAGGGGCATTTAATTACAATTTTTGATGCAATGCTTTGCAGGAGGGCTCATTCCTGCACCACAACTAGAGTATATGGGAGAGGTTGCAGTGTCGTGGCACCAGCACCAGTGCCAGCAGCCCAATTTTTCAGCCCCTGTTTAACAGGGGCGTTTAATTACAATTTTTGATGCAATGCTTTGCAGCAGGGCTCATTCCTACACCACAACTAGAGTATATGGGAGCGGTTGCAGTGTCGTGGCACCAGCACCAGTGCCTAAGGCCCAATTTTTCAGCCCCTGTTTAACAGGGGCATGTAATTACAATTCTTGATATAATAGTTCACAGGAGGGCCGTTCCTGTGCCCACCCAGAGTAACTGTGAGGACTTATAGTGTTGTGGCACCAGCACCACAACCACCAAAGGTCAATTTTTCTACCACTGTTCAACAATGGCATGTAATTACAATTCTTGATATAATCGTTCACAGCAGGGCGCTCCAGCGCCCATCAAGAGTCACTTTGAGGGCTTACAATGTTGTGGCAACACCAACACCTTGTTCCGCCATTTCTGCAGACCATATAGGGCAGGCCCCTACTTTCAAACATCCAACTTACAAATGTCTCCTACTTGTAAACGGAAGGAGACAACAGCAAGTGAGATGAAAAAAGACGGACGGCAAAACAAATTATACAGGGGTGATAACCCTTCCCTATGTTTTCCAAAAAGCTTAAACATAGATTTTTTGACTGGAGCTACACTTTAAAAATGTACCAGTTGAAAATTACAAACAGATTCTACTTAACACAACAAACCTACACAGTCCCTGTCTTGCTGTTCTCAGTATATAGGGCCTGGGGGCCACACGTAATTCCTTTTTTTAATATGGGTACGGGGTTCCCCTTAATATCCGTACAAGACCCAAAGGGGCTGGTAATGGGCAGGGGGTCTACCCATGCCATTTTTCTCAATGATTTTCATCCATATTGCCGGAACCAGATATAACATTAAAACCGCAAGCAGTTTTAAATGACGTTATTTCCGTTAAATGCCATTTTGTGCAGGGACTGTTCTAAACACGGGAAACACGTGGCACTTCACAGGCATACTATAGATGCCCCCCAGGCACGATATTTAAAGAAATATTTCACTTTTTTTCACTTTAATCGTCATTAAAATCAGTGCTCCCGCCAAAAGGGCCATTTTTAAAAACATTTTAGGCATTGACCCATGTCCCCTGGGGCAGGAGCCAGGTCCCCAAACCCTTTTTAGGACAGTATCTTGCATATTAGCCATTAAAATTAGCACTTTTAATTTCGAACGTTCGAGTCCTATAGACTTTAATGGGGTTCTAAGGTTCGTACAAATTTTTGGTCCGTTTGAAAGTTCTGGTGCGAACCAAACCAGGGGGGTGTTCGGCTCATCCCTAGCCCCCATGTTGTAAAGAGCTGCGCAAATTGTTGCCGCTATATAAATCCTGTATAATAATAATAATATACACACACAAACGTTTTGCCTTTCATTTCTATTTTAAACTGAATGTGTCGTTTTACAGGGTATGGGTTCACACATACTTTAACTGTTAAATAGTTTAATTAGATATTTTGTGTTGCCTTATTTGGTGCTGACACTCATACACATTGCTGTGCTCTATTTACAAAGAATCACTGAAATGGGTTTCTGTACAGAGTTTACAGAGATTGACCTGCAGTGTGAACCTTTGTTGGCAGACACAGTACAGGCATTCTCATCACATTCAGACCTGAAATTTGACCTGTGCTGGCTGACATAGCTTAGAAGGTGTAAGGATGGTGTCAACATATTCTTATAGGCTATAAGAAAAGATACAAATACACATATAATACAATTATAGTGGGTTATTGTGCTTAAAAAAAAAGTATGTTGCTTTTTTGATAAGTACATGTTTATAGGTATGATTTATTTCTTTGTTTAAAGTATTTCACATGATTTCTAATTTAAAAAAAATATGCCTCTCCATTTTATTATTTATTTATTACTAATAGAGAGATTTAGATGAGCCAGCAGAAGTAGCTCACAGTTGAATTATTCTGTTTCTCTCTTATTGGCTGTTGAGTGCAATTAATTTAGTTAATTAATCAGCCAAACTATAGACTTAAGCAGCACATGAATACCGTATATACTCGAGTATAAGCCGAGATTTTCAGCCTCTTTTTTGAGGCTGAAAGTGCCCCCCTCGGCTTATACTCGAGTCATCGCTGTCTGCCTGCTCGATCAGCGTATCGAGCAGACAGACAGCGGCCATTCTAACATTCAAACGCCGCGCCTCCGCCTCCGCCTTCGCCTGTGATAGGCGGAACACTGAATTTCCCAGCAGCCTGTGTTCCGCCTATCACGGACATCGTCTCATCCTCGTACTACGGGCGAGGATGAGACGATGTCCGTGATAGGCGGAACACAGGCTGCTGGGAAATTGAGTGTTCCGCCTATCACGGACATCCGATAGGCGGAACAGCAGTCAGTGGGAAATTGAGTGTTCCGCCTATCACCGACGGAGGCGCGGCTTTTGAATCCTAGAATGGCCGCCGACGAAGAGCTGAAGGACGGAGGCTCGGCTCGGGACGGGACGGGCCGGGCCGGGACGGGACGCAGGCTGGACGGGACGCAGGCTGGACGGGACGCAGGCTGGACGGGACGCAGGCTGGACGGACACAGGCTGGACGGACACAGGCAGGCTGGACACAGGTAGGCTGCACGGACACACACACACACACACACACACACACACACACACACACACACACACACGGATGCATGGACACACACACACACACACACACGGATGCATGGACACACACACACACACACACACACACACGGATGGATGGACACACACACAGGGATGGATGGACCCACAGGGATGGACGGACACACAGGGATGGACAGGCATGTCTCACCCTCGGCTTATACACGAGTCAATAATTTTTTCCAGTTTTTTGGGGGTAAATTGGGGGCCTCGGCTTATATTCGGGTCGGCCTATACTCGAGTATAAGTATTTTTTTTTTCATTCAACCAGCAGATAAACAGAAAACAAAATTTGTCAACTCCCCCCATCCACAGACATAATACGGACGAGGAATGCTCCCCACTCAGCTATTGTATTCTGACAATGGAGAGACTTCCCTGCTGTCAGAATACACTGATAAGTGCTGCTGGCAATAGACTGCGGTGCTGATTGAGCAGGGAAAACCTACCAGGGCTGTTGATATACTGATCGACTTCTGTATCTGTACAACTGCCCTGCCCATACATGGATCCAAATTTTGCCAGTCCCTGTTGAACCAGCAGAATGTATGGCCAGCTTTACATATTGAGGAAGAAACAGTAAAGCACAATCAATGCATAGCAATGCAAAGCAATAAACAGAGCCTGTATACGTAAAGACAAACATGAGTATGAAAATTTTGCATTGATACATGCAGGAGCTGGGTCCCCAAACATATGAGTAAATATGGCTTTCTCCATGTTTATATATATCTAAAAAATTATACAGAGAGAGCCACACAAGGTTTTTAAAACATAATAAGAGATGATTGTGAAATCAGTGGCCACTTTCACCAATATGTGACAAACAGATGATCAGCTCTCACTGTGCTGCCACCAATACATAACAAACATGGGTAAGCTCTCAGTGTGCTGCCACCAATACATGAGGAACATGAATAAACTCTCACTGTGGTGTCACCAATACATGAGGAACGTGGGTAAGCTCTCACTGTGCTGCCACCAATAAATGACGAACATAGGTAAACTTTCACTTTGCTGTCACGCATACATAACGAACATGGGTAAATTCTCAGTGTGCTGTCATGCATACATGACGAGCATGGGTCAATTCTCACTGTGCTGTCACGCATACATGACAATGACACTCAGCCTCATCCTGCACAAGACTTTTCAGCTAGCAGGAACCTGTGTTTTTTCACAAACACAAACTGTTTACAATATCTGTGAGAACAATAATGACTTTTAATAAATGTCTGTAATACATGCTGTCACAACAGAGAGGAAATTTTCAGAGGTTTACAATGTAGTAGCGTACTTCAAAGAAATATGAAACAGTATGATTTGCACTCCTTCCACATCGGGGCGGCAACTGAGGCCACACAATGGGGGTTGGACAAGGCGGCTGTTAAGCAGATTGGTAGATGAAACTCTGTACCTACATTCGCCCGCATTTCATGGTCGAGTAGAGCTACATCAGAGGTAACAAGATGGGCGGGTATGTGTGTTTTGGCAAGCATGCATATGTCACGTTTATCAAATGGGGTGAGCATATGTTTTTTTTTATGTTGGTTATCCCATAGTTTTTTGTTCCTTTCTTTCAGGTGGAAATCAGCTGCGCCTCGTCTGGATCATGGGCCACCCCTACGTGTTTTTGGGGGCCAGACGAGCAGACGCTATGCCTAATGGCAGACAGCTTGAGATTCCAGGGGGGAGGCATGTATCCGTTGTTTGGGACGGCCGGGTATGATATGGAGTAGGGTCGTAGTGCTGAAGTGCATCAATTTGCATTTCTGGACAGGCCACCGGACATTCTGGTGCTCCATGTTGGTGGGAACGATCTGGGGGTTCGGAACATCCGGGAGCTCATCAAGGACATCAAGTTTGACTTCCTACAGTTGACAGACTTCCCAGATATGGTCGTGTGGTCCGACATCGTGGCCAGGACCACATGGCGATTGGTGCGGTCAGTGGACAAAATCGACAAAGCCCATATTAAAGTGAACCAGATGGTGGGATGATTTGTGATTTGGAATGGGGGTTTGGTGATAAGACATAGGGGATTAGAGGAGGATACGGGGCTTTATCTGTGGTGGGGATTAATTTATGGTCCCTGGGGTGACGGATGGGATTCAGCGTGCTCTGAGAGTGTGGAGGGGCTCTCAAGGGTAAGGGGTCACCCTTGTTAGCTGTGGCGGTGGTGGTCTTTGATGGTGGCAAGATAACCTACAAGATGGAAGTGTGAGGGACTCATCAGTGGTACGGTTTATTCCAGCTAACATGGTTTAGCTGGATGATGGTAATAGTTGCACTGTAATTAATTGTAGGTAAAGTTAAGTGGGGTTTATGGTGGAGTATACAATGGTTGACAGTCTCAAGAAGGTGGGACATCTTATCTACCCTGGTCAAGGGGTACTTTAACTTCTGGCTTAGTGTATTAGAGATGATTATAAAAGAAAAAAGTTTAAAAAGAGAAAATCTAAAACAGTGCAAGGCTTGCAGGTGGAATTCTGAAGCCCTGAGCCTGAAGGGCAGGCTTATATAGTCCAGCTGTCCCACATCAGGTGTGGCTTGATTGTCAGTAAACATCTCGGCTAGGAGACACCCGCTGGTGGCCACCAGAACTACACCCCTTGGTGCTAAATGCAATAGTGCCACCAGCAGGTTAACCAAGCAATGACATGGTTCCTGACAGATTCGTTACAGCACAAGCTGATTTTTGGGAAGGGGGTGTGTCCTTAAATGGCAGTTTGGAAGTGTGGTCACCTTACTTTCTGGTGCTTGAGGAGGAAGTTGACAAAAATGACCTGACCAATCAAGAGGTTTTAGGAGTGGCTGAGGGATGTCAAAGATGTTTATGAACATGCAGCTGCCACTGGCAGGTCGAGGATAAGTAGGATCCTGCTGGAGAAGCTGTGTACTATAGGCCTTGGAGATATATTCCTGAGTTTATAGCCATGTTCTAAGAAGGTGTCACTGGCAGGCTATGTGGATTAAAGCTGGCTCCATGGAGTTGATTTACTAAAGGCAAATAGACTGCAGCTGCCCTCTGTAAGTGCAGTTGCTCCAGAGCTTAGTAAATAAGGTAAGACGTCACTTTGCAAAGTACCCAATCATGTGCAAGGAAAAACAAAACAAAAAAAAAACAGCATTTTTACTGATTGCACGAATGGATGATGGAAGTCAGCAGCGCTTCTGCCCATTTACTAAGCTATGGAGTTTTTTTGCCTTTAGTAAATCAACCCCAATGTCTCTTATTTAAACAAAAATGTCACTGCTGGCTTTCAATTCTTTAAAAAAATAAGTTGTGTAAGTCGTGCTGCCTCAGTGTGAACCAGACCTTAGCTTTTAGCTTTAAACACACATGATATTTTTTTATATCTCTTTTTAAAGTGTCTTATATTATTGCATATTTGGTGTCAATCATTGTATGGTATACCCCTTCTATCTGGTCATTTACACCATCCATGTTTCTCATCGATTATACATTTTAGTAATGTCTCTATAATGGAGTAAATTTATATTAATTTTTCTATAAGTTTTTTTCTATATTTTTTATATGGAGGGTTCCCCCTTCTGGAGTCCACAGCTCTGACTTTATTAATTATAATAGTCAGATGTTATTCACAGTATGCTGCTATTTATGCTTGCTGTCATTTTTCATATGACTATATTGCATGATAGACACTTTCAATATAAATATTATTATATTGTTTAGAACTTATATTTCATTAAAGAGGAAGTAAACCCTGATGAGTTTACTTCCTCTTTCATTCCCTGCAAAGACAAAGCATAATGGACTACTATGCATCGCATAGTAGCCCATTATGTGTCACTTACCTGACACAGGAGCCAGCGATGTCACCGCTGTCCCCTGTAGTCCGGCGCATCCATCTTTTCGGTGGGGTCTCGCAGCTCCGCCGCTGTCATTCGGCGGAGCCGCGATGACGTCACTCCCGTGCATGCACACGGGAGCCGCCACGCGCGGCAGCTCCGTTGTTGGAAATGCCGCGCTCAGTGCGCCTGCGTGCCGCTGTCTACGGCGCATGCGCCGTAGACAGCAGTGCCTGTCTTCGGGCAAATATCTCCTAAACCGTATAGGTTTAGGAGATATTTCTTGGACCTACAGGTAAGCCTTAATCTAGGCTTACCTGTAGGTCAAAGTGGTTTGTAAGGGTTTACAACCACTTTAAGGTGGTGTTATATTCTTCCATACTTATTGTTTAATTATGTTCTGGCACAGTTAATCGCTATTGGTGTCCTTGTTTTCCTTTATTTTAGTATATCCAAGGTTGCTGTGCTGATGATCTAGGCATTTCCTGTATTAGCATTCCAAACTGAGACTTGGTTTACATACTGTGGTATAGGCAGGAAGTGACCTGTGAAAGCATTTGGTTTCACTTCCTGCTTCTCAAAACGAGGCTTGAGTCGGTGCCATCTTGCCGGAAACTGGAAGTGTATTCTGGATAGGCGCTTACAGAGTGTCACAGCTGCATTCCATTATGGGGAGCCCTCATCTCTATTTAAAGGTGGTAATAAGCGGGGAACAGCACCCCAGATGATGCTTTTTGAAGCAAAACGCGCCGGAACCGTATGCTGATCCTCTTATTACAGCTGATTTGTGTTTTGAAGCGCTTTTATCTATGGGGAGTATGTAAGTGCAATTCTTATATTACTTTTAATAAAACATTCCTTACGGAATTATACCATGTGCCCCTTTCTCCTTCTTCCACATCTTCCTGGTTGGGTTTGTTCTTCCATGCATCTCTAATTTACTATATCCAATGCCTATGAGAGTGATTGCCAGGAGGTTACATCCATACCGAAAACCTGTATCTTCAGGGTCATCATATTAAGCCTGTTTGACACACCAGCTGTATACCTAGGTGGGTCTACATTCTCCGTTAAGCAGCTAGTGCTTCTGGTGGTGGATTCCTTTCGTCACACATCTTTATTTGGATATTCACTTAAAGATTGTTTTTATGTATTATTCACGTTTAGCTGGATGTCACATATTTGGACTTTTTATTATTGGATTTTTTTCCCTTCTAAGGGTTAACAGTGGACTTTATAATTATTATTATATATGTCACTATATACGTTTGTTTATTTTCAGTTATTTGAATACACATTCACTTCACGTTTGAAGTTGATTTTTTAAGCGCTGCACTTTGTTTCACAAATACGCTTATCCATTACACCTTTTTTGCTGGCTGCTAATATTTGGACAGCGCGGTATATATATATCCTTTGTCTTGTTTTTTTGGATGAGTGATGCCGGCACTGGGGAGCTACAGTTCATTGAGAGAACCATGAATGCCAACATGTACCATACTGAAGCAGAGCATGATCTCCTCCCTTCCAAGACTGGGCCGCAGGGCAGTATTCCAACATGATAACGACCCCAAACACACCTCCAAGATGACCACTGCCTTGCTAAAGAAGCTGAGGGTAAAGGGTGATGGACTGGCCAAGCATCTCTCCAGACCTAAACCCTATTGAGCATCTGTGGGGCATCCTCAAACGGAAGGTGGAGGAGCGCAAGGTCACTAATAGACTTGTGCACAACGGAAAATTTCATTTAGTTTCGGTTCGTTGTCATTCGTAAAATATATCATTTCATTCTGTTATATTCGTTATGTTACGTTAATACGTTTTCGGATAATTCGTTGTTATTCGTAGAGTGTCGAATGAATTTGTTCGTATTCGTTGAAATTCGCTATTTATGTATGTATATAGATTCGTGATAATGATTCGTAGTTTGGAAAGTCGTTTGTTTATTGAATCTTTTAACACACACAATGACAACTTATCTTCTCCTCAGCTCAAATGCAATACAACACCCTTCTAACTCTGTTCTCAGGAATGCACTTTGCCAGTAATCCATCCTCCGGCACAAAATTAATTAGCTGATTGGACTATAAGATTTACTTTGAGCTGACCTTTTGTTTCATTAGATCTTTAAAGAATTACCGAATTCATTCGAATTCATTTGAATTCATTTGAATTCATTAGTTATATTTCTTTCGTATTCGTTGTTATTCGTTATTTTTTTTATTTGGACATTCGGATGCATCCGAATGTCCGAAAGATGCAAAATTCGGCCGAATTTCGATTCGTTACAAAACAAATTGCACAAGCCTAGTCACTAACATCCAACATCCACCAGCTCAGTGATGTCCTCATGGAGGAGTGGAAGAGGACTCCAGTGGCACCCTGTGAAGCTCTGGGGAACTCCATGCCCAAGATGGTTAAGGCAGTGCTGGAAAATAATGGTGGCCGCACAAAATATTGACACTTGGCCCAATTTTGAAATTTTCACCTAGGGGTGTACTCAATTTTGTTGTGGTTTAGACATTAATGGCTGTATGTTGAGCTATTTTGAGAGGAAAGCAAATTTACACTGTTATACAAGCTGTACACTCACTACTTTACATTGTAGCAAAGTGACATTTCTTCAGTGTTGTCACATAAGAAATAGATAAAAGTTGTCACAAAGATATAATAAAATATTTACAAAAATCTGAGGAGTGTACTCACTTTTGTGATATATATATATATATATATATATATATATATATATGTATATATATATATATATATATATATAAAATGTGGAAACCTCCGGTTAAGTAAAGTATCGTTATGGGGGGTACCATCATACAATATAGCAATAGTGAATGAATAGGTGCAAGGAGACAGTTGTCCATGAAGAAGTCTTCAGAGCAAAATGGACAAAAAGGGGAAAATGGACTATTGCGGTAGCCTGAATATATAAGACATCTGTTAAAAATAACATTTCTATATATATATATATATATATATACACTTACCTATTTTGAGCCTGTTTTAGTCTAATCACGTAATTTGGCTCCCCGTGTCAGCCAGTGGTTGCAGGAGGGAAGAAGGAGAACAAGAATGGATGGGTTATTGGAGCCTCTGGGTGATGTCACCACTCCAGGCATATCCAGCCCTTATTGGGGCAACCTTTCCTCTCCCCTACAGCCTCTGCCACTGGCTGACACAGGGGACCATGTCACTGGACTGGAGTGGGCTGAAAATAGGTAAGTATATAGATTGGGGAATGTATATCTGGACTTTAGGCATTTTGTAGTCACAAAGGGGTTAAGTAAGAAGTTAGGTAAAATAGTGCAACATGCATTAACTATAAGCCACGTGAAGTAACCTTCCCTTTCAACGTGTGCCCACATTTACCTGGTAACCGGTTGGTTAATATGGGTTGCCGCATTCAAACTTGTTTCATTAAAGTAACATTAAACCTTCATTTTCAAATGAATAAACATGTTCTACTTACATGCTCTGTGCAATAGTTTTGTAAAGAGCAGCCCTAATCCTCCTCTTCTGGAGTCGTCGGCCAGTGCTCCAGGCCTCTCCTCTACATCAAGTGCTCCCATGGAAAGCGGCTTTCCATGGGGGACACTCATGCTGGCTCACTCCTGAGCTGCCCTATCTGCATTTATTGACATTGGGTGACTCGGACTCACCTCGTCACAGCAGATTGACAGCAGCGGGAGCCAATCGATCTACCCAATGAGGAGGGGGACAGCTGTGAGAGCCACTACTCTCTTGCACATAACTAGATCGGATTAGGCTCAGGTAAGAAAAAGGGTGGGGGGATTCTGCAGCAAAGAAGTTTTTTTTTAGCCTAATGCATAGAATGCATTAAGGCAAAAAAAAAATATAAGGCTTTAGAACCACTTTAAATATATCAGAGGAAAGAGAGACCATTGTATGCTTATGCAGAGAACTCAAAAAAGATTTGTGGGAACATGTGAAGCTGAGAAATTCAGTCCATTAATACGTGTTAGTGTTTTATTGCCCTGCTTATGTGGTAATTAGAGATTTTTGTAGAAACTCAAAAACAATTTATAACTTTACAACAGAGGCGATTAATTATCCACCTACAAACAAATATTAATTCGCACTTTTAATAACGTTTTTCATTTACTGGTAGTTAATATGGTCTCTGCTGTATATAGGTAACAAGCCAATGTAATTTGGGGTGGCTTGGTTATTATATCTCAGGTAATTGCTACTGTAACCGTTGTGGGCAGAATAATGGCTCTGAGCATCATTAGATTTCTGTGCATACTCTGATTATTAAGCCCAGAGTTCCTGCTGTGTAAACAAACAGCAATTTTCAATATGGACTTTAGGGACCAATAACAAGTCACGTTTTCCAGATTTCTCCATGTCAGAGGTGAAATATATATGTTTCAATTACAGTGATAGCTGACTCACCTTTGCTCCAACAAGAAAGCCTGGAATATATGACCTGTCAGCAGTCCCTGAGAAGCAGTTGCAGTGGAAACTGTTCATTTATCATGATAGCTGCTGCCTTGCGAGTGTTTTTATATAACATAATTTGAAAGTTATTAATGGGCCAGAAGTATAGAAGATTGTTTTATATAGTAAGGAAAAGAGAAAATAATCACCAAGGTCTATAAATTCTGCACGTGATAAATATGTGCATATTCTGGCCTTACAGAAAGAAATGCAGCTTTGCTTATTACTTTTTTCATGAATTGAAAAACTTCTGAAAATCATGTTCATGTCCCCACTAGATATGACTGGCTAAGCAGAACTGATAAAATATAAAATGCTTGTTTTTTTTTTTTGATAGAGGACGTTCTTAAACAATAACTTACCTTAATCCATGGTCCTGCAACAGGCAGTACACCACTCTCTAGTGCTGGAATGTGGTAGGGCACACCTATTGGTGGCCCTCAGTCCTGTATTGTACATGATGACATCAGTAAGAGGGGTGGTGACAAGACTGGTTGAAGAGCAGCATGAAGGGTAGATTTGGGGGACCAGTCGTCACAACCATAACAAGCAGGGAAGAAGCGTTGAAACAACAGAACAAAGTAATTAGTACTCTGTGCTTGATCATCCCCTGGTACTGCAAGCAAAATAGAAGCATGAGATTCATCATCAGCGAGGATAAGGGCACAGGTAGCTCTTTCTCTTTTTTTGTAACAGGTCACCATGGATAGGCTTATGTAGGGATGATGAGCCCTGTCACAAGCATAATGATTCCAGTTCAGGTCTCTGCTGAGTTTATAGGACTCCAAATGGGTATACTAGCTTTTATACTAAAAAGGACCAGTCTTGCTGCAAGAATCTGAATTTTAAGACCTCAAAAGACCATACCTCTCAACTTTCTGAGATGCGAATGAGAGACACCTATTAGCAAAAGTATGTAGGCACTGGACACCCCTCCCCCGCCATGCCCCCTGAAAGGTGAACGCTACAAAAACAATTTAGAAACTGGATAAAATGTTTAGCACTGGAGGGTGCATGCACGGAAGAGTCCAAGATGGCCGCTTAGACCGGGAGCTCCACACCATCCTGACTTAACGCCCGCCGCACAAGCGTTCTGAGGCCTCGTTTTCGACCGCAAACGGCTCCATCTGGCTGGGGACACCTCAGGCTACTCCCCGATGTCCGCAGCTCAAGCCCGCCGAAGCCTCACACCTGCTCTCAATACAGCGGCAGCGCTGACAGGCTGAGCCAAGATGGCCGCCGTCACCTCACAAGGCACAGCTTGCCCTGAGGAATCCATAGCAGATCAAGATCACACAGACCTGCGACCCTCCGCAGCTGTGGACAGCGCAGTGAGTACTTACCAACCCAGGGCTCCCTCACCAGCCTCCACGGATTCTCTCCTGAGACGCACTATGGGGGAATGTACCCCCTCCCCACAGCATATGCTCCTACACAGCCCTGAGCCATGGGACACAGATGCCAGAGACTCCCCCCCCCCCCCACAGACTTCTCCTCCATGATGGCTGCATTCTCCCAAATGCTGACTAGAGGCCTGTCTCAAACAGCAGCACAGATCACAGCCTCCATACATGCTGATCTGCAACAATTAGGGACCAGGATTGAAGCGATAGAACTTAAATCTGATCAATCATGCCTGCGCATTAACCAAAACACAGCCAGGATACAAGAACTACAGGACCATCTTGAGGTCGCCACCGCCAAAATTGACGACCTCAAAAACAGGTCGAGGAGGTATAATTTCCGCATCAGAGGCCTCCCCGAATCTGTCAAAGACACCCATCTTGCAGTCCAGGACCTTATCAAAAGCTTAATTGCCACCATCCCACTGCATCGCCTGGAATTAGACAGGGCGCATAGGGCTCTGCAACCTCCTCGCCCAGACGGCCTACCGAGAGATATTATAGTGAAACCACACTACTACTCGGTGAAAGAAGAAGTAATGAGGGTGTCCAGAACCTCAGAAAACTTGACTTTCCAGGGCCATCCAATTCAAATTTTCACCGACCTATCACCATACACAGTCCAAAAGCGTCGGGCATTGAAACCACTACTTCAGGTTCTGATGAGCAAAGAAATCCCCTACAGATGGGCCTTCCCTCTACGCCTGAACTTCTCGTATCACAATAAACCTTATCACTTCTCAACGTTCCAAGATGGAGAACGCATCTTACTGCAATTGGGATTGATCAACCAGGAGCTGCCACAGATTTCTACACCTAAAGGAACCTCGTCATCCAAACGTCCTTCCCCAACGAGCCCCTTGCCGCAAATCTGGCAGAAGCAGATGCCCAAGAGATCGAGGGAATCCCCACCAACATGAATCTCCAACTGGACTGTCCATATCTTGCTTGAAAATGACTTCCTCATGGATTGTGTTCAGGGCCGAACTTTCCCCAAGCTGGGGTGATAACAGGTCCTATCCCCAACTGGGGGCAACTCCAGGCTTGATCCTTAAGCCCCGTACACACGAGAGGACTTATGTCCGACAGACTTCCGAAGGAGTTCTGCCGGAGTTCTGCCGGAGTTCCGACAGAGTTCTGACGGACTTTTCGACTGAGCGGACTTGGCCACACACAATCACACCAAACTTCGACAGATTCGAACGTGATGACGTACGACTGGACTCGAATAAGGAAGTTCATAGCCAGTAGCCAATAGCTGCCCTAGCGTCGGTTTTAGTCCGTCGGAATAGCATACACACGAGCAAATTTTTCCGGCGGAGTTCCGTCGGAAAAATTTGAAGCATGTTCCATTTTCTAAAGTCTGTCAGACTTTTGCGAATCAAAAGTTTGTTGCAGCCCACACACGATCGAATAGTCTGACGGAATCATTCCGTCGGACTTTGGATGTTGAAAAGTCCGCTCGTGTGTACGGGGCTTTAGAGGAAATTTCTTCCACTCTACCTCCGATACGATTTTTTTTTTTACAATTACTACCGCTATCGTGCCTGTACTACCCTCCCCTCCCTATAAATTTTTATTTAATTTTTTTTCTTCAGACTTTTTGGGTTTTTACTCACTGCCTTTTTGTGCTCTCCCTTCAATTGAGACATAGTCACCCGCCCCATGGGGGAGAGGGAGGGTAGGCACACGCAATATACATGATCCCTTTGCCTCACTTAGCCAGGGCTCAGACCTTTTTGCTGTTAGAGCTTACGAGATCAACAACCTCTGCGGTGGGGTAGGAGGATAGGAGAACACTACGGGGGTTTGACTGCAACGACCCATTAGGGTCGGTTCGATTTTTCCTTGGGTAGGGTACGGGCAGAGACGGATCTCTGCCTGGACCCGGGGTTACGGGTTTTCTTGGGAATTTTCTTTATTTTTTAGTAATTTTCTTTTTTCTAGAATATTTTTTCATGATTTGAATTGTCATTTTGTGCAATGCATATTTTGATGTATCTTCTTTTTATTCTTCTTTTCTCTACCTCTATTATCTTTCTCTCTATCACCTTCCTCCCTCCCTCCTTCTTTCCTCATCCCTCCAAGCCCCCCCTCCCTCCCCTTCCTGTTTCCCTTATACAGGGTCAGGGTCTGGTTGATTTCTCCTCATCTCAATCCCACGAGCGATACTCCAGCGGAACTGACGTCTACTCCTATCTGCCTGGGACCACTTCAAGGACAGGTATGCCTTATATACACAGAACACACCATTCCACGTTCTTCCCATGACTAAACCCACGCAGTCGAAATCTAATCTCTGCATAATGTCCAATAATGTCCAGGGCCTTAACTCACCAGTAAACCGGCGCAAAATTATGCAACAATTTCACGCCCAGAAGGCAGATGTTGTTATGATGCAGGAGACGCACTTCCCTATCTCATACAACCCCACTTTCATCCACAAAAACTTTACGCAATTTTACTTAGCTAATGCACCCAATAAAACAAGAGGGGTAACGATCTGCTTTGCCAACAAAGTTCATTTTACACACTCCAAAACGATCAGAGACCCAGAAGGCCGCTACATCCTGGTCACTGGGACACTTGACGCAGTAGCATACACGTTCATTTCCTACTATGCTCCAAACTCCCACCAGGACTCCTTCTTTACAAAGACCCTCACAGTGTTGAAACCCCATCTGGAGGGTGCTGTGATCCTGGCAGGAGATTTGAACGTTCCATTCGATCTTTCCTCAGACAGATCCAACCCTGCAAACCAATGCCCAAACGACCTCCTAAATGCAGCCTTCGTGTTGCGCAATCCATCCAATCAGCGGGCCTGATAGACATATGGAGGGAGATGAATCTCCGTTCCAGAGACTATACACACTACTCTGTCCCTCATAATACGCTAACTAGAATAAACCATATCTTTATACCTCCACGATTAATTCCTTCGGTCGAAGCCTCCAAAATTTATGACTCATCTCTGTCCGATCACTCCATAGTCTCCTTAACTCTCCGGGGGTCGGGGGGGCGGCGGCGATAAGCGTCCGTTTCAATGGCGAATTAACGAGTCACTTTTGAACAATCAAGCCCACTGCGCAGTACTAGACACGGCCCTGACAGACTACTTCTCAGACAATAACACAGACTCGATTTCACCAGGCTCTCTGTGGGCGGCGCACAAGACGGTCATGCGGGGCAGAATAATACAACTTTCCGCCCGGCTTAAAAAAGAACACTCCGCAGAT
Organism: Lithobates pipiens; assembly: GCF_037356315.1. Taxonomy (NCBI): domain Eukaryota; kingdom Metazoa; phylum Chordata; class Amphibia; order Anura; family Ranidae; genus Lithobates; species Lithobates pipiens. The sequence continues at coordinate 273,143,120 of NW_027507748.1, read as the reverse complement.
CTTATACGGCTCACAGAGGAGTTCCGTTTGCTTAGTAAACGCCACAAACGACGCCCCACCCTGAATAGCCTGGCTGAACTCGATAGGGCACGGATTGCACTTAACCTTCTGCTCACCACCTCCGCAGAAAAACATCTGCGCTGGACGGGAGCTCGCTTCTATTATAAAAAGGATAAAATAGGCGCCACGCTTGCGAGCAAATTGAGTCCCCAGACTCGTACCTTGGTCTTCTCCAAAATCAGACAGACAATCTTCGGGCTCCCTTACACAAAACCCTGTGGAGATTTTAAAATCATTTCAAGTCTATTACGAGAACCTCTACACCGAGAGACCCCACTCACATTCTAAAGCTAGGAACCAGTTCCTCTGGAATCTCGATCTACCTTCCCTACAACAAACACACAAGGAACTAATGGACGAGCCCTTCTCCTCTACCGAGATTCTGGACGTAATAAAATCCCTGAAATCAGACTCAGCCCCGGGCCCCGACGGTTTTCCAGTCAGATATTACAAGACATTTGGAACAAAGTTAGCTCCCTATATGGCCAAATTCTTCAACTCTCTCCGGGATGGTGCCCCCCTTCCGAATGACTCTAACACAGCATTTATTTCAGTAATACCGAAACCTGGTAAGGACACTTGCGAAATGGGAAACTACAGGCCCATATTGTTAATCAACAATGATCTTAAAATTATGACTAAGGTACTGGCAAACAGAATGTCCAGCTTTATACCCAATTACATTCATAAGGATCAGGTGGGCTTCATCCCGGGGAGACAGGGACCGGACCAGGTAAGAAGGGTGAGAAGGGCAATTGACCTAATATCCCTGTTGAATTCTCGATGGGACGGGGGCTCGGCACAAGAAGGCCTTCTGCTATCATTGGATCTGCAGAAGGCATTCGATTCGGTTTCGTGGCCATATCTTTTTGAAGTTCTCACTAAATGGGGGTTCGGGGCAAGTTTCCTAAAGATTCTGCACGCCCTCTACTCAACCCCGTCTGCTCAAGTAGGTCATCTTTCAAAGCCATTGGCCATCCGTAGAGGCACTAGGCAGGGATGCCCCATGTCACTTTTAATTTTTGCCATAGCAATAGAGACATTGGCCATTGCCATTGGAGCGGACATAAACATTAAAGGTGTCCACTGCGGCTCAGAAGAGCATAAATGTGCCCTCCTCGCCGATCACATGCTAATATTTCTGACCTCGCCCCTCGTCTCCACCCCCAATTTACTTCAACTACTACGGGACTTAACACAACGAAGTCAGTCGCCCTCAATATCTCGGTTCCCCCCTCAACCGTTACCCAACTTACGCCTTTCTTTCCATTTTCCTGGGCCACGGATAAGATTCCTTATCTGGGTGTCTTTTTGACCAAGTGTGTAAGCAATCTATACAATGCCAATTATCCCCCCGATTTCCGATCTTTGGAGGCAGATCTCGCTAAATGGTCTAAGGAAGGCTTATCTTGGCTGGGCAGGCTCAACGCAGTCAAGATGACTTTACTACCACGCGTATTGTACCTATTTAGATCCCTCCCCATACCTTTAAAAAAGTCTATCCTATCCAACTTTCAATCAAAGGTGGTTGGATTTGTCTGGGGAAAGCGGGGCCATAGGCGAGCACGAGATATTCTGTTCCGCCGGACAGCCCGAGGTGGGTTAGGACTTCCTAACCTTAATTTATACTACCAAGCAGCCCAACTGGCACAATTCTCAGCAATATATACTAATACCTCAAGGCCCGACTGGGTCTCCCTCGAGAGACAGGCAGTGCCTAGCTATACATTAGATTATCTGTTATGGAGACCAGCAAAGCACAGACCCGCTATCTTAGCCCCCACACTGTCCCACTCCCTGGCACTATGTGATCGACTACACGAAAATGAACGCTTGATACCCCCACTGAAACCTCTCACACACCTATTTCACAACCCCGATTTTCCTATAGGCATGAACATCCAGGCATTCCACTGGTGGCTGAACAAAGGCCTTTTCAGAATTGGACATTTCCTTTCACCCAACGGTCCCATTTCAGTAGGCCTCTGCCGTGCCAAACTGGAAATGCCCGCTTCGGAACAATTCAGACTCACACAGATTAGGCACTTCCTTCACTCACTCGAACCAGACAAACCGAATATTTACAAGGTAACGATATACGAGCAATGGTGCACGAACCCGGGTCTCTGTAAAGGAGGAATTTCCCTCATTTACTCGTCACCTGGCAGATAGGAATGACAAGCCAGCATACGCTCGCTCTTGGGAAAGGGACTTGGACATCCAGCTGGATCCGGAGACGTGGTTTCAAGTCTTCAGACGATCATCTAAAGGTATTCTGAACATTTCCTTAATCGAAGCTAACATCAAAATTCTAACAAAATGGTACTATGTCCCTGTGAGACTCTACAAGATGTTCCCAAAGACTTCTCCCCTCTGTTTCAGAGGATGCGGTCATATTGGCACGATGCTCCATATCTGGTGGACATGCCCCCGCACACAAAATTTTTGGAACAGATTCCACCTAATGCGAAAGGTCACAGGGGCTCCAGTTCCTCAGGACCCTTCGTATATTCTGCTGAACCGCAGGTTACATCACACCCCAAAGCACACTCAACAACTCATTTTCTTCATGTGCTTGGGAGCCAAGATCACATTAGCAAAGGCCTGGAAAACCTCCAAGGTATCCCTCTTGGCTGCCAGGTACAAAATCTCCTGGATTATGGTTCAGGAACAAACAGTAGCTAAACTGCGGAATATCGTCCAACAATTTGAGTTGACCTGGGAACCATGGGCCTAGTACATCAAAGTCCCACTCTATCCAGGGCACTTACAATCATAAGTTCTACACGTATGGCACCATGACCCTGATCCCTGTATAACCTTCACCCCCCACACCTTCCCCTCTCCTATCCTAGTCCCACTTTATCCTTTCTCTTTTTACTTTCCTTACGCAGGATTTCAAACAATATGATACTGGTTTGATGTTCTCTTCATCCTAGAGTTCGCATTACGTTAATCTTTGTTGAACTGACTGGATATAGCCGGTACTGGAAAGGTTTACCTAAGAAGGCCTGGGAGCACCAGTGTATGTCCCGCTGCCTCCCTCCAGGGGGCCACAACTTCTGAGAGCCCCCGGGGGGAGCAGAGGGAAGCAGGTGGGGGTCTCTTTAGCGGGAGCCCCCCGAGCTATCCCACTCCACAGTGTGAGCCCATAGGGGTGGAGTGGTGATCTCGGGGGCTGCCACGGGAGGCACCACCGGGTTTATAGCACTACTTTCTAGCCTCCCACTTTTACATAACTGCCGAAGGGTCGAGTTTCAACGGTACCGAGGCCTTGTTGCGACAGGCACCAAGACTAACGCGAGCAGACCTTCCTCTAGCTATGCAAAGGAGGTCTTCTCCATTTTTCTAGTCACTACTTGACCTGGGGAAATCTCGTTGGAAATTTTTACCCTTTTTATGGCTTTCCTCTCATGTCAAGTACAAGTAGTTAAAGACAGGGATTGCCCCCCTCTTGAATAATCTATATTTTTGAGGTTCCAGGGGTCCAATTACAGTCATGATACAATATAGGTTGTTTGTTACTGTTTTCCTACGTTTTGAATTTCCAAGCATGCTCACTACTTAGGGGCTGTTTCCCTGAAGGAGATGCACCTTCGCACACCATGTATCCCATGCAATACTCCAGTCTCTCAAGAATGTGCGTACGAGATACTGTATTGCCTTGTTCTGACATAGTTACTGAATCCTGTTTAGATTCTATCTTATACTGTCTCATGTGATCGCTCTTTGATTGTTGTTTATGATACATGATGTATTTTGTTAAAACTCAATAAAAACTATTGAAAGAGAAGATGTTTAGCACTGGGAAATACTTTTTGAAAGATAAAAAGTGCATTTTATATACAACTATGTAGATCAGACCAAAAAAAGGGACAAATTAGGAGGAAAGAGGGACAGAGGGACTTTGTTCCAAATCAGGGACAAGCCTTCAAAATCAGGGAGAGTTGGAAGCTATGAAAGACATTAGAGCATGGTTGTATCTTTAAGCCCCATTATAGGCATCTGATCTGCCAGGCACAGGTACTTCTTTAACATGAGCAGTCATATTAGGAAATCAATCAAGTTTACATCAATCAAAATTAGGTTGGGAAGACACATATACTGAATCCCTGTCCCAGGGGAAAACAGAAGCTATAAGACATCTTTCAATGTGTCTCTCTGTCTGGAAAGCCAGACAGTGGTTTCTTTTAATGCATAATGGGTATAGTCTTATCAGGTCATTTTCAGCTGGAGAGTGTCATCTTATAATGTTTGGGCAATTTAACGTTTTCTCAGGATGACTTTAGGCTAATCGGAGGTTACAGGGGTGAAGTCATCTGAAGTCTGACACTTCACTGACATTTGCCTGTCTTCATGCTTTTAATACATGTTGTATCCTGAGTGTCCATATTAGTATGAAATTATAAACCTCTGTAGTTAAAGTAAACATATGTTTTACCCAGGCAGGTAATCAATGGAGAAGTGCCTGTTACATTATTGGTCAGCGGCTAAGTGCGCTCATACATTGAAGGTTGAAGACCCCTTAAGCCAGTGGTGAAGTGCCTGTTTACTTTGGTGGAGGGTATAGTGTCCCATTGCATTGATGTTCAGTGTATAGTTTCTTTACATGTTCTGTGGAATAGCTCCCTTTAGGTCGCTGTATAATTGTGTGACTAGCTTGCAAAGTACAGCATTTGGGATAATATCTGAGGTATACACTGTGCAGAGCGGATAGTATAGCATCCTTTTACAATGGTGGTCAATAGTGAAGTGCCATCTAACATTGGTGTAGAGTGTTGAACATTACATTTGCGCTCAGTGATATAGAGCCCCCTGATGTAAGTAGTTAGTGGGGAAGTGCCCCCCTTACATTAATAGTCAGTAGTGAAGTGAACCCTTACATAGATGGCCAGGGGTGAAGTACCCCCTGAAATATTAGTCAAGCTGTAATGCCCCCTTCCATTAGTGGTCATTGGAAAGGTGCCCTCTGATGTTGGTGTAAGATGGTAAAATGCCCAGTTATGTTGCTGGTTAATGGTGAAGTGCTCCTTTACATTGATGATTGATAGTAAAGTCCCCCTTTCATTGATGAACAGGGCTGTGCCTTGTTAAATTGGTGGTTATTGTGGTTAGTGTAGTTCCCTTTTACACTGTCGGTCAGTGGTGCAGTGCCTTTTTACATTGTTGAGTTTGTAGTATTCTCTGGTGTGGTCTATGGCTTTACCTACATTTTTAGTGTTTGTGTTGCAAATACATGCGTAGGTTGCAGAGCCACTTCATGGCACCCTAGTATTATCTGCAGTCTGACTCCTAACTATAAATTTGTGAGAGCCTCCATAGTAGAAGCACATGTATAATAATGGATAGATAGCGGGCAGGTAAGTCTGGAGGGCTCTGCAGCTTAAACGCATGTTTTTTTAAAAGCAAACTGGTAGACAGAATAATTTGGTTGGTTGCAGGCTGGTTGGTAAGTTGAGCTGGGAATTTTCATTGGTTTTGTTTGACATGCTTCGCCCTCCAAAGTGCTACGAAGCACCGCTTTAGGTGGGGACAGTGAGCACTTGTTTGTACTGTTGGAATACTGATGAGGGGAAGCACTGGACACCTTTGCTGCCATTGTGCTATATGCTGGGTGTCCAGTGCACCCCTGTGCCATTAAGGAGGGGTGGGATCCCTCCAGGCTTACCTGCCCTCTATCTATTCATTATTATACATGTGCTTCTACTATGGAGTTTGTAAAACCTTGTAAGCTGCTATGCAAATACAGCGAAACTGCCTGCACTTCCCACACTTCCTTAAAATGTGAATGAACAAAAATTATAATAATATAATAAGTGCAGTGCTACACTAAATATGCATAAGGATATCCCATATGGATATACTGTAAATGTGTAATCAATTATATATAATACTACAGTGCAATGTGACAAATATTTAGAATAAATCATATAAATCCATAAAGTGTCTTTGTATCAATCAAGTGATAGTGAAAACAATGTGCCTGTCCACTTTATAAATGATGAAAACTAGACTTGTGTACAACATAAAATTGTGTTTAGTTTCAGTTTGTTGTCATTCGTAAAATACATAATTTTGTTCTGTTTTAGTTGTTATGTTACGTTAATACGTTTTTGGATAATTTATTATTTCTGTTGAGTGTCGATATTCATTATACTGAATCTGGAATCATGTCGAATTCATTCGTTATATGCACTATAATTTTGTTTGTATTCACTGAAATTCTATATTTATGTATGTATATATATATTCGTGATAATGATTCGTAGTTTGGTAAGTTGTTTGTGTATTGAATCTTTTAACACACACAATGACAATATCTCTTCTCTATCTCTATACCTCTTCTCTATCTCTATCTATTTCTCCTCTGCTCAAATACAATACAACACCCTTCTCACTCAGTTCTCAGGAATGCACTTTGCCAGTAATCCAACCTCCAGCACAAAATTTATCAGCTGATTGGACTGTAAGATTTACTTTGAGTTGACCTTTAGTTTCATTAGATCTTTAACAAATTACCGAATCACATTGAATTAATTTGTATCTGCTATAATTTCTTTTGTATTCGTTGAAATTCGATATTTATGTATGTATATTGATTCCTGATAACGTGTCAGGAAGATCCTGCCAGTAATCGGTGCTCTAGGCCCACTGGCGCACATTCGCGGGTACCATTGCGCATGCGTGCGCACATCCCTGTTGGCGCCATGTGGGCTATTTAAGCCTGTCTGTCACACACACTCCCTGCTGTCTACTCTACAGCGTTTCCATGTGCTTTTTCTGATCTGACCTGAGACTGACCTGTGAAGACCCGGCTATCTGTTTGTGACCATTCCAGCTATCTGTCTGCATCTGACCTTCAGCTTGCCAAGATCATTCTTCTGCCTGGTCCCTGGTACCTCTACTGTCTGCCTGATACCTGACCACCGGCCTGCATGACTATTCTTTTGCCTGCTTCCTGGTACCTCTGCTGTCTGCCTGATATCTGACCCGGGCCTGCCTGACCTCTCTGTGTATTCCTGCCTGGTGCTAGTTCCTGGTTCCAGTCCAGTACTCCGGTCTCCAGCCTACTTGCCTGTTGCTAGTTCCTGATTCCAGTCCAGCACTTCTCTTCCAGTCTACTCTCCAGTTCCAGTTTCATGTCTCTGCAAGTGATTCCTGGACTTCTGAACTGACTGTTGATCCTGCCATGCACTCATACAACTCTTCACTCCTGTGCCCTCTGTCTACATTACAGGCAAGTAGGAGTAGGAGCAAGTGAGTAGGAGCTGCAGGGGAGGCCTTTCTCTGCAATTCGGGCTCAAAACCACCAGGTACGTGACATAACGATTCGTAGTTTGGAAAGTTGTTTGTTTATTGAATCTATTAACACACACAATGACAATATCTCTTCTCCTCTGCTCAAATATAATACAACACCCTTCTCACTCAGTTCCCAGGAATGCACTTTGCCAGTAATCCAACCTCCAGCACAAAATTAATCAGCTGACTGGACTGTAAGATTTACTTTGAGTTGATCGTTTGTTTCATTAGCTCTTTAACAAATTACCGAATCATGTCAAATTCATTTGTTATATCCGCTATAATTTATTTCATATTCGTTGAAATTCGTTATTTTTTATTTGGACATTCGGATGCATCCGAATGTCCGAAAGATGCAAAATTCTGCCAAATTTAGATTCGTTACGAAACGAATTGCACAAGCCTAATTAAAACAAGTGTGGTGCTGGAATGAATGATTCACCTCACAACAGGTATATAATGATACGGGCTACAAGAATATGTTGGCGATAACCACTATATAAGCAAACTGACATTCGTCAGCCAATCACATCTCTCTGAGGAAGTCACACGGAGTGAGAAAATTAGTAGGAGGGACCTAAGAGGCTGACTAACATAGAATAAGGAAGGGACAGTCAGAGTGCAACAGACGGAGGGAGCACTGATGGCCGGGACTGCAGAACTGGTTGTAAGGTGAATCATTCATCCCAGCACCATTGGCACATGCAATTTTACATGCCTCAATAAGTATTTACAAATGTGAGTGCATATATGTTGTAAGGTTTTTTAATAAATAAAAAAAAAAAAAAAAAAAGATAAAGCACTATTGCAAGATCTGTTTCACCTGATCAGCTGATTGGAGAAAAGTCAATATAGCACCAATATTTAAAATGGGCCCAAAATACATCCCTGGGAATTACAGACCAGTTAGCCTAACATCAATAGTATGTAAACTCTTGGAGGAGGTGATAAGGGACTATATATAAGATTTTAGTAATGAGTACGGTATCCTTAGCAGTAATCAGCATGGATTCATGAAGAATCGTTCTTGCCAAACAAATCTATTAACCGTCTATGAGGAGGTGAGTTGCCATCTAGATAAAGGAAGGCCTTTAGACGTGGTGTATCTGGATTTTGCAAAAGCATTTGACACAGTTCCCCATAAACATTTACTGTACAAAATAAGGTCTGTTGGCATGGACCATAGAGTGAGTTCATGGATTGAAAACTGGTATCAAAGGTGAGTTCAGATGTGGTGATAAATAGGGAGTACTCGCAATGGTCAGGGGTGGGTAGTGGGGTCCCCCAGGGTTCTGTGCTGGAGCCAATCCTGTTTAATTTGTTCATAAACTACCTGGAGGATGGGGTAAACAGTTCAATCTCTGTATTTGCGGACGATACTAAGCTAAGCACGGCAATAACTTCTCCGCAGGATGTGGAAACCCTGCAAAAAGATCTGAACAAATGGGGTGGGCAACTACATGGCAAATGAGGTTCAATGGAGAAAAATGTAAAATAATCCAGTTCTGGACACCAGTCCTCAGGAAGGATGTTCTGGAAATAGAGAGCGAGTACAAAGAAGGGCAATAAAGCTAATAAAGGGTCTGGAGGATATTAGTTATGAGGAAATGTTGCGAGTACTGAACTTATTCTCTCTGGAGAAGAGACGCTTGAGAGGATATATAATTTCAATTCCACAAATACCATACTGGTGACTCCATAATAAGGGTAAAACTTTTTCGCGGAAGGGAGTTTAACAAGACTCGTAGCCACTCATTAAAATTTGAAGAAAAGAGGTTTAACCTTAAACTACATAGAGCATAGATATGCAATTAGCGGACCTCCAGCTGTTGCTAAAGTACAAGTCCCAAAATGCCTCTGCCTCTGACTGTCATGCTTGTGGCTCTAAGAGGCTTGCTATGCCTCATGGGAATTGTAGTTCTGCAACAGCTGGAGGTCCACTAATTGCATATCCCTGACATAGAGGGTTCTTTCTTGTAAGAGCGTCAAGGATGTGGAATTCCCTTCCACAGGCGGTGGTCTCAGCGGGGAGCATTGATAGTTTCAAGAAACTTAGATAAGCACTTGAAAAAACACAACATAAAGGGTTATACAAGGTAATACTGACATATAATCACACACATAGGTTGAACTTGATGGACTTGTGTCTTTTTTCGACCTCACCTACTATGTAACTATGTATGATTTCTTTGCATGTGGTCGATGTGGTTGGAGTTCACGGGCAGCAATAAGGAGGAGGAATGCTAGGAGGAGATCTCCAAAGGGTTAATCATTTATAAAGGCACATTTACAAAATAACTAAGGTGGAGGGAGCGTAAGGAATCTTAGGATATACACAGGGGTGGACATCTATGAAGAGATCATTTTTATTATTTATATTTGTTTTTATCATTTTTATCACTATCACTTGATTGATACAAAGGCTTATATGATTTATATGATTTATTCTAAATATTTGGCACATTGCATTTTATCATTGTATATAATTAATTACACATTTAGATCCATATGGGATATTCTTATGCTTATTTAGTTTAGTGCTGCACTTATTATTAGGGATAGGCGAAGGGGCTGTTCGCCCCCTGAACCGACCACAATGCATTGCGGCTCTGAACAGTGTATTGCAAGGGAAGCAGTGAAAGCTTCAGCCAATCAGGGCACAGAGCACTGTCAGAGTCATGATTGGATACTGTCTCCATGACTTTATCCAATCATGGCTCATTCCCACCCCACAATATGAAAGTATTCTTTCAATGGCAGCCATTTTCAGTGTGATTTTGGTGTGGAGACAGATAGAACAGGGCTCTGTTCAGTGCTATTAGTTAGTTAGTGTGCTATACTGTGCTATTTTGCTTCAATTGTCATTGTGTAGAATATTAATTTAGTCAGTCTAGGGATAGTGTGAGTGTAGTGAGGAGGACCATCAATCAGCTTTGCATAGTGTGCAGCTAGAGTAGGCACAGCTCAGATAGTTTTAGTGTAGTGTAGTGAGACCATGTCAGTAATCTTGACATTAGTGTATAGCTAGAGTTCAGACAGCATCAGTGTAGTCAAGGCCGAACACCGTCTATTTGATTCCGTTACTGCCTGTTTAATGCCATTTACTTCTGTCTGCATCACTGCCAGTTAACGCCATATAGTTTTGTGTGCGTTACTGCCAGTTTAACACATATATTTCTGTGTGTATTACTGCCAGTTTAACGCCATATAGTTCTGTGTGTGTTACTGCCAGTTTAACGCCATATAGTTTTGTGCGTTACTGCAAGTTTAACGCCATTTACTTCTGCGTTTGTTACGTCAAGTTTAACACCATTTACTTCTGTGTGTGTTACTGCACGTTTAATGCCATATAGTTCAGTGCGTCAATGTATGTTTGGAGCATTATATTGCAGTATATTATAGTGTATCCATAGAGTGTGTCTGCGTAGTGTGAGTACTCAAATTAAAGCGCACCAAACACCACTTTACATTGATTAAAGTGCATCTATGTACAGATTTCTACTTCTTCTTTACATTTGCTTATAAGCATCGCCCCCTTCCTCCCAATAATGTCTGGGAAGACAACAAGAAGAGGCAGACCTTACCTTGGTACTGTAATGCCACGTATGCATGATCGGAATTTTCGAGAACAAATGTTCGATGGGAGCTTGTGTCAGAAATTCCGACTGTGTGTAGACTCCATCGGACATTTTTTGTCTGAATTTCTGACAACAAAAATTTGAGAGTTGGTTCTCTGGGCAACCTCAGGAGAAGGATGATTACTGGTTGACAACCCTCCTTGACCACTGTTATAAGGGGAAGGTCTCAGAACTCATCCCGTCCCCACAGAGAGTGCAGCAGATAAAATCTCTTGAGGACACGTTAAAGAGGATTTTGTTGAACATTTTTCCTGACTCCAGTAGGTTACAGTGTTGTGGAAAACATAGTTTTGATCTTCTGTTGGTCAAGATAGCAGAGTTGGAGAAGGCGTCCGGCTAAATGTGGCATTTATGAATATTTTTAGTCTGCCACCCAGGGCTATCTGCTTCCACATCCCATCGGCAGTGTCTGTATCACATGGTGGACGATTACCTTGGAGCCAAAACAGAGATGGAGCGCTTTCCAGTTGATGATCCACTGACTTACTGGGTCATGAGAATAGACCACTGGCCAGAACTTGCCCTGTATGCTATTGAGTTATTGGGCTGCCCTGCATCCAGCGTGCTTTCAAAATGGGTATTCAGTGCTGCAGGAGGTTTTGTTGCTGATCATAGAAAGCGTCTGTCAACAGACTCTGTGGGCCGTTTAACTTTTATAAAAAGGAATCAGTCCTGGATTACCAGCTATAAGCCCCTGATGGCAATGTCACTGATTAATAGACATGTGCATTCGTTTTCGTCCGAATGCATTTTAGTCCGAATTTCAGCTATTTTCGTTTTCGTTTTGACAAACGATAACAAAAGCACAAAATCCGAAAAACAAAAGATCCGACATAAATAACTGCTTTATTTTCGTTTTCATTGTTACAACAGTTCGATATAGAATAGGAGATTCGACATGACTCTGACAACAATCTGTCTATAGAACCTGTGGTCGAATGTGCCTAACCTTACCTCTATTAGTCCAAGATTATATAGAGAAAATATTCGACAGAGAAAAAAGATTTGACAGAGAGAAAAGATTCTGCAAGTTACTGTCCTAAAAAGTGTTTGGGGACCCGGGTCCTGCCCCAGGGGACATGTATCAATGCAAAAAAAAGTTTTAAAAACGGCCGTTTTTTCGGGAGCAGTGATTTTAATAATGATTAAAGTGAAACAATAAAAGTGTAATATTCCTTTAAATTTCGTAGGGGGGGGGGGGGGTGTCTATAGTATGCCTGTGAAGGGGCGCATGTTTCCTGTGCTTAGAATTGTCCCTGCACAAAGTGTCATTTATGCAGGAAAAAAAGTCCTTTAAAATCACTCGCAGCTATTATGAATTGTCGGCTCCGTAATACAGAGAACGCTCATTGAAAGTCATTGATAAAAAAATAAATAAATAAATTTATAAAAAAGCGTGGGGGTCCCCCAAATTCAATTACCAGGCCCTTCAGGTCTGGTATGGATATTAAGGGGAACCCTGCCTCAAATTTAAGAAAAAATTTGACGTGGGGTTCCCCCTAAATATCCATAACCAGACCCTTCAGGTCTGGTATGGATATTAAGGGGAACCCCGCATCAAATTAAAAAAAAAAATTGACGTGGGGTTCCCCCTAAAAATCCATACCAGACCCTTTATCCGAGCACGCAACCTGGCAGGCCGCAGGAAAAGAGGGGGGGACGAGAGAGCGGCCCCCCCTCCCTCCTGAACCGTACCAGGCCACATGCCCTCAACATTGGGAGGATGCTTTGGGGGTCCGTGACCCCTCAAAGCACCTTGTCCCCATGTTGATGAGGACAAGGGCCTCATCTCCACAACCCTGGCCGGTGGTTGTGGAGGTCTGCGGGCGGGGGGCTTATCAGAATCTGGAAGCCCCCTTTAACAAGGGGACCCCCAGATCCCGGCCCCCCCCCTGTTTGAAATGGTAAGGTCGTACAAAAGTACCCCTACCATTTCACAAAGAAAGTGTAAAAAATGGTTAAATAAAACAAACACACTTTTGAAAAATTCCTTTATTAAAAATAAAAAAATAAAAAAAAGATTCCAGCGGCGGTAATCCACTCTTGCTATCCAGCGACGGACGGTCATCTCTCCAGCGATGTCTCATGTCATCCAGCGCAGCGAATCCTCCGTCCTTCTTCTGTCTCCGTGGAGGAGACACTGCAAGGATTCCGGCGGCTGACGTTTCTTAAATACAGAGGGCGGGGCCACCCGTCACCTGACCCCGCCCCCCTCTGACGCAAGGGGAAACCCGGGGTTCCCTGTGACGTAGGGGTGACCCGCACCCCTCTGATGTAACACAGGCAGGTTTCCGTTACATCAGAGGGGGGCGGGGTCACCCATACGTCACGGGGAACCCCGGGTTTCCCCTTGCGTCAGAGGGGGGCGGGGTCAGGTGACGGGTGGCCCCGCCCTCCGTATTTAAGAAACGTCAGCCGCCGGAATCCTTGCAGTGTCTCCGTGGAGGAGACAGAAGGATGGATCGCTGCGCTGGATGACATGAGACATCGCTGGAGAGATGATCGTCCGTCGCTGGATAGCAAGAGTGGATTACCGCCGCTGGAATCTTTTTTTAATTTTTTTTATTTTTAATAAAGGAATTTTTCAAAAGTGTGTTTGTTTTATTTAACCATTTTTTACACTTTCTTTGTGAAATGGAAGGGGTACTTTTGTACCCCCTTACCATTTCAAACAGGGGGGGGGCCGGGATCTGGGGGTCCCCTTGTTAAAGACCTCCACAACCACCGGCCAGGGTTGTGGGGATGAGGCCCTTGTCCTCATCAACATGGGGACAAGGTGCTTTGAGGGGTCACGGACCCCCAAAGCATCCTCCCAATGTTGAGGGCATGTGGCCTGGTACGGTTCAGGAGGGAGGGGGGGCCGCTCTCTCGTCCCCCCCTCTTTTCCTGCGGCCTGCCAGGTTGCGTGCTCGGATAAAGGGTCTGGTATGGATTTTTAGGGGGAACCCCACGTCAATTTTTTTTTAAATTTGACGCGGGGTTCCCTTTAATATCCATACCAGACCTGAAGGGTCTGGTTATGGATATTTAGGGGGAACCCCACGTCAAATTTTTTCTTAAATTTGAGGCAGGGTTCCCCTTAATATCCATACCAGACCTGAAGGGCCTGGTAATTGAATTTGGGGGACCCCCACGCTTTTTTTTAAATTTATTTATTTATTTTTTTATCAATGACTTTCAATGAGTGTTCTCTGTATTACGGAGCCGACAATTCATAATAGCTGCGAGTGATTTTAAAGGACTTTTTTTCCTGCATAAATGACACTTTGTGCAGGGACAATTCTAAGCACGGGAAACATGCGCCCCTTCACAGGCATACTATAGACAACCCCCCCCTACGAAATTTAAAGGAATATTACACTTTTATTGTTTCACTTTAATCATTATTAAAATCACTGCTCCTGAAAAAACGGCCGTTTTTAAAACTTTTTTTTTGCATTGATACATGTCCCCTGGGGCAGGACCCGGGTCCCCAAACACTTTTTAGGACAGTAACTTGCAAATTAACCTTTAAAATTAGCACTTTAGATTTTGAACGTTGGAGTCCCATAGACTTTAATAGGGTTCTAAAGTATGCTATATAGTTAGCTCCGTCGAATCTTCTTTATACATTCGACAGACACCATAAGCCTTCCAAGACAGATTCGACCGTAATTCTTGTGGATTTTCGGACGAATGCAATTTTTGAACGAAAAACGAAATAAATAAAAACGAATTTCGGGAGTAACTAAATAAATTAAGCTTTCGGACGAAAACGAAATTCCGAAACGAAATATTTTACTCTGCACATGTCTACTGATTAAGTCTTTTCAGGATGTGGAATCTATGCAGGACTTCGAGACTGCCTAGCTTTGAGGGTGTTCAATCATCTGGAAGAATGTTTTTGGTATATGTTTTGGTATAGGTTTCATGGGCACAATTAACACCCAAAGACCAATTTTACAGCACCTGTTTGGCTGGTGCATATCATTGCAATTTTTTTTGCCTTCATCAAGAGCACCTCTATAGGATTACGGTGGGAAGGCACCACTGACACCCAAAGACCAATTTTTCTGCACCTGTTTGACAGGTGCATACCATTGCAATTTTTTACATCAAGGCCAATTCTTGCTTTCATCAATAGTACCTCTATAGGGTTACAGTAGGAAGGCGACACCCAAAGACCAATTTTTCTACACCTGTTTAACAGGTGCATATCATTGCAATTTTTTACAGCAAGGCCAATTCTTGTATTTATCAAAAGTACCTCTATAGGGTTATGGTGGGAAGGCGGTACCGACACCCAAAGACCAATTTTTATGCACCCGTTACTTCTATACCAAGTCAAAGTGAGATTAGAATGTATCCCAAAAATCTCTAATCTTGTTCCCAGTGTACTACATTGTGGCCTCATCATACACACTGGCTCCCCAGCTGTTGCTGAGCAAAATAACAGCAGCTTGCAGGGAAAATGGCACTTTTTGGTTTTATAAATGCAATTATTACCTTAGCAGATTTTAGACAGATCTGACACTTTACAGGTAGACTATGGGGACCCCCAAGGCACTATATTGGAAGGTTTTTTCATTTTTAGGCATAGTCCCACAACATGGACACTGACATAACAGAAGTATTAAGTGAATCTGGGATTGACAACGATAAGCATTATTTTTTTAACCTGTGAAATTTTGGCAATTCAGGTGCGCATGAAGTCCATGGAGGAGAGGCAAGGTCAGGCCAGGCTATGAAGGTGGTGCAAAAGATGATCAGTGCCACAGTTAGGGCAGCGCAGTCCGGTGCCAGTGTCCCAGTGTGCCAACCTGTGCTTGAGCCCCTCCCTCTGCCCGACCCTTACCCCCACCTATGCAGGGCTCCACTGCGGTGGTCCGGAGGTGCCAGTCCAGTGCTGATCCTCAGCCATGGCGTGGCACTGCCTGCTGATTGGCTTTTCCGCTGCTATCTCCCTCACTGTCTGAAACCAGCACCGCGATAGAGACTGAGCACTGACACCAGCACCGTGATAGAGAGCACTGACACCAGCACCGTGATAGAGAGCACTGACACCACACCAGCACGAGATAGAGAGCACTGACACCCCACCAGCACTGAGATAGAGAGAGAGCACTGACACCAGCACCAAGATAGAGAGCACTGACACCAGCACAATGATAGAGAGCACTGACACCAGCACTGTGAGAGCACTGACACCAGCACCGTGATAGAGAGCACTGACACCGCACCAGCACCGAGATAGAGAGCACTGATACCAGCAACTGGCTGAGGACCCAAAAATATGACACCACTCAACCCCTTCAAACAGGAGGGTACGGGCATATAGTACAGTGTGCTTTTTTTGTACAAGTGAGCCAAAGGTAGAAAAAAGGTCCGTGTGCTAGATTATATAAATTGTTTATAGAGTTATGCATAAACATGGTCTACTGGTCACATGTGTTGAATTCCTCCGAGATTCATGCCTCATTCATTTTTATAAATGTGAGGTAGTCAACACTGTCGTGAGCTAGGCGAGTACGCTTATCGCTCACGATCCCCCCTGCTGCGCTGAACGTCCTTTCAGACAGGACACTGGATGAGGGGCAAGCCAACAGTTCCATTGCAAATTGGGCAAGCTCTGGCCAGGGGTCAAGCCTGCCCACCCAGTTGTCCAGGGTTCATCACTTCTCAGAGTGTCCACATCGGTCGTTAACCCGATGTAGTCAGACACCTGTCGGTCTAGGCGTTCCCTGATGCTGGATCTGGATGACACCTGTCGATGGGTCGGCTGAAAGAATCATCTCATATCAGAAGTGACCAACAAATCTTCAAACCGCCCTCTTCTTGCAGGCACTGTTGGATTGGTACCCGCAACTCTTTCTCTGGGAGTGGGAATTCCTCTGCCAGCGCACGCAAAAGCAGAATGCAGCATTTCTCTAAGCAAGGCCTGGAAGTGCTCCATTCTGAGAGCCCTCTGTGATGGCGGTAACATTTCCGCCATTTTGTGTTTGTACCGGGGGTCTAAGTACGTTGCCACCCAGTACTGGTCCTTGACCTTTATGCTTTTTATACAGGGATCCCTGTTAAAACACTGGAGCATGAAGGCCCCCATTTGCACTAAACTGGAAGCGGTGTGGTGGCCTGGCTCCTGCTCATCATCCAGGATAATGTTGTCCTCCTCGTTCTCCTCCCCCATCCACGGATAACAACAGGGATCTCAGAAAGTTTAAAGCATGCTCTTCTTGCTCCTCCTTATCCGCCCCGGCACCATACTCCTCTGACTCCTCTTCGGACTCCTGTTGTTGACTTGTTTCAGATAGAGTAGCCCCCCTTGGGAATTCATTCAGCATTGCGACTTCCTCATCTTCCTGCTCCTGCTCCTCCACGGCTTGATCAATGACACGACACAATGCATGCTCCATAAAGAAGGCATATGGTACGATGTCACTGATGGCGCCATGGCTGCGACTGACCAGTTTGGTGATCTCATCAAATGACCGCAGAAGTCTGCATGCATCGAGCATGAGCAGCCACTGGCGCGGTGAAAAAAAAACAAGCTCCCCAGAACCTGTTATGCCGCAGAGTTCGTACAGGTAGTCGTTGACTGCACGTTTCTGCTGGAGCAGCCTATCAAGCATATAGAAGGTTGAGTTCCATTGTGTCAGGCAATCGCAAATAAGACGTCTGACCAGCAGATTGATTCGCCGCTGAATGTCAGCAAGGCGAGCCATGGCTGTGTAAGATCTTCTGAAATGGGCCAAGATTTTCCTTGCCTGCCACAAGATGTCCTGGACCCCAGGGTATTTGACAACAAATCGCTGCATGACCAAGTTTAAGACGGGTGCCATGCATGGCACGTGTGTAATTTTGCTCTGTTTCAATGCGCTAAGCAGATTGGTACCATTGTCACACACCACTTTACCAACTGTTGAATTGAGCGGGGTTAGCCACTGATCTGCCTATGAACGCAAAGCTGAAAGGAGTGCAGGACCAGTGTAGCTCTTGGCTTCCAGGCACAACAGACGCAGCACAGCATGGCAACGTCTCACCTGGCATGTCGAATAGGTTCTGGGGATCTTGGGCGGTGCAGCGGAAGAGATTCTAGCAGCAAGAGGAGGAGTCAGCCGAGGAGGAGAGGGAGGATGGAGTAGGAGGAGGAGGAGAAGAAGAGCCAGGCCTGCATGCAATCCATGGTGGTAAAACCAAATCTACACGGGTGCCACGGGTTACATGCTTGACGGCCATCAGAAGGTTCACCCAGTGGGCAGTAAAAGTTATATACCTTCCCTGCCCGTGTTTGCTAGACCACGTGTCTGTGGTCAGATGTATCTTGGCACCGACACTGTGTGCCAGAGATACATTCACTTGCCACTGAACATGGCAATATAGCTCTGGGATGGCCTTCTGTGAGAAATATTTCCTTCCTGGGACCTTCCATTGTGGTGTTCCAATGGCCACAAATTTTCAAAAGGCCTCCGAGTCCACCAGTTCATATGGCAGTAGTTGGGGGGCTAACAGTTCTGACAAGCCAGCGGTCAACCGTTGGGCAAGAGGGTTATCCGGTGTCATCATTTTTTTACGCTCGAACATTTGGCCCACGGAAGCCTGCCTTTTTCCAGAAAAACGTGAGGACGGCATGATGGAAGGTGGAGTGGAGGACAATTCTGAGGAGAGAGGAGAAGGAGAAGTAGAAGAGGCTGGACGGTGAGAGCCTGGAGTGTGGCTTTGTGGGTTCCGTTGCTCCCACTTGGCTCGGTGATGGCAGCTCATGTGCCTTCTTAATGCGGTCGTCCCTAGGTGAGTGTTGGGCTTAGCGCAACTTATACATTGATTGCAAAGCCTGCAGATGGCAACACTATTGTCAGCAGTGGACACGTTAAAAAAAGCCCACACTGTGGAGCCATGTGCCGGCATCCTGGGAGCGCCAGATGTCACTGTACATGGTTGATGCCTCGCTCCTGATACATTAGCAGTCTGGTTTGTCCCTACTGTGCAATGTAAGTTCCGCATGCTTCTCCTCCCTATCTGCTGGTCCATATCTCCCTCTGAACTCCCCTCCTTTTCCTCTCTTGTGGGCACCCACGTGACATCACTAGAAACGTCGACATCAACGTCACCTTCCCCACCGCTATAGAGATCTCGGAGTAGGCAGCAACACCGGGGACCAACCTCCTTGGGCTGATCTGGGTACTGTCGTCAGACTGCTGAGTGGCGGTTGTTGCTACCTCCTCTTCCTGATCCAATGCCAAGAATGGCTGCACATCGGCAAAATCTTGTGATGGATTGAAAAATAATTCCTGTGACTGAAGCGGAGGGTATATGGTGTTGGTGGTGTTGGTGGGGGTGCACACAGCAGAGAGTGAAGATGGTGCAGATTGAGAGGATGAGGAGGGTGCAGAAGAGTAAGGCTGAGTGAGCCCCTCAACCAAGTCTGGTGCGTCCTTTGACGTAATCGAACACACTTTCTGCAATTTGCTCAAGCCTGTTGCTCCTGCCCTAGCCCTACAACTCCTGCGGAAGGGCCTGCCTCTTCCTCTGCCTGTCATTTTTTAAATAACCCTGTGACAAAAGTCTCTAGAGAAGTGCAGTATATGTGGAAGAAGGTATATAACACCCCGCTTCAATTTGTCATTTTGGGGGGCCACTGGTCTATCACACCAGTTATAATACTTTTTTCTAATTGCGTTTGTCACTCTTTGTAGTATCGCTGCAGAACCGCTCAGCAGTCACAATGCTGCACAGTGGAAATGCACTATACTATATTTGAAAGTATTTTATACGTGTATTACACCCCTATATACTGCACACCAAATAGTACACCTATACCAGTCCTTAAAAGGACCTTTGTGGACCTGATAGTAACTAGCTAGTAGCTAGTGAATTGCAGACTGTCCCTGTTCCAAACACCAAACTGTCCCTACACTGAGAAACGACAGCAGCAGAATAGGTCAGCAGCACTGCAGTGCAGTGCACTATAATATGCTTTCTATATTTGAAAGAAAGTAAATTATACGCGTATTACAACCCTATATACTTTACACCTATACCAGGCCTTAAAAGGACCTTTGTGGACCTAATAGTAGCTAGCTAGTAGCTAGTGAATTGCAGACTGTCCCTGCTCCAAAAACCAAACTGTCCCTACACTGAGAAACAACATCTGCAGAATCGGTCAGCAGCACTGCATGCAGTGCACTATAATATGCTTTCTATATTTGAAAGAAAGTATATTATACGTGCATTACAACTCCATATACTGTACACCTATACCAGTTCTTAAAAGGACCTTTTTGGACCTAATAGTAGCTAGCTAGTAGCTAGTGAATTGCAGACTGTCCTTGCTCCAAAAACCAAACTGTCCCTACACTGAGAAACAACAGCTGCAGAATCGGTCAGCAGCACTGCATGCAGTGCACTATAATATGCTTTCTATATTTGAAAGAAAGTATATTATAAGTGTATTACAACCCTATATACTGTACACCTATACCAGTCCTTAAAAGGACTTTTGTGGCCCTAATAGTAATAGCTAGAGATTAGACTGACTGTCCCTGCTCCACACAGCGTCCTTTCCCTACACTGACAAAAGACAGAATGTAAAATGGCCGCCAGATCAGGTCTATTTAAAAGGTAGGGGGTATGTCCATGTGCTGAAATGTCTCAATTGGCTGTCCTGTACCACATGATGGATGTGTCATGGGTCAAAGTTCTTCACAATGTAAACGAATATGTCCGCCGCAAACAGCGCCAGAAGTCCACCGGTTTGGCAAATCACGAACGAGCAAAGTTCACCGTGAACCGACCGCCGGGCGAACTGCAAGGCCATCTTTACAAGTTCCCCAGGTCAGGACCCGGAACCCTATAACCAATGTATGCCCAATTACTTGCATATAAGCTTTCAAAATGAGGACTTTGATTTTTGATATTCGGTCCCTTTAACCACTGGGCACTTAAACCAGACCAGTTTTTAGCTTTCTGTGCTCTCACATTTTGAATGACAATTACTCAGTCATGCAACACTGTACCTATATGAAATTTTTGTCCCTCTTTCACACAAATAGAGCTTTATTTTGGTAGTATTTAACCTCCCTGGCGGTATGATTATTTCGGATTTTAGGTGCTAAAAGCGGTACCATTATTTTGCATGAAAATTTGGCGTTTTATATTGTAGTCCTGTAATTCTTAGGAATAACTCTCTTGAATCTGTCCAAACCAGAGTCTAGCAGACATCCCAGGTATGATAAAGTTTGAAAAATGAAATCATAAATTATAATATAATAAATAACTATAAATAATTGTACCAAATAATAATATAACAATAATAAAAATTATTCAATAATGTAATCAAATCAAAAACACTGAAATTTGCTCAGTTGCAGAATTGTCACTGTCATTACTTTTCAGTATTTGATGACGGATCTCCCCACAAATCACTATCGCTCATTTCTGCGAGTGATTCCAATTTATTATCGCTGTTTTCTAGCTGGTCTAAAACCATTTTTGATGTAAAGTGACAGTTTGGTTGCTATGGACAATCTCCAGTTTCCAGGCAGAAAGAACAGTTTTTATTATATAAAACTGCATGCAGGACACTGGGCAGACCACTAGGGACAAAGGGGATGTGAAATATTTACATACAGCAATGTAATCTGTAAGATTACATTATACTGTATGTATACTGTGTGTTTCACTTTTTGAATTTGGCGCCGATCTCCGTCCCCGTGCGTCGCAACGCTCGCAGGGAACAGAGATCGGCTCCGTGATAGATCGAGCGAGACACGGCTCGCTCGTACAGCGGGGAGACAACGCTGGATCCGAGGGAGAAGGTAAGTAAACCTCCTCCTGGATCCAGCGATGCAGTCCCGAGTCTGGCTCGGGGATACCGCTTTTGGTATAAAAATTCCACCCCGAGCCAGACTCGGGAATACCGTCAGGGGGGTTAATGGGTTTTTTATTTTTTGCGCTACAAAAGAAAAAAAGACTAAAAATTTTGTAAAAAAATGCATTTTTCTTAGTTTCCGTTTTTGCTAATTAGTAATTTTTCTTCATAGATTTTGGCCAACATTTATACTGCTACATGTTTGTTTGGTAAAAATAACCCAAATCGGTGTACATTATTTGGTCTTTGTGAAAGTTATAGAGTCCACAAGCTATGGTGCCAATCTCTGAAAATTGATCACACCTGATGTACTGATGGCCTATTTCATTTCTTGAGACCCTAACAAGCCAATAAAGTACAAATACCCACCAAATGACCCCTTTTTGGAAAGTAAACATCCTACGGTATTTAGTAAGAGGTATGGTGAGTTTTTTTAAGTTGTCATTTTTTTCCACAATTCTTTGCAAAATCAAGATTTTTTTTCCTTTTTTTTCATAAAATTGTTATATTAGCAGGTTATTTCTCACACACAGCATATGCATAGCACAATTTACACCCCTAAGCACATTCTACTACTCCTCCTGAGTATGGCGATACCACATGTGTGAGACTTTTACACACCCTGGCCACATACAGAGGCACAACATGCAGAGAGCACTGTCAGGCATTCTTGGAGCATAAATTACACATATAATTTCTTGACTACCTCTTACATTTTTGAAGGTCCTAGAGCACCAGGACAATGGAAACACCCCAAAAATGACCCTATTTCGGAAAGAAAACAACCCAATATATAATCTATGAGACATAGTGAGTCTTTTGAACATGTCATTTTTTTTTCTACAAGTTTCTGGAATATGTGTAAAGAAAATGAAAACATATATAATATTCTCCTACTCCTCCTGAGTATGGCGATACTACATATGGGAGACTTTTACACAGCCTGGCCACATAGGCCCAACATGCAGGGAGCGCCATCAGGCGTTCTAGGGGCATAAATGTCAAATCTAATTTGACTACCTATTACACTTTTGTGAGGCACTCTAGTGGCATTGATGTGGCATGGATGAGCATGAATGGGATGGATAAGCCGTGGATGGGGATGGCTGAGTATGGATGGGATGACTGAGCATGAATGAGTACGGCTGGGTATGGCTGGGCATGGCTGGGTACGGATGGGATCGCTGGGTATGGCTGAGTATGGCTAAGTATGGATGGGGGTGGATGGGATGGCTGAGCATGGATGGATGGATGAGGCATGGATGAGTATTGCTGATTAGGGATGGGTGGCTGCGCATGGATGAGTATTGCTGAGTATGGATGGCTGGCTGAGTATGGATGGATGGATGAGTATTGCTGAGTATGAATGGGTGAATGAGCATGGATGAGTATTGCTGAGTATGGATGGATGGATGAGTATTGATGGATGGCTGAGCATTGATGGATGGATGAGAATTGCTAGTGTGGATGGATGGCTGAGCATGGATGAGTATTGCGGAATATGGATGGCTGGCTGAGTATGGATGGCTGGATGAGCATGGATGAATGGATGGCTGGCTAAGCACGGATGGATGGATGGCTGGCTGAGCATGGGTGGCTGGCTGAGTAAGGATGGATGGATGTCTGGCTGAGTATGGATAGATGGATGGTTTGCTGAGGATGGATGGCTGGCTGAGTATGCATGGATGGATGGCTGGCTGAGTATGGATGGATGGATGGCTCGCTGAGTATGGATGGCTGGCTGAGTATGGATGGAGTATGGATGGATGGATGGCTGGCTGAATGGCTGGAGTGGGCACAAATCAGCGCTGTGGGCACTACACATCCAGCCCACAGCGCTGCAGCACTATCTGATCTCTCGCCTCTCTGTACCGATCTGTACAAAGATGGGAGAGAGGAAACGGATGTGACGCCGGTTTGTTT
The DNA here is from genome assembly GCF_037356315.1 of Lithobates pipiens. NCBI lineage: Eukaryota > Metazoa > Chordata > Amphibia > Anura > Ranidae > Lithobates > Lithobates pipiens. The sequence continues at coordinate 273,119,351 of NW_027507748.1, read as the reverse complement.
AAAGGTGATTGATCTGTCATTTGACGGAGAGATCACGTGGTAAACGGCCGCTGTCACGTGGGAGAGTTCACGTGGCAAACCGCTGCCATTTTAGTATGCAAACCGAATCGCTAAAATCTCATAAACGCTATATCAAATTCATATTATTTCAATTTTTTAATTAAATCTGCAACTTTGATTAAATTAAATTAATACCTAGACACTTCCTCTTATCGGGTGATGACACTCTGTGTCTGCCTTCCAAGTGCCCTCCTGTATTGTCACACTGTCACATGCGCTTCCACTGCAGGCGATAAGCTTCTATGCCAATGCTTATTGCACAGGCATGTTCAGTTGTTGTCCTTATCAGGAAGCCTGGCTAGAGCAATGACAAGCAGTCAGGGCTGAAGTATATATTTGTAGGATGGAAGTGGCTGCAGGGAGGCTAGAGATCAGCAACACTGATATGCATGAAAGTAATAAGTAAAGGTAAAAACTGAATTTTTTCAAAAGGAAAAAAACATCAGTTGTTTATGATATTTTAAACACTCAGACATCATACAGTTAGAGTTTATATCTACTTTAAAAAAAGTGTAGAGTATCAGTTAAGTAATTCAGCATCTTTCATATTGTAATGCACAGGGAAGTGAATATATATACAGTACATGACTACTATGAAATGCCAGATTTCATCCCTTCGTCACAGAGTATATGCTTATTTTCCTTACTTAAACATCAGCTTATATTTATCAGACAGATTAAGTAGGCCAGATTATATATGGGTAGATATATACTAGCAACTAGAATACAGTTGCTAATGCATCAGCCTTGCGTTTTCGTTCATGTTGAAGTAGCTTATGAAGACCTCATCATGAACTGGGTCACTGTAATGCCGATTCATCTCTAAGGAGGCTGGAGATTCCTGTATATAGTACACCACTGTTTCTTAGCTTTAGTCATCAAGTACTGCAATAGGTCATGTTTTCAATTTTTTTTCTCTCAATGGGAACAGTTAGGGTTATTACTGTTTTGAGGATTCAGGCTATAGCTAAACTGCTGGCAGAAATTCTTTCATTTTTTTAAGATAGTTTCTTACCTTCAAGCTACATCTTGTATTTTACAATATACCTAGGTGTCCACATGTTAAACAATCCCATCTTGATTGCTACTGTATTAGGGCTCAATGTCCCTTAGTCCCTCAGGGTTCCTAGTTTTGCATAACCAGTGGCTGTTGTGCCTGCTGCTTCCTCAGCCATCGACCATGTAACATCCCCTGCCTAGTTTCATGTTAGTGAACATGTTGTAATGTGCCGCCACTCGCTCTAGTTGGAGGACCCAGGGAAATCAGACACTCAGTCTGTCATGGCCACCAGTCTTGGTCATCTTACTTTAAAAAAGTAATTAGTTAAGTTACAGATTACTTTTCCCAAAAAGTAAAAAAGAGATGTGTGCAGAGTGGCGGTGTGTCAAAGGCTGGTCTATCACATCCCGTGTATTGCAACAAAAATAAAACGGCCTAGAGACCAGTCCGTAGTTAAAATATATATATATTTTTATTAGAAAACCTGGTAAGTATATTGTATATAGACAAAATATCAGGCATATACAATTGTAACAAAAGTACTTCACAATGCTGGTTTGGAGAAGGCATGAGACATATGTAATGTTGAGAATAATGCCGACATGTTTCAGACTATCCATCCTTTTTCATAGGCATAGCAATCATCTCATATACAAATAGTCTATAATATAAGCATAGTCAAATTAGTACAGATATAGTAAAGACAAAAAGGTGCATAGCTATACATGCTAGTCTTTAGTAAATGGTGCTAAAAAATTTATATACTCACAAGCCTGAAACTATCCCTAATAGTCAGCAGCAGGGGGTGAAAGTATTGTAGTGTAAGTTAAAATCATCAGTAATACGGTGGATTTGAGTTGTGTGGTCGGGGTGAACTAGGTGGCAATGACACCCAGTAGGAAAGTCAGGACCTTTTGTGTTAATACTGATGGTATGGCGATAAATACGCTTCTGTATTAACACAAAAGATCCGGACTTTCCTACTGGGCATCATTGCCGCCTAGTTCACACTGACCACACACCAAAAATATGGTTCTTAGCTTTGGATAATATTTCCCCCAGTAGCAGAGGTGGTGACTATAATAAATTACTACTACAAAGTGAATTGAGGTGGATATTCCACCTCAATGCTACCTCACCCCCTGGCCTCAAAGAGGCTTCAATTTCAAGCCTTTTCTTGACGGCTTCCAATCTGGGGTTTGCGAACTTGACTTATGATATCTATATATTCGTTCTCTTTCCTGTTTATGCCTTTGTCCAAATTACCCTTACAATTTTTTATATATTATATACTATTATTCACAGTGTATCAAACTTTAATATTTCTTGTATAATGCTGATAATATACCAAATTTCAAGATGTTACTCATATAGTTATGCTGATACTTGCTTTACTCGGGTGTATTCAGCACTACACCATCTTAGGCCGCGTACACACAGGCGGACTGTCCGCCCAACTAGGTTCGTCAAACAGTTTGACAAACAGTCCGTTCAAAATTAGCATGAACGGACTTGACCACACACGACGAACGAACAGTCCGCTGAAAACTTGCGCGATGACGTGAACGGCACGTACGACGGGACGAGAAATTCGAAGTCCAATACACTGCAATGCAACCTTCGCCGTGTAAATTCTTTCTGAGCATGCGCGAGACTTAGTTTATCGAACAAGCCTACACACGAGCGGACTGTCCGCTCAAACCAAGTTTCAGCGGACAGTCTTACGGAAATTCCGAAAAACTTTGTTCGTCAGACTGTCCGCTGAAACTGTCCGCTGAAGCCCACACACGAGCGGACTGTCCGCTGAAACACTGTTCAGCGGACAAAGTTGGGCGAACAGTCCGCCCGTGTGTACGCGGCCTTAGTGTAGAATCTACCTCAATTATGTTACCATACATCTAATATGTTATATCACATATATGTATCTATTATGTGAAATTTCTGTCTGTTGCCATCTGTTCTATTGTACCAGCCTTAATAATTTATATTTTTTGTCTGTCATTTCAGAGATTTATTGTCTTCTACTCCAGCCTGTACTTCCCTTTTCTCACCACCAGGGGGTTATATGCATTACCCCTATACTGTATAAATTTGCTATACCTGTGGCAACAGTTTCTTTACATTATTGACCAACGTTCCGGGCACTGCCACCACACTGCCCGGTGTGTGGGAGACTCACAGGCTCCCATAGCTTCTTTTGGGGTGCCTGTGGTCATTGTGCCCTTCAAGAAAAGTAGGTATACTGCGCTTCTTCCTGTTTGCGCTCCATCCTGGAGCGCAGGCAGCTAGGCCTCCCGCACGCCGGTGACATCACAACACGGGACGCGGTCCCGCCCATTCGTGGGTTGGGCCCCGCGCCGCCTCGTCAGGGATCTCTCTAGACCAGAGGTCTCAAACTGGTGGCCCTTCAGCTATTGAAAAACTACAAGCCCCATTAGGCATTGCAAGGCTGACAGTTAAGAGCAAGACTCCCAAAGGCAATGGCATGATGGGACTTGTAGTTTCGCAACATCTGGAGGGCCACCAGTTTGAGACCCCTGCTCTAGACAGACTGGCTGCAGCCTTTGGCGCACTAGTCCATCTCATCGGCTTCAGTTGTGGAGGCTGCCGATGGTGCCTGTCCACAGCTGATTCCAATAACACTTTTGTGTTATTTAAGGCTTGCACCCATGGTGTGTAGTACGCTGTGGGTTGCATACCCCTGAGGGTTGTTCAATGACACATCATAGCTAAGGTGAGGACAATATCTGATGCTATTTTGACACTTATGTATTGACACATCCATGTATCTACTTTTAAACATTGGCACTCACTTATTCCCTGTATATTTTCTATTAGACACGCTATTTTGGACATCTGCCATGGCTATACTGTACTGGTTATTCACCTAACCAGACAGTGGAGATCCTGCAGTGTTTAGTGCTCCCAGATACTACTATTTAGTGCCCTGTTTTGCTTATGTGTGGCTTACCAGTGGCATACAGCTATACGCAATTCCACTGTATTACTGATGATTTAAACTTACACTACAATACTTTCACCCCCTGTTGCTGACTATTAGGGATAGTTCCAGGCTTCTGAGTATATCTATTTTTTGCCACTATTTACTAAAGACTAACATGTATAGCTATGCACCTTTTTGTCTTTACTATATCTGTAATCATTTGACTATGCTTAAATTATAGACTATTGGTATATGAGATAATTGTTATGCCTATGAAAAAGGATGGATACTCTGAAACATGTCAGCATTATTCTCAACATTACATATGTCTCAAGCCTTCTCCAAACCAGCATTGTGAAGTACTTTTGTTACAATTGTATATGCCTGATATTTTGTCTATATACAATATACTTACCAGGTTTTCTAATAAAAATATATATATATTTTAACTACGGACTGGTCCATCTCATTCAAACATCCCAAGGGATATGTGCTGTGCTTAGCACATTAGGCCGTTTTCTTTTTTTTTCTCCCAAAAAGTAATTGCGTTAGTAACTCGGTTACTACATTGGAAAAGTAATTAGTTACTCAGCAAAGTAACTGTGACTTTTTTTTAATATTCTATAGACGGGACTAGCGAAGGAAGTGAAGGTCGTCGTCTCCATCGGCGAGATTGACACCTTGTGAGCCTCGTCACCTGGTATGGATTTAAAGGGGAACCCCTACATCAAAAAACGGTGTGGGGGTCCCCCCAAAGTCCATAGCAGACCCTTATCTGAGCATACAACCTGGCCGGTCAGGAAAGGGGGTGGGGACGAGCGGGCACCCCCCCTCCTGAACCATACCAGGCCGTATGCCCTCAACATGGGGGGTGATTTGGGGAAGGGGGGCCCTGCGGCCCCTCCACCCCACAGCACCTTGTCCTTTATGTTGATGAGGACAAAGGCCTCTTCCAGACAACCCTGGCCATTGGTTGTCGGTGTCTGTGGGCGAGGGGCTTATCAGAATCTGGGAGCCCCCTTTAATAAGGGGGCCCCCAGATTCCGGCCCCCTACCCTATGTGAATGAGTATGGGGTATGATGCCCCCCTACCCATTCACCTGGGGAAAAAAGTGTTAATAAAAAAAACACAACACAGGTTTTTAAAGTACTTTATTAGACAGCTCTGGGGGTCTTCTTCCGACTTCAGGGGTCTTCTCCCCAGGCTCCTCTGCTATACTCTGCTCTTTTACCACTAGCTCTTTTACTAGCAGAGGAGCCCGGCTTTCTCCTTCAAAAAGAAAAGAAAGGAAAAAGGCGCCGGCGGCGACAGTAGCAAGTGACAGCGACAAGACCTGGCCAATGCTAGTAAAAGAGCTGTAAGAAGATAGCAGAGGCCCGGCAGAAAAAGCGAAGAGCGGGACAAGATCCCCGAAGTTGGAAGAAGACCACCGGACGGCGGGGCGACGAAGGAGAAAGCCGGGCTCCTCCGCTAGTAAAAGAGCTAGTGGTAAAAGACCAGAAGATAGCGGAGGAGCCCGGCGAGAAGATGCCCGGGTTGGCCAGGGTTGTTGGGAAGAGCCCCTTGTACTCATCACATGGGGACAAGGTGCTTTGGGGTGGGGGGACCGCAGGGCCCTTCCTTCCCCAAAGCACCCCTCCACATGTTGAGGGCACGTGGCCTGGTACAGTTCAGGAGGGGGGGGGGGCGCTCGCTCGTCCCCACCCCCTTTCCTGACCAGCAGGGCTGCATGTTCGGATAAGGGTCTGCTATGGACTTTGGTGGGACCCCCACGGTGTTTTTTGCGGCGTAGGGGTTCCCCTTTAAATCCATACCAGGCGACGAGACTCCTGAGGTGTCAATCTCGCTGATGGAGGCGGCGACATTCACTTCCTTCGCTAGTCACATCTACCTGGAGTCACGTTCAAAATGAACAGACTTTACTCCATGTGTGGGCAAGTCTGTTCGTTTCAAAAGGTCCAGACAGGATGTGATTGCTGTAACGCCGCCCAAGTAATGGCAATGGCGTTACCATAAGGGGAAGAGTAATCAGTTAGATTACTCGTTACCCTCTAAAGTAACTGCGTAACTCTGTTTATTTTAACTGAGTTACTTACATCACTGATGGCCACTAACAAAATGTTGCTTTTCTGTTCTGTTCTGTCTAGCATGACCTAACATTTTGACTGACAGTCTAGGAGACTCCTGGTCTGTCCTGGCCACCATATTATGAATGGAAGAAAACCCACCTACAATCCCAACCACATGCCCATTGCCCCCACATTCACATCCATATTTAGCTACAATTTCCATTGGTTGATGGGAGTTCTAGTTTGTTTTGTTACCCTGCAAAGAGACAGGAAGTAATGTTGGTGCTGCACTAATACTGCCTTAAATGCCTGGGCAAAGCAATAGTATCGTATACAATGAGATGAATTCATAAACTTTATCAAGATAAATAACACCAAAACTAGGGTGCTTTAAACAAAATACATGTTTGTTAAAAGAGAAGTTTGGGAATAGAAAAAGCAATCCCATTCACCTGCATGGCTGAAGCTGTCCTCCACCGGCTCTACACTGAGTTTAAAGACCGCTGGTTACCAAATTTTTGGAAAGCTGGTGACTGGAGCGCTGAGCTGTGGAGAGGCTTATTCAGTTGTCGGTCCAGGCATCTGGGTGTATCCTGACTTTAAAGTCAGGATCTTTCCAGAGCTTGGACTAGCTGGGTGGTGTCAGCTGGCAATGGGCTTTAGCCCCCTGTCATCAGAAAATGGGTCACAGGAGTGCTGTAGCTTTAAATCACCTGTTCAAGTAAAAATAAACCCTGAACATAAGCCTCTGGGGGGTTCCTCATTTGAAATAGACTTATCTACATTCCACGCACACTAAAGAGAGAATATAGTATATGAAGCCATGGTGTTGCAGCTAGTAACAAACAATCCGCCAAATCACCCCAAATCACCCCACTGTCAGACTTCATAAATCTCTTCCAGAGACAGTGAACAGTCTTGCGAGTTTTGTTTTTGTTGTTTAATTGGGGGAGTACAACTTGGATAGGGATTGGAATATGGGATGCCTATAGGATACGTCATTGCCATCATATTTTTAGGATTTTAGTACACTTTGATAAAATTAGAGCCAGCAGATTGAATGCGCAAATTGAATTAGGTACAAATCTCCTCCTGCATCTCCATGCAGACTGTTGCTCCTCCTCTGCTCAACCTCAGCAGACTATTACATCTAAACACTATCAGTTTTTCTGATGAGTTTTTCCTTCAGATTTACCAAAACCATGTAGTGCAAGGGCCTGTCTGATAGTATACAAATACGAGGTCAAACCTTAAGAGTTTCAATTTGTATACAATCAGACAGGCCCTTGTACTACATGGTTTTGGTAAATCTGAAGGAAAAACTCATCAGAAAAACTGATAGTGAGTATAATGCTTAAGAGTTCTCTAACCATCACCGTGTGAAGGACAGAGACATCACTTTTGGCCACGTAAAAATGACGGTCTTAGATCTCTTCCTCCTCATGTCCAAAACGTAGTTCCTACTGTACAGACTTAGCTCCTCCTGCAGAGACTTAGCTCCTCCTGCACAAAACGTGTGGTTACTAATTCACAGACATGTCACATCCTCTTCCTTTAAATGATAGGGGTCCACTCTGAATAAACCCCTAGACAGGATCTGGTTGCTCGCTGCTACTAGGCCTGAGGCCTGCAGTACCTCACTCCGGAGGCCTAGTAGGTTAAAAGCAGTCTTTAGGATAATGGACTACTGTTTCCAGCCAGCCCAACTTGGAAATCATGTGCCAGCAGGCCACATCGACTTGGCACAGATCTCCACAGTCTCTTCTCTGATTTAGGACCCCCCATCATCTACCGTGTGTTTGATGAAGGCTCTGCTAATAACCGTGTAAAAGCAGAGTTCCCTCACAGACTCCTTGGCACATCCAGCCCTCCACTGTGGTAACAATCACCGACCTTCCAACAGCCCTGAGTCCTTGATGAGGAACTTGACTGGACCATGCGTACTGACAGTTTCACCTTCTGCTCCAGGAGAAGTGTCCCTGCCACTGACCGTGTGGTGACAGAGACATTGGCAATAGCCATGTAGAGGCAACGTTCCCTTACAGCTCTCCTCCTTATCTTGCGATCGGCGCACCCCCCTCCCCCCCCCCCAGATGGGGATGGCCTCCTGCAGCTGTCTAACGTGCCATTCCTCACTTCACTCAGTCGACTTCTCTCCAAAGTGGCATATGACCTCAGCTTATATATGAGGGCTCACACACAAGCTGCCCGCCACTCCAGTTCTAGGCCCAGCCCCTCTTCCAGAATATTCTACCTGGAAGCAGGGGAGGCACCTCAGAACTGAAGTGCAGGTGATCATACCCACCGCTACTCTGACCATTCCCAGCCCCCAGATCAAAACAAACATTTGCCTGTGCTGGATAGCCTAGTAAAAATAAACCTTACTAGCACCTACCTATTAGTAGAGGGTGCTACATATATTTTCAGTGAGCATATATTTTCAGTTAATAGTGCAATGTTTATCTTGCAGAATGTTTTAATGTGACTTGCTTGCACTTTCTTTTGGTTTTGCTTATATATTAAACTAGTGAAGTGTGCTTCTTCCAAACATTGCTTAGAGAAGGATTAAAGGTGGTGATAGCAGAAGTGGGTTAGGTTGTTTAGGGGGGCTTCATGTATAGCGTGAGTAGTATACACAGGTGCAGTTGTTGAAAGGGGACAGGAGCAGTGGTGAAAAAGAGGGGGGCATACATGGTGGTAAAAACGAGAGGTGGAAGCATTCGGGTGCACTACAGAAAATGGGGTAGAGTACGGTGTTCATTTTGTGAGAGGGGGCTCAGCAGGTGTGATGGGGGTGCTATTGTGAGCATGACAGCACAAGGACACTGTGTAGGCATGATGGTGGGAGCAGATAAGAGTGTGTGTTGGACCTGCATAGGTGCAACTGGGGAAGGGGCATGAAGGCTTAGGGCAGGAGAATGCACTGCTGCAGTGTTGAGAGATGCAGCAGCCAGGCATGACAGTGAGAAAAAGCAGTATCAGATAGGGTATAGGCGGGGAGGATAAGGGTGACTTTGCCAGTAATCCAACCTCCAGTACAAAATGAATCAGCTGATTGGACTGTAAGATTTACTCCAAGTTGACTTTTTCTTTCATTAGACCTTTAACGATTTAACGAATCATTCCGAATTAATTTTTTATTTTCGTTATAATATCTTTGGTATTAGATGAAATTCGTTATTCTTTTATTTGGACATTTGGATGCATTCGAATCTCCGAAAGATGCAAAATTGGGCTGAATTTCTTTGTTCCAAATCAGGGACAGTCCCTCGAAATCAGGAACAGTTGGGAGCTTTAGCCATGGCTTTAGTCATGTGCAGCATCTGCCATCAGCATCTCAAGTGTGGTAAGATTGGTCATTTGAGTACCATGTATATGAAGACACATATGAGTATTTACCATGCAGTTCAGTGAGAGCAACAGCTGCATGCTAGCAGTTAACAACAAAAGGGATGTACTATTTCCTTTTCCTATTTCTGCATTCACGTTTATGTTAATTTATAATGCATTTTCATTGGGTCTGTGGTGAGTTATTTAAACATTGTTTATGTTTTGTTTTTTATTGAATTGTATTTACATGTGTGTGCACATACAAAAGCATTCATTTGACTGCATCTGGTCTAAGTCAAACTCCAAAAAATGGAAATTAAGTATCGGGTTGCTGCTGAATGTAAGCCAATGAATAATGTAAACTTAACTAAATTATTACACATGCAATGTATGTGATGACACAATACAATGTTGCAAATGCTTTCCCTGAGAATCGTAATACTCTGTAAAACAAAATACAGCTGTGAGGTATCTCCCAAACATGCAATTTAAAGGGATTGCCATCTAAAAAAAAACTCTATTAGCTGAATGGTTTAAAAAATCCATTGGTACATGTCTATCAGGGCCAGTGGTGGAAGTATAGGGGTTGCTGTGTCTGCTATGGCGCTCTGGCCCCACGTTGCATGGGGATCTTGATAGGAAGAGTGGCAAGGGCGGCTGAAACCGAGCTCCCCGATCCTCAGCCGAGCTGTAATCGGCACTGTGCAGGGAGCTTGTGACATTGATTACATCTAAAGTGAAAGCACAGTGTGTGCTGTGCTATTTGTCTCCCCCTACAGTGCAGTATCGGGCAAGAAGAGATAAGATGAAGGACTGTCAATTTTCAAAGGGCTATCTGTATGTATGTGTATGTATATGTGTGTGTGTGTGCGTGTGTGCATGTGCATGTGTGTGTGCACATGCATGTAGGTGTGTATGTACGTATGTATGTGTGTGTGCATGTGTTTATATGTGTGTGCGTTTATATATACTATCTCACAAATATGAGTACACCCCTCACATTTTTGTAAATATTTTATTATATCTTTTCAAGTGACAACACTGAAGCAATGACACTTTGCTACAATATAAAGTAGTGAGTGTCCAGCTTGTATTAGCCCTTGTATACACGGTCGGACATTCTGCCAACCAAATCCGTTGGATTTTGTCCGACGGATTTTGTCTGACGGATTGTGTCCGAAACTGTTGCATACACACGGTCGGACCAAGTTGTCGGATTTTGCTTTTGCCAAGAACGCGGTGACGTAAGACGTGTACGGCGGGACTAGAAAAGGGAAGTTCAGCACCACGTCCGGCACCCTTTGGGCTCCTTCTGCGGATCTCGTGTTAGTAGAAGTTTGGGGAGAGACGATTCACGCTTTTCACATTAGTGATTCAGATCGCTACTGCTCTTCGGTTTTTGCTTGTCTTTGCGTATCTGATAATCAGTGCGTGCAGTCATTAAGTATTTGTTGATCATTGTGGACTATATCTTGGTATAGTACGCTTTGAAAGGCATTTTTTATTGTCTGCTTGCTTCTGCTATTCAGGTCGTTCTTTCAGGCCTTGCTGTTTATCGATGCTTTCTGGTGTCTGTTCTGACGAGCCGATCGTTTTCAAACCATGTTTTGTCTACGTACTCGTCGTAGAGTTTGTGCTGTGCCGGGGCTTCGTGTTGGGGTTCTTACTTTGACACAAGCCCGGTCCATGAACAGGGAGGGGAGGCGTTTGTGGACCAAGAATTGGTTGCGCCAGCATGACCAGTTCTCGCACATGCCTTTACTCCGTGAGATCCGCGAGAATAATCCTGAACATTTCAGGAATTATCTCCGGATGACGGACCCTGTTTTTCACTGTCTGCTGGATTTGCTGACCCCTTATATCACCAGGCAGGATACCTGCATGCGGCAAGCCATCACTCCAGAGCAGAGGCTCATCGCCACGTTGCGCTACTTGGCGACAGGGAGAAGCCTTCAGGACCTCAAGTTCTCTACAGGCATCTCCCCCCAGGCTCTGGGGATCATTATTCCAGAGACCTGTTCTGCCATCATTCAGGTCCTGCAGAAGGAATATATGAAGCTAAGTTTTATCCTTAAACATCACATTCTATGTATTTCATGATTGCTAATGTCTTGCATTTCTTTCCTCATTCCCTAATTACCATCATTGCAATATGCTCTAATTCATATGCTCTGCCCCTTTGTCCTCATGCATATTTGCCTCACTAACTTCCCCACCATACTCTTCTTGGCCCATAAAACTATAGTCTAGTCACTTACCAATGTTTTTTGTCAGCTCCATAGTATTGCTTTCCCCTAAACACCCCCTAAAATGTCTACAGATGTGATGTGTGTGCTTCAATTCATGCAGAGTGACATTTTTCAAATTTTTGGGGTTGTGCCAAACTCATTAGTAACCCCCCTCCCCCCAACTGCTAGATCAGCTGATAGCAATCCTCTATCTGATGACTTGACCAAACCCAATACACACTATACCTACCTTTTTCATGATCACATTTATGGACGAGTTCACCTAAGCATGTAGTGCAAGGGCCTGCCTCAATACTTTCAAATGCTATTTTTTTTTTTAACAGATTAATTTTCTTGATATGTAATAGCAGAATGTCAAAATGTGCTTCAATTTTGTTTTCATTTTGTTATTATGACACTTCTTACCTGTCCCGTGGGCTGCCAATAGTGTAAGTAAGGAGGGGCTTCACAAAGTAGCACACATTATTTAGGCATTCAGCTCTCAATCAAGTGGAGAGGGTTACCTGTCCTAAACATCCCCCCTCATTTTTTAGCAAGGGCCCATCAGATGGGGGGGGGGGGGGGGGTGGGGGGTGATGACTCTCATAAGGGGACCTTATACTTTAGGCTTTAAATACTCAGTTCCCAAAATGTTATACTAATTTTGACCAAAAATGTGGGTGTCTAATCTGCTTGCAATGTTGATTTGTCAAATTACTAATTTTTGTTCTTGTTTCACTACACAGTGTCCTTCAACGCCACAGGAATGGCAGACTGTGGCCTCCCACTTTGCAATTTTTTTTGAAGTTGTGCCTTTTTCACCAACAGTGCAAACCCAAGTTCAGAGCGAGATGAGGGGACAGTCTCTTGTTCAGATAATATAATAATGTTGTGGGTCTGCTACACACACACCTTGTTTTTGGAACTAATTTATGTAGTGCATTACTGACCAAAATCGTGCTCATTTACAGCACCCTGGCAGGAAAATGGCATGATTGTCCAAATTTACACCTCACTGTGGGTGCTTTTTACTAAAGGCACATCCATTATGCACTACAAGTGCACTGCAAAAGTACACCTGAAACTGCACTTGGAGTGCAAAGTGGAGTTTGCTTTAGTAAATCATACTCCTTCTCAGCACAAACTAAAATTTGACTACAAATAAATTTTATGCGCAATGAAAAAGGAAGCCACACATTGTTGATAATTAAACTTTTTAATACAAGCACATTCACATGTGCGTTCTAAAAGGGTTTTACAACAAACCAAGAAATTGTGTGTATCCAAAACAGAGTTTAATCAGAATTTTGTTTACTTGTTGTTTTTGTGTAAACAGGCATGTATCAAACCGTAAAATACAGAACACAGGAACTTACAAAGTTCAACTTTGAAAAGTGAAGGCAATATCAGACACGAGTATGTACAAACTGGGCTGATATTGCCTTCATCAAATGGGGTGTGACCCCTGAAAAAAACAAATTTGGAAGATGCACACAGTGTGTCAACATGTGCTAACTCCCATCATTGGGGATCAATGTACATGCTTTGGGGCTGCAACCCCTTCATCTCAGCCACTTTACACAAAACGCGTACATTGATCCCCCACGATGGGAGATAGCGCATGTTTACACACTCTGTGCATCTTCCAAATTTGTAATTTCGATAAATACAACATTTTGTTTTTAAAATAGCAAAAATAAAACCCTATCTAGTTTTATGTGTTTCACACTCTCCCCAAAACATCAATGATGTTCTTCATTTTATTTTTAACATCATTGATGTTTTGCTGGATATTTTCCAAATCCCGATTGCACCCCATTATATCCCCGATCAGGATCTGGCCACTTTCACTGGTAAAACGGGAATCTTCTTCCACATCACCTACAAAACAAAGCAAAAAAACACACCATGTAATAAAAATATGGTGACATACATTGATGAGCTTACCGGAAGCTGTGTTCTCCAACACTCACCTGTTGTGGTGACAATTTGCCCAACCTCCACGATCTCTCCTTCCTCCTCCTGCTGCTGCTCCTCTGTTTGTGCTTTTGGAAGTTCTTTGGGAGGGGTGTGGTACCTGGTGTCCTCATACTTGCCGAGTCTTCTCTCCCCTATGAGAATGTAAACAAAGAATAATTAGCACACAGAGGGCAGAAATAGGAATCGGAAACATTGCTTGGAAGTGTTGTACAATTGTGTTTTTTGGCCGAGTTCCAAGGTGAGAACATTATTGGGGACACTTTGTTAAGCTGGAATATGTACCTGCAGAACGATGTTTCTTACGAACGAATGAAACCACGAACTTGAAAGTGGCCATTTTAAAATGCACAACATGAAATCAAAGCACATGGAGCAGTATGCAAGCAAGAATAATCATATGAACACACGACAACTACTTACTTTTTTAAGAACACGCTTGATCCTTAGGTACTGCTCCTGCTCCCTCAGTTTCAGGTCTGACCAGCGTTTTCTCAGTTGATCCTTGGATCGGCGTACCCCAAAATTCTTATGAAGACTCTTCACAACTTTAGACATGATCTTGGCCTTTCTGATATTTGGGTTTGGGTAAGGTCCATACTTCCCATCATAGTCGGTCCTGTTCAATATGTCGACCATCAGGGGAGGGCTGGCAGCCTTAGGCCTGGGGGGCAAGTCCAGTCAAGTGGCCCATTGAACCCCAGAATCAGCTGACCATCCATTACACCACATTTCCCATACAGAGAGAGAAAGAGACTGCTTGACACTGCCGGTCACACTCTCTGTGCGGGCAGTGTGAAGCGGTCACTCTCTGTGCGGGCAGTGTGAAGCGGTCACTCTGTGCGGGCAGTGTGAAGCGGTCACTCTCTCTTCAGGCAGTGCAAAGCAGTTACTCTCTCTGTGCAGGCAGTGTAAAGCAGTTACTCTCTCTGTGCAGGCAGTGTAAAGCAGTTACTCTCTCTGTGCAGGCAGTGTAAAGCAGTTACTCTCTCTGTGCAGGTACAACAGGAAACAAATATATCAAGCACGGCGCTGTCACATCCTATCCAGTTCCTCCAGACTACCTCTACACAATATATATTGCTTGTTACATCCACTCTGGGTGTTGCTGCTCCTATTAAAGTCCACTGGGTGGCAGACAAACCTAAAAAAGCACAAGAAATAGAGCGCACACCAGCCCTAGTGCATTAACGTTTATTTAACTCAGTAAAAGATTAAAAAAGCCAGGTATATCACTCACAAACATCCGTTGAGTAGTAGCATTGACATTTACAGCCTCCACTGTTGCCTCCTTCCCCGATTTTAGGCTCCCTGCAGTAGCTGACACTGCGGATGGTTAAGTACTTAGTTCGCTTGCTGGCTGCAGGTACACTTTCTCTCCACGCCTCACAAGCACGGACCTGCCGGCTATGGATGACGTCACTCACAACGGGGGGCGGATCTATCAACGTGTGTGCTGGCTCTGACTAACTGTTCCCAAGACAACATGTTTCGGAGGCGTGGCCTCCTTCTTCAGGTGACGCCCTAGTGAATGCTTACAATATAAATACGCTGACACCCTCCCCGCCCTCCCTGCTAGTGCCAATCACAGGGAGCCTAACTTCTAGGGGAGGAGACAAGCCCATCTACCAATCAAGAAGAGCGACATGGAAACAAGGATCTTATAGAACTACTATTGCAATCATTGCTATTAGAAGTGTCTTTCAATGTATATCTGCATGTAAACCATAACAAGGAAATAAAATGAAATTATTTATACGTGAAATTAAGATAATACTAAGGAATGAACCAACAAAATTGGTATATATAAGAAATTAAAGAAAAATATATATATTTGAAATTAAATATAAATTAAAAATAAAAATAAAAATAATAAGAATAAAAATAAAATTTAAATAAGAAATAAAAATGAAAATACAAATAAAAATAAAAATAAAAAATAATAAATAATAAATAATAAATAATAATAAAAACAAAAACAAAAATAAATGAAAATAAAAATAGAAATAAAAACAAAAACAAAAGTAAAAATAAACCAAAACAAAAACAAAATGGAAAATAATTATATATATATATACATATATACACACACACACACACACACACACACACATATATATACATGTATATATATATATATATATATATATATATATATATATATATATATATATATATATATATATACATACATACATACACACAACTACACATGGAAAAATTCTCGCAAATGAATAGATGAACTATAAAAATTTTTTAAAAAGATAAAAGATTATCAAAAAAATATAAATAAAAATATATATATATATATTAGAAGTCTATTATAGGGGACCAGTACAGATGGATTTCTGAGATATATAGATATATAAATAGATAAAATAAAATAAATTTTCTTCATATGGAAACAAGAGCTATTTCTTTTTCGCAAGTGTATATATATACACACGCACACACAGAGACATTTTTTATATATATATATATATTTTATATGTATATTTTTTATTATATATATTTTGTATATATATCTCACTCTCTGTATATGCTTGCACCCCTGCATACCAGCATGCATGTTAACAGCTTGAACACTCCTTGCATCTGGTGGGCGGTATAGACTGCCTAGGGTTATATGAGGGCCCCAATTTCCAGCTCCTCGTTTAGCCCTTCCGGTGCCATACTATTTAACGTAAAAATCCAGAAGGATTCACGTTTGCACAATCTGTCAAAACGTTCACCCTCCGGTATGGACATCAGAATGGCTTCTATACCAAACAGTTCTAACCCTTTGGTGCTACCGTCATGCTTGTGTTTAAAGTGGCGGGGTACACTATGTTTCTCTATTTTCTTCTCTATAAATCTCCTGTGTTCACCGAAGCGAGTTCTCATTTCGCGTACTGTCCTACCCACGTAAAGGAACCCACAAGGGCACCTTAGCCCATAGACTACAAACTGTGTACTGCAACATATGAATTGTTTAATCTGAAACTTACGGCCATCCTTGCAGCTAAATGTTGTTAGTCCATGTGTGATAAATCTGCATGCCTTACATTTTTTACTTTTACATTTAAAGCTGCCTATAATATCAAAAAGCTGGGGTATAGTACGCATATTTTGATTGTGACTTTTCACCTTTTTGATACGACTGGGGGCAATAATGCTCTTTATGTTTTTAGCACGTCTAAACACTACCTGGGGTTTTTTTGGGAGAATTTTACCCAAAGTTTTATCCTGGCCCAAAATAGGCCAATACTTTTGTACTGCTCTCTTTATAGCCCAGTGTTGGTCATTAAAGGTGGTGATAAATGGTATATCGCGCTGATCTTTTTCCCACATATTTTCCTTCTTGTTATCAGGGATTCCGTTCATATAGCGGTTTTTTGCTTCTTCTATCCGTTTTTCATCATATCCCTTTTCCAAGAATTTTTTAAACAGTATGGCCGCCTGAGCTTCATAGTCCTTAATATTGCTGCAGTTTCTTCGTAGTCTACAGAATTGGCTATGGGGTATATTTTCTTTCCATCTGGGATGGTGGCAGCTCTTATGATGTAAATAGGAGTTGCCTGCTGTCTCTTTAAAATGTGTTTTTGACATGATGTTACCATTTATGTCATAACTAAGCTCAAGATCCAAAAATACTAAGGACCTAGCATCCACTACATAAGTAAAGTGGATGCCTCTCTCTGTGCAGGCAGTGTGAAACGGTCACTCTCTCTGTGCAGGCAGTGTGAAACGGTCACTCTCTCTGTGCAAGCAGTGTGAAACGGTCACTCTCTCTGTGCAGGCAGTGTGAAATGGTCACTCTCTCTGTGCAGGCAGTGTGAAACGGTCACTCTCTCTGTGCAGGCAGTGTGAAACGGTCACACTCTCTGTGCAGGCAGTGTGAAACGGTCACACTCTCTGTGCAGGCAGTGTGAAGCGGTCACTCTCTGTGCAGGCAGTGTGAAGCGGTCACTCTCTGTGCAGGCAGTGTGAAGCGGTCACTCTCTGTGCAGGCAGTGTGGAGCAGTCACTCCCTGTGGGGGCAATCATTTTGGAGCAGTCTCCCAGAGAGAGACTGCATGATTGCCCCAGAGAGACTGAGAAAAAGAGCTTGCCCCTTCCCCACACCCAGTACAAAGACCAATAAGACTGCAGGAAGGTGAAGACTAAAGACTGTTCTGTCACTGCCGCCACATTAAGTGCTACCTGTGGAGTCTGGAGCTTCTCTGGTGAGTGAGCACCACACCACTGGGCAAGCCAAGCCAGCAGAGTAGCCGAGAGTCACAGCGAGTTCAGCAGGCTAAACATGCAAGTCCTGCTTTCTCCCTGGCATGACCACCATATTCACCAGGGTGCAGGCTCCACCTGTGTCAATTGCGGGTAGTGAGAAAAGCACATGCAGGTGCACACCCTGGGGCACCAGCCAGATTAAGGGCATTGTGGGCCTGGTGCTGCAGTGGAGCAGGTTTAGGAGTGGCAGGAATATGAGGCAAGTAATGTCATTTCCCAGCTCTCCTCTTACTGGCTACCCTTCCCATGTTTCCAGGAGCCTGTGCTAGCTTGTGCCCAGACTTGGTCGCAGTCACACAGGTATAATGCTAGTGAAGCCTGGCACTTGATTTACTAAGCATCCATAAGGGCCGTGTGTGGGTGTGTGCTCTGAGGTGAAAGTTTTCAAGCCATCAGAATACAGTGATCGCTGCCGGCAGCTTAGCAGCCAGAAGTGATCAAAAAAAAAAAAGAAATAAAGACAAGCTGGTTGTATTGTCAGTTGATAGATCGAATTCTGTGCAACCAGTCTGCACATAGATTGATTGAAATTTCTGCTGAACCGGCAGAATTTCAATCTGTCTATGGTGGCCTAAGTCCACCAGTCTCTGTTTAATAATATCCTCAAATCTTCTGAAAGGAGCGCTCCACTTAGGTGTAGAAATTCACTTTGAACTCCACCTTATTTCCAGAACTCTTTTTAGGGTCCTTTCAAACTGAAGGCGCTTTACAGGCTTTTTAGTGCTAAAAATAGCGCCTGTAAACTGCCTCTCATGCCACCCCAGTGTGAAAGCCCCGAGTGCCCTCACAATGGGGCGGTGCGCTTGTAGGACATTCTGAAAAGTCCTGCAAGCAGCATTATTGGGGCGGTTTGGGAGAGGTGCCCTGCCCACTGAAATGAGCAACACAGGCGGTTTTAACTCTTTCTTGAGCTGCTAGTGGGTCTTAAAAGTGCCCCGCTAGCGCTGCTAAAATGAGCAATGCTTTACCACTACTGCCCACACCGCCCCAGTGTGAAAGTACCCTTGGATATTAGATGTGCAAACAATAAGGTGAGAGCACATCTAATACCTACAGAGAGTAATGGAAATGAGGTGGAGTTCAAAGTGAACCGTATAATTACCTGCAGGGATTGGCATTTAGAGGGTTAAAACAGGCAGGGATGAAATGTAATATCAACTCCTCACTGCCTGACAAATGCCTCTGAAAAGTGACCTGAGCATGGATCACTTTTTAGAGGAGTGGCTGCTGCAAGTGAATACAAGCCTTTAGTGTGCTGCAGTGCGAGTGTACTGTCGGCTTTCACAGTCCCCCAGACTTCTTTTAGGTTGCACATTTTTGCTGCATTTTCTGGAATTGCAACAAAGATGCAGCATGCAGGACGTTTTCAGAACATGCAGTAAAAATGTGCAACCTCTATGAGACCAGGAACAACATGCAGGAAGACTGCCAGGACACCAGCACTGCAGCCAAACCGCAGCATTCCAGAGTGAACCCACATCATACCATCTAGAAGGTACTGCTCAGGCTGCTAGAAAAAAAAAAACTTGTTGGCTGCAAAGTGAGGGAGGGAGGAGGATTTCACTTACTAAGATGGTCTCAGCCTCCCAGGAGCCTCACTGGATTCCAGCCGACTGCTCAGATTGAACTTTCCCGCCCACACATCCTCCTCACAGACAGCACAAGGGCTGCCCCGGAGTGTGGGCGGGGAAAGAAGCAGGTCCTGCCTCTGCCAGCCAATGGTGTGGAGGAGGGATGGGCTGGGCGGGGCTGTGCTGTGTAACACCGACTGTCAGCCCTAAAATGAAGACATCGCTGGATCACAGTACTGGACTCGGCCAGCTCAAGATCTGCGCATGTGTGCTCTTGAGCTGATGGCACAGCAGCCTTTGCCACAGCATATCAGAGCAGCCCAGGGGGCAATTGCATCCCTGCCCCCCAGCCCAGCCCTCCCCTGTCGACCATCTCCAACATCTCTCCAAAAGACATATTTGAGGCCTTAAATCTTCTTTTCCTGGATCGGGGCGTTTCATGCTCCGGGCTTTCCTCACCCTCCTCCTCGTTAGTGGAACTATTATTAGTGCACACCTGTGTTCTCTCCGCCATGTGCTCTCCCCACTGCGCCGGAAGCGAAGGGGCGGGGAATAGTCTAGAAAGAACGTCAGGGGCGGGCGGAGTTTCATACATGCACACTGTATATAAAACGCAACACGCGTGCATCGTCTGTACGATCTGGGAAGAGAGTGAGGCGCGGATGTGACGAACGTGCAAACAAAGGTAAAATTTATAACTTGGTGCTTCACTAGAATAGACTGCTTCTATATAGGCCGATGTTGGGACAAGATTAAGAGGGTTTTTAATAGCATTATTAGTATTTGAGGGTTTGTCTTGTGTTGTGTCTTGCAGACAATATGGATCCATTCCAAAATCAAAATTTTATGGGGCTATTCCTAGAACTCTACAAGGAGATGCCCTGCCTGTGGCAGTTCCACAATGAGTTTTATGCCGACATAACAAAGAGGAACGCAGAGCTGGAGAAACTGCTTTCTTTGGTGCGGATCATGGTCCCCACAGCAGACATGGCCTATCTGAATAGGAAAATTGGGGCCATGAGGATTACATATTTCAGGGAGAGAAAGAAGCACCCGGGGGTCCTTGAGAGCAGGAGATACAGATGCCGTTTATTACCCCAGGATGGATTTGACAAGCTGCATTTTCTGGTAGACCAGGGGGTACCCAGGCCACTACTCAGGCCACCACTCTCCAGTCTTCCTTCAAGGCATCCTTCACCCCCAGCTGAGGCTTCCAACGTCCAACCTGGGCCTTCCAGGCAGCAACATGTGGTGGGGCCCAGCTTGAGACAGGTATTGCATTGTTGAACATATTTCTTGTGTTACATTTAATGATGTTAACTAGATGTTCTTATTGATCAGTAAGTTGTGATTTATCAAAGTGGTTTACATCTCAAGAGACAGTAGTGACCAAAAATGATTAAGACGGGAAAGAAAAATGCTGGGCTCAGAATGATAGTCTGTTCTATTTGGTAACATTCAATTAACAAAAGCCAGGAGCACAAAATGGTGTGATTGATGATCAAAAAACTAAAACTATGTCCCCTTTTCATACACAGGAAGACCTCAGTCGGGAGGAGGCTGTGGCAAGTGGCAGCCAGGAGGTGGACCAATGCCCTCCTCCTCCTGCCCCAACTACAGGAGACCAGCCACAGCCTCGAAGGATGCCTGGTGGGAAGTGCCCAAGGAACACGAGTGAGTGATGGCCTGGGTTCAGTCTGGTCTGCCAGAAGATGCAGCCTCTTGAAGAACCACATCCTGGGGACATAAATGGCATCTGAATTTCCTGTTCTCTAGGACTTCGGGACCAGACTTCTCTCTCTGAGATATGTACTCCTCAGGCCACCAATTTTTTATATTCTAATTTGTTCCTGTGTGCCCTAGGGGCCAAAGGCTGCACCAAAGTAACAAGTTTCTCCAGCGCTGCGTTCCTCTTTTTAGTTTATTGCGACCAAAATAAAGGTTTTTTTGATTGATGAAATGTGTGTGTGTTTTCCTTCCAAAAGGCCAGTTTCTTTGTGAGCAGGCAGGTACATTTCCCAAAAAATAAGTGAAATGAATAACAAGGGGTACCAACACTAAACAACCTCCTGTAGATTAAAAAATAAAAACAAAATCTCAAAAATACAATAATGTTGTGGTAAGTTTACACACACAAAACACCCCAAAAAAAGGAGAAATTAGCAAACTGTCTTTAAAGGATATTTTTAGGGAATCCAAAAAAAAAAAACATAAAAAAACTAAAATTGTATTGCTGAAATGGTTAAAAAAAGTGTAATGAAATACGTTCGGGAGAAGTGTGTGTGACTATGAGCATCAAAAGAAGTTTGTTCTTGCAGCATTGTAAAGAACAAGAGAATGCGTTTCATGAAATAATCTTTAACATTGCAGCGTGACAAATGTGCTATATCGCTTACGAGCAGTAGTTTTACCTGAACGAGTGCTTCCGTGTCAGAATTTGAATGTGAGCATGCGTGGCACCTTGTCCGTCGGAGTAGGCTACACATGATCGGAGTATGTCCGATCGGACCAGTTTGTCGGAAAATATTTCCAGCAAGTTGGAAAACTTGGTCCGACGGATATTCCGACGGAATCAGTCCGATGCATACCACACACAGTCGGATTATCCGACAACACGGTCCGATAGGACACATTCCAACGGATTCTCCGACTGTGTGTACAAGGGCTAACAGTGTAAATTTGCTGTACCCTCAAAATAACTTAACACACAGCCATTAATATCTAAACCACTGGCAACAAAAGTGAGTACACCCCCAAGTGAAAATGTCCAAATTGGGCTCAAAGTGTCAATATTTTGTGTGACAACTCCTCCATGTCGACATTATGGAGCTGGTTGATGTTAGAGACCTTGCGCTCCTCAACCTTACATTTGAGGATGCCCCACAGATGCTCAATATGGTTTAGCTCTGGAGACATGCTTGGCCAGTCCATCACCTTTACCCTCAGCTTCTTTAGCAAGGCAGTAGTCATCTTGGAGATGTGTTTGTGGTCGTTATTTTGTTGAAATACTGCCCTGCAGCCCAGTCTCTGAAGGGAGGGTCTCTGCAATTGTACATTGTAAAAAGTAACTTTGACACATAGTTGACTAACCTCAGAGTATCAACACAGAAGAAGAAAAACTTTTAAAACTTCAGAACCCGTTTGGAAGCAGCTGCTTACACACATACTTACATACTTACAAACTATTTAGAGAAACAAGGTTTTTAAACAGTACACACATTGATAAAATTATTTACATCACCTTGAACTCTTTTATACATACACCATATCTTTAAACACGCTTCCTTACAATATGTTAACCTGAAGACATTGTGTACTTTGTATACAGAATGTAATTTGGTTGGTGAACAGAAATCATTTACATGCATCAAATGTCCACCGTACCCTATTGGCTGCTGACACTGACCAGGGGTGACATGTAACTATGTAAATAGCAACAGTGTAAAACATATTGACCCTAAATGAGACAATCGTGTGGTGGCAGTGAATGCAAAGAATTACTAAACTTCAGTCATTCCTGAAGTTGATTGGAATGACTACCAAGGACATTCTGCCACTGCAGAATGAACAACTCATATGAGGGCCAATATGTAAACACAAATAGTGTGCATAGTAGTGGCCAATGGTCTCTTTAGGCTACTGGGAGAATGTCGCACCCCGGCACAGGTTGTTGCTTTTTACTTGCTAGGAAATTGACACTGCAGGAAGAGAGGGGCTAAGAGGGACATCAATTGGCTGAGGCCACAGCCTGGGAAGAAACATAGCAACTGAGAGGACTGAAATTGGCTTCAGCTTTAACTGGGATCTGGGACTCTGCTTATCACTTGGAGAGTGCTGCAGTCAGTCTGGGGGCCAGGGTAGGAGTGGGTGTGAAACCAGGGACACAGCCCATGAGTATGTAGAGCCACCTAAAATGCAACAGGAGAGCCCACAGGACTGCATGTTAGGTTGCTGAGCAGGCTGCAGAGAAATAGAGCTGTTGTGTGCTGTGCTATGCTGGGCAGGGAGTGCCAAGAGTCAAGTATAATGTAGGCTAAAAACAAGATAAAAAAGGTACGGCACCACCTAATTAAAGTGATTGTAAAGGTACATTTAAAAAAAAATAACAAACATATCATACTTACCTCCAATGTGCAGCTTGTTGGGGGGCGTGTCTAGCCAGCGGAGCGGATGGACGCACAGTAGAGAGGCTCCGTCGCATCCTGGGCTATAACGGCGATTAACAGTGGTGTTTACCCTTGTTTCAGGCTGAAAGCCGAACCAACACCTGGGGGCAACCTCCTTGATGCCATCCCGAAAAAGAAAAGACCTGGCAAGACCAGGCAAGATGCTGGACTTTTTCGCCCATCAGCGCCAGCACCCTGTCCAAGATGGCGCCGGCATGAGCAGCGGTCACGCACCAGGCTCACACCAGGAGAGAGCAGAGCAGCAAACAGACAATGGAAGTCTCCCTTCAGTGCTGCACTCCGCATACTCCTAGCCACCGTCTACATCGTCAAGCCTGGCAAAAAGCAGACAAAAGACGGCGGCAACAGCGGCTGACATAGAGGAGGTAAGTGCTTTTAATTCATCACTAAATGACACCAGGGAATTACAAGACTCTATTACTGACTTCCCTACGCTGAATCAACCTGTCATGGACACTACTTTAAAGGACATGTTCTCCCACATTGAAGTCAAAATGGGTGAATTTGCAAACATTCAATGATATGGTAGACACCCATAATGACAGAGATGAGGAGATTGCGATTATTAAAGCAAAATTAGCGGACCTTGATGACAGATCGAGACGTAACAACGTCAAGATCCATGGGATCCCTGAGGCGATTAAACCGCAGGAGCTGAGAGACTACTTTATCAATTTAATAAAAGTGGCACTCCCAGATACACCGGCGGAGGAGTTGGTGGTGGACAGTAGTCATAGACTGCCCAGACCTAAGAACATTCTCGGCCCACTTGCCCAGAGACACCATAGTCAGAGTTCACTTTTACCATGTAAAAGAACAATTTGTGATGGCGAGGAGGATCTGGCCACTGGACTTCGGGACTTGTCATTCTTTGACGATCTTTCGGCCTATACCATGCAACAACGCAGGCAGCTGGCCACAATAACCAAACCGTTGAACAACCACCGAATCCCCTATAGATGGCTATACCCAGCTACTGATTTCATGAAGGGAAATTGCACATGGTGGCTAAAGTTGAAGATGGCATCCGCCTCTTAGAAGATTGGCAGATCCTGAACCTGCTGTGCACAGTGCAATAAAGGGCAAGTTCGCCCCCGTCCACGAGTGCAAGTTCAGCCGCTGAAACAGGCTGAATCTACTTTGTGAAAGTCTTACTAAAATCGCCTAGATGCCTAGGAAGAAGGCTTATAGTAATCTGTTACACTTACAAATTTTTGTGTTTCTATTCTGACTGCTTCTACCGCCCAAGATTTAGCGGTATTACTCCAGCACAGATTCATCAGTAAATCGCTAACTTTTTATCTTTTTTTTTCTTTCTCTTTTTGGTTTTGTTTAGTGTTTGTTTTTACTGTTGGATTCCTTTGGTGTCTTTCCCCCCACTTCCTACTACCGGTACAGGATTGGGCACATTCGGATGATGTAGATCGTCACCCCAGCAAATGCCTTACCTTAGACGAAGCACCAGGCTTATCGCCAACTACAGAGCATCTCCCCACAGCCTTTGGGAACTCAGGTACGAGTGCAATGTGAAGGGTCTTAACAGTCCGCATAAACGCCAAATAGTATGGAGAGAAGCATCTAAGCTTCATTGTGACATAATTTGCTTCCAAGAGACCCACTTTATGAAGGGAAACCACCCGTCCTTCTCTAACTGCAAGTTTCCACATGTGTTTATGGCAAATGGCCCCAAGAAGAAAGCGGGTGTAGCAATTGCCATTAAGAATTCTATCCCCTTCTCCCACCTGAACTCCTACTTGGACCCGTTTGGTAGGTTCATATTTCTCATATGTGAGATTGCCCAGCTGAAATATACTCTTCTAAACATGTATCTCCCAAATGCTAACCAAAACAGATTTTTACAGAAAATATGGAAGAAAGGATCCACTATGCAACAGGGGCATGTTTTATTTTGTGGGAACTTCAATGCCATCCCGAACAGAGATTTGGATGTTTCCAGTCCACAGCATCGGAAATATAGCAGGCCCACCCTGGCACATTTTCTTTCTACTTCTGGCCTTTTTGATGTTTGGCGGTGTCAGCACGCCTCTGAAAAGGACTTTACCTTTTTCTCAAATCATCATATGTATTCACGTATAGACCTATTTCTTGTGGACAATTTTCTGTTACAAAAAATTGTTAAATCAGAAATTCATGTAATAACCTGGTCAGACCCTTATTTCAGTAAGGGTGGGGGATCGCAGTGCCGAAACGAGAGTGAACAGGTGACGAAATGATGTTTCCACTATTTCTCAACCTGACAATCTAAAATATTTAAGGAAAGCTATGACAGATTTTTTGATATTAACGCTCCTTTGGTGTCAGATCCCTTCACTCTCTGGACTACACACAACGTTTATATGAGGGGTTTTCTAATCCAATTGAGTGCTAAGATCAAGAGGCAACGGATGGAATGGCTTAATGCTCTGCTAGGGACAATACAAAATTTGGAATCTTCCAATAAACAAAGCTCCACGCAAAAAATTAGAGATGCATTGTTTGTTGTATGGCAGGAGTTGCGCGCGTATCTGGTCTCTCAGCAGGAGAACCGCTTTCGCATTCTTAAAGCTAATAGCTACCGATACAGCAACAAAGTGGGGAAACTGCTGGCAGGCCAGCTTAAAGAAAGGTTGGCACAACAGAGAATCAGTCATATGATAAATCCCAACACCATAGAAAAGGTATATAACCCGAAAGAGATAGCGGACGCTTTTAGCGATTATTACGAGGCCTTATATAATCTTAAAGATGACCCAGGTACATACCAACCCTCTGAACAGTTGATTTCAGATTTTTTGAAGGCAATTAATTTCCCCCGAATCTCCTAGTGTGAATTAGAGGTTTTAAACTTACCCTGCATGGTCCCCGAAATTCAAATAGTTATTAAAAGTATGCCCCATAATAAAGCACCCGGGCCAGACGGTTTCTCATCAGAATATTTCCAGCTGTTCCAAGCTGAGCTATCTCCATATTTGAAGCAGATCTTTGATGCCGCGATGTCCAATGTCTCATTCCCAAGCGAAATGCTTACTGCATCTATCATTACTCTTCCAAAACCGGGTAAGGACCCCTCACTTCCACAGAGCTATAGACCAATTTCTTTATTAAATGTTGTTATCAAAGTGTATGCAAAATTAGTGGCTAATAGGCTTTCAGTCCTATTGCCAGGGCTTATCAATCATGACCAAGTTGGCTTTGTATTGGGCCGACAGGCTAATGATGCAACAAGGAGATTGATAAATATTGTTTAAAGCCCAGGCGGAAGTCAGGAGCTCCTGTGTATTTGTGTGTCAAGCCTCTCTTCTATGCATTTCACGCTATGCGCGTCATCAGGAAGTGAGGCTGACGTCTAAAAAAATCTTTTTTACAAACAGGAACAAGCCAATTTTCCAAATGTATATAAAAAAAACAGCTTCCCATACCACGAGCTGCACATGTGCTCAATCATAAAATGTGAGTATATGGGTATACCTATTCAGTCAGTGAGTATATCCTCCACAATATTCAACTCTTGTCTCCTTTCCCATCAAAAAATATGCAAACTCGGCTCCACCAAATAAGTCACAAAAAGCAGATATAGTGTAATCCTGCTTTATTGGTTAAAAATTCTGCACTTACATGAAAATGTGGTAGGTGCTCAGCACATTAGCAGCTCTAGGGTCTGTGAGAAGACAAAGCGCACAAAGAGCTTTAACCCAAATGCCTCGCCCAGGGCTTTTGCCTTTTCCATTTAATTGCGTTCCACTGTCATTGATGAGTCAATCATTTTCAGGTCCAGGGCAAGTTTTCACAGGGAGCAGTAGCTGGACCCATCTAGCTAGTGGCTCCTTAGTGGACAGCACTATATTTGAAATCAGCAGTGGAGGCACTGTTGAGTGCACATTGTTCACATGTCAGCGATGGCAGCCAACAGAATTCAATTACGACTTATGCATGTAAATATCGCACACAAGTTACATACATACAAGCGTAAGGGCAAACTTTTTAATGCAGAATTCTGTTTTTGAAAGCAGGATCCTGTGCAGTCACATCATCTGAACGAGCCCTAAGGCTCACCTACTTCTAAAGAAATGCAGACACTGCAGTTTTTCTCATTATAATGCTTAAATTGTACCAGGTAGTTATAATGAAGGCTGACCTTTCCACTCAGAAATCTGTTTGGGAAACAACTACATTTTCAGAACACCGAAAGGTATGGATCTGTAAAAAAATTTTTTAGAACATCCTGCAATGTACGAAGTTTACCTGTGGCCTGGATTTTTTTTAACTTACACTCTAACCAAAGTGTCTACAGCCAGCAGAAGTCTCCCTAGAGACAAATTATTTCTACGGTGACGTGGTTTGTATTGCTAGTTGTGCAAATTCAGTTCCAATTTGGTGCAAATGTACCTGTCCGATAGCACCGTTGATTATCATTTGGTTATGGAAGCAGTTTTCTTATACAGGAAAGTTATCTGCAAATTAGGTCTGATGACATTATCATGTGTTTTTAAAATATTTCTGTAATCAAGCTTATATGCAAAATGGAAATATAGCTAATAATGAGGGGTTGATTTATTGACCTGTGCATGTGAAATGAGGTAATGTAAAGTAAAGTAAAGTGGGCCTAATTTACTAAAGTCTAAAGTAATGTTAATTTCATCTGTGTTCATTTTAAACACCCAATCATGTGAAGACAAAGCTTTTTTTTTTTTTTTTTTTTTTTTAATATTGCCTTTGGACATTTCAAGCAAACTCACTTCACCTCACTTTAGCAAATCAGGCCCGATTTAATTTCCTTCACACTTCAGCTAATCAAGCCCAAAGGCTCAGATATATTAATATTTGTTTCATGTTACAATATAAACATAAAGAATGCATTTGAAATAAAGAATTGACTATTACCATTAGAGTAGTGGTGCTATACCATTTTATGTTGTGGCCCCAAGTGTCAGTATATTGCTTCTTTTTTTTTTACATAACTATAGAAAAATACACTGAGTGAATATAAACTAACAGTGTGGGGACCCCCAGCCCATATTGTGGAAACCAATTTGGAGCTAGGATATGATTTGCAATCATAACAGAATTAGAGCTTGTTCACATGGATCAAGGATGTCTTCCGGCTTATTTCTTTCCAACTAATGCTCTCTGTAGAACGAAAGATCCTTTGTAACACAAATGATCTCCATTCTAGCTTAAAGTACTAGTACTAGCTAGTGGGCGAGGGGGAACATAGCTGTGCTTAGAATTAAATTCATAAGCGGTAATGAAGAAATGAATACACAACCCGTGCATTGACTGCTCTTTTATTCTGTTTTATGTTGCTTTATAACATTTTGTATACTGCAGAACACAAATCACAGTAGATAAACAAAACAAGCAAGAAAAAAAAGAGAAGCAAATCGATTACAGAAGCAAATCTAAATCTGTACATAGGTGCTAAATGATAAACACAAATTTGTACACCTTTGTTCAGGCATGTGCCTGTGACTTCTACAGGGTGGAGACGGAACCCACATATATTGGAGAGCAGAGATAAAGATAGAGAAGGTGACAGAAGCAGAGGCAGGTGCAAACGGATGTAATGGATCAGAGCTGAGCTCTGTGTAATGGTGTTTACAGTTACATACAACCCATTGATTGCTGGCACCTGCAGTGAGTAAGTGATCAGCATCCAGCTCATACATCACAGCCAAAGCTGTAAATTGTGCACATTAACTGGGACACGTACAACACATATCACCATGGACAGGAGTTACTGCCTGTTTAACCACTAGTGTGACAGAAACATTTTTAAAATGCTGTGTGGCAGCATCTCTCATATCTTTCTAAAAGATGTGCCTATTGTATGTCATTGCTAATGTATTTACTTGTTTTATTTTATTATAAGGGCCGGTATGTGTTAGGCTCTGTTCACAT
Source organism: Lithobates pipiens (assembly GCF_037356315.1). Taxonomy (NCBI): domain Eukaryota; kingdom Metazoa; phylum Chordata; class Amphibia; order Anura; family Ranidae; genus Lithobates; species Lithobates pipiens. The sequence goes on along the minus strand of NW_027507748.1, from coordinate 273,089,820 downwards.
CCTGGCATATTGAGCGGCGGTCGTGATAAAATTACGCAAACAGGATCGCGGGACGCCTATCACCCCAAAGAAGCTCTTGTACTTCTTTAGGGCAACATCGCGCCATGTTTGGGGGCTATTGAAAGTGACAGGGAACACAGGGGCGTCCCACGATTTGCCGCAATTTCAAATCGTGGGCAGAATCATAGCCATTCTGCCCGGGATTCGGAACTCCAAGATGTGAACGGAGCCTTTGTCATTAAAATGAAATGCATATATCATATATCATATATCATATATCTGTATGTATGTATATATATATATATATATATATATATATATATATATATATATATATATATATATATATATATATATATATATATATATATATATATATACACATACATACACACACGCGCACACACACACACACACGCACGCACACACACACACACTTTATTGCCAAAGGTATTGGAATGCCTGCCTACACGCAAATGAACTTTAATGGCATATACTGTCTTAGTCCTTAGGGTTCCATATTGAGTTGGTCCACCCTTTGCAGCTATAACAGCTTCAGCTGGGAAGGCTGTCCACAAGGTTTTGGAGTGTGCTTATGGAATTGTTTGACTATTCTTCCACATTTGTGAAGTCAGTAACTGTTATGGACGAGAAGGCCTGGCTCACAGTCTCCCCTTTATTTCATCCCAAAGGTGTTCTATTGGGTTGAGGTCAGGCCAGTCAAGTTCCTCCACCCCAAACTCACTCATCACTTTATGGACCTTGCTTCGTGCATCGGGGCAAATAATTTGGTGGAGGGGGATTATGGTGTGGGGTTGTTTTTCAGGGGTTGGGCTTGGCCCCTTAGTTCCAGTGAAGGTAAGGCATCAGCATACCCAGGCATTTTGGACAATTTCTTGCTCTCAACTTTGTGGGTACAATTTGGGAATGCCCCTTCCTTTTTCAACATGACGGCGCACCAGTGCACAAAGCAAGGGTTATAAAGACCTCAACTTGATAGATCACCTTTGGGATGAATTAGAGCGGAGACTGTGAGCCAGGCCTTCTTGTCCAACATCAGCACCTGACCTTACATGTGCGCTTCTGGAAGAATGGTCAAACAATCCCATAGACACACTCCTAAATATTGTGGACAGCCTTTCCCAGAAGAGTTGAAGCTTTTAAAAATGGCAAAGGGTGGGCCAACTCAATATTGAACCCTATGAACAAAAGCCCCATACACTATCAGCTTTTCTGCTTTTTTCCTTCAGATTTACCAAAACCATATAATATGAGGTCAAACCTTAGGAGTTTCAATTTGTATGTAATCAGGCAGGCCCCTGCACTACATGGTTTTGGTAAATCTGAAGACAAAAATCAGCAGAAAATCTGAGTGTGTGTATGGGGCTTAAGACTGGGATGCCATTAAAGTTCATGTGTGTAAAGACAGGTGTCCCAATACTTTTGGTAATATAGTGTACATCCAATGTCTTGTGCATCAACAGACACACACACACACACACACACACACACACACACACACACTCAGTGGTCATTGACTTTTAATGTTGACTTAAAACTGCATACAACTACAGTATTTATTGCAAATTTTCAGAAAATGAATTTAACTTAGTTAAGGAGTAAACAGCTGAAACAAGTGATTGGTAAATGTTGGTGAGCCACAATTAAATAAAATGAATCAGAATTGCAATTTTTTTATCTTGAATAACATAATGAAGATATTAACCACTTAAGGACTGCCTCGCGCCGATATACGTTGGCAGAATGTCACGGCAGGGCACAATCATGACTGTGGGACCAGCAGACCTGATCGCCGTGGGTGTCCCGCGATTAGGTCACAGAGCTGAAGAACGAGGAGAGGTCTGTGTAAACAAACCTCTCCCCATGCTTCCTACTGTGGCTGTCACCAATCGTCTATTCCCTTTTATAGGGAAGGACGATCAGTGACGATCAGTGACGTCACATGCCAGGTCAGGCCCCCCTACAATAAAAAAACACATAATGTCATACATAACCCCTACACTGCCCCCTAGTGGTCATAATGTTGCAGTCACAATAAAAATCGCTAATCGCCACCATTACTAGTAAAAAAAATATATTAATAAAAATGCTATAAAAACTATCCCCTATTTTGTAAACGCTATAACTTTTGCGCAAACTAATCAGTAATCACTAATTGCGATTTTTTTTTTTACCAAAAATATGTAGAAGAATACGTATCGGCCTAAACTGAGGAAAAAAATAGTTTTTTTAATATATTTTTTGGGGATATTTATTATAGCAAAAAGTAAAAAATATTGAATTTTTTTCAAAATTGTCGCTCTATTTTTGTTTATAGCGCAAAAAATAAAAACCGCAGAGGTGATCAAATACCACCAAAAGAAAGATCTATTTGTGGGAAAAAAGGACGCCAATTTTGTTTGTGAGCCATGTCGCACGACCGCGCAATTGTCAGTTAAAGCGACGCAGTGCAGAATTGCAAAAAGGGGCCTGGTCCTTTGGCTGCAAATTGGTCCGGGGCTTAAGTGGTTATACAACAATTAAGATGATCATAACATAGTGTATATGAAAGAAAAAATAAACAGTAACATGCATGATTTTGTGTATATTTTCTTACTGTGACAAACTATTAAACTACTATAGCTGCTGACTTTTAATATTAGGACACTTACCTGTCCAGGTATCCCATGATGTCGGCGCCCCAGCCGATTTTTCAATTGGCTCTTGGTGCTGCTGCCACCATGGCCTGGCCGTGGTGAGGTCTCCCAGAAGTGGGGATGGGTACCTGTCAAAAACAGGTACCCACTCCCCCTTCCTCACTAAAAGGTGCCAAATATGGCAGTGGAATTGGGGAGAAAGCAAACAAGCAGAGCTTCCCCTTTTGGGAGGAGTTCCACTTTAATATATTTCAGTTTACCAATCTCTAAATGTGGTGGCTGCATTTGTTTCCTTGTTTTGTAGGCTTTTTTTCATCAAGCTAAGGCTAGTTAATAACATCCTGTGTCCACGAGAGGAGCAATGGAGCCATCCTTCGAGTATCAGCATTATCAAACAGGAGAGAATAGTGTTCCATGCACCAACAGGTTGTGGAAGGACTTGACTAACACATTGAAACCAAACTTAAGCTAACACTTTTTTTAGGTTACAATATTTTTTTTTTTCCTTTTGGGATAAAGGTTTTACATAACTAAAGAAACGCTGATCATTGTAAGCACTCCTGTCAGTGTTAAATGGTTTGTCTCAATCCTCTAACTTTTGCTGGACAGCTTGGTAAAAGGAAGTTGAAAAAATAATAGGTGGACAAAAAAAACACAAAAAAGGAAACTAATGCAGCCAACACATCTGAAACTTCAATATAATAATTTCTTGTTTTCAGGTGTAATATTTTAAGCTTCAGGTCAATTTGCATTCTCAGGCAAAAATGTTCTGCCAGTTCTTACATCTGCATGCTATGCTGTACATTCTGCTTGCATTCTGCTGTTAATTGAGTCTAGATTGTGTATATATAATGCATATATTTTAATATTCTTTTATGTGAAAGAGATAAAAACATTGAACAGAACAGTCTATGCTGACCAAGCAGTAGTGCACTTAATAGCACAGAGCAAACAATAATTCTGTGTAGCTATCTATGGCAGCCCAGAACAGAATGGGTACAGCAAAATATTTCACAGGCAGTTTTTAAAACTTATTTTTGCATTGATACATGTCCCCTGGGGCAGGAGTCGGGTCCCCAAAACCTTTTTAGGACAATAACTTGCATATTAGCCTTTAAAATGAGCACTTTTGATTTTGAGCGTTCGAGCCCCATAGACTTTAATGGGGTTCTAAAGTACGCACAAATTTTCGGTCCGTTCGCAGGTTCTGGTGTGAACGGACCGAAAATTTGTGCGTACTTTAGAACCCCATTAAAGTCTATGGGGCTCGAACGCTCAAAAGTACTAAAGTACGCACAAATTTTCGGTCCGTTCACACCAGAACCTGCGAACGGACCGAAAATTTGTGCGTACTTTAGAACCCCATTAAAGTCTATGGGGCTCGAACGCTCAAAATCAAAAGTGCTCATTTTAAAGGCTAATATGCAAGTTATTGTCCTAAAAAGGTTTTGGGGACCCGACTCCTGCCCCAGGGGACATGTATCAATGCAAAAATAAGTTTTAAAAACTGCCTTTTTTTCGGGAGCACTGATTTTAATGGTGCTTAAAGTAAAAAAAAAGTGAAATATTCCTTTAAATATCGTGCCTGGGGGGTGTCTATAGTATGCCTGTGAAGTGGCACGTGTTTCCTGGGTTTAGAACAGTCCCTGCACAAAATGACATTTGTAACGGAAAAAAGTAATTTAAAACTGCTTGCGGTTTTAATGTAATGTCTGGTTTCCATCAATATGGATGAAAATCATTGAGAAAAATGGCATGGGTAGCCCCCCTGCCCATTACCAGCCCCTTTGGGTCTTAAGGATATTAAGGGGAATCCCATACCCAAATTTAAAAAAGGAAAGGCGTGGGAACAGCAGTATACAGGCAGGGCAAACAAGACAGGGACTGTGTAGGTTTGTTGTTAAGTAGAATCTGTTTGTAATTTTGAACTGGTACATTTTTAAAGTGTAGCTCCCGTCAAAAAAAAAACAATTTTTAAGCTTTTTGGAAAACATAGGGAAGGGTTATCAGCCCTGTAACTTTTTTTTCCGTCCGTCTTTTTTCATCTCACTTCCTGTTGTCTCCTTCCGTTTGCAAGTAGAAGACGTTTGTAAGTTGGATGTTTGAAAGTAGGGGCCTGCCCTATATGCTCTGCAGAAATTTGGGCCTAAGGTGTTGATGTTGCCACAACACTGTAAGCCCTCAAAGTGACTCTTGGTGGGTGCTGGAACGCCCTGCTATGAACTATTATATCAAGAATTAAAATTACATGCCATTGTTGAACAGTGGTAGGAAAATTGGGCCTTTGGTGGTGGTGGTGGTGCTCGTGCCATAACACTGTATGTCCTCACAGTTACTCTTGGTGGGTGCTGGAACGGCCCTGCTGTGAAATATTATATCAAGAATTGTAATTACATGCACCTGTTGAACAGGGGCAGAAAAATTGGGCCCTAGGCACTGGTGCCACAACACTGCAACACCTCACAGAAACTCTAGTTGGAGAGCAGGAATGAGCCCTGCTGCAAAGTATTTCATCAAGAATTGTAATTACACGCCCCTGTTAAACGGGGCCTGAAAAATTGGGCCTTAGGTACTGGTGCTGGTGACATAAAACTGCAACCCCTCACATATACACTCTAGTTGGAGTGCAGGAATGAGCCCTGCTGCAAAGTATTGCATCAAAAATTGTAATTACACGCCCCTGTTAAACAGGGGCTGAAAAATTGGACCTTAGGCACTGGTGCTGGTGCCACGACACTGCAACCCCTCACAGATACTCTAGTTGGAGTGGAGGAATGAGCCCTGCTGAAAAGTATTGCATCAAAAATTGTAATTGCACGCCTCTGTACAGGGGCTGAAAAATTGGGCCTTAGCCACTGGTGCCGGTGCTCAGAACCAAAAATATTCTTCCAAGCTATCAGCAGGATCATTGAGAAGGAAGAGGATAGTCAGTCAGCATAACAGTATAGTCATTCAGCATCAGCATAGGCAGTCTTTCAAAAAAAAATTATTCTGTTACATCAACTAAAGGTGCTTGGTAGCTGGTGGTGATCCAAGACTGATTCATCTTTATGAAGGTCAGTCGATCAACCGAGTCAGTGGACAGGCACACCCTGTGATCGGTTACAAAGCCTCCAGCAGCACTGAATGTGCGTTCCGAAAGAACTCTGGATGCAGAACAGGCAGTAGCTCAATTGCATACTGTGCTAGCTCTATCCTCAAGACCCAGTAACCCAGAGGATTTTCGGTGGGAAAGGTGTCCAAGTCTGATCTTGCCCCTAGGTATTCCTGCACCATGTAAATCAGACGCTGGCGATGGTTGCTGGATCATACCTTGGGGCTGCGGACTAAAAAATTGTCTGAACGCATCGGTCAGACAGCCACCTTCTCCACCGCTCCTTGTGTGACTGACCGAAACCTCAGCAACACGTTGTCCAGGACCAGAAATTTGTAAACTCCCAGTCTCTGGGAACACGTTGCACAGACCTTTCTGCAAGGCCTCCCGAAGATATCTCATCTTCTGCTCCCTCTGTGACCGCAAGATAAGGTCCGCAACCTTACCCTTGTACCATGGATCAAGGAGAGTTGCCAGCCAGCAATGATCCCTCTCCTTGATCCGCTGAATACGAAGATCCTTCCGCAGGCTTTGCAGGATCAGGGAGGCCATGCAGCGTAGGTTAGCTGAGGCATTCGGTCCGGAGTCCTCTGGGTCACTAAGGACGACATGATCAGCAGCCACCTCCTCCCAGCCACGTACAAGTCCATGGGTTTCTTGGGACTGTAAATGATCCCTAAAAGACTGCTGCTGAGTGTCAGGCTCCACCTCCATGCTGACACAATCCTCCTCCTCTTCCTGTGTGATCGGTGGGCCAGCAAGAACACTGTCTGTATAACAGGGGCCTTGAGAGGCAAGGAAGTCCAATGGTGACAGGACAGCGCATGCATCTCTGATCATGGCCCACTGGCGTGGGGAAAAAAAACGAGCTGCCCTGACCCTGTCCTGGTGCTGTAGTCACACAGGTACTCATTGATGGTCCTCTGCTGCGTGTGCAGCCTCTGCAGCATGGCCAACGTTGAGTTCCACCTGGTGGACATGTCACAGATTAGGCGGTTCTTGGGCAGGTTCAATTCCTTTTGGAGGTCAGCCAGCCAAGCACTGGCATTGTATGACTGGTGGAAATGCACACATACTTTCCTGGCCTGACTCATCCTGGACATCCTGCAAGCCTGCCCAAGAACCACTACACAGGACGTGAGCCACACAGGGCACATGGGTCAGTTGTTCCTGTCGGTGGTCAGAGAGGAGGTTGGTGCCATTGTCGCAAACCACCATTCCTGGCTTAAGCTGGCATGGCGTCAACCACCTCTCAGCCTGCCCCTGCAGAGCTGACAGAATATCTGCACTGGGGTGGCTCCTGTCCTCCAAGCACATCAGCACAAGCACGGCATGGCATCTTTTTGCCTGCATACTTGTGTAGCCCCTTGAACGCCTACGTAACTCTGCTGGTTCCAAGGACAAAGTACAGGAAGAGGCCATGGAAGAAGAAGAAGAGAAGGGGGTGGAGAAGAGAGGTGTGTCACAATCACCAGTAGTAGCATTTTGGAGGCGTGGTGATGGAACAACCTCCAGCACTACTGCACTTTGTCCTGCATCCTTCCCAGCTGCCAGAAGAGTCACCCAATGCGCCGTGAAAGATAGGTAACGTCCCTGTCCATGCCTGCTGGACCATGAGTCAGTGGTAATATGTACCTTACCGCTGACCACCCTGTCCAGCGAGGCATGGACATTGCCTTCCACATGCCGGTAGAGAGGCGGAATCGTCTTCCATGAGAAAAAGTAGCGTTTGGGAATCTGCCACTGAGGAACCGCACACTGAAAACTCACGAAAAGGGGCCAAGTCTACCAACTGAAAAGGCAGCAGTTGAAGTGCTAGCAATTTAGCCAAGCTAGCATTCAACCGCTGGGCATGTGGATGGCTGGGAGTGAACTTCTTTTGACGGTACCCTGAGCCTTTGTGAAAGAGGATGAGGAGGATGAGGAGGGCTTGGTCATCCACTCTACGGCATGTTGCGGCTCAACAGGTCCAGCTGCCGAAAATAAGGACAAGTGTGTCCCATGGCCACGTGCTGGTGAGGATCCACGACCAGCACTGTTGTCTCTAGACACAGAGCCTGCTTGCCCTCTTTTATTGGCTCGTGACTGTCTGCTTATCCTTGTTGGCCTTCCAGACATACTAATGGCCTGCAGGGAGATGTAGCTGCTCAATGCTGGGACATATATACTGATTATACTGCAGCTAGCAGAATCAACTGCCTGCCTGTAGTATTATTACTATGAGAACACCAGCAATTGGGGTAGCTTTAGGTGCACACTGTGCAGATGACACAGTACACCAAATGTAATTGCTACAGCTGCCTGCGGATAGAATCAGCAGAACACCAGCAATTGGGGTAGCTTTAGGCGTACACTGTGCAGATGACACAATACACCAACTGTAATCACTGGAGCTGCCTGTGGTATAGGATCAGAAGAACACCAGCAATTGGGGTAGCTTTAGCTGTACACTGTGCAGGTGGCACAATACACTGACTGTAATTGCTACAGCTGTCTGTGGTATAGGACCAGAAAAACACCAGCAATTGGGGTAGCTTTAGGTGTACACTGTGCAGGTGGCACAATACACCATCTGTAACTGCTACAGCTGCCTGTGGTATAGGACCAGAAGAACACCAGCAATTGGGGTAGCTTCAGGTGTACACTGTGCAGGTGGCACAATACACTGACTGTAACTGCTACAGCTGCCTGTGGTATAGGACCAGAAGAGCACCAGCAAAGGGGGTAGCTTTGGGTGTACACTGTGCAGGTTGCACAATACACCGACTGTAATTGCAATAGCTTAAAAGGAAATTCAGACACTGTCTCTCCATCTATCTCTCTCTCTCTCTCTTAGAGACGCAACACACTACGCAAGGCCGCAGCACAGGCGGCCTTATATAGTGTGGGGAGTGTACTAAACCCCCTGAGCCATAATTGGCCAAGCATACGGGTCATGTGCATGCTTGGCCAATCATCAGCCAGCAAGCACTGCGATGCCGCAGTGAATTATGGGCCTTGAGCGCCACTCGAATTTGGCGAGAACAGTCCATAATGTTCGGATTTCGCCGAACGGATGAACAGCCAGTGTTCGAGTCAAACATGGGTTTGCCTCGAACACTCAGCTCATCCCTAGTGGGAAGGTAATCTTTGAAAGGACAAGGAGAGGTCCATTTACCACCCCCACACATGTCCAGTCACAGAAGACAAGGTTGGGAAGGAGGGGTAGATAGGACTTTGAATGAGGCAGTAACTGGGTAGAGTCAAGTCATAAGCCTCCGTCCCAGGTACAGATAAAAGAAAAGGGAAATTTGGGACTTTGAATGACGCACAGGGCTATGAGATGATGAAAAAAAGTAGTATGCTGACCAAGGTAGGGTTAGGAACACGAGAGGTGAAAACAGCCAACATTTCATGTGTGGGAAGGTATTCTGTGAAAGGACAAGGAGAGGTCATGTAATTTACCACCCCCACACATGTCCAATCACAGAAGACAAGGTTGAGAAGGAGTGGTAGGTGGGACTTTGCATGAGGCAGTGACTGGGTAGAGTCATAAGCCTCCGTCCCAGGGACAGATAAAAGAAAAGGGAAATTTGGGACATTGAATGAAGCACATGACTATGAGATGATGAAAAAAAATCAATATAAAATATCAATTTTATTGGTAGATATACATTTGTTGAGTCATAACAAAATAAAGTAAATAAATAGTATTTCTCATTAGTAACAAATTGGTTACAGTAACATTAATCTGAATTATATGTGATGGATCAGAACACAATAGTCTAAGTTAGTGAAGTAATATTAGAAAAATATATATATAAAACTAATTTTCAGAAATAAAAAACTGATAATTGCCATGTGCGTATGTTATCACCTCTTTTGTTATGAAGCCCATAAAAAGCTCTGGTGCAACCAATTACCTTCAGAAGTCTCATACTTAATGAAATGATGTCCACCTATGTTCTAAGTGTCACATGATCTGTCATTACATATATACAGCTTTTTGAAAGGCCTCAGAGGCTGTAACACCTAAGCAAGAGGCAACCCTAACCAAACACTGCCACGAAGACCAAGGAACTCTCCAGACAAGTAAGGGACAATGTTGTTGAGAAGTACAAGTCAGGGTTAGGTAATAAAAAAATATCCAAATCTTTGATGATCCCTAGGAGCACTATCAAATCAATCATAACCAAATGGAAAGAGCATGACACAACAGCTAACATGCCATGAGACGGCTGAATAAATCGCATGGACCGGGCAAGGAGGGCATTAATCAGAGAGGCAGCACAGAGACCTAAGGTAACCCTGGAGGAGCTGCAGAGTTCCACATCAGAGACTGGAGTATCTGTACATAGGATAACAATAAGCCATATGCTCCATAGAGTTTGGCTTTATGGCAGAGTGGCTAGAAGAAAGCCATTACTTTCATTACTTTGAGTTTGCAAAAAGGTATATGGGAGACTCCCAAAATGTATGGAGGAAGGTGCTCTGGTCTTATGAGACTAAAATTTAATGTTTTGTCCATCAAAGAAAACACTATGTTTGGCACAATACCAAAATATCACATCACCCAAAGAACACCACCCCCACAGTGAAACATGCTGGTGGCAGCATCATGCTGTGGGGATGTTTTTCAGCAGTTGGGACTGGGAAACTAGTCAGACTTGATGGAAAGATGGATGGTGCTAAATACAGGGGTAACAAAACAGAGAAGGAGGGCATACTGACCTAGTGCATTACCATAGACAGAGCTTTATTCAAACCAAACATATAGCAAAATGGCTACTCACAAAAGAATATTGATAAAAGACATAATCAATACAGCAGGGTCCACTACTCCGAACATCAACAAGCCCAGACCTGATGTCAAGTAAATCGACCAATACCCCAATACAATGGCTATTCTTGAGCATAACCTGTACCACTCTGTGTGTGATTTGAAGCTAGAACAGAGGTTCACCTTCCAGAAGGATAATGTCCCCAAACACACTGCTAAAGAAACACTTAAGTGGTTGAAGGGGAAACATGTAAATGTTTTGGAATGGCATAGTCAAAGCCCAAACCTCAATCCAATAGAAAAATCTGTGGTCAGACTTAAAGATTGCTGTGCACAAGCCATCCAACTTGAAGGAGCTGGAGCAGTTTTGCAAGGAGGAATGGGAAAACTCCCAGTGGTAACATGTGGCAGGCTCATACATATCCAAATTAACTTGAAGCTGTGATAGCCGCAAAAGGTGGCTTTACAAAGTATTGACTTTAGGGGCTGAAAAGTTATGCACATTGACTTTTTCTGTTATTTTGTCCCATTTGTTGTTTGCTTCACAATAAAAAAAAAAATCTTGAAAGTTGTGGGCAGGTTCTGTAAATTAAATGATGAAAATCCTCAAACAATCCATGTTAATTCCAGGTTGTGAGGCAACAAAACACAAAAAATTAAACGGGGTGAATATATATATATATATATATATATATATATATATATATATATATATATATATACCTTGTTTGTTTTTCTTTTTTCTCTTTTCTCAGTTGCACAAAGGTGCTTAGAGAGATGGGGGTGGTACACTGATCTTCCCATGAATGGCTGCGGGGGGGTCAACACAAGTCCAATCATTGGAAGACAGGTAGAAAACTGACCACACTGTGTGCCATGTATACAGCTTTTTTTACGCTCATGCCTTTTTAAGTTTCTCCTACTGTTAGCCCAGTCTTTTAACATCCACCATGTGCCTTGGATTATTAATGTGCCAAATCCTTGCTCTACTTTGGATACCCAGGTCTTTTACAACCCAACACCACGCCTACAAACAACTGATATTTCAGAAGAAGATCAGCAATAGCAACCCCTGTTATGCTCTCATGACAGGTTACCTTAAAACCACTGGCCTTCAGATTCAATAAAATACGTTTCAAACTTTTAATGTAGTCTTTCCCTTCTAGCTACAGTAATGAGTAAGTTTTACTTTGAAATACCCAAACTTGATTTATATTTCTTGATAAGCCATCTGTGTTTGCGTCTCACTTGGCATGTTTAAGTCCTACAGTGAACATTTCCATATTTAATCATTATTATTATTATTATTTTATAAGTAGTCATAAATCATTATTAATTTGTAAATTGCCATTGTGAAGGAAAACAGTGGAACATTTGCTTAAACCCATATATACAAATAAATTATTTGCTTGAGCTTGAATTTGTAACAAACTGCCCAGTTTGCACCAATCCAGTTTTCCTAAGAGCTGTTCCATTATACCACTTACTAGACATGTGCAATTCATTTCGTAACAAATGGAAATTCATCCGAATTTTGCATCTTTTGGACATTCGGATGCATCCAAACATCCAAATAAAAGAATAACGAATTTCAACTAATACAAAACAAATATTAGCCAAAATAACAAATGATATCGACATAATTTGTTAATTCGTTAAAGGTCTAATGAAACAAAATGTCAACTCGGAGTAAATCGTACAGTCCAATCAGCTGATTCATTTTGTGCTGGAGGTTGGATTACTGGCAAAGTGCATTCCTGAGAACTGAGTGAGAAGGGTGTTGTAATGAATTTGAGCATAGGAGAAGAGATATTGTCATTGTGTGTGTTTATGGATTCAATAAACAAACGACTTTCTGAACTATGAATCGTTAAATAAAATATATATACATATATATATATATATATATATATATATATATATATATATATATATATATATATATATACACACACACACACATAAATATTGAATTATCCGAAAATGAATCGATTCGTTATAACAAATATCGATACTCTATAGAAACAATGATTTCTTTTAAAAAGAATAACGTAACATAATGAATATAACAGAACGAAATTATGTATTTTACGAAACAAAACAAAACAAAACTACATTTTCCGTTGTGCACAAGTCTACCACTTACCAGTTAATTTTCTTCAAAGCAGAAAATACAGACTCCCCACCTAGTGGAGGAATTGGCAGATCCAATAGGGTTCCCGATTTTAATGCAGCAGGGAGTAGTACTGATGTGAGAATCCTCACTCTCTATTTCCCATTTCTACTTCACTGTTGTATTGGATGTTTTTGCATGAGTTTTAAAGTGCTCCATGATTTTATTTATGCCTCTTGGAAATCCTTTTATATTACCCCTATATCACAACCACAAAACAAAGCCTGACACTTCTGCTTTACTTTTTGGGTGAAAAGATTAAGTAAATAATCAAAAACAAATTCAACCATGAGAAGAAAAGCTAAAGCATCTGCAATAAAATTCTCTTTGTTAGTGCTGAACATAGACAATGAAAATGGACCTACAGGCAGGATTTTTAATGCAGATAGGACAATCTCTTTGTCTCTTCTGCATTAAAGCTACTTACCTGCCCATCTGACCCTGTATAGTAAGCTGCACAAGTGCAACTTGCTGTGCAGATTCGGTAATGCCAAATCTGATGGAACTCCTGAGCATTGAGCAGGAGTGACATCATCCTGGCCCAGCTGATGACAGCTGCCGCCGATCAAGACCTGGGAGCCAGTTGCCCCAAGATGTCAGCAGCCAGCGATGAGTTCTGGCGTATAACTGGATTCTAGGTGAGTATAGTCCCGCTTTAGGTGGGGCCATTACTGAGACTGGATAGCCACAATATTGGGTCACACTGAAATGTATTGTGATACTGACAGCATTAAATAGAATTTAGTTGCAGAGGAAGCAAACACCAGCTGTAGTGTAATTTTTGCAAATCACTGGGCGGTGGGGGGAGGTCAGCAATTTAACTCAAGAGTACTCAGGATTGGGGAGGGGAGTTGGAAAAAAGAACCCCCCCCCCATTATAGGTTCAGGGGTCCTTTTCTCCCTGTGGTGGGTGATGCTTAAAGTGTTACTAAACCTAAAACAGAAAAATCAGTCTGTATATATAGTAAAGCATGCTTGTTATACTTGGAGTTAATCCTGCGCATTTTGTAAAAAAAAGCTGTTTGCTCTTGCCTTTTTTGATCCTCCCCTTCTTTTACTCTCCCCAATCCATCTGCTGATAGAACAGAGCCTTGGGGGCACTCTGCACATGCTCAGTTTGGTGTGTATTGCTAGAGTGTTTTTTTTGGGGGGGGGTGCATGTGATCAGCACAGGGCCAATCAGCATTGTCCAGACAGAAATGTGGGGTCTGTGCAGCCTCGTAGGACAGTCAGAGGAGAATTCAATTTCCTCCTACAAGCTTCAACCACAGTGCTCAGCCTGACATTGATAGAAGCCCCAAGACTGGCATATGCTGCTGGTAAGAAAATGTATTTAATAGTTTATATTTGCAGAAATAATTGCATTTATAGGTTCTGTGTACTGTGGGAGATCAGATATAGTAAATGCAGGGTCCTCCCAGGGGGAATGTTTTTGATGCCCTGGGTTCACAGAAAGTGACTTGAAAGATGCTGGGCTGTGACTGGAGGTGGATGTAGAGTGAATCGATAGAGCATGGAGACAATGAGTAATGCAATGGGACCACTGTTTCAAAAATGGGGATAAAATGATTTTTGTACAAAAAATTAGCTGGGATTTAAATGTTTGCTCAAAGGATGTCATGTCAATAGCTGGGGTCAGATACCATGCTGTAGCATCATGTGGTTTACCAGAAGTTATTTAACCATATTAGGCTATGCATATATGAAACTAAATAGACTGATTACTGCAATAAAAAAATCAGGTGGTAAGAGAACCAGATGGATACAAATATACTGTATAAGATACATGGAAATGAATACCACTAAAAATAAAATTGCAAAATAAGTAAAAACCCAAGAACGAATGACTAATATTAATAAAATAAAATTGCTAGATTCATTTAAAGTGGTTGTATAGTCAAATTTGTAACTTTTACCTACAGCCTATAATAAGGCTTACCTGTAGGTAAAAAAAAAATCTCCTAAACCTGTATGGTTTAGGAAATATTCCCCTCACAATGAGCCGCTGTTTGCAGCGGCACATGCACAGGGGATTCTCGGCTGAAAGCCCGGCAGACACCGGACTTTGCCGGAAAGAAGTCAGGCGCGGGAGTGACGACATTGCGGCTCCAGCCACTTACAGCACCGGAGCCGCGATATCCGGAAGACACATCGAGGGAACATGTCAGCTCCCTCGGCGTTGATTGGGTGAGATGCCGACGCCTCGTTCTAAGGTAAGTATTTGATAATGAGCTAGTATGCGGTGCATACTAGCTCATTATGCCTTTTGCCTTACAGGGGTATATAAAAAAAAGTGTCAGTGGGTTTACTACCACTTTAAACAATAGCCCATGAAAACAATGTTGTATATTGTTGTAGTAAGTAATAGCAACAGTGTGGAAACAAACATCCAGTTATCTGACCAAAAGGTGGTGGTGAACAGGAGGGCAGTGTTGCAGGAGAGGGTAAAATAGACAGGAAAACTAGTAAGGTCTGATTGCAAGGGATGTGGTAAACCTAGAGAGTAGTTAAAATAAGGTGTATAACCTGAAAAATAGCAATGGATATAAGTCACATGTTAAAACAAGTGATGGAAAATGAGAATGTAAATAATAGATAATGATTGTCTTTGTAGGAAGTAAAATATGTGAAAACGGTAAGGTATGGTCATCAGATATGACATCTCAGTTAGAGATTATATGGCTATAGTTATAGTTGACACATGTAAATGTATGCACTCCAGGAACTGTCAAGTTTTCTGATAGTGAGAATAGTGGTCTATGCCTGTGCCAGTGGCAGCCCGTAGCAGAGGCGCCACGCACTAATCCATGCGCCGGCTCCTAATCTACATGCAGGGGTCGGACACATAGATTCCAATGGGTTTTTTTTTTTTTTTTGGAAGCACATGGTTAGAGCCAGAGGCTCTAATTGGCTTAAAAAAAGGGTGGACTTCGGCCACAGGTAGCAGGTGCTGAGACCCGATTCACCGAGAGGAGAAGCGATCCTACTGTCCGATGAGGAGAAAAATTTAGCACCAGACGCCACTGGTCTGTGTGATGAGTCTCAGCACAGCTGCTCGTAGTCTTTAAAGATGTAATTGATTTAGTTTACATTCATTTTGGACTTGTAAATGCTGATGTCCAGAAATTTGATGTAAGTATGAATGGAAGTTAATGCATGTGGTGGCTTGCCTGTAAATGCCAGGTAAGGTGATACATAGTAGACGTAAAGGTAATTTTTATAATATAACATTTAATAAGCAACACATGATCATCTAAAGTGAGGAGTAAAATGGATTTCTAAATTTGCCTTATGAAAATGGTGGTGGAAGTTTGGTTCACATTTGAATTATTATATGAACCAATTATATTTAAGGTGAGCATATTTTGGAATGTTTACATCAGTACAAAATGGAATTTGTTGAATGATATTTAGAGAATAATCCATATACCTTTATTAAGGATTTGTTCTTCAATAGCCATGAGTGTATGATGGCTAACATGAAATGTACATACTAACCTATCCTGCTTTCATCACCACTTTGGTTACCCCCTCAATTCCATCCTAAACCTTTCAAACCAATTTTGGTTCATAGTTTAGTAGTATGGGACACAGAAAAATATTCAGCAGTCTGTATGTCTCCCCACTTACCTTTTTGAAGATCTTTAGATGCCCCCTGTTCCCACTGGGTCTTGATAACTCCCACAGCTTTGATTGGTGGCAAACTAATGCAGCGTACACACGAGCGCAATGTCCGACAGAAAAAGTTGGGAGCTTTTCATTCTATATTCCGATCATGTGTATGCCCCATCAGACCTTATACGTAGAAATAGAACAATCCCTATTGGGAAAACTGCTCGTCTGTATGCTGTTCCGACGTACCCAAAAACGACACATGCTCTGAAGCAAGTACGAGACGGAAGCTATTGGCTACTGGCTATTGAACTTCCTTTTCTAGTCCCGTCGTACATGTTGTACGTCACCGCGTCCTTGGCGGTCGGAATTTGGTGTGACAAGACAGTTTCATCGAAGTTCCAACCTTCAGTTTATTCCGACGGGAAAACCGGTCGTGTGTACAGGGCATAACATTTTTATAATGGTTTGCTCTCTTTTGACTTCTCAAGGCATTCACATATTTTAGAAGCTGAAAGACAATAATGATATTCCTGATGTAGAATGTTATCATTATATTTAAATTCACCACGTTCTAGATTCTTTAGCCCAGAACTATGATTTATCTAAACCCTCAACCATATTTGAATCTCAGTGTCAAACCTGCCCGACCACCCAAGACTTCCACGCCACCACTACTCAGGCTCCTTCCTACTGTATAAAATGGAAGCAAGACTTTGGCGCTTCAATGATTAAGATGCGGCAATCTATTTTTTACTTTCTTTTTATTTTTCACTCTTTGTGAAATGTCACAGCATTGGAAAACTCATTTAAAATCAATTCTAGGTGGTATTATACCCCAGCGAGATTTGAAAGATACCTTCTTGCCTTTCCCACACAATGCTTTTGGCGCTGTGCAGAACCAGGCAACATGAACTTCATGTCATGAAGCATATATGGTGGATGTGTCCCAAAGTTAAATACCTATGAATTTGAGTCTATGCCACGGTCAATACAGTACTCCATCTCAATATGTGCAAGGACCCATGGGAAACCCTGCTTCACAAGCCAATATCAGACATAACAAAACAGAAATGCAAACTAACGACTTGGGATGAGCTTCGATTTCGAGTTGAACTCATGTTCAACTCGAACATTGCCGTTCGCCTGTTCGGCGAACAGTGAACAATTTGGGGTGTTCGCGGAAAATTCGAGTCTATGGGAGAAATCTAAAGTGCTAATTTTAAAGGCTAATATGCAAGTTACTGTCCTAAACAGTGTTTGAGGACCTGGGTCCTGCCCAGGGGACATGTATCAATGCAAAAAAAGTTTTAAAAACTGACGTTTTTTCATGAGAAATAAAAGTGTAATATTCCTTTAAATTTCGTACCTGGGGGTGTCTATAGTATGCCTGTAGGGGCACATGTTTCCCGTGCTTAGAACTGTCCCTGCAGAAAGTGTAATTTCTACATGAAAAAAACTCATTTAAAATCACTTGCTGCTATAATGAATTGTCGGCGCCCTGTAATACAGAGAACAGTCATTGATAAAAAAAAGTGTGTGGTTCCCCCAAATTCAATTACCAGGCCCTTCAGGTCTGGTA
Source organism: Lithobates pipiens (assembly GCF_037356315.1). Taxonomy (NCBI): domain Eukaryota; kingdom Metazoa; phylum Chordata; class Amphibia; order Anura; family Ranidae; genus Lithobates; species Lithobates pipiens. Next base: position 273,071,943 of record NW_027507748.1, on the reverse strand, counting down.
TGGATATTAAGGGGAACACCGCGTCAAATGTTTTTAAAAAAATGATGTGGGTTTCCCCTTAAATATCCATACCAGACCCTTTATCCAAGCACGCAACCTGGCAGGCCCAGGAAAAGGCGAGAGAGCCCCCCCTCCTGAACCGTACCAGGCCACATGCCCTCAACATTGGGAGGATACTTTAGGGGTCACAGACGCCTCAAAGCACCTTGTCCCCATGTTGATGAAGACAAGGGCCTCATTCCCACAACCATGGCCGGTGATTGTGGGGGTCTGCAGGAGGGGGGCTTATCAGAATCTGGAAGCCCCCTTTAACAAGGGGACCCCCAGATCCCAGCCACCCCCCTGTTTTAAATGGTAAGGGGGTACAAAAGTCCCCCTACCATTTCACAAAGAAAGTGTAAAAGAATGTTGAAAAAAGAGAAACACACTTTTGAAAAACTCCTTTATTAAAAATTAAAAAAATTAAAAAAAGATTCCAGCGGTGGTAATCCACTCTTGCTATCCAGCGACGGATGATCATCTCTCCAGTCCAGCTCAGCGCAGTCCATCCATCCTCTGTCTCCACTGGCGGAGACACTGCTGGGATCCCGGCAGCCTGACATTTCTTATATGTGGAGGGCGGGGCCACCCGTCCCCTGAGCCCGCCCCCCTCTGACGCAGGGGGAAAGCCTGGCTTCCCCAATGACGTGTGGGTGACCCCGCCCCCTCTGATGTAATGGAAACCTGCACAGGGGGAAAGCCTAATGGTCTTTTTACGGGGAACTCCACACCCTTTTTTTTATTTGGCGTGGAGTTCCCCTTAAAATCCATACAGGTCTGGTATGGATATTTAGGGGGAACCCCGCGTCATTTTTTTTAATTTGACGCAGGATTCCCCTTAATATCCATATCAGACCTGAAGGGCCTGGTAATTTAATTTGGGGGAACCCCACGCTTTTTTTTTTTATCAGTGACTTTCAATGACTTCTCTGTATTATGGGGAGCCAACAATTCATTATAGCCGCGAGTGATTTTAAATGACTTTTTTTTCCTGCAGAAATGACACTTTTTGTAGGGACAGTTCTAAGCACAGGAAACATGTGCCCCTTTACAGGCATACTATACACACCCCCCAGATACGAAATTTAAAGGAATATTACACTTTTATTGTTTTAAGCATTATAGAAATCAGTGCTCCCGAAAAAACTTCAGTTTTTAAACCTTTTTTTTGCATTGATACATGTCCCCTGGGGCAGGACCCAGGTCCCCAAACACTTTTTAGGACAATAACTTGCATATTAGCCTTTAAAATTAGAACTTTAGATTTTGAACGTTCGAGTCCCATAGACTTTAATAGGGTTCTAAAGTTCACACAAAGTTTAGGTCTGTTTGCAGGTTCTGGTGTGAACCAAACCCGGGGGTGTTCGGCTCATCCTTACTAATAACCCACATTTTCATGACCACTAAGCAGACTATTGTGCAAGCTTGGAAGGCACACCTTCTCTAGTTCGATGAGATGAAACGGCGGGTACATGGGACACTTGTTAATGAGAAACTAACGGCAATCCCCATGGACATGCACAATCATTTTTTGCAGCGGTGGTAGTTTACGATGATGAGCCCGCCTACATAGTTTCTGGAACTGTGAGGTCTTGCCTTGTTTAAAAAGCTACTCATGGGCCCACTGACCTTCCTCTTCCCTTTCTCTTCTCTTCCTCCCCCTCTCTCTTTTCCGCCTCCTAGTTGCTTCCTTTCTCTCTTTTTCACCAGTGCCTTCTCTGCCAAAAAGCTTTCATCTTCTTGTGTTCCTATTTTTACGATCTGTAAAATTTGTCCCAGTGCAGCCTTGTCCCAGTGCAGCCTTGCCAGTGCAGCCTTGTCCCCAGTGCAGCCTTGTCCCCAGTGTCCATCGTCTTGCTGAATTTAAAATTGGCGATGCCGAGACTCCCCGGAGCAAAGCGAATGCCCCTAAGATCAGTCACAGCCAGTTCCCGCCCTATGATGGACATAACACAGGTCCAATAGCGGGACTGGGCATGACTGTGAGCGGAGTCGGGAAGAGCCGAGTACACTCGGCTATGTGTATATCAGCAGCGAATGCTCCACTCACAGTCAGCAGAGATCGCTGGGGAATTGGTGGGATCGGCGTATAACACGCACCTGCGATTTTACCCTGATTTTAAGGGGAAAATTTGCGTGATATATTTCGATAAATACGGTATATTAATGTTACCAAAAATAATGTTATATTCACCAAAAATGTTGGTTTGTTGAAAAACCCTTTTATAAACGCACACGTGAATGTGCTTTAAGTAAACATTTATCATCATGAACAATGTGTGGCTTCTTCTTTCAATGCTCAAAAGCAGTTTTTGTAATAAAGTTGGTGCTTTCTGTGACAATGGGGGTTAGTTTCAAGTGCACTTGTAGTACAAAGTGGATATCCCTTTAGTAAATAACACTCAGTGATTTTTAATTTGCCCCAATCACATTATTTTCATGACTCGACAAATTTCTGTCAGGGTGCTGAAAATGTTGAATATTTTTTTCAGTAATGCACTACATACATTACCAACAAAAACAAGGTGTGTGTGTAGCAGACCCACAACATAATAATAATATTATCTGAAGACGAGACTGTCACCTCTTATTGAAATTAGTATTTAAAAACAAAAGTATAAGGTCCACTTATCAGATTCCTCACCCCATCTGATGGCCGATTGCAAAAATTTAGGGGGGGGGGGGGGAGATGTTTTGGACAGGTAACCCTCTCCACTTCATTGAGAGCTGAATGCATAAATAATGTGTGTTAACTTTGGCCAGCCCCTCATTACTTACACTATTGGCAGCCCACTGGACAGGTAAGAAATGTCATAATAAAAAAAAAATACACACTGAACAAATGGAAGCACATTTTTACATTCTGCTATTACCTATCAAGATAATAATATGAGAAACAAACTTCAAACATTACCATTTGAAAGTATTTAGGCAGGCCCTTGCACTACATGCTTTGGTGAATTCATCCATAAATCTGACCAGAAAAGAGGTAGGTATAGTGTGCATGTGTTGTCAAAGTCAGCAGATAGAGGATTGCTATCAGCTGACTTAGCGGTTGGGGGAAGGGAGGTTCCAAATTAGTTTGGGCCACCAAAAAAAACGTCTCTGGCACTCTGCATGAATTTAAGGACACAAATAACATTTAGGTGTTTAGGGGAAAGCACTACTATGGAGCTGACAAAATACATTGCTAAGTGACTAGGCTATAGGTGTATATGGGCCCAGAAGAGCATGCTGGGGAGGTTAGTGAAGGCAAATATGCATGAAAGACAAAAAAGGAACTTTAAAAGCTTCCAGCATGCATGAGGATAAAGGAGCACAGCATATTACAATCATTGTAATTAGGGAATGATGAAATGATGAAAGAAATACAATACATTAGCAAACATTATATACATAGAATGTGATGTTAAAGGATAAAACTTACCTTAATATAGTCCTTCTGCAGGACCTGAATAATGTCAGAACAGGTCTCAGGGATAATGATCCCCAGAGCCTGGGAAAATGCCTGTGGAGAACTTGAGGTCCTGCAGTGGCAATATTTGATGGCACACTGGCAGCATTTGATGACACACTAGCAGCGTTTGAAGGCACACTGGTAGTGTTTGATGGCACACTGGCAGCGTTTGGCACAGTGGCTGCAATTGATGGCACAGTAGCTGCAATTGATGGCACAGTAGCTGCAATTGATGGCATAGTCATAGCATTTGAGGGCACAGTGGCAGCATTTGAGGGCACAGTGACACCGTTGAATGGGCACAGTTGCAGCATTTGGCACAGTGGCTGCAATTGATGGCACAATGGCTGCAATTGATGGGCACAGTGGCTGCATTTGATGGGCACGGCGAGGCTGCATTAAGGTGAAAAAACATGAAGGTTTACAACCCCTTTAAATGCAATGCACACAGATGCAGAGTGGTTGCAGTGCAGCCCCATTCACCTAGGGATGTACTTACTGGAAAAAGATTGAGAGACACTGGCATAGAGGAACCCTTAGAGGAACCCATCTCTCCATTTTCCTCCTGCAGCCGCTGAATGCTTGTGGGATAGAGATGTGGAGAAGTGGGGGGAAATGGAGAAATCAGTTCCTTTACATGCAGCTACCCACTTGCGACTGGGCCCTGTTGTTCCGCCAGCGGACTCAGAGGAAAGGGCCCTGTCAGGGGGGCCCTTCATGGTTTCTTGCATTGGGCCCTGAAGGTTCTACTTATGCCACTGCCCAACAGGCAATAGAGACAGACACTGTGACATACGACGAGTCGAGAAAAATTAAGTTCAATAGCCAGTGCAGCTCTTCTGCTTGATTCTGAGCATGCGTGGAACTTTGTGCATCGGAATTGTGTACACACGATCGGAATTTCTGACAATGGATTTTGGAAAATATCCGATGGAGTCTAGACACAGTTGGAATTTCCAACAAAGAGCTCCCGTCGAACATTTTTCGTCTGAGAATCCGACCGTGTGTACAGGGCATAATGCACATGAACAGAAAGAACGAGACATTTCGACCATTTAAATAACCGGCATGAAAAAGTGAGAAATTACATGTATTAAATTATAATTTTCCTAGTTGCGAACAACAAGTACATCTATAGCCAGGGACAGGGAATTCTGCTAAGCACAACAGGTGCCCACCCTGCCAAGTATGGGAGTTACGCTCCCCTTTCGTTCAATATGGGGGCTATCCAATTAGAAAAGAAAATCTAGAAGACAGAGAAAAACGAAAAGACGGGAGTAAAGCCCTCAAAGTTTGGTCCATTTGTTCCACATTCAGTGGGCATGTTGCCTACTCTTCAGGTTTCGTATCATGGGCTCCTTAATTCTAATATTTTGATGATTATGAGTTTAATAATCAAGATCCTAATCCTTTACAACATCCTCCCTAATCGTTTGTCTTCTTTACAGATGATAGCAGTTAGTTTTCTTTCCTAGCAGGACCATTTTTTTAATATTCAGTTATTTAATGGTACACTTTCAAATAACTGCATTTCTGTTAAGGTAAGTTTTCTGAAACCCCTCCATCTCTATTAGGCTGGTTGCATTGATCAGAGAACACCTAATTTGGCCAACTACTTTCTCCTTGGTTCATATCCCCCTCCCTTCCCCCCCCCCCTTCCATTATCCTAAAAGCTCTTCATTTTTAACAAACCGCCCATAGGTTACAGATTTCTTAACCACCCACCTCCTTCCTCGTAGGATTTTTCTTGAGAAAATAGAATAGAATAATAACTTCAGAAAGACTGGCGGCTTATACAATAATACATCTTTATGATGTCTCTTTAACCACCTCGCGCCCCCCCTATAGCCGAATGACGGCCGTAGAGCAGGCGCGTTTGTCCGGGTGGCCGTTCCTGGACGTCCTAATGTTTACTTCCGCGATGCGCGCCACCACGGGCGCGCATCGCGGAAGTTCTGTGTTCGCCGTGTCCCCCGGGGACAGGCAAACACAGATCGCCCCAGTGCCATCCGCCCCAGTGCCATCCACCCCAGTGCTACCTGCCCCCAGTGCCATCCACCCCAGTGCTACCTGCCCCCAGTGCCATCCACCCCAGTGCTACCTTCCCCCAGTGCTACCTGCCCCCAGTGCCACCTGCCCCCAGTGCCACCTGCCCCCAGTGCCACCTGTTGTCAGTGCCATTTGTCCCCAGTGCCATCTGTCATCAGTGCCACGTATAAGTGCCATATGTCATCAGTGCCACGTGTCATTAGTGCCACATAGTGCCATCTGTCATCAGTGCCACGTATCAGTGCCATTTGTCATCAGTGCCACCTGTCAGTGTCACGTGCCATCTGTTGTCAGTGTCACGTGTCATCAATGCCACTTATCAGTGTCATCTGTCATCAGTGTCACGCGTCATCGGTGCCATGTATTAGTGCCATCTGTCATCGGTGGCACGTATTAGTGCCACGTATTAGTGCCATCTGTCATCAGTGCCACGTATTAGTGCCACGTGTCTTCAGTGCCACGTATTAGTGCCACGTGTCATCGGTGCCACGTATAAGTGCCACGTATCATCAGTGCCACATATTAGTGCCATCTGTCATCAGTGCCACATATTAGTGCAATCTGTCATCAGTGCCACGTGCCATCAGTGCCACGTATAAGTGTCATCATTGCCACGTATCAGTGCCATCTGTCATCAGTGTCACGTGTCATTGTCCTGGTGCTTCAAAAGTGTAATAAATAGTCAACAAGTTAGATGTGTAATTTATGCTCCTAGAACACCTATCTCCCCAAAGACCAAAGCGAAGAGTCTCGGGGTTATTTTAGACGCACAAATGTCAATGGATGCGCAAATAGGATCTGTAGTCAGTCGATCTCACCATCTGCTGCGCATGCTTCGCAGACTCATCCCTTTTATCCCAAAGAATGACAAAGCAGTGGTAGTTGGAACAATCATTAATTCACGACTGGACTACGCAAACTCGCTTTACATAGGATTACCACAATATTAACTTGCGCGATTACAACTGATCCAAAACACGGCGGCAAGGCTGATAACAGGAAAAAAAACCTGGGAATCCATTTCTTCTTCACTGAGGAGCTTACATTGGCTAACCGTAAAAAATCGGATCACGTTCAAGACCCTTTGCCTCACCCACAAATGCGTGCATAGAGAAGCTCCGCAATACCTAATGGAGAAAATAAATCATTACACACCAAACCGCAGTCTTCGATCAGCCAACAAAAACCTCCTCCTCGTGCCCAAAGCCCGGTATAAATCCAAGGGTGATCGGAGATTCGCTGTCCAAGGGCCTCGGCTATGGAATGCTCTACCAATCAACATCCGCCTGGAAGAAAATCACCTGGCTTTTAGGAAAAAACTCAAGACCTTCCTCTTTTAGCAGATGATCAAAGCTCGCCACAGCGCCTAGAGGCGATTCAGTTCGCATTGTGCGCTATATAAGTATTTCATTCATTCATTCATTCATTCATTCACCTGATGGCGCTCCCTGCATGTTGGGCCTCTCTATGTGGCCAGGCTGTGAAAAAGTCCCACACATGTGGTATTGTAATACTCAGGAGGAGTAGCAGAATTTTTGGGGGGGTGTCATTTGTGGTATACACATGCCACGTGAGAGAAATAACCTATTACAATGACAATTTTGTGGAGAAAAAAAAATGAAAAATCTTAATTTTGCAAAGAATTGTGGGAAAAAAATGACAACATCAAAAAGCTCACTATGCCTCTTACTAAATACCTTGGAATGTCTACTTTCCAAAAAGGGGTCATTTGGGGGGTATTTGTACTTTTCTGACTTGTTCGGGTCACAAGAAGCGAGATAGGCTACCAGTACATCAGATGTGATCATTTTTGTGCGATTCGCACCACAGCTTGTAGACTCTCTAACTTTCACAAAGACCAAATAATATCCACTAATTTGGGTTATTTTTACCAAAGATATGTAGCAGTATAAATTGTGGCCAAAACTTCTGAAGAAAAAATTAATAATTTCCATAATTCTGTCCCAGAAACAAAGAAATATGCGTTTTTTTCAAAATTTTCGGTCTTTTTTCATTTATAGCGCAAAAAATAAAAACCCCAGAGGTGATCAAATACCACCAAAAGAAAGCTCTATTTGTGGGAAAAAAAAGGACAAAAAATTCATTTGGGTACAGTGTTGCATGACTGAGTAATTGTCATTCAAATTGTGAGAGCACCGAAAGCTGAAAATTGGTCTGGGCAGGAAGGGTGTTTAAGTGCCCAGTAAGCAAGTGGTTAATAAGGCTCTCCTCCCACCCTCTGTACTACCATGTGCTCCACTTTACCTTCCTCGATCGCCCACTCATAATATGTGGGAGTTCAACGTTGGCCCAACTTCACCTGATGGGAATCCTTTTTCCTCATCACGGGCAATGCTTGGATCTTATTTTAGATTGTTTTTTATAATGAATTATATAGCCTCATTTGTTTTATACCTTCTTCTTTCTCCAGTCTCTCCTAGATCAACTACCATGGCACCTCTAAACATTTTTTTCCTGAAAGTTCAGGGTATCAACATACCTCAGAAAAGAACTAAAGTATTTTGCTTTTTTCAGCCTTGAAAAGCACACCTCTTGTGCTTACAAGAAACACACTTCACAGTAAACTCCACACCCAAATGTAGTTCCTTTTATCCACAAATATTCACAGCCTCAGCCACCACCAAGCAGCGTGGAACCCTCATAGTTTTCCACCGCTCCATCCCATTCACACTCCAAACACATTATGGACTCAGCAGTTACTATAGTTTCATATTACGCACCAAATAAACAACCCACATCTTTTCTCATACACCTGTTGCAGGTAATTCCTGCACATAAGATTGGAACAATTATCATGTGTGGCGATTCCAATCAGGTACTGCACCCATTCATGGATAAATCACCGTGCCACTTTACCCAAACTCCAAATAAAAGATATTTTTCTCAGCTTCTTTCTAAACATAATTTAGTTGATACTTGGAGAGAAAACAATCCAATTAACCACTTGCTGATCGGGCCATAGCCAAAAGACGGCTATAGCACGGTCGTGTTTTTCTGGGAGGGCATCCATGGATGTCCTCCCAAAATCTTGCTCTCACGCGCCCCCTGGGGAGCACTCCCACAAACATCCGTGACTACCGGTTCTGGAAGACCCGGTGCATCATGGATCGTGGTAAATAGCTGCTGGTAGTGGCAATTTACCACGCAATTGCTCCGTCAAATGACGGAGCGATCACTTGTAAACGAGTAAACTCCCCTCTCTGTACCGATCGGTACAGAACGAGCGGATAGGGGGAGAGATTGCAGCAATGATGTGGGCTGGATGTGTAGTGCCCACAGCGCTGCTCTGCGACAGTACTCTGCCCATACTGTGCAATACTCTGCCAATACTCTGAAACACTGTGCAATACTCTGCCAATACTCTGCAACACTGTGCAATACTCTGCAACACTGTGCAATACTCTGCCAAACAAAGAATTTTTTATTTATTTTTTACCAAATTTTCTGTCTTTTTTGATTTATAGTGCAAAAAATAAAAAACTCAACGGTGTCTAAATACCACCAAAAGAAATCTCTATTTGTGTGAAAAAAAAGGAGAAACTTTGAATATGGGTACAGTGTTGCATGACTGAGTAATTGTCATTCAAAGTGTGAGAGCAACGAAAGCTGAAAATTGGTCTGGTTAGGAAGGGGTTTAAGTGCCCAGTTGTCAAGTGGTTAAAAGAGGATTCACATACTACTTACACCCTCACGAAGCACTTATACGCTTCAATCCTATCTTTTTAACCACAAGGATGCTACCAGAAATACTCAATTCAGATATAATCTAATAATAAGAATAATAAGAATTTAATGATCAAATAATATCTACACATGTAACCCTGTCAAAATTATACATAAATTTCACTCCCACTTAGCTTCCTTATACTGTACATGGCAACAAACAATTTTTGACCTAAGGCAGCTGACACCTTTTTTTTTCCCAACTACACCTACCTGAGCTATCTAATGTCCAAAAAAGCCAACTTGATGAACTAATTTTAATAGATGATGTAGCTAAAATAATTAAAGGGTTAAAAAAGAATTAGAGACCTGGACCGATGGATATCCAGCCTTATATTATCAAACCTTTTCAGAAACACTATCAACTATATTGGCGGACGCCTTTAATACTTTATTAGAAGGTCACTCCTTCAGACAGGAATCGCTAACAACAACCATCTGCATGATTCTGAAACCCCATTCTGATGATTCCTCTTGTACAAACTATTGCCCTATCTCCCTTTAGAATCTCGACATAAAAATCATAGCAAAAATTTTAGCTAATCACCTCAATAAAATCACAGGTAAACTTGTACACCGCGATCAAGTAGGATTTATGCCAACATGCCACGCTAATGACAATATTCGTCACGCAGTCCTATTAGCCCATATTGCAAAAACTCGCCGCATCTCCTTTTTTTTTCTCCCTCAATATCAGGAAAGCCTTTGATTCTGTTTCTTGGCCATACTTGAAAAATTATTTTCAGAAATGGGGTTTTGGTCCACACTTCATGAGATGGATTGGTGCTTTATACGATAACCTAAGGGCATACATAAAGTATGCTGGGTATAAATCGGATTCCTTCAATATAGGGAGAGGCACACGTCAGGGTTGCCCTCTTTCCCCTCTCTCGTTTGTTCTTTTAATTGAATGCCTTGCTCAACTAATTAGATCTGATCCAACTATAACCGGAATAGAAATAGGGGGATATCAACACAAATTTTGTCTCTTTGCAGACAATATCCTATTATTTCTATCATCCCCACAAATGACGGACCCCAATCTCTTACCTATTCTCAACAAGTTTTCTACATTCTCAGGTCTCATAATTAATCATAAGAAATGCCTGGTTTTAAATATTTCTCTTACCAAAATGGAACTAGATCCTGCTAAAATTGCACTTCCTTTTACCTGGGCTGAGACATCAATCCCATTTTTAGGGATTCATTTTACAGCCTCCATATCTGATCTTTTCTCTCGCCAATTATCCGCAAACCTTGAAAAGGGTGACAAACTTGTTGAAACAATGGACTCATCTCTAGTGATGGACGAACTTCCGACGGGACGTTTCGCGAACGCGAAACGCGAACGGACACAAACGTTCGCGAAAACGACCGTTCGCCGCGGGCTCCATTGACTTCAATGGGAGGCGAATTTCGCAAACCTTTAGGTCGAATTTGCGGCCACGGGGTAATTATTAGGGGGTAGCACGTAGTCCCACCACCTGGACAATAGCATAATACATGTATGAGGTGAATTTGGGATCGATAACTACAAGCATTTTTTTTTTATTTGGGAAATTGTTCTGACAATTCAGGACTATGGAGCTAATGAAGGCAATGGAGGAGAGGGAAGGTCAGGGACCAGGGTAGGCAAACAAGAGGGTGCAGGAGATACAGAGCACTGACAGCAGCACCGTAATACAGAGCACTGACATCAGCACCGTGACATACAGCGCTGACAGCAGCTCCGTGACATACAGCGCTGACAGCAGCTCCGTGACATACAGCGCTGACAGCAGCTCCGTGACATACAGCGCTGACAGCAGCTCCGTGACATACAGCGCTGACAGCAGCTCCGTGACATACAGCGCTGACAGCAGCACCGTGACATACAGCGCTGACAGCAGCTCCGTGACATACAGCGCTGACAGCAGCTCCGTGACATACAGCGCTGACAGCAGCTCCGTGACATACAGCACTGACAGCAGCTCCGTGACATACAGCGCTGACAGCAGCTCCGTGACATACAGCGCTGACAGCAGCACCGTGACATACAGCGCTGACAGCAGCTCCGTGACATACAGCGCTGACAGCAGCTCCGTGACATACAGCGCTGACAGCAGCTCCGTGACATACAGCGCTGACAGCAGCTCCGTGACATACAGCGCTGACAGCAGCTCCGTGACATACAGCGCTGACAGCAGCTCCGTGACATACAGCGCTGACAGCAGCTCCGTGACATACAGCGCTGACAGCAGCTCCGTGACATACAGCGCTGACAGCAGCTCCGTGACATACAGCGCTGACAGCAGCTCCGTGACATACAGCGCTGACAGCAGCTCCGTGACATACAGCGCTGACAGCAGCTCCGTGACATACAGCGCTGACAGCAGCACCGTGACATACAGCGCTGACAGCAGCTCCGTGACATACAGCGCTGACAGCAGCTCCGTGACATACAGCGCTGACAGCAGCTCCGTGACATACAGCACTGACAGCAGCTCCGTGACATACAGCGCTGACAGCAGCTCCGTGACATACAGCGCTGACAGCAGCACCGTGACATACAGCGCTGACAGCAGCTCCGTGACATACAGCGCTGACAGCAGCTCCGTGACATACAGCGCTGACAGCAGCTCCGTGACATACAGCGCTGACAGCAGCTCCGTGACATACAGCGCTGACAGCAGCTCCGTGACATACAGCGCTGACAGCAGCTCCGTGACATACAGCGCTGACAGCAGCTCCGTGACATACAGCGCTGACAGCAGCTCCGTGACATACAGCGCTGACAGCAGCTCCGTGACATACAGCGCTGACAGCAGCTCCGTGACATACAGCGCTGACAGCAGCACCGTAAGCAGCCCCAGGAGGAAGTCAGCACAGCACAGGGATGGTGTGATCCCCTCATAATAAGAACCCCCAGGAGGAAGTCAGCACAGCACAGGGATGGTGGGAGCCCCTCATAATAAGAACACCCAGGAGGAAGTCAGCACAGCACAGGGATGGTGGGAACCCCTCATAATAAGCAGCCCCAGTAGAAATATGACACCGCTCAACCTCTTCAAAGAGGAGGGTAGGGGCATATAGTACGGTGTGCTTTTTTGGGTCAGGGAAGTGAGCCAAATGAATTAAGAAGGTCTGTGTGCTTGATTCCAAAAATTGTTTATAGACATATACATGGTCTACTGATCACATGTGTTGAATTCCTCCGAGATCCATGCCTCATTCATTTTTAGAAATGTGAGGTAGTTAACACTGTGGTGAGCTAGGCGAGTACGCTTATCGGTCACAATCCCCCCTGCTGCGCTGAACGTCCTTTCGGACAGGACACTGGATGAGGGGCAAGCCAACAGTTCGATTGCAAATTGGGCAAGCTCTGGCCAGAGGTCAAGCCTGCCCACCCAGTAGTCTAGGGGTTCATCACTCCTCAGAGCGTCCACATCGGCCGTTAACCCAATGTAGTCGGACACCTGACGGTCTAGGCGTTCCCTGATGCTGGATCCGGATGACACCTGTCGATGGGTCGGCTGAAAGAATGACCTCATATCCGAAGTCACCAACACATCTTCAAACCGGCCTCTTCTTGCAGGCGCTGTTGGATTGGTACCCGCAAATCCTTCTCTGGGAGTGGGAATTGCTCCTCTGCCAGCGCACGCAAAAGCAGAATGCAGCATTTCTCGAAGCAAGGCCTGGAAGTGCTGCATTCTGACAGCCCTCTGCGACGGCGGTAACATTTCCGCCATTTTGTGTTTGTACCGGGGGTCTAAGTACGTTGCCACCCAGTACTGGTCCTTGACCCTCATGCTTTTTATACGGGGGTCCCTATTAAAACACTGGAGCATGAAGGCCCCCATTTGCACTAAAGTGGAAGCGGTGTGGTGGCCTGGCTCCTGCTCATCATCCAGGATAATGTCGTCCTCTTCATTCTCCTCTCCCCATCCTCGCACAACAGGGATCCCAGAAAGGTTTAAAGCATGCTCTTCTTGCTCCTGCTCATCCGCCCCGGCACCATCCTCCTCTGACTCCTCATCAGACTCCTGTTGTTGACTTGTCTCAGATAGAGTAGCCCCCCCTGGGAATTCATCCAGCATTGCGACTTCCTCATCTTCCCGCTCCTGCTCCTCCACAGCCTGATCAATGACACGACGCAATGCACGCTCCAGAAAGAAGGCATAAGGTACCATGTCACTGATGGCGCCATGGCTGCGACTGACCAGTTTGGTGATCTCCTCAAATGGCCGCAGAAGTCTGCATGTGTCGCGCATGAGCAGCCACTGGCGCGGTGAAAAAAAACCCAGCTCCCCAGAACCGTTTCTTTCGCAGAGTTCATACAGGTAGACGTTAACTGCACGTTTCTGCTGGAGCAGCCTATCAAGCATATAGAAGGTTGAGTTCCATCGCGTCGGGCAATCGCAAATAAGACGTCTGACCGGCAGATGGTGTCGCCGCTGAATGTCAGCAAGGCGAGCCATGGCCGTGTAAGATCTTCTGAAATGGGCCGAGATTTTCCTTGCCTGCCGCAAGATGTCCTGGACCCCAGGGTATTTGACAAGGAATCGCTGCACGACCAAGTTTAAGACGTGTGCCATGCACGGCACGTGCGTGATTTTGCCCTGTTTCAATGCGCTAAGCAGATTGGCACCGTTGTCACACACCACTTTACCAACTGTCAAATTGAGCGGTGTTAGCCACTCATCTGCCTGTGAACGCAAAGCTGAAAGGAGTGCCGGGCCAGTGTGGCTCTTTGCTTCCAGGCACAACAGACGCAGCACGGCATGGCAACGTCTCACCTGGCATGTGGAATAGGTTCTGGGGAGCTTGGGCGGTGCAGTGGAAGAGACGCTAGCAGCGGAAAAGGAGGAGGCAGCTGAGGAGGAGAGGGAGGAGGATGGAGTAGGAGGAGGAGAAGAAGAGTCAGGCCTGCATGCAATCCGTGGCGGTAAAACCAAATCTACACGGGTGCCACGGGTTACATGCTTGACGGCCGTCAGAAGGTTCACCCAGTGGGCAGTAAAACTGATATACCTTCCCTGCCCGTGTTTGCTAGACCACGTGTCTGTGGTCAGATGTATCTTGGCACCGACACTGTGTGCCAGAGATACATTCACTTGCCGCTGAACATGGCCATATAGCTCTGGGATGCCCTTCTCTGAGAAATACTTCCTTCCTGGGACCTTCCATTGTGGTGTTCCAATGGCCACAAATTTGCGAAAGGCCTCCGAGTCCACCAGTTTATATGGCAGTAGTTGGCGGGCTATGAGTTCTGACAAGCCAGCCGCCAACCGTTGGGCAAGAGGGTTATCCGGCGTCATCATTTTTTTACGCTCAAACATTAGGCCCACGGAAGCCTGCCTTTTTGCAGAAAAATGTGAGCTTGGCGTGATGGAAGGTGGAGTGGAGGACAATTGTGAGGAGAGAGGAGAAGGAGAAGTAGAAGACGAGGCTGGACGGTGAGAGCCTGCAGTGTGGCTTTGTGTGTTCCGTTGCTCCCACTGGGCTCGGTGATGGCTGCTCATGTGCCTTCTTAAGGCGGTCGTCCCTAGGTGAGTATTGGGCTTACCGCGACTAACGCGTTGACTGCAAAGATTGCAGATGGCAACGCTATTGTCAGCAGCGGACACGTTAAAAAAAGCCCACACTGCGGAGCCATGTGCCGGTGTCCTGGGAGCGCCAGATGTGACCGTACATGGTCGATGACTCGCTCCTGATACATTTGCAGTCTGCTTTGTCCCTGCTGTGCAATGTAAGTCATTGCTGCTTCTCCTCCCTATCTGCTGGTCCATATCTCCCTCTGAACTCCCCTCCTCTTCCTCTCTTGTGGGCACCCACGTGACATCACTAGACACGTCATCATCAACGTCACCTTCCCCACCGCTATAAGTAGAGTAGGCAGCAACACCGGGGACCAACCTCCTCCTTGGGCTGATCTGGGTACTGGCGTCAGACTGCTGAGTAGCGCTTGTTGCTACCTCCTCTTCCTGATCCAATACCAAGAGTGGCTGCGCATCAGAAATGTCCTCTTGATATGGATCGGAAAATAATTCCAGTGACTCAAGCGGAAGGTATGTGGTGGTGGTGGTGGTGGTCGTGTTGTTGGTGGTAGTGTCTTTGGGGGTGCACATAGCAGAGAGTGAAGAAGAGGGTGCAGCTCGAGAGGATGAGGAGGGTGCAGAAGAGTAAGGCTGAGCGAGCCACTCAACCAAGTCTGGTGCATCCTTTAAAGTAATTGAACGCACCTTCTGCAACTTCCCACTTTGGCTCAAGCCTGTTGCTCCTGCCCTACCCCTACCACCCCTGCGGAAGGGCCTGCCTCTTCCTCTGCATGTCATTTTTTAAATGACCCTGTGACAAAACTCTTAGTCCCTATACCGCTGAAGGACTGCTGCAGTATAGGTGAGCGGTCAGCAGTGGTGCACGTCAACCCTATCTATTGTGGACCTATAGCGGTCCTTACAGAACAGCAGACTGTACCGCACTCAAGCCTATGTACCGTAGCACCCTATACCAAGTTACCAGTCCTTATAAGAACTTTTGTGGACCAAGCAGGTTGTGTATTAGTGTTTAGCAGACTGTACGTCAGTCCCTATACCGCTGAAGGACTGCTGCAGTATAGGGCAGCGGTCAGCAGTGGTGCACGTCAACCCTATCTATTGTGGACCGATAGCGGTCCTTACAGAACAGCAGACTGTACCGCACTCAAGCCTATGTACCGTAGCACCCTATACCAAGTTACCAGTCCTTATAAGAACTTTTGTGGACCAAGCAGGTTGTGTGTTAGTGTTTAGCAGACTGTGCGTCAGTCCCTATACCGCTGAAGGACTGCTGCAGTATAGGGCAGCGGTCAGCAGTAGTGCACGGCAACCCTATGTATTGTGGACCGATAGCGGTCCTTACAGAACAGCAGACTGTAACGCACTCAGGCCTATGTACCGTAGCACCCTATACCAAGTTACCAGTCCTTATAAGAACTTTTGTGGACCAAGCAGGTTGTGTGTTAGTGATTAGCAGACTGTACGTCAGTCCCTATACCAATGAAGGACTGCTGCAGTATAGGGCAGCGGTCAGCAGTAGTGCACGGCAACCCTATGTATTGTGGACCGATAGCGGTCCTTACAGAACAGCAGACTGTAACGCACTCAGGCCTATGTACCGTAGCACCCTATACCAAGTTACCAGTCCTTATAAAAACTTTTGTGGACCAAGCAGGTTGTGTGTTAGTGTTTAGCAGACTGTGCGTCAGTCCCTATACCGCTGAAGGACTGCTGCAGTATAGGGCAGCGGTCAGCAGTGGTGCACGTCAACCCTATCTATTGTGGACCGATAGCGGTCCTTACAGAACAGCAGACTGTACCGCACTCAAGCCTATGTACCGTAGCACCCTATACCAAGTTACCAGTCCTTATAAGAACTTTTGTGGACCAAGCAGGTTGTGTATTAGTGTTTAGCAGACTGTACGTCAGTCCCTATACCGCTGAAGGACTGCTGCAGTATAGGGCAGCGGTCAGCAGTGGTGCACGTCAACCCTATCTATTGTGGACCGATAGCGGTCCTTACAGAACAGCAGACTGTACCGCACTCAAGCCTATGTACCGTAGCACCCTATACCAAGTTACCAGTCCTTATAAGAACTTTTGTGGAACAAGCAGGTTGTGTGTTAGTGATTAGCAGACTGTACGTCAGTCCCTATACCAATGAAGGACTGCTGCAGTATAGGGCAGCGGTCAGCAGTAGTGCACGGCAACCCTATGTATTGTGGACCGATAGCGGTCCTTACAGAACAGCAGACTGTACTGCACTCAGGCCTATGTACCGTAGCACCCTATACCAAGTTACCAGTCCTTATAAGAACTTTTGTGGACCAAGCAGGTTGTGTGTTAGTGTTTAGCAGACTGTGCGTCAGTCCCTATACCGCTGAAGGACTGCTGCAGTATAGGGCAGCGGTCAGCAGTAGTGCACGGCAACCCTATGTATTGTGGACCGATAGCGGTCCTTACAGAACAGCAGACTGTAACGCACTCAGGCCTATGTACCGTAGCACCCTATACCAAGTTACCAGTCCTTATAAGAACTTTTGTGGACCAAGCAGGTTGTGTGTTAGTGATTAGCAGACTGTACGTCAGTCCCTATACCAATGAAGGACTGCTGCAGTATAGGGCAGCGGTCAGCAGTAGTGCACGGCAACCCTATGTATTGTGGACCGATAGCGGTCCTTACAGAACAGCAGACTGTAACGCACTCAGGCCTATGTACCGTAGCACCCTATACCAAGTTACCAGTCCTTATAAAAACTTTTGTGGACCAAGCAGGTTGTGTGTTAGTGTTTAGCAGACTGTGCGTCAGTCCCTATACCGCTGAAGGACTGCTGCAGTATAGGGCAGCGGTCAGCAGTGGTGCACGTCAACCCTATCTATTGTGGACCGATAGCGGTCCTTACAGAACAGCAGACTGTACCGCACTCAAGCCTATGTACCGTAGCACCCTATACCAAGTTACCAGTCCTTATAAGAACTTTTGTGGACCAAGCAGGTTGTGTATTAGTGTTTAGCAGACTGTACGTCAGTCCCTATACCGCTGAAGGACTGCTGCAGTATAGGGCAGCGGTCAGCAGTGGTGCACGTCAACCCTATCTATTGTGGACCGATAGCGGTCCTTACAGAACAGCAGACTGTACCGCACTCAAGCCTATGTACCGTAGCACCCTATACCAAGTTACCAGTCCTTATAAGAACTTTTGTGGAACAAGCAGGTTGTGTGTTAGTGATTAGCAGACTGTACGTCAGTCCCTATACCAATGAAGGACTGCTGCAGTATAGGGCAGCGGTCAGCAGTAGTGCACGGCAACCCTATGTATTGTGGACCGATAGCGGTCCTTACAGAACAGCAGACTGTAACGCACTCAGGCCTATGTACCGTAGCACCCTATACCAAGTTACCAGTCCTTATAAGAACTTTTGTGGACCAAGCAGGTTGTGTGTTAGTGATTAGCAGACTGTACGTCAGTCCCTATACCAATGAAGGACTGCTGCAGTATAGGGCAGCGGTCAGCAGTAGTGCACGGCAACCCTATGTATTGTGGACCGATAGCGGTCCTTACAGAACAGCAGACTGTACTGCACTCAGGCCTATGTACCGTAGCACCCTATACCAAGTTACCAGTCCTTATAAAAACTTTTGTGGACCAAGCAGGTTGTGTGTTAGTGTTTAGCAGACTGTGCGTCAGTCCCTATACCGCTGAAGGACTGCTGCAGTATAGGGCAGCGGTCAGCAGTAGTGCACGGCAACCCTATGTATTGTGGACCGATAGCGGTCCTTACAGAACAGCAGACTGTAACGCACTCAGGCCTATGTACCGTAGCACCCTATACCAAGTTACCAGTCCTTATAAGAACTTTTGTGGACCAAGCAGGTTGTGTGTTAGTGATTAGCAGACTGTACGTCAGTCCCTATACCAATGAAGGACTGCTGCAGTATAGGGCAGCGGTCAGCAGTAGTGCACGGCAACCCTATGTATTGTGGACCGATAGCGGTCCTTACAGAACAGCAGACTGTACCGCACCCAAGCCTATGTACCGTAGCACCCTAGACAGACCAAGTTACCAGTCCTGATAAAGAGCTTTGTGGAACAAGTGAGTTGTGAATGATTAGCAGACTGCAGCAGAAGGGCAGCAGTCAAGTATAATATTCTTTCTATATTTGGAAGAAAGAATATTATACGTGTACAAGCCTATTACCGTACCACTGATACCAGTCCTGAAAAGAACCTTTGTGGAACTAATAGTAACAGCAAGTCTTTAAAATTATCCTCACTGCCTGACACACTGCTTCCTGCCTGTCCCTATACAAATTGGCAAAAAAGAGTAGGCTGGAACGATTAGCTGGAACAGCTCTTTTGTGGACCTGATAGTAACAGCTAATGATGATGATGATGATGATGATGAAGAAAGACTAATCTGGCTGAGCTGTCCCTAAAATAGCAGCATACAGCGCTCTGTCCCTTTATCTAAACTGACAAAAGAAACTCAGGCTGCTGACCTAACACCTATACCAGTCCTGAAAAGAACTTTTGTGTACCAAATAGCTAGCGTTTTCTCTGTCCCTACTCCACACAGGATCCTTTCCCTACAGTGACAGAAGAAAGAATGTAAAATGGCCACCGGATCGGGTGTATTTATAGGTTAGGGGGAATGTCCAAGTGTCCATGAGCTGTCATGTCTCAATTGGTTGTCCTGTAACACATGATAAACGTGTCACGAAAGGTTAAAGTTCTTGTATACATTAAACACGTAAGTCCGCCGGGGCGAACGACGGAAAAAGGCGTTCGAACCCGCGGACGGCGAAAGTCGGAAATTCGCCGCGAAACGACCGCCGGGCGAACCGTTCGGCCATCACTACTCATCTCCCACTATCATGGTTGGGAAGAATTAGTGCAATAAAAACTACACTTTTGCCCAAACTTTTAAGTTTTTTTAGAATACCACCGATACCAATCCCTGCCTACTACCTGAGATTAATTCAGAAAAAAAGCTACATTTGTTTGGGGCCTTTCCAAACCACACATACCTTTGCACACACTATATCTCCCTAAAACTAGTGGAGGCCTTGGTTTCCCTAACTTTGCATCCTATTATAAAGCAAAAAAGCTAAATATCACGCAACACATGAAATTCTTCTATCTGTTACGATCAAAGCCACGGAATGTGATCCTTTATCGATCTCTAATTTACTTCGGCTTTCTTCTAAAGATCATCCCAAATACGTAATCCCATTACTAAACACTTTATCTCTCTTCGGGATAAATTTAAGTTGCAACACAATTTATAATCCCCACATAATCCTCTTCCCTCAGTTCTTAAAGACCCTGCTTTTTACCCTGCACGGGTCTCTCCCCCATGATTTAAAATCTGGACCTCCTTGAATGTTCTAAGATTTTACAAATGTGTTACTTCTAAATCCTTTATCCCATTCCCAACTCTCTGCGAGTCCTGTGATCTACTGCAATCAGAATTATTTTGTTATCTTCAAATCAAAAACTCCGAATACTAACACCAACACCCTTCTGACTCAGTTTTCAGATTTTGAATCGGAGTGTAAAGATAATCCCCATATTAAAGGTCTAATCTCTTCCTTATACTCCCAAATGTTATCCAATTCAGATTCACCATCATACATCCAGAAATGGAAGGGAGATCTTGGTTAAACCCTTGAATTAGGAGATTAGTTTAAGATCTGGTGGGCAACAAAATCATCTTCCAACGTTCCAGCACTGGAAGCCAACTACAAAGTGTTGACCCGCTGGTATCTGGTACCTTCCAGAATAGCTAAGTATGTACTTACCGTATATACTCGAGTATAGGCCGACCCGAATATAAGCCGAGGCCCCCAATTTACCCCCAAAAAAACTGGCAAACTTATTGACTCGTGTATAAGCCGAGGGTGAGACATGCCTGTCCATCCCTGTGTGTGTGTCCGTCCATCCCTGTGTGTCCGTCCATCCCTGTGTGTCCGTCCATCCCTGTGTGTCCGTCCATCCATCCCTGTGTGTGTGTGTGTCCATCCATCCATCCATCCCTGTGTGTGTGTGTCTCCATCCATCCATCCATCCATCCCTGTGTGTGTGTGTCTCCATCCATCCATCCATCCCTGTGTGTGTGTGTGTGTGTCTCCATCCATCCATCCATCCATCCCTGTGTGTGTCTCCATCCGTGTGTGTGTGTGTGTGTGTGTGTGTGTGTGTGTGTGTGTGTGTGTGTGTGTCCAGCCTACCTTTGTCCCGAGCCTCCGTCCCGTGCCTTGCCTCCTTGCCTCCGTCCCGTGCCGTGACTTGCCTCCTTGCATCCGTCCCGTGTCGTGCCGTGCCTTGCCGCCGCCGTCCCGTCCCGTCCCGTGCCGTGCCTTCCCTTGCCTCCGTCCCGTGCCCTCTTCGTCGGCGGCCATTGTAAAGTTCAAAAGCTGCGCCGCCGCCTTCGCCTGTGATAGGCGGAACACTGAATTTCCCAGCAGCCTGTGTTCCGCCTATCACAGACGTCGTATCATCCTCGTCCGTAGTACGAGGATGATACGATGTCCGTGATAGGCGGAACACAGGCTGCTGGGAAATTCAGTGTTCCGCCTATCACAGGCGAAGGCGGAGCCGGAGGCGCGGCTTTTGAATAGAATGGCCGCTGTCTGTCTGCTCGACACGCTGATCGAGCGGGCAGACAGCGATGACTCGAGTATAAGCCGAGGGGGGCACTTTCAGCCTCAAAAAAGAGGCTGAAAATCTCGGCTTATACTCGAGTATATACGGTACCTACTGTGCTTTTTGTTTCCGAGGATGCTCAGAATTGGGCACATATCTGCACACATGGTGGCCCTGTCCTATAGTCAGGGTCTTTTGGAAGGAAATCTTTGAATTGGCTATCAAAATGTTTGGGTGGAAACTGCATCCTGACCCAATATTGCATTACTCAATTTAACTGCTTCCTGACCGCTGCACGATGATATAAGTCAGCAGAATGGCATGGGTGGGCAAAAGGGTACAGGTACGTCCCCTTTAAGAAGTGGTACTGCCGGCACGCGTCCGCAGATCCCACAGACTCGATGTCTGCCAGGTCCCCGCGATCGTGTCATGGAGAGGTAGAAAGGGGAGATGCCTTGTAAACAAGGCATTTTCCCGTTCTGCCTAGTGTCATGAAAGAGATCACTGGTCCCTGTCATCGGGAGCAATGATCGCTGTCATGTGTGTTGAAGCCCACCCCCCCACAGTTAGAATCACTCCCTAGGACACACTTAACCCCTTGATCACCCCCTAGTGGTTAACCCCTTCACTGCCAGTGTAATGTATACAGTAATCGGTGCATTTTTATAGCACTGATCGCTGTATTAATGTCAATGGTCCCAAAATAGTGTCAAAAGTGTCCGATGTGTCTGCCAAAATGTTGCAGTTATGATAAAAATCACAGATCGCTGCCATTACTAACAAAAAAGAATAATAAAAATGACATAAAACTATCCGCTATTTTTACCAAAAATATGTAGAAGAATACACATTGGCCTAAACTGAGGGAAAAAAAATTATATATATTTTTGAGGGATATTTATTATAGCAAAATGTAAAAAATATTACAATTTTTTTTCAAAATTGTCGCTCTTTTTTTGTTTATAGAGCAAAAAATAAAAACCGCAGAGGTGATCAAATACCAAAAAAAGAAAGCTCTACTTGTGGGAAAAAAAGGACGTCAATTTTGTTTGGGTATAACGTCGCACGACCGTGCAATTGTCAGTTAAAGCGACGCAGTGCCAAATCGCAAAAAGTGCCCTGGTCAGGAAGGGAGCAAATCCTTCAGGGGGTAAAGTGGTTAAAACCTTTGTGCTTAACCCACATTCAATTTAAATGATTTGTCCAATTACTTACCACCGCTAAACAAACAGTTGCAAAAGCATGGAAATAGTTGAGACAAAACACAGGATGCATAACTCTATGATACATGCAAAAATAGCAGCCATAGAAAGAGATCGGAAATTCGAAAAACTAGGCCACCCATTGATAAAACATCACCTCCCTTCAACTTTTGTTGAAAATATTCTCCTGGCTTGGTAACTGTTCTACAAATATCCAGAATATATTTCACTATGGTTTTAGGACCAACCGAATGGACATTCTTTTCCTCTATTCAAAAAAAGGGGGACAAAGAATTGTCCACAGAAAGCAATTAAGGGATGGGTCAACAATGGTATAACGTACCCACGTTACTTCCGGTATCAGGGAGCTTGGAACGCAGTTGGAGTACATGCTGCATACCGGCCCCTGACCACTTGTGTCTACCATAGACTGTAGTTTCGTTTGGTAGGTTTTTTACCCATTGCATGGGCTGCTTGTTTTTAATGTGTTTTTTAATAAACTAACCTTTGATACTACACTATGGGAGCCCATATATTTTCCTATGAGGATTTATCACTAGAATTTCACTGAAGTGTTTTTGGAAATGCTCTGTACCTGGGAATCGCTGGATAAAACAGAGGAAACAAAAAGGAAAAAACACTGCGCTATTTCAAAAGTGAAAGAAGTGAAGAGGAGTAGTGAAACTACAAAATTTCTGTGAGGAACACAGCCCAGCTGCTAGCACACAAACAAACCAAGTTCACATTAACATATATAGATTAGTGCAGCGCTTAAAGACACCTATTTAAATAGGTGAAAAAAAATTGCATATCTAACAAACAAACAAGTGAATGGAAAGTCCATAAAATATTTAAGAACAGTCCCAAAATTAATCACTCTGGTGCATCTAGAGCTTAGTTAAAGTCCTCAGATGGCATTCAAGGTTAAATATCTTGTCACGTTCTCAGACTTCAAAGCCTCTTGAGAATGGGTTATAGGCAAGTAGAGAAGGTAGATACTCTTACCGGATAGGTTGGACACATCCACCGTATAGTAGTGTGTCTTGCGAGCTTACGGGGGGGCTCCAGCCACTCACCCCAGTGCACCGACCAGATGTTATTTTCCTCTTAGGGTTCCTTGCGGTATCCAGATGGGGAAGATGAATAGGGTTTCCGTACCATAAACTACTGTAGAGCTTGGTGCCAGAAGTCTCGTGAGGGTTCACCATAAAAGGGACAAAACATAAAAAAAACCTTGCATGGTGAAATACAACCAATGATGGTTTATTGAAAAAATTCTGATAGACAGAACTTAAAAATATAAAATCATGTGATACATAAAAATAAAAACAATTGCAATGTGGGGAGCAAACAAGTGCTGGTCCTACACGTTTCAACCTCTAAGTTATCAATGGGGCATAGCTTGACTCCCCCACATTGCTGCAATATATAAACGAAATAATTAAGAATACCAGAGGCTCATGGGAAAAGACCACCCCCAGAATTAACCCCATATGTGCTCACACAATGTTAAGGACGCGAACACACAGAACTCCAAATATATCCCAATACACTCAGATCACATACCCAATGACCCAGCGCATGATAATTATATAACATTCTCCAGCAAACTAACTCGGGACAGAAATGTTTCAAACTCCCGCATTTCCTGCGTTCCAGCTTGAAACCGGAAGCAGGAAGTGTATCAGTATACAGTATACTGATACACTTCCTGCTTCCGGTTTCAAGCTGGAACGCAGGAAATGCGGGAGTTTGAAACATTTCTGTCCCGAGTTAGTTTGCTGGAGAATGTTATATAATTATCATGCGCTGGGTCATTGGGTATGTGATCTGAGTGTATTGGGATATATTTGGAGTCCTGTGTGTTCGCATCCTTAACATTGTGTGAGCACATATGGGGTTAATTCTAGGGGTGGTCTTTTCCCATGAGCCTCTGGTATTTTTAATTATTTTGTTTATATATTGCAGCAATGTGGGGGAGTCAAGCTATGCCCCTGTTGATGACTTAGAGGTTGAAACGCGTAGGTCCAGCACTTGTTTGCTCCCCACATTGCAATTGTTTTTATTTTTATGTATCACGTGATTTTATATTTTTAAGTTCTGTCTATCAAAATTTTTTCAATAAACCATCATTGGTTGTATTTCTCCACGTGAGGCGTTTTTTTATGTTTTGTCCCTTTTATGGTGAACCCTCACGAGACTTCTGGCACCAAGCTCTACAGTAGTTTATGGTACGGAAACCCTACTCATCTTCCCCATCTGGATACCGCAAGGAACCCTAAGAGGAAAATAACATCTGGTCGGTGCACTGGGGTGAGTGGCTGGAGCCTGCCCATAAGCTTGCAAGACACACTACTATACGGTGGATGTGTCCAACCTATCCGGTAAGAGTATCTACCTTCTCTACTTGCCTATAACCCATTCTTAAGAGGCTTTGAAGTCTGAGAACGTGACAAGATATTTAACCTTGAATGCCATCTGAGGACTTTAACTAAGCTCTAGATGCACCAGAGTGATTAATTTTGGGACTGTTCTTAAATATTTTATGGACTTTCCATTCACTTGTTTGTTTGTCAGATATGCACATTTTTTCACCTATTTAAATAGGTGCCTTTAAGCGCTGCACTATATATATAACAGAGGAAAGCCTAAGGTATCCTGACCTGGTGAACCAGTTGGAGGAGCTATCAAGGGACGAGACGTCTGGTTATTTCTATATGCCAACTAACCCTGCAGGGGTAATAAGAGCTGGTGAGTGGGGACCCGCAAGGGGGGGCACAAGAGTCATCTGATTACCTGAGCACTTGGAATTTCCTCACCTTGGAATTTCCTATATTTGCCACAGCAATACTGCATTTTTGTGATTGGACTAATTCTTTTTTGAATTGTATATATGAACATTTATTTTTTGATCACTATTATGGTGTTATGATTAATTTATTTTTTATTTTAATCTTTTGCACCATATATATTCTTTTTGATGCTATTTTGGTGTTTACAGTTAGAACTTTTTGGGTTTACTAGGATTATCAACCCCAATTTGTATCACTTATCTGTGAAGTTAGACATTATTTTGCATACATATTCATTTCACTATATGTCACATTATAGTATGTTTATATGTTTATTAAGCACCTGATGTTTTTATAAATTAGTGGAGTATAATATCTTTATTGGTTGTTGCACCACTTGCCTACTCATCTTTATATTTAGAGGGTTTGATCAATCATCTTCTGGCCTATAGGTAGCGCCATTAACCCCATTCTGTTTTACTTTTTAACTATAGCCCCTTGTGGGAGTCTATCTGGGGAGGCCGCAACCGTAGTTGTATCCTAAGCGCGGAGCCCTTATTATTTTTCTATAGGAATACCCAGTTTTAACTTGGACGCTTAGCCTTCACACCAGCTAACGTTGCCAGCCTTGCAAGCCCATGTACAAACTTTAACAACCCACCTATCCTCCCACCCCCTTTCCTCTTCACTCTACTTTTTCCTTCTTTTTGGCCAATTCTACTTGCCAACCATACCACCTACCATCTTCCCCCCATCCTTCCCTTTTCTCTTGTCCCAACACAACCCCCTCCTCCCCCCCCCCCTCCCCACAGCATTAATTCAGTTCTTAATTTTTGAGCTTTTGATGGCAATAACACTTCATTAAGATATTGTTGTCATAAAACCTTTTGTTTAAATATTGTTGTATCAGCCTCAATGTTGTAAAACACCTTTTCACCAAACTGTTTGAAAAAGAAAATCATAAAGCAATTGAAAAAAGAAAAAGGCAGGCTATATGGCTTTGGGACATGACAAATTGCATATGTTCTATGCAAAAAAAAAGAATCTTTAATAACGGAAGCAATATAAGAATACAATTTCAATGGACACGAGACAGTTCTAAAATGATATAAGCAGTGTGTTGATATAAAATTTCAACTGAACAACTGTCAATGGAGTAGTGCCAATGTAGCCTGCAGCTATTTATATAAAAAATGTACAATGTACTGTATATCATAGCTACATTATCGCCTAAAACTCCAATTCTTTCACTCCATTCTCCCATCAATTAACTGAACATTCCTCACCAGGGATCCAAAGTCGAAGGTACCAACCACTGGCCTATTTAAAAAAGATTATCATTATGATGTCTCTGATACAAAATATCTGGACACATTGATTAAGTGAACAGGCCTAAGTGGAAACAACTGACTTAAGGCATAAGGCATATACTGTGTATATAGTTTATAAATATTTTTTTTCCTTTTTTGTTGCAGGAATGCACAGATCAAATGTAATGCCTTTCTACCATCTAAGATGACAAGCAGCACAAGGATCATAATCTACCCCTACTAATTACTGTACTCAATCAATTCCCTTATTGAAGATCCCATCACACTCATTTACCCCCCCCCCCCCGACGTTACGTGACATCATGTAATGTCAGAAGGGGGCAGGGTCACCGTCACCGGGTGGCCCCGCCCTCAGCCATATGACAGCTGTTATCACAAAGAGGCATCAATTAGCGGGAGGCAGAGATTTTTATTTTATTTTATCGGGCCGTTGGATTTCCCAAATTGTCTACTGTCATTTTTAATATTTTGAAACTCTTTTTTTTGCATGTGTAGGGATGCAACGTGATACTCACATGGGGGGGCGGGATCTGGGGGTCCCCTTGTTAAAGGGGGCTTCCAGATCCCGATAAGCCCCCGCCTGCAGACCCCCACAACCACCAGGTAAGGGTTGTGGGGATGAGGACAAGGTGTTACAGGGGACCCCAAAACATCCTCCCCATGTGGCCTGGTACAGTTCAGGAGGGGGATAACTCTTGCCCCCCCCTTTTTCCTACAGCCTGCCAGGTTACGTGCTCGGATAAGGGTCTGGTATGGATTTTGGAGGGGACCCCTACTCCATTTTTTTTTTTGCAGGGTTTCCCTTAATATCCATACCAGACCTGAAGGGCCTAATTTGGACCTTGGAGGGACCCACACGCATTTTTTGTTTTTAAATTGGGTATGGGGTTCCCCTTAATATTCTTATCAGACCCAAAGGGCCTGGTAATGGACTGGCAGGGAGTTATCCATGCCGTTTTTTTCAATTATTTTTATCTATATTGCCGGGACCTGAAAATACTTTACAGCTGCGTGTAGTTTTGGTTTTGAATTAAATATTTTCCTTTAGAAATTTCATTTTGCTGTGGTACTGTTATAAACACAGGAAAAATGTGCTAATTTAGAGGCATACTAAGGACACCCCCATGGACGATATTTAACCACTTCCCACCCAAGGACATCATATGACGTCCTTGACTTTTCAGTGGGAATATCTAAATGATACCTGCAGCTACAGGCATCATTCAGATATCCTTGTTTTCAGCCAGTGATTCTGTGCACCATAAGAACAATCATAGTTCCCCCGCTTGATCATTATTACAGGTGACAGGAGGGGACATCCTCCCCTCCCGCCACCATCTGGTGCTTCTTACATAGTTACATAGTAGGTGAGGTTGAAAAAAGACAAAAGTCCATCAAGTCCAACCCATGTGTGTGCTGATATGTCAGTATTACATTTTATATCCCTGTATGTTGCTGTCGTTCAGGTGCTTATCTAATACTTTCTTGAAACTATTTATGCTCCCCACTGAGACTACTGCATGTGGAAGGGAATTCCACATCCTTGTTGCTCTTACAGCAAAGAACCCTCTACGTAGTTTAAGGTTAAACCTCTTTTCTTATAATTTTAATGAGTGGCCACAAGTCTTGTTAAACTCCCTTCTGCGAAAAAGTTTTATCCCTATTGTGGGTTCACTAGTATGGTATTTGTATATTGAAATCATATCCACTCTCAAGCGTCTTTTCTCCAGAGAGAAAAAGTTCAGTGCTCACATCTTTCCTTAGAACTAATATCCTCCAGATCCTTTATTAGTTTTGTTGCCCTTCTTTATACTCGGTCCATTTCCAGTACATCCTTCCTGAGGATCGGTGCCCAGAACTGGACAGAATACTCTAGGTGCGGCCAGACCAGAGTCTTGTAGAGCGGGAGAATTATCGTTTTATCTCTGGAGTTAATCCCCTTTTTAATGCATGCCAATAGTCTGTTTGCTTTGTTAGCAGCAGCTTGGCACTACATGCCATTGCTGAGTCTATCATCTACTAGGCCAGTGATGGCGAACCTTGGCACCCCAGATGTTTTGGAACTACATTTCCCATGATGCTTATGCACTATGCAGTGTAGTTGAGAATCATAAGAAATGAAGTTCTCAAACATCTGGGGTGCCAAGGTTCACCATCACTGTACTAGGCCCCCCAGGTCCTTTTCCATCTTCCCCAGAGGTTCTCCCCTCAGTGTATAGATTACATTCATATTTTTGCCACCCAAATGCATTATTTTAAATTTTTCTGCATTCTGCATTGAACCTCATTTGCCATGTAGTTGCCCACCCCATTCATTTGTTCAGATCTGCGGAGAAGTTATTGCCCTGCTTAGTTTAGTATAGTCCGCAAATACAGAGATTGAACTGTGTACCCCATCCTCCAGGTTGTTTATGAAAAAAATAAATAGGATTGGTCCCAGCACAGTACCATGGAGCACCCCACTACCCACCCCTGACCATTCCGAGTACTCCCCATTTATCAGCACCCTCTGAACTCGCCCTTGTAGCCAGTTTTCAATCCATGTACTCACTCTATGATCCATGCCAACGGACCTTATTTTGTATAGTAAACGCTTATGGGGAACGTGCGTTAGAGAATGAGCAACAATTCTAGCACTAGACCTCCTCTTTTACTCTAAATATGTAACCTGTAATAAAAATTTAAATGTCGCCTATGGAGATTTTAAGTACCGAAGTTTGGCGTCATTCCATGTGTGTGGCTTTGGTCTGCTGTTGGCTGAAAACGGGCGCTGTGTAGAACGAACTGCACTCCTGTGATCTAGAGGAGAAATACAGCCAAAAAATCTTTGGCTAGATTTCACACTTAAACCACCACTTCATTGATTAGTCATTCTCTGAAAGCTGAAAATTGACTTGGGCAGGAAGGGGGACGTGCCCTGTATTGAAGTGGTTAAAAGAAAGCCCCCAGTGATTCCTGTCACCGCTGAAAGAGGTTGTAAACCAAGATAAAAAAAAAAAAAAAAAAACCCTGTAAGACAAAAGGCATAATGCGCGTGTGCATCACATACCTAATCATTATGAAATACTTACCTTAGAACAAATCCCTGCAGTGGCGCCTACACACCGCTGACATGGCCGACATCTTCCCTGGTATTTCTTCTAGGTTCGCAGCCTCCGGCACTGTGATTGGCTGGAGCCGCCATGACATCACTCCCGCACCATTCACAGCACAGGCCCTCAAAAAACATCACTGGCGGCCGTCCCTTCAGAGCGCATGCGCCAATGATGTAAATGGCGCAGTAAAGAGTAAATATCTCTTAAACTGTGCAAGTTTAAAAAAGATATGCACAGTACCTATAGGTAAGCTTTATTATAGGCTTACCTGTAGGTACAAACACACAAGCAGAGTATACTTCCACTTGAAGGCACTTCAATCTTCACCCGGTCTTGCTTCCGGGTTCACAGACTCTGGCTGTGTGAGTGGCAAGAGCTGCAATGATGTCACTCCCATGCATGCAGGCAGGAGCCACCTTTTACAGCACAGGACTCTGAAGGGACACACAGTATGCTGACCAACTCACCCACTGGCTGAGTCAAAAGTAAACATCTCCTTTAGGAGATATTTACTGTACCTATAGGGAAGCCTTACTATAGGCTTCCCTATAGGTAAAAGTCATGCATGGGCGTTTATAAAGAGGTTGCAAATGCTGAAAAAAAAGAAAAGAAAAAAAACCCCTGCAAGACAAAGGCATAATGAGCTAGTATCCATCGCATACTAGCTCATTAGAAAAATACTTACCTTAGAATGAAGCTGTTGCAGTGGCACCCTCACACCACAGAGACTTCTGATATTTTCCCTGGAGTGTCTTCCGGGTTCTGTGCTATGATTGGCCAGAGCACAATGTCACTCCTGCACATGTGCGCAGGAGCCGCCATTCATGGCACAGGGCTTAGAAAGAATGCTACCCGTGGCCATTCCTTCAGAGCACATGCGCCAGTGATGTCACTGGTTGCATTTAATGTACATATCTCCTAAACTTCCTCTTTAATTAAGACCAACTGTACATAGAGAGTATGAATGAAGCATAGAGTATTTTCTATCACTGAAGATTTTCACCTCCATACTTTTATTTTTATCTATGGCTGCATCTGAGGGGGAAGAGAGATGGGGGAAGTGGGGGAAGGGGGGGAGAGGGATGGGATAAGAGGGGGGAGGATGGAGAAAGGGAAAAGATGGAGAAGAAGAGGGGGGAGAAGAGGGAGAGAAGGGTAGGTAGAAGGGTGGGGAAGAGGGAGAAGGAGGGAAAAGGGGGGGCGAAGGGTGGGAGGGAAGAGAGAGGGGGAAGAGGGGGAAGGGGGGGAAGGGGCAGGATGGAGAAAGGGCAAAGAGGGAGAAGAAGAGGGGGCAGAAGAGGGGGAGAAGAGGGAGAGAAGGGTAGGGAGAATAGGGGGAAGAGGGAAGAGATGGAGGTGGAAGAGAGGCAGGGGGAGGGACACCAGTATAAACAGATTTGAGATTAATTAAACATAACAGTTCACATTTGTACTTTACATTTTGTGTGATCCAACCATTGTGACCCCTGTGTTTCTAATTTCTCTAGCTGCATATTTTTCCTGGCTACCAGTCTCTCCATTTCACATTGTAAGTTAAGGTCAGCAATTGTACTGGATATAGAGGGGATTTCTGAGGTCTTCCATAATCTGGTTATGTTCAGTTTAGTGGCATTGGCAAGTAATAGATGTGTAATAGATGTACAATGATGGATCTACATTTTGGAGGACTTGTGAGCAATGTGCGCAATCAAGCCTATGCTACCACATTCCCTCCAAAGGCTTGTCGGGCTGCCTGGGTAAATTTTTAATAGTTGATAAGGTGTTAGATACCACCTGTGTAGGTTTTTTTTTATATGTTTCCCAGTGATTGGAGCAATTGGAGACTGCGTAGGTGTTTTAATCCCTCTCCACTCTCTAAAAGTAAGGCCCCTTTCACACGGGACGGATCCATGATGATCAGCCCCGTGAACATCCTCTTGCTCAGCGGGTATCGCTCTGTTGATCCCCGCTGAGCCCGCGGATGACAGGGTGGTCCCTGCACACTGTGAAAGGATCGTCAGCTCTCCACTCTCCTCTATGGGGGATCGGATGTACATGGACCTTATAGAAAAATAAGATTTCCTCCCCCGTCTGCAGAATCGGACTATAGCGGAGACGGATGATATTGGGTGTCAGCGGATGTTCATCCGCTGACACCCTCTATCCCGTAGGAATGCATGTATGTCTGTATTTCATCTGAAAACGGATGGATGAAATACGGACATATGGTCTGCACATATGAAAGGGGCCTAAAAAAGTTCTGCCTTTAGTTATACTTTGAGGTGTGACAAGGTTCATATGCTTTAAATTTTACATTTTAGGACAGATCAAGTTCCTGTTTTGTCCCCCAAACAAGCATTTCCATTTTCTTAACTGATCCCTCTTAATACCTGCATGCCAACAGCAAAAGATGACTTGGGGTTCATAAAGTAAGGTCAAGAAAATAATGAATTAGTCCAAACATGTGCAAAAGCAAAAATACATTTTTTTTTCCTTGCTCCTGTCCTGATTGAGCAATGGCAGAGGACACAGCTTCCCCTTTACAAACTGAACATTCACCATTCTCTCTTCATTCGGTAAATCAGTCATACTGTTGGTTAAAATGTGTCATGTATTCCAGTCTCAATTTTGCAGCATGCCACCTCCATGATAGCTTATGGGAAAGTAGAGATTTATTTTACAGTAATTTGACACTAATATAATGATCTCTACTGCTGGCTTAAAGTAACTGTGTTTATGAAAAATACTAAACAACCATAAAACCTAACAGAATTCAGAGGCTTTCCAAGAAGCTGTATTATGTTTAATATACATCTTAATGGTTACAAATAATACCTCACACAAACATGAAAAACCTCTTGATGTTCAGAATGCAGTGTAATGGGATTTAAGAGCACAACATTCGTGTAAACTGTTACTGCTTTCAAATACCGTACAGCTGTATTTTTATATTACATTGAAGCAGCAAAAAAATGCATGAACTTCTGAACAATGGGTTAAGTATAGAGGGCAAAGCTAGTCTCCTTTTCCCTCCTGTCGCTGCTTCTTGGATAAATATTTCCTGTCTGGAGACGTGTTCAAGCTTCTCAGAGGAGCATGTTAATCGCCTAATAAACGGATTAATTAGGACTGCGTTCAACAAACATTGCAGTGTAATGTGTTTAGGATTAACACTGTGTGATTATGGGGTAATGGCTGCGAGAGCAGCAGTTCAGTGTGCGATTATTATATGCATTTGAATATATACTGTACAGTATACACAATGTGTGTATATACTGGGTACATATATACAGTATCTCACAAAATTGAGTACACCCCTTACATTTTTGTAAATATATTGTATCTTTTCATGTGACAACACTGAAGAAATGACACTTTGCTACAATGTAAAGTAGTGAGTGTACAGCTTATATAACAGTGTAAATGTGCTGTCCCCTCAAAATAACTCAACACACAACCATTAACCACTTCCTGCAGGCCTATAGCAGAACGTCGGCCGGGCGGGGATAACGTGACTGCCCGTGGGGGCACGTAGCATGGCGATCGGTTTCAAGGTCTTGGCAATTTTAAAGTAATGTTATGCATTATATACAGTAACATTGCCTTTTAAACACACAACATAACCATTATGAATCATTTAAAAAATACAGCATCGTTGCCTCTTATACTACTATACAAAGTAAATGCTAGCAAGGTTGGGTAAATCAGATAATAGAAAAACATAAATCATTTACAGTTGTCTAGCAAAATATATAACACCAAAAACACAATACAGTAGGAAAATGATCCTTGTACATTTGATATTACATTCTTAGAGATACTGGGAAAATCCTTTGTGAGATTATACTTTATACTTTCTTAAAGCGTCATTAAAGTGGCGTTGCCACCAAAAAAAAAAAAAATTGTTTAAAATTCTTAAAAAAAAAAAATTGGAAAAAATAATAATTTTTACTCACCTCTAAATACCTGTTGCTAGGGGTTCCCTCGTAGTCTGCCTTCTTCCTTGCCCGGGCTGGTGACATCACTTCCCCTCGCACCACACAGTCATCTGGGACCTGTCACGAATCCCAGGTGACTGTGCGGTGTATCAGGGCGCAGTGCGCCGCTCGCGCATGCGCAGTGGGTGCCCTGCTGTGAAGCCACAGCCAGGTGCCCACAGTACGAATGTCGGCGCAGTGAGCGGAGCAGGGAATGAGGGGGGGGCTTCGTTCCCCCGCATCGCTGGACCCTGGGACAGGTAAGTGTCCGATTATTAAAAGTCAGCAGCTGCAGAATTTGTAGCTGCTGACTTTTAATTTATTTTATTTTTTTAGGGGCACCCCACTTTAAGGTGATAATAAACCTTTGCATAAGCCCACTGAAGTGACTATCCTCATATGATACATAGGGATTAATTAAATGTTCCTACATAGGTTGTATCTGTTTATCTGAAGCCTTCTCTCCCTCACAGTCTTCCAAAGTACAGAGGTCAAAGAGTATTTCTCAGCTTTTGGGAGTCAAGGGGCCAGGATTTAATGTCACCCACTACACTTCACAAAGCACAGAGCTGAGTGTAATCTGAGACATGAGTGTATGGAAAGAACACATCCTTTCTTCACAGTTTCATAGCAACACATGCACATCTGAGGCTGCCAATCACTGTGTGCTAGAGGGGTGTCATGGTCTAGCCTGCAGATTTCTGTTTGTGAATATCTTAACTCCTTGCTGCAGTGCTCTGCTAGATCTGCGACTGCATTTCACCTATGTTGTTTGGGTTCTCTGTTTAGCTATGGGCGTTGTCTGTTCTACTGTGGGTTTGTAGCCTTTCCCTTTTATTACTTCCTGTGTCACCCCCTGTTTGCTTCCCTATATATACATGTGCTCTGTGCAGCATTCCTTGCCTGAGAAACTTCACTGTTGTCTGAGCTCCGGTTTGCTTACTATTTTTGTATCCTGTCTGCCTACCCCTTTACTGACCCCGGGTTTGTCTACTATCTATGCTTGTCTGCTGCCTGTCCTGACCTTGTCTTGTTTTCTAATGTTCCCTTCAGTCTCCTGCTGTTGCACTCTGAACTCATTAAGTGGTCTCCACATTCTCAGCTAGGCGTAACTGGGGACCGTGACCTGGTTCCAGCTTGCTGCGAGTCCATCCCCACTAGGGATGAGCCTGATGTTTGAGTCAAACGTAAACCCATGCCACACACTATGTAAGGCTGCTTACATGGTAGTTTTATGAATGAGAGCAGCAAAATCACATTTGCAAAGGAAAAATGTAATTTAAAACTGCTTGCGGCTGTCATGTATTGCCAGGTCTCAGCAATATACATAAAAATCATTGAAAAAAACGGCATGGCCCCCCCAGTCCATTACCAGGCCCTTTGGGTCTGGTATGTATATTAAGGAGAACCTACACCAAAATGGAATACAAAAATTGCATGCCCCCCCCCCAAAATCCATGCCAGACCCTTATCCGAGCATGCAATCTGGCAGGCCGCAGGAAAGGGGGGATGAGAGAGTGCCACCCCTTCTGAACTGTACCAGGCCACATGCCCTCAACATGGGAAGGGTGTTTTGGGTCCCCCACAAAACACCTTGTCCCTGTGTTGATGGGGACAAGGGAATCTTCCCCACAACAAGGGTTGTGGTGGTCTGCGGACAGAGGGGCTTATCGGAATCTGGAAGCCCCCTTTAACAAGGGAACCTCCAGATCCCGGCCCCTCCCCCTAAGTCAATGGTTATCGACTACATTGTACCCTTTGTACGCATTCACCAAAAAAGTGTCAAAATGGTAAAAATGACAGGAGACAGTTTGGACAATTCCTTTATTTAAAAAAAATAATAATAAAAAGTGTCTTGCAATATAACTCCACCTTTGATGACAGAGCAGATGACTCAAGAAAAAACAAAAAAAATAAAAATTTCACCTCGATGGGAGGCGTCTCACGACTGCAGGCTTTTTGCAATGACAGCTGTTATATAGCTGAGGGCAGGGCCACCAGGTGACATGTGCGTCAAAAGTTGAGTTTTCAACAATAAAGTAGTACAAAAACAAACTGAAACATTACACAGCATATATAGAAAGGTGATTGGAACATCCACAATCTGATGTAGCACAAATAAGAGAGAGCGTACAAATAAATGTAGCATCGAGATCAGATACTAGACAGCATAGCGTAGTAGTTAAACACTGGTCAATTACAGTATTTATCGGTAGTGACAGTGTCTGGACACCTCCGGCACCCCTTAACGGGAACTTTCTGTGTCCTGAGATATCCGAGACTGCCGACAAAATCCATAGGTCAGACTGTCAATATCGTCTAGCACCCATAGCGTCTTGTAATTCATAGGATAATATGGTGGCAATCAGTAATCTTGCAGCGCTGCCTACTCGTGCTAAGTATATCAGCCTTTATTCAACCCAAATTGTTCAAGTCTGTTGGGTGAAGTGTTTATACCATTTAATCTAAGGGGCCCATAGCTGTGGTTCTTTGAGATAGCGCTCATTCGTACTTGTAGTTAGGAGCTCATATGTATGGTATGTTTGGGTTAAGGTTATGACATCATTCAAGGAGGGCGGGGTTTCTGATTTCCATCCCCTAGTGAGTAGCAGTCTAGCTGCCAAGAGTATATGTGTTGCTACTTTGCGATACACAGGGGGGATAATGTTAATGTTTAGATTAAGTAAGGCCAATTCTGGGGAGGCTCGAAGAGAGGTACCAGTTACCTGGGAAATCAACTGGAAGACATCCTTCCAATAGTCTTGTAGGGCAGGGCAGTCCCAGAAAGTATGGAGTATCGTCCCTATTTGGTCACACTTCCTCCAACAAGTAGGAGGGGTAGAACCCCCAAATTTTGATATAAGCGACGGTGTTAGGTATCTCCATTGGGTTATTTTTTGGGTTAATTCCAACAGCGTGGCTCATGATGTTGCCTTATGTATGGATTGGAGGGAAGTTATCTATTGGGATGGTGTAAAATGGCCACCAGGTGACTTAAACGTGTGACCCCGTGCCCTCTGACGGTACGTGACGTCACATGATGTCAGAAGGGGGTGGGGTCATCAGTTTTCATCACAAGGTGGCCCCGCCCTCAGCTATATAACAGCAGTCATTGCAAAAAGCCTGCAGTCGTGGGACACCTCCCATGGAGGAGGAGTTTTTGCAGGGTTTTTTCTCGGGTCATTGGTGCCATCATCGAATATGGAGTTACATCATGGGACACTTTTTAAAAAAATTTTTGTCCCAAACTGTCTACTGTAATTTTTACCATTTTGACACTTTTTTGGTGAATGTGGCCTGGTACGGTTCGGGGGGGGGGGGGGGTTCTCTCCCCTCCCCCCCTTTTCCTGTGGCCTACCAGGTTGCGTGCTTGGATAAGGGCCTGTTATGGATTTTGGGGGGAGAACCTCACACCATTTTTATTGAAAATTTTGGTGCCCTTTATTATCCTGAAGGGCCTGAAGGGCCTGGTATGGATTTTGGGGGGACCCCCATGCAATCCATACCAGACCCAAAGGGCCTGGTAATGGACTGAGGGGGACTCATGCTGTTTTTCTCATAGATTTTTATCTATATTGCCGGGATCCAACAAATCATTACAGCCGCAGTTTTAACCGTTTCCTGACCGGCCGCCGCAGTTATACTGGGGGAGAACGGCTCCCCTGGACGAGCTGTTGTAGCTGTATGTCGGCCATTTAAGACACTGTAGGAGGCGCGCCCGCCCGCAGCGAGTGCCCCGAGCCAATGTGAGTATATATAAACAGATATATATATATATATATATATATATATCATTGTGGGTTGGTTTGTCTGGGACAGGATGCATGACTTATGAATCATAACCAGGTGGCCTGTTGACCCGTTGACCCATGTTAACTTATGATGATGCATCTTAAAGGGCCACTGACTTGTATAACCATATAACTATATATTTCTGTACAAATACATAATTTACTAACCACTCCCCCTCCCCTCTTTATATTGGTATGTTGAACCATATATAAGCTATAACACACCTAATAAAGGCAGACATTCTCTCAGCCTCTCTTAAATTTAGTTAAGAAGGGAGACGGCCCGGCTTTTGGCAAGCCCGTCCTTTGGTAGGACTGACTACATAGTCTTCATATTTACATGTTGGTTGCACAGCATAAAAACACTGACATTTAAGACCCTGGATACAGCTGTCCTGATTTTTTTATAGCGCTGCTACAGAGGCGTACTAAGTAGGGGGCGGGGGGTGCGGGCCGCCCCGGGTACTACACACTGGGGGGGTGTCAGGCCGGCACCCCCTTCCGCGATTATAGCGGTGGCAGCGTTGCGGGATTAGGCGGCCGCGGCAGCACACAGTGATAGGCAGGGAGAGGAGAGGCGAGCTATCGCTGTGATGCAACAAGGGGGAGGGGGGGTGCGTGCAGGGTAACACAGGTGCACCTTCCATCCCCTCCTCTCGCGGCCGCGGGCTGTCTGTCTGTGTAATCACTGATGTCACACAGGCACAGCCGAGCAGCCGCCTCCCCCTCCTCTCTGTTTATGTGTAAACAGGGGGAGGGGATCTGCTGAGCATGTGCCACTGCGCCGCGCTGATCTGAGGTACTGAATGGGGGGGGTCTGCACTGAATGGGGGCTACACTGAGGAGGGGGGCTGCACTGAAGAGGGGGGCTACACTAAAGGGGGGCTGCACTGAAGAGGGGGGCTACACTAAAGGGGGGCTGCACTGAAGAGGGGGCTACACTAAAGGGGGGCTGCACTGAAGAGGGGGGCTACACTAAATGGGGGGCTACACTAGATGGGGGCTGCACTGAAGAGGGGGGCTGCACTGAAGGGGGGGCTACACTAAAGGGGGCTGCACTGAACGGGGGCTACACTGAAGAGGGGAGCTGCAATGAACGGGGGGCTACACTGAAGAGGGGGCTGCACTGAATGGGGGGGCTACAGTGAAGAGGATGGCTGCACTGAACAGGGGGCTACACTGAACGGGGGCTACACTGAAGAGGGGGGCTGCACTGAACGGGGGGCTACACTAAAGAGGGGGGCTGCACTGAATGGGGGCTACACTGCAGAGGGGAGCTGCACTGAACGGGGGCTACACTGAAGAGGGGGGCTGCACTGAATGGGGGGGCTACACTGAAGAGGGAGTCTGCACTGAATGGGGGCTACACTGAAGGGGGGGTCTGTGTAAAATGCAGGGGGTCCAGAGCTGCAGGGTGTTGTGTAATGTAAAGGGGCCCAGAGGCGAAGGGGCTGTGTAATGTAAAGGGGCCCAGAGGCGAAGGGGCTGTGTAATGTAAAGGGGCCCAGAGGTGCAGGGGGCTGTGTAATGTAAAGGGGCCCAGAGGTGCAGGGGGCTGTGTAATGTAAAGGGGCCAAGAGGCGAAGGGGGCTGTGTAATGTAAAGGGCCCCAGAGGTGCAGGGCGCTGTGTAATGTAAAGGGGCCCAGAGATGCAGGGTGTTATGTAATGTAAAGGGGTCCAGAGGTACAGGGTCTTGTGTAATGTACAGGGGTCCAGGGGGGTCCAGAGGTGCAGGGTGTTGTGTAATGTAAAGGGGTCCAGAGGTGCAGGGTGTTGTGTAATGTAACGGGGTCCAGAGCTGCAGGATGATGTGTAATGTAAAGGGGTCCAGAGATGCAGGGTGCTATGCAATGTAAAGGGGTCCAGGAGGGCAGGGTGCTATATAATGTAAAGGGGTCCCGAGGTGCAGGATGCTGTGTAATGTAAAGGGGTCCAGAGATGCAGGGTGCTGTGTAATGTAAAGGAGTCTAGAGGTTCAGGGTGCTATGTAATGTAAAGGGGTCCCGAGGTGCAGGGTGCTGTGTAATGTAAAGGGGTCCAGAGGTGCAGGGTGCTATGTAATGTAAAGAGGTCCAGAAGGGCAGGGTGCTGTGTAATGTAAAGGGGTCCAGAGGTGCAGTTGTGGAGAGGGGGTAGGCAGTAGTGACAAAGAGAAATTGAAGGATGCAGGGGGCACAGTGGGGTATTTTTTACATTTTAATGGGGGGGGGGGTGCCAAATATAGGATCCGCCCCGGGTGCCAAATGCTCTAGGTACGCCCCTGCGCTGCTAAACACAGCTCAACATTAAGGCCCTGGACGCAGCTGTGTGAACAGGCTCATAGACTTATATTACTACAAACAGAAGTGTACAAAATTATACACTGTACACATCTATATGCAGCCCATGTGTAAGAAACCTAATAAAGGTGTAAAACATTGCGTAGTAGAGGGTGAGGCACTGCATGTAATACAGATGCATTATGCGTGTATTACAGATGCATTAGGCACTGCTTGTTACACAAAGGTGTGAGGCACTGCATACAACAGGAAAGTGTGAGGTATTGCATGTAGCAGAAAGGCTTGGGGCACTACTCGTAACAGAGAAGGGTGGAGTGTTATATTTACAGGATGCGTGAAGAGGGTTGAGGCACTGCTTCATACAACATAGAATGTTACAAGGAACTGTATATAATAGAGAGTAATGAGGTGTTCCCCAGTATCCATAGATTCTCGGCAATGGAGTGTTTCCTATAGATTTGTATGGCCTTGAACGTGTCATAGAAGTTTGAGGTACTGCTTGTACCAAAAAACACAGGTATGAAATTGAAAGCTATAATTAACCCCTGAGCTTTAAAAAACACAGGGATCAATTTACTGCATACTGCATTAGTATAAGAGCTAAAAAAAACTTGTGGTATTTAGCTCAAAATCAGTCAATTCATAAAAAACAAAAAAAGTGGTGTTAAAAATCAAGTGTTACATTTTCTTTTTATACAGTATGGAACATTTTTTTTCCACCCTATTTTACTGCAGACTGGACCTCTGGCTGCAGCTGGAAGGGAAACATTTAGCAGTGGAATTTACACTGAAAAACACTGAAAAACGATACCACAAAAATGCTGAAAAACTCATTCTATAGCTACAGCTTGCTACAGCTAACTACGCTAACTAACGCTACTGGCATTTTTATAAGACCCAGTGTGCATGAGGCCTCTACTGATGCTCTAATTTTGCATTGTATTTTCCTCTACTGTGAATTTAGCGACATCAGTCTTATGTTTAGTTCTGTTCAGCATGCTCTTAATAAATAAAAGGATTTCATGTCACGCATGGAATTTGCATAGTTTTCTTATACTTTTTTTTTATGTTTTACCTTTTTTGTTTGTCTTTGCTCATTATGCCATGTAACCATCTAAATGTTGAGCTCATTTGTTGGATTGAATATTAATACATCAGTACTTTGACATAGAGTAGCTGCCATAACACCAGATAAAGGTGGTCTCCATGGCAGATTCACTGCAAGATCACTTTTATCGGCAGCAGGAGAGGTGCCCCCCCTCCCACCGCACTCCAGTCAACTACACCTTTCAGTAGCATGGAGCCGAATGAGGGAAAAATGGCCCCCACTTTGTTCCATACCATTGGATGACAGAAGTGACGTCAAATGTCACTTCCACCCAATGGTCTTAAAAGAGAAATTATTTTTTTAAATTTTTTTTAGAAAGACATTAATTTATTTTTCATTGCATTCAAGTGTAAATGTGAGATCTGAGGTCTTTTTGACCCCAGTTCTCACATTAAAGAGGTCCTGTCATGCTTTTTTTTCTATTACAAGGGATTTTTAAAAGGACAGTGTAAAAATAAAAAGTAAAATAAATAATAATAACAATTTTTTTTAAAGCACCCCATCCCGCAGAGCTCGCACCCAGAAGTGAACGCATATGTAAGTCGAGCCCGCATTTGAAAATGGTGTTCAAACCATACATTGGAGGTATCACCACGATTGTTAGAATGAGAGCAATAGTTGTAGCAAAAGATCTCCTCTGTAACTCGTAACCTGTAGAAATTTTTAAACGTCGCCTATGGAGATTTTTAAGGGTCAAAGTTTGTCGTCATTCCATGAGCGGGCCTAATTTTGAAGCATGACATGTTGGGTATCAATTTATTCGGTATAACATTATTTTTCACAATATAAAAAAAAAGTAATTTTTAGCAATAAAAAAATGATTTTAACATGTAAACAACAAGTTTGAAAAATAGGCCTGGTCCTTAAGTGGTTAAATAGTGAATGGCTAGACCACAACTTATTTAACTTATTTACTTTTTTGTGATTTTAGACAGGTCTATGCAATATTTACTGAGTTTTCTTATTACAATACAGCATAAAATGTGGATAGAAATTGCACAGGTGAAATACATAAACCTGTATTGAATTTACATTTTCCATATACCTATGTGATATTTTGATACATGACCCATATATTGTATGTAATATCCTTTAGTGAATTGAGCCCACTGTAACAAATAAAAAGAAAACTGAGCAGTATAGACAAAAGATAGAAGAAGAGGAAGCAGCTTTCTAGTGTGATACCTTGCTAACGTGTGTTCTTAACCCATGCTGGTTCAGAGAGATAAAGGAGTGGACATTACAGTAGGTAACACAGCTCAACATTGCTCAATGATGACTCCACACTTCCATGAGTAGAATAGGATTGGTTTGTGTAGGATGAGGCGGATAGGATCAACTACTATGAACTGTGGTAGTGTTAGGCCGCGTACACACGGGCGGATTGTCTGCCCAACTTAGTCCGCTGAACCGTGTTTCAGCGGAAAATCCGCTCGTGGACTTTTTCAGCGGACAGTTTGACGGACTTTGTCTTTCGTAATTTCCGTAATTTTGTCTGTCCAAACTTGGTTTTGTCCGTCCAAACTTGGTTTCAGCGGACAGTCCGCTCGTGTGTAGGCAAGTTGGACGGACTAAGTATGGCGCATGCTCAGAAAGGATTTACACGGCCGAAGGTTGCATTGCAGTGTATTGGATGTTGTTTTTCTAGTCCCGTCGTACGTGCTGTACACGTCATCGCGCACGTTTTCAGCGGACTGTCTGTTCATCGTGTGTGGTCAAGTCCGTTCATTCAAAATTTGGACGGACTGTCTGTCGGATTGTCTGACGAACTTAGTTGGGCAGACAATCCGCCCGTGTGTACGCGGCCTTACTCTTGAATTGGATACTAGAGTGTGAGCTGTGTACTGAGTTGCTGCTTCATCTAGTCTCCTCCTGCATTTCAGTTCCTGAGTATGCAGACTCTGTTTGTGCAGGGAGTCTCTTGTCCTGCATTTCACTATGTCACTATGCATCCTGTCAGTACAATCTTTTTTTCCTGCACGTTACTTTCTGTGTGTGCAGGAATTCAGTGACTCGTGAAAATGCAAAGAAAAAAAAAGTGTGTGTTTGTATATATATATATATATATATATATATATATATATATATATATATATATTCTCTCAGACCAAGTAAGCAAATGATAAATATAATAATGCACGCACGTTGGGCATATTTTTTAGTAGCATTTTTTTTCCCTGAAGCAAACTGTTGCCGTTCTGAGCCCTATATTACAGTTTAAATAGCTTTGAAATGACAACTGTGTGTGTGAAGTGAATAAATGAAATCTACAGTAACACAATAAATATATCCCCTTTGAGTTTGAATTTCATTTCGGTTTGAACTATGTGTGCATACAGAACAACGCAGAGATTTGGTGAGCTACAGCAGCAAAATTCTGAAGGAAAAAACATAGCTTTTTTTGAAAAATCACAAAAATGGGTATATAATATAAGACACTATTGTTTTCATGGGACTTGTGAACACACCTGTAAAAAAAAAATCTTCTGTAAGAGAAAGCAGTGGTAGTGAAGCTAACTTATGCCCCGTACACATGATCAGATTTTCCAATGGGAAATGTTTGATGTGAGCTTGTT
This sequence comes from Lithobates pipiens, assembly GCF_037356315.1. Taxonomy (NCBI): domain Eukaryota; kingdom Metazoa; phylum Chordata; class Amphibia; order Anura; family Ranidae; genus Lithobates; species Lithobates pipiens. The sequence continues at coordinate 273,028,359 of NW_027507748.1, read as the reverse complement.
GTCAGAAAGTTTGACCGTGTGTATGCTCCATCAAACATTTGCTGTTGGAATTTCCGCACACAAATGTTTGAGAGCAGGTTCTCAAATTTTCCGCCAACAAAACTTTGTCGTCGGAATGCCCGATCGTGTGTACACAAGTCCGCGCACAAAAGTTCACGCATGTTCAGAATGAAGTATGAGATGGAAGTTCTTGGTCTTGTAAAACTAGTGTTCGTAATGGAGATAGCACATTCGTCACACTGCAAATTTTGAAAATTTTCAGTGCAGCACATTCTCTTCTTCATTATAATGCTAGAATAATGAAGTTGCTCTACTGCTGACATTCACACAGAGTTCTGACAAATGGATTTTTCATTATTTCTCATGATCGCATGAATAATCTTTGTTTTTGTTGTTTTTTTTTTTTTTTTTTTTTATCAAGATCTCCAGAATAATCTTTTTTTTGTTTTATAGTGATCTCCTTTTTTTCTTTTTATTGCTCCAGACCTCCAGAATATATTTTTTTCTTTTTTTTATAGTGATAGTAATATTTTTTTTTAGTTTTGTGTGTCAAGTTACCACAACACCATTATTATCTTGTATTTTTTTACCTCAAAGAGGTTGGTTGGTGTTGGTGTCCCTTGTTAATTTGACATTGTATTTTTTAAATGTACCTGCCTACTCACAAACTGTCCTTTTCGTAAGTAAAACACATAGCCAAGTATTTGTCAAAAAAATTTATACATTTATTAGGGGTCATAAAAAAAAGGAAGGCAATGCTGGAGAAACAGTTGGAATTGGTGAAACCTTTGTACCCCAGGGCAGACATCAGTTATTTGATAGGAAAAATTGGTTCTCTGAGGAGTCTATTTAATAGGGAGCATAATACGGTCCAGGACTCCAAGAGATCGGGAGCAGCAGCAGAACACATATATGTCCTGACACTGTGGTCTTACAACAGCCTGCGTCTTTTGTGAGACCACACCAAACCCACGCCATCGCTCTCAACACTTCCTTCCATGCTGCTGTCATGGGTTGGGTAGCTGTGTTGTTGGTGGTGTTGCTGGAGGTGTTGGAGGAGTAATATGGTCGAACTCACACAGGTGGCTTTTATTTGTGAGTTTGCCCCTCGTTCCCTTGTTTAGGGCCTGAAATATCTCCTCACAGATGAGGCTTTGGCCCTCCTCCATTCGTTCCAGTTTACTGGCTGTCAGACAGCCATATGACTCGGGGCCACCAGGGGTTGTTGTGAGGACTGCAGTTGCCTGCTGAATCAAAGAAGTCTTGTCCCAATATAGGCCTGATCTATAAGCAGTATAGGCCACTAACCACTGATGCCCCCAGTTAAATTTGTACCTTCATTTGCACAATCGGCGCTTACGATACTCCACCCTCTGCTCACAGATCGTAAGTACGGCGCATGCGTGTTATGCTTTATATACACTGCACATGCGTGAAACTCCACCCCTGATCTTCTTTCTAGTGTATTCCCCATCCCTTCTCTTCCAGAGCATTGGGAGAGCACATGGTGGAGAGACAGCAGGTGCATGCAGAGAGCAGCAATGACTAAAGCCCGGAGAAAGGCAGTTCCCGATCCAGGAGGAGATATAAGGCCTCAAATATGTCCTTTGTAGAGATGATGGACATCTTATAGAGGACCGACTATGGTGGGGAGTATGGACCTCACCCAAACCCAAATGTGAGAAAGGCCAAGATCATGACTAAAGTTGTGAGAAGTCTGCACAGGTATTTTGGGGTATGACGATCCAAGGAGCAATAGAGGAAACGCTGGTCCGAGCTGAAATTGAGGGAGCACGATCACTACAGAAGGATCAGGAAACTGCTTCTAAAAAGAATTTGGCGTGTGTTCTATTATTATTATTACTTAACTACATTAGTTAAATACATTTTTTCATGCCTATTTGAATGAAAAGAAGTTTAGTACATTGTTGTCTAGATGGGTTTGCAACTAGAATGAAATGCAAACTTGATTCAGTGTAAGGAGAGGACACTCAGCAGCTGTTTACACTTCTGGAAGCAGGAGCACTAGTGTGGGTGTCTCATGCAGGTGCCCCAGTAGATACTAGGGGTCTTTCCATGTGTGAAACTTTAACAAAACAGGTAAGTATTCCAGCTTTGGAAAGGGAAAAAATCATGTCTTCAGTTTGGAACTCGGTCAAAACATACAATTGGACAACACTTCCAAGCAATGTTTCATATTACTATTTATTGCCTCAAATATCTGAGGACACCATGAATCCCACATCTCATGAAGAAAGGGAAATCCCCACATGCCAAATACAGCAGGAAAGAACAATGTGGTTAATTTATATTCCACCATATTGATTGCAGTAAGGAATAGGTGGCCATTATGTCAAATGCATTTTCAACCACTCTTCTGCTTCTGGCCAGCCGGTAATTAAAAACCCTTTGGTCCGGGGTGAGGGTCCTCATAGGGAATGGCCACATAAGATGGTCCCTCAGGGAAAATGCTTCATCTGTAACAAATACAAATAGAAGGCCAACCACGTTTTCTTCTGGAGGTGGCAAGTAGTGATGGAAGAACTTCCGACTGGATGTTTCGCGAACATGATCCGCGAACGTGCCCAAATGTTCGCAAACCTTGCGGTTTGCGGCGGACCCCATTCACTTTAATGGCAGGCGAACCTTAAAAACCTCCAGGTCATATTTTCAGCCAAAAAATACTTACTAGCTGTGCACACATAGTCCCACAACATGGACAGTGACATACCAGAAGTATTAAGTAAATCTGGGATCGACAACGACAAGCATTCTTTTTATATCTGTGACATTTTGACAATTCAGGAGTGCATGAAGGCCATGGAGGAGAGGGAAGGTCAGGCCAGGCTATGAAGGTAGTGCAGGAGATGATCAGTGCCACAGTCAGGGAAGCGCAGTCCTGTGTCAGTGTCCCAGTGTGCCAACCTGTGCTTAAGCCCCTGACCCCTCCCTCTGCCCGGCCCTTACCCCCACCTATGCAGGGATCCACTGTGGTGGTCCGGAGGTGCCAGGCCAGTGCTGATCCTCAGCCATGGTGCTGGCACTGCCTGCTGATTGGCTTCTCCGCTGCTATCTCCCTCACTGTCTGACACCAGCACTGAGATAGAACACTGACACCAGCACCGCGATAGAGAATGAGCACTGACACCAGCACCGAGAAAGAGAGCACTGATGCCAGCATCGAGATAGAGAGCACTAACGCCAGCACTGAGATAGAGAGAACAGACACCACACCAGCATCGTGATAGAGAGCACTGACACCAGCACCGAGATAGAGAGCACTGACACCAGCACCGTGATAGAGAGCACTGACACCAGCACCATGATAGAGAGCACTGACACCAGCACCAGCACCGTGATAGAGAGCACTGACACCACACCAGCACCATGATAGAGAACACTGACACCAGCACCGTGAAAGAGAGCACTGACACCACACCAGCACCATGATAGAGAACACTGACACCAGCACCGAGATAGAGAGCACTGATACCAGCACCGTGATAGAGAGCACTGACACCAGCACCGAGATAGAGAGCACTGACACCAGCACCGAGATAGAGAGCACTGACACCAGCACCGAGATAGAGAGCACTGACACCAGCACCGAGATAGAGAGCACTGACACCACACCAGCACCATGATAGAGAGCACTGACACCAGCACTGTAATAGAGAGCACTGACACAGCACCGTGATAGAGAGCGCTGACGCCAAACCAGCACTGAGATAGAGAGTACTGACACCAGCACCGAGATAGAGAGCACTGACACCAGCACCGTGAAAGAGAGCACTGACACCACACCAGCACCGAGATAGAGAGCACTGATACCAGCACCGTGATAGAGAGCACTGATACCAGCACCGTGATAGAGAGCACTGATACCAGCACCGTGATAGAGAGCACTGATACCAGCACCGAGATAGAGAGCACTGACACCACACCAGCATCGTGCTAGAGAGCACTGACACCAGCACTGTAATAGAGAGCACTGACACAGCACCGTGATAGAGAGCGCTGACGCCAAACCAGCACTGAGATAGAGAGTACTGACACCAGCACCGTGATAGAGAGCACTGACACCAGCACCATGATAGAGAGCACTGACACCAGCACCGAGATAGAGAGCACTGACACCAGCACCGTGAAAGAGAGCACTGACACCACACCAGCACCGAGATAGAGAGCACTGATACCAGCACCGTGATAGAGAGCACTGATACCAGCACCGTGATAGAGAGCACTGATACCAGCACCGTGATAGAGAGCACTGATACCAGCACCGTGATAGAGAGCACTGATACCAGCACCGTGATAGAGAGCACTGAAACCAGCACCGAGATAGAGAGCACTGATACCAGCACCGAGATAGAGAGCACTGACACCACACCAGCATCGTGCTAGAGAGCACTGACACCACACTAGCACCGAGATAGAGAGCACTGACACCACACCAGCACCGAGATAGAGAGCACTGACACCAGCACCGAGATAGAGAGCACTGACACCACACCAGCACCGTGATAGAGAGCACTGACACCACACCAGCACCATGATAGAGAGCACTGACACCAGCACCGTGATAGAGTACACTGACACCACACCAGCACCGTGATAGAGCGCACTGACACCACACCAGCACCGTGATAGAGAGCACTGACACCAGCACCGTGATAGAGAGCACTGACACCAGCACCGTGATAGAGAGCACTGATACCACACCAGCAACGTGATAGAGAGCACTGACACCAGCACTGATACCAGCAACTCGCTGCGGGACCCAAAAATATGACACCGCTCAACCTCTTCAAACAGGAGGGTATGGGCATATAGTACGGTGTGTTTTTTTTGTACAAGTGAGCCAAAGGTAGAAAGGACACTGGGCAAGGGGCAAGCCAACAGTTCCATTACAAATTGTGCAAGCTCTGGCCAGAGGTCAAGCCTGCCCACCCAGTATTCTAGGGGTTCATCACTTCTCAGTCCACATAGGCCGTTAACCTGATGTAGTCAGACACCCTTCGGTCTAGGCGTTCCCTGATGCTGGATCCGGATGACACCTGTCGATGGGTCGGCTGAAAGAAGGATCTCATATCAGAAATGACCAACACATTTTCAAACCACCCTCTTCTTGCAGGTGCTGTTGGATTGGTACCCGCAACTCCTTCTCTGGGAGTGGGAATTCCTCTGCCAGCACATGCAAAAGCAGAATGCAGCATTTCTCTAAGCAAAGCCTGGAAGTGCTCGATTCTGACAGCCCTCTGTGATGGTGGTAACATTTCCGCCATTTTGTGTTTGTACCGGGGGTCTAAGTACATTGCCACCCAGTACTGGTCCTTGACCCTTATGCTTTTTATACAGGGGTCCCTGTTAAAACACTGGAGCATGAAGGCCCCCATTTGCACTAAACTGGAAGCGGTGTGGTGGCCTGGCTCCTACTCATCATCCAGGATAATGTTGTCCTCCTCGTTCTCCTCCCCCCACCCACGGACAACAACAGGGATCCCAGAAAGGTTTAAAGCATGCTCTCCTTGCTCCTCCTCATCCGCCCCGGCACCATCCTCCTCTGACTCCTCTTCAGACACCTGTTGTTGACTTGTCTCAGATAGAGTAGCCCCCCTTGGGAATTCATCCAGCGTTACAACTTCCTCATCTTCCTGCTCCTCCATGGCTTGATCAATGACACAACGCAATGCATGCTCCATAAAGAAGGCATAAGGTGCTGTCACTGATGGCGCCAAGGCTGCGACTGACCAGTTTGGTGATCCCATCAAATGGGCGCAGAAGTCTGCATGCATCACGCATGAGCAACCACTGGTGCGGTGAAAAAAAAACAAGCTCCCCAAAACCTGTTCTGCCACAGAGTTCGTACAGGTAGTCGTTAACTGCATGTTTCTGCTGGAGCAGCCTATCAAGCATATAGAAGGTTGAGTTCCTTCGTGTCGGGCAATCGCAAATAAGACGTCTGAACGGCAGATTGTGTCACCGCTGAATGTCAGCAAGGCGAGCCATGGCCGTGTAAGATCTTCTGAAATGGGCCGAGATTTTTTTTTCCTGCCGTAAGATGTCCTGGACCCCAGGGTATTTGACAACGAATCGCTGCACGACCAAGTTTAAGACATATGCCATGCATGGCACGTGTGTAATTTTTCCCTGTTTCAATGCGCTAAGCAGATTGGAACCATTGTCACACACCACTTTACCAACTGTCAAATTGAGCGGTGTTAGCCACTGATCTGCCTATGAACGCAAAGCTGAAAGGAGTGCAGGGCCAGTGTGGCTCTTGGCTTCCAGGCCCAACAGATGCAGCACAGCATGACAATGTATCACCTGGCATGTCGAATAGGTTCTGGGGATCTTGGGCGTCGCAGCGGAAGAAACGTTAGCAGTGGAAAAGGAGGAGTCAGCTAGGAGGAGAGGGAGGATGGAGTAGGAGGAGGAGAAGAAGAGCCAGGCCTGCATGTAATCCATGGCGGTAAAACCAAATCTACACGGGTGCCACGGGTTACATGCTTGACGGCCGTCAGAAGGTTCACCCAGTGGGCAGTAAAAGTGATATACCTTCCCTGCCCGTGTTTGCTAGATCACGTGTCTGTGGTCAGATGTATCTTGGCACCAACACTGTGTGCCAGAGATACATTCACTTGCCGCTGCACATGGCCATATAGCTCTGGGATGCCCTTCTGTGAGAAATACTTCCTTCCTGGGACCTTCCATTGTGGTATTCCAATGGCCACAAATTTTCGAAAGGCCTCCGAGTCCACCAGTTTATATGGCAGTAGTTGGTGGGCTAACAGTTCTGACAAGCCAGCGGTCAACCGTTGAGCAAGAAGGTTGTCCGGCGTCATCATTTTTTTACGCTCAAACATTTGGCCCACGGAAGCCTGCATTTTTGCAGAAAACGTGAGGACGGCATGATGGAAGGTGGAGTGGAGGACAATTGTGAGGAGAGAGGAAAAGGAGAAGTAGAAGAGGCTGGACGGTGAGAGCCCGGAGTGGGGCTTTGTGGGTTCTGATGGCATTGCTCCCACTGGGCTCAGTGATGGGAGTTCATGTGCCTTCTTAAGACAGTCGCCCCTAAGTGAGTGTTGGGCTTACCGCGACTTATGCGTTGACTGCAAAGGCTGCAGGTGGCAACACTATTGTCAGCAGCAGATACGTTAAAAAAAGCTCATGCTGAGGAGCCATGTGTCGGCGTCCTCGGAGCGCCAGATGTGACAGTACATGGTTGCTGGCTCGCTCCTGATACATGGTTTGTCCCTCCTGTGCAATGTAAGTTCGGCCTGCTTCTCCACCCTATCTGCTGGTCCCTCTCTCCCTCTGAACTCCCCTCCTCTTCCTCTCTTGTGGGCACACACGTGACGTCCATAGACACGTTATCATCTACATCAGCAACAGCGAGGACCAACCTCCTTGGGCTGATCTGGGTACTGTCGTCAGACTGCTGAGTGATGGTTGTTGCTACCTCCTCTTCCTGATCCAATGCCAAGAATGGCTGCGCATCGGAAATGTCATGTGATGGATTGGAAAATAATTCCTGTGACTCAAGCGGAGGGTATAATGTGGTGGTGATGTTGGTGGTAGTGTCTTTGGGGGTGCACACAGCAGAGAGTGAAGAATGTGCAGATAGAGAGGATGAGGAGGGTGCAGAAAAGGAAGGCTGAGTGAGCCACTCAACCAAGTCTGGTGCGTCCTTTGACGTAATTGAACGCACCTTCTGCAACTTCCCACTTTGGCTCCGGCCTGGTGCTCCTGCTCTACCCCTACCACCACTCAGGAGGGACCTGCCTCTTCCTCTGCCTGTCATTTTTTAAATGACCCTGTGACAAAAGTCTCTAGAGAAGTGCAGTATATGTGGAAGAAGGTATATAGCACCCAGCTTCAATCTGTCATTTTGGGGGGCCACTGGTCTATCACACCAGTTATAATACTTTTTTTCTAATTGCATTTGTCACTCTTTGTAGTTTGTAGTTGTAGTACCGCTGCAGAACCGCTCAGTCAGCAGTCACAATGCTGCACAATACAAATCCACAATAATATGCTTTCTATATTTGAAAGTATATTATAAGTGTATTACACCCCTATATACTGCACACCAAATAGTACACCTATACCAGTCCTTAACAGGACTTTTGTGGACCTATTAATTCGCGATTTATGTACGGTAACTACAGTCTGTCCCTGCTCCACACAGCAACCTCTCCCTACATTGACAAAAGACAGCTGCAGAACCGCTCAGCAGTAAGGATGAGTGAACCCGAACTGTAAAGTTCGGGTTCATACCGGACTTTTGGATTTTTGGGTCCCAGACCCGAACATTTGTCTGTATGTTCGGGTTCGGGTCCGGTGTTCGGCAATGTAATTGCGCATTTTAAAAAGCGCTGCAGCAGCCAATCAACATTCGTTTAACTGGTGTGCCCTTAGAAGCCATCACCGCCATGCCTACAAATGGCATGGCTGTGATTGGCCAGTGCAGCATGTGATCCAGCCTCTATATAAGCTAGAGGCACACATCATGTCCCTCTGCTTTAGACAGTGTAGGGAAAGGTTCCTGGCTGCTGCTGCTGCTGTGAGGGAGAGAATTACATGATAGAAGTCCTGATTCTGAAATCTATTCTAATTAGTCAGCGATCTACATTTATTTAGTTGTGTGGGTGCAGTGCACAAGATTTTTACACAGCACTGAGAGAAAAGATAGAGAGTGTATGGCAAGGTTCCTGTTGCTGCTTTGAGGGGGAGAGAACTATCTAGGAGTCCAGATTCAGAAATCGATTCTAATAACTCAGCGATCTACATAGATTTACCTGGTTGGGTTGCACTGCCATGAGCTCAGTTCCAGAGAAAATATAACTTTTATCTGCAATCTCAGTGCACCAGCACTGCATATGTTACTGTGAGATACACCCTGTACATACTGTGGGTGTATTCTGCTCTTCCAAAACACCCATTTAGGGCAAAAAAAATATTTTGTAGTGTTTTTTGCATATCTGGAGGTGTGAGATACACCGTTTACAATTTATATAGTTTTATTCTATTGTGCTATTCAAATAAATTTTTTTTAGGGCAAAAACATTTTTTTTGAATAGCATTTTCTGCATTTCTGTAGGTGTGAGATACACCGTTTACATACTCTGGGTGTATTCTGCTATTGCAAAAACACACATTTAGTGCAAAAGAAAAATTGCAGTGCTTTCTGCATATCTGGAGGTGTGAGATACACAATTTATATTTTCTTCTTCTACTGTGCTATTCAAATAAAACATTTTTAGGGCAAAAACATTTTTTTGAATAGCATTTTCTTAATTTCTGTAGGTGTGAGATACACCGTTTACATACTGTGGGTGTATTCTGCTATTCCAAAAACACCCATTTAGGGCAAGATTCTAAATTTGGAAAATACGAGGAGAACGCCAAAGAAGAGATGTGGCTCCGGTCGTGGAGCTGCTGGTGGAGCTCCTGTTGCAGGGAGAGGACGTGGTCGATCTGTGCCAGCTACACGCACAAGTGAAACACCTTCCTCAGGTGTGAGTAGGTGACAGAGCCTGCAGCGGTATTTGGTAAGGGCTAATGTGGCTGTAGGAATGTTGAGGCCAGGACAAGTACAGGCGACGGTAGATTAGGTTGCTGACAGTGCCTCCGGTTCCTTGACATTGTCTCCCACCCACTCTCCTGATGAAAGATCAGAGTTGGCACCTGCAGCCGATGTCCATCAGTCTTTCACCTCACCCCCTTGCAAATCAGCCAAGCAGTCTGAGCCCCAAATCATGCGGCAGTCTTTTCTGCTTTTTGATAACTGTTAGCAGGGTTTCCCAGGGCCATCCACCTAGCCCTGCCCCAGAAGTGGAAGAGATTGTGTGCACCGATGCCCAACCACTTATGTTTCATGATGAGTACATTGGAGGACCATCGCAGCACGTCTCGGATGATGACGAAACACAGGTGCCTATTGCTGCTGCTTTGCAATTGTGCAGACCGACAAGGAGGGCAGGGGCGAAGGCTGGGTGGAAGATGATGTGGAGGTCGATGAGGTCTGAGACCCCACATGGAATCAAAGTCATGCAAATGACCAGTGTAGTTTGGAGGAAGAGGTGACGGTCGCACAGCAGAAGAGCGAGCAGGGTGCAAAAGTGGAGTGTCCGTCCCCTAGACAGTACGCCTGCTACTGCCCAATGCAGCATAGGGCCGAGCACACCAAACCCAGGTCCAAGGAGTTCCCTAGTGTGGCAGTTCTTCAGACAATGTGCTGATGACAAGACACGAGTGGTTTGCACACTGTGCAATCATAGCCTGAAGGGAGGCATAAATGTTCTCAACCTGAGCACAGCTTGCATGACCAAGAATCTAAGTGCAAAGCACAAGCTGCAGTGGAGTAGACACCTCAAAAACCAAGAAATGTCTGACTCCTCCTGCTTCCTCTTCTGCTGCAGTCTTGGCCTCTTCATCCACCTCTGTAGTGACAGTGGCACCTGCCAACCCGCAAACAGAGGACCTGCCAGCAACACTACCACCTGGGTCACCAACCATCTCCACAATGCCCCATGGAAGTGTTCAGCTCTCTATCTCCCAAACACTGGAGCGGAAGAGGAAGTACCCCCCTAGCCACCTGCGATCCCTGGCCCTGAATGCCAGCATTTCAAAATTCCTCGCCTTTGAAATGCTGTCATTCCATCTGGTGGAGAAGCAGAGTTTTAAAAGCCTGATGGCATTGGCTGTTCCATAGTGCCCAGCCGCCACTACTTTTCCAGGCGAGCCATGCCTTCCCTGCACAACCAAGTGGGAACAAAATCAGGTGTGCACTGCGCAATGCCATCTGTGGCAAGGTCCACCTAACTATGGATGCATGGACCGGTAAGCACGGTCAGGGATGTTATATCTCCCTAACAGCACACTGAGTAAATGCAGTGGTGGCTGGGCCTGAAGTGGATAGCAGTTTGGCGCATGTCCTTCCACCACGAGGATTGCAGGGCGCTTCAGTTTGCCTCCTGTTGCTAACTCCTCCTACTCGGCTTCCTCATCCTCTACTGCCTCCTCATCTGGTCAGCGTAACACCTTCACCACCAACTTCAGCACAGCCAGGGGTAAACGACAGCAGGCAGTTTTAAAACTTTCCTTTGACGCACATCCCTTGCCTGGCGCATGTACTGAACTTGGTGGTCCAGAGGTTCCTTAAAAATTACCCCGATATGCCAGAGCTGCTGCAGAAAGCAAAGGCTGTCTGTCACGAGTTGACAGCAAAGCAGGCGGGGCTGAGAAACCCCCTGCTGACATCAGCCAGGAGGAGGAGAGGAGGAGGAGAGAGGAGGCTGGTCACATGAGCGCCATTCGGCACTCTGAAATCAGGAACACAGCAACCGTGGTCAGTTTACAGGGGAAGGGCCAGGTATTTCAGGGGACCAAATTGCACAGCACCAGCACTGTGCTGTATAACATGCTTTAAGGGAACAGGATCCAATTTTATTTTTATTTTTTTTAAGGTAACAAATACTTTAAATTGCATTTTTTTTCTTTCATTGGTTTTGCTTTAGTAGGTTGTAACTTCACAGGCAAGTTTAGGGAATCCCTCATGCATGTTATTTAAAAGAATTGTGCATTTTAATGTTTCTTTTTAAGCATTATTAACATTGTCAATCCCCACCAAATAATATTTTTTCTTTTATACATGTTCCCCAAGGCAGTGCCCAACACCCCCCCCCCCCCCACCACCCAATTCCTAAGCCTATTAGCTTCATAAAATAGCCTGATTTCTAAGATTTATCACCGTTTAATCTCAGTGGGGTTCAGTTTTGGTACCCCAACTTCAGTAATGTTCAGCAAACCCGCTCTGAACTAAATCCAAGTACGTTTGACTCATCACCCCTGAAAACATTGCAAGCGATGATGAGAGTGAGTGTGTCATAACACTCCAAAAAGCCCAAAAGAGCAACATTATTGATTACATGTACCATGCTAGATTTCAGAGTCATTTCAGAGTCAATGCAAGGGCCCCTTCACCAGTGATTTATTTTACCCGATAATAGAGCCTTTGCCGCAGCTCCAAAATGTTGCATTCATTTTTTCAGTACTGGTGATATTTTGCTGATGGGACTGAGATGACATCATCCATCAGTGGTCATTCCAACAATCTACAATGCAAGGTTAATAGGCAGCACAGTGGTGTAGTGGTTAGCACTCTCACCTAGCAGTAAAAAGGGTCGCTGGTTTGAATCCCAACCATGACACTACCTGCCTGGAGTTTGCATGTTCTCCCTCTGCCTGCGTGGGCTTCCTCCGGTTTCCTCCCACAATCCAAAGACATGCAGGTAGGTTAATTGGCTTCTGTCAAAAACTGACCCTAGTATATGAATGGGGACCTTGGATTGTGGGCTCCTTGAGGGCAGGGACCAACATGAGTGTGCAATGTACAGGGATAGGGACAATTGTAGAAACTCACTCAGGATGGATTGGTGTCTTTATTCAACTTAACTATGAAACTATGAAGGTTGTTGTGCTTTATGGAGTTTGCCTCAATCATCTTCTCTATTTCTAATGTATTAAATAAACCAAATATGTTTTTTTTTTCTTATTTCGAAGGATGGTCATACAGTTTCCACAATATCAGCATTATGATTTAAATTTAAATATGTTTAATTTTGCAATATGTAAATATTTGTAATAACCATTAATTAGCCAATCTCTACAATGAATTTCATGCCTCTATAAAGCTCATCCTAATGCCTCATCTGATTTCCCAGTGGAAGAATCATCCCAATTCCCAGTGCTACAGCTGACACATATTGCTGCGTATAAAAATATCACTTCATTCTACTAATTACTCTCTAGTATTAGGTGCCATACATTTATTTCCCAGAGATATAGCATAGGAAGCATGGATCACGCACTGCATGTTTATCAAATCCTCACTAGTATTTACCTTAATAAGACTTTATTGGAACCCAACATTTCCTAAAACCCATGTTGTGCTGTTACTTGCTTATTAAGCTCACTAACATTCTATAAACCTTATACTTTGATTACACAATGCCCCCTGTTATTGTACAGATGCCCCCAACATACATAAAGTATGACTGTTAAATAGATCATATTGAACTATTCCACAATATTTTTTCACTTTATTACCAAATGTTTAATTTGTAGCTAATGTCTGAATGCATTCATTTTCCTGGCTGTAATTATTAAGGGGGATTTGCATATTAAATAGAAATTAGCCATCTGTTTCTGACCCATCTGTGTACTAACACACAGAGGTTATGTATCTACAGCTCCCTCATTTTACAGGCACAAGGAGCTGCAATTTCAGATTTTACATATAGAAATGGAGTTAAAAGATGTTTTTATACTGTGTTTCATTGAGTTTAAATTGCATCACTACGCTAGAGCGAAGTGATGTAAAGAGTAACGGAATTAAAGTAATGTGTTGTGAACAGTATCATCGCCAGTATTTAGTGCAAAATCCTATATGTGAGGGGGACTAAGGCTGGATTCACACCTATGCATTTTTAGTGCTTTTTTCATGTTGCAGATTTGCACTACAGAACGTGTTCCATAGGAAACCATGGTAAATGGACTGTAGTGCAAATCTGAAAAAATGCAAAAAGCACTAAAACTGCATAGGTATGAATCCAGCCTTAAGGTGTGAATGTTACCTGGCTGGGCGACTCCATTAATGGCAAGGTTTGAATAGGTTGAATATGGAAAGGAGAAAAGGTCTGATTCACACAAAACATGTTGCCATGCATTTCGCTGCATTTTCCAATTACAGAAAAATCCACGAACAAGAGAAAATAATTGTGTTCAATAAAATAGTATACCCCAGGGGATAATAAAATTGGGTTTAAACCTATAGCATATATTGTGAATTGTAGCAGGGTTTAGGTGACCATGTTGGTTGGTAATGTGATTCAGTCTACGTTCTATATGTACTGTATCTATGGTGGACTAGCCAGATGAGTTATACATTTACAATTTCATGAAACCAGTCCTCTAAGCTCTGCAAATTGTTTTCTCACTGTCTCTCCTCTGCATGTTCATTTGCATCATCTCCTTTTTGCAGTCCCTTTTTTAATAACCATATTTATATTATAAAGGAGTAATAGTTTTGGTCACTAAGCCCCTCATTATGTGATAGAGAAGGTAGTAGAAAGGCCGTATTATTTACATTTGCATCTAAAAACTCTTATGTCTTTTACAGATTTGTTGGGAAAGAAACACACTGTATAATAACTGTATATTTCTGTAATGGTACAGCTAATGGAAGTGTCCCAAACATTTCCCAGCGTCACTGGTTTCTTATCTCTTATTTTGATACAGTGAACATTTGGCTGTATAATAAGTTTTATTATAGCTAGAACTAGGCTATAACTGAAATAGCTGAACAGAAATCTCCTAATATGACTAACCTGAACACACTGAATATAATCAATAAACCAGAAAGAAACCTTTCTTCAAAATGTATTTTCATATAGCTAATCATGGAACTATGTATTGAAAAACAGAAATAACAATTCTGTTCATTGTAAGGTCAGTTTTTTTTTTTTTTTATGAAAATCCAAACACCACTCTGTTTTGTAGATTTTTATTTGTCAGAAGTTATTTGATAGTTATTTTTAGCCTGTTACTTTGACTGTGCTGACTACAGCAAAGCCAGTAATTCATTCAGCACTGTCCTCAAGAAAGTCTTCCAGGCTGCAATAAATGTTTCGCTCTTTTCGAAAATGTTTCATTGGAAATATTTTGGTTGGTTGCTCTGGGAAACAGCTTTACTTTTGTTCCATTTATTTTATGTATCCCCTAGGCTTTCTTCAGCAAGAACACAACTGTTCTTTGGTGATTGTATTGTTAGGTTTCAACCCATGTAGTGTGTTGTGTTGTAGGTCAGAATGTACTGTATGTATCTACTGTACTGCAAATGGCTTCAGGCTTCTAATGAGGTTGGAGTTGTGGGTTCTGGTTAGAGAGGGCCAAAGAGTCACTGAAACTATCATGAATATAGCTCCTTTACTGAGGACTTAAAAGTGGAACAGGGATACTGTTAGAAATTCTGTATATAGCCCTACAGAACAGACAGTGTACAATCCACATGGGCTTTGTTGCTTCACTGCAGACAGGAAACAGGAACTTTTATTGTACAGAGAAAATGCAGAGTTTTGCCACAGCGATCAGCTACAAACTTATAAGCATTATCATCTACTAGCTAATGTAGTTGTTTCACAAAATACATGAACATTGTATTCCAGCACCACCACTTGACAACTACTCCTTATATTGGTCCCATTTCAGAACTTGATTCTTTAACCATTTGCCAACCGACCGTCTGTCACAGAATGGCTCTCCTGCACGAATTGCCATAGCTGTACGGCGGCCGCTTTAAGGGGTATGGGGCACGCGTCATGCCGCAGTACCAAGAAGCCAATGCGTGTGCCCATCGGTCGCTCTTGACAGAGCCAGAACAAGAATCTGTGCGTGTAAACACACAAATCCATGTTTTGACAGGAGAGAGGAGACAGATTGTGCATTCCTAGTGTATAGGAACATCAATCAGTCTCCTCCTCCAGGCAGTCCCACCCCCCCCCCCCCCACAGTTAGAACACAATTAACCCCTTGATGGCCCCCTAGTGTTAACCCCTTCCCTGCCAGTGACATTTGTACAGTAATCAGTGGCTATTTTTAGCTCTGATCGCTGTATAAATGTCAGTGGTCCCAAAAAAGTGTCAAACGTGTCAGATCTGTCCACCGTAATGTCACAGTCTCAATAAAACTCGCAGATGGCCGCCATCACTAGTAAAAAAATAATAATAACAAAAATACTATAAATCTATCCCCTATGTTGTAGATGCTATCATTTTTGTGCAAACCAATCAATATATGCTTACTGTGATTTATTTCTTTTTTTACCAAATATATGTAGAAGATTACATATCGTCCTAAACTGAGGAAAACTTTTTTTTTTAAATTGAGGATATTAAAAAATATGGTGTTTTTTTTTTTTTCCCAAAATTGGCGGTATTTTTTTTGTTTATAGCTGTCACGTACCTGGTGATGGAGCCTGATATGCAGAGGACGGCCTCTCTTACAACTCTGACTTGGAGCCCCTGATAGAGCTGACAGGAAGCACCGAGATGCAGAGTCGCACGAGTGCATGGCGGGATCATTGAACCTGGAGCTGGCTCAGAGCACTCGGCCGGGCTGTAGAGGTGTCTGTAGAAATCCCAGAGCAGTGGTAGGCAGGTAGCTGGAACAAGTAGACAACTGGTTCCCACAGGCGGGAGTGCAGATGCAGCAGAAGGGATGGTGGCACCCTCAAGGTTGAAGAGAAGGCAAGTACAGGCAGGACGGGTCATACACAACGGGCACGTCAGGAACAGGGGCTGAAGCAGAAGCAGAATCAGATTACAGGCCGGGTCGTCAACAGGCTGGCAGCGGAGTGGCAGAAGGAGCAGGCAGGTGCAGAGTGGGGGACAAGCCGGGTCGGATGCAGGCAGGAAACAGGAACGTCAGGAAGCAAGCCGGGTCACAACAGGAACAGCCGTAAGGTAGCTAATTGCAGGTTACACAGGGAACTCTGTAGAGCAGACAGCACTGAGCCTGGAAACTGGCTGAGTTTAAATAGCCTGTTTGGGCGGCAAAAGCTGTCACATGATGCGTGCACACCAATGGCATCCTGACAGGGGCAGAGGTAATAGGTCATCTTCTTCTGCAGCCATCTTGGGTGCTGGCATGCCCTTCCTGACATGAAGAGGTAACAGGTCGTCTTCTTCGGCAGCCATCTTGGGTGCTGGCATGCCCTTCCTGACAATAGCGCAAAAACTAAAAACCACAGAGATGATCAAATACCACCAAAAGAAATCTCTATTTGTGGGGAAAAAAGGAAATCAATTTTGTTTGGTTACAACGTTGCACGACCGCACAACTATCAGTTAAGCCGACGCAGTGCTGTATCACAAAAAATGGAGATGTCATCCCTTCATCAGCAACACTGATCCACTTTTGTTTCTTGTGATTTGAAAGTCGTTGCATCTCATCCTATTGATCTAGCTCTGGTTTTGATGATACGTGAGAAATATAGGACAGACGTTTGGCTGAGATGCCTTCACTGCTTCTGGTGGATTTCTACCAGAAGCCTCTTGTGGCCTGTTTTCTTCTTTTACAATATTTGGATTGTCTGTACTCAAAGTGTTTGTGTTAGTTCATGAAATTTTAAACACACTAAAGTTTCATCAATAATTACACTTCTACTGATGGTTACCTTGTTTGTGTTTTGGTGTAGAATTCTGTATCCCGTTTGAGATTCACTGTACCCCACAAGTACACTTTCCTTTGCGCAAGCATCCCATTTTGTATGTTTTTCTTTTGAAATGTGCACATTGGCTTTGCTTCCAAAAATGTTTAGCTGATTCCAATTAGGGGCCCTTCCATTCCACATTTCATATGGAGTTTTCTCAGTTGATTTTAATTGTAGTTGATTTTGGTGATAGCATGCAGTCATAATTGCCTCCTCCCAGTATGTGGTTAGCATATCTGCATCAAACAACATGGTTCTTCCACTCTCCCATGGAGTACGGTTCTTTCTGCAACCACGTTTTCTCTGGGTTGTATGGTACAGTAGGGATGAGCTGAACACCCCCCCGGTTCAGTTCACACCAGAACATGCGAACAGGCAAAAATTTTGAGCGAACATGCGAACCCTATTTAAGTCTATGGGACACAACCATGAAAAATCAAAAGTGTTAATTTTAAAGGCTTATATGCAAGTTATTGCCATAAAAAAGTGTATGGGGACTCGATACAGCCCTAGGGGACATGTATCAATGCAAAAAAAAAGTTTTTAAAACAACCGTTTTTTTCAGGAGTAGTGATTTTAATAATTCTTAAAGTGAAACAATTAAAATTATATATTCCTTTAAATATCGTGCCTGGGGTGTCCCCTTAGTCTGCCTGAAAAGTGGTGCATCTGTGTGATGTGTAGGACAGTGCTGCAGCAAAATGACATTTCTAAAGGAAAAAATTTAATTTAAACCTGCTCGCGGCTGTAATGTATTGTTAGCTCCCAGCTGTCAGGGCTCTTCCTCCTCTGGGCTGGCCGCTTAACTGTCGGCTAATTGCCAGCTCTCTTCTCTTTCCACAGTTACCAGCTGATGCTCGTCTACCTTCCTGCTCACTTTTTCATTTGCCTTTGCGTTGGTCACATCACAAGGAACCATCTCCTGCTGCTTGTTTCAAGACTGGCTTGCTGACATCCCTCCTGGCTTCTTATCCTGCTTGCAGTTGCTCTCCTTGGATCCCTGACTTCTGGCCTGGCTGAGTACCCGATCTAGTTAATGAACTTAGGACTGGCTGACTACACAATCTGGCTACTGGATTCTGGCTATGCTTGACTACGCTTTTTTCTATTTACCTTTTATTTTTATTAATAAACAAGTGTGATTTGATTGTACTTCTGTCTCAGTCTGTTTCATGGTTTCTGACAGTACACGAAGGCCATGAATTCAGAAGATACAGTCAATCCACTTGTTGGTAATATTCTTTCCAGATTGGATGAGCAAGATCACCGCATGGATCAGTTTGCCTTGGCATTACAAACGCTCCTGAATCGCACGGCTCACCTGGAATCCCCCACGGTGGCTGCTCCGGTACAACCTGAGTCGCAGGCCATCCCTGCTGCTGCGCCAGTCTCTGTGCAGGCACCTCGAGTATTACCTCTATAAGAGGTATGTCTGGTTCTGCTCCGCTTCCCCAGCGATTTGGGGGTGATCCAGTTCAATGCAGAGGGTTTCTCAATCAGGTTGAGATATACTTCGAAATGCTGCCCCAGGCGTTTCCCATGGACAGAAGCAAAGTAGGTTTTGTGATATCTTTGCTTTCTGAGAGAGTCTTTGCCTGCGCTAACCCTCTAGACGCAAAAACCTGTTGTCTTGAGTTACCCTCAGTTTGTGGCCTCCTTTAAAAGGGTTTTTGACGTTCCCGCATGCTCCGCTTCTGCTGCCAAGTGCCTCATGTCCATCAAACAGAGTACGAGAACTGTTGCCAACAACGCCATTAAATTCCGTACTCTGGCAGCAGAGGTTGCTTGGAACAATGAGGCCCTCGTGGCTGCTTTTTCTCATGGTCTCTCAGATTCCATCAAGGATGAGATAGCAGCCCGAGATATACCCACTGAGCTGCAGAGCTTGATCTCGTTTGCCATCCTCATTGACTCCAGACTCAGAGAAAGACTTTCTCTTAAGGAGTGCTTGCGGAAGCCTCCTGTATGTTTGCCTCTGAGCTTTGTAGTCCCACCCATGCCTCCCTCACCTCCCATGCCTCCTGGTACCGAGTTGGTCAGTGAAGATGAACCCATGCACCTGGGCTTCACGTGTCTCTCTGCGGATGAGAGGGCCTTTAGGAGGAGGGAGAGATTGTGCCTTTATTGTGGCCAGGCAGGTCACTTTTTGAAGTCTTGTCCTACCCGTCTAGGGAACGCCCAAACCTTGAGGTCCTGTCATGACCTGTCAGACCTTAGGTTGCGTTGTTTCATCCCCAGTTATTCAGAAGGATAAGCCCCTGGTTTTGGTCACCCTTTCTTGGGCTGAGTCGTCCATCGCGATACAGGCTCTAATCGACTCTGGGGCTGCAGGCCTGCTCATTGATGCTGCATTTGTTTCACAGCACTCGATTCCACTGCAGCTGCGTGACACTCCACTTGCCATTGAGGCTCTTGACAGGAGACCTTTACAGCCAGCCCATGTGACTCATGAGACGGTTCCGTTGTCCATGGCCGTAGGGGCTCTTCACCATGAGATAATCCAATTCCAAGCTATTTCCTCACCCAGATTTCCGCTGGTTATTGGTTATCCTTGGTTACAGAGGCACAACCCCTCTTTTGATTGGCTCCGTGCTGAGGTTTTCTCCTTGTCACCACAATGCAGTGGGACATGCTTCCTGAAGGTATCCAAGGTCCTGTGCACCACTTCACTCCCCTCCTTGCCGGAGGAGTACCGTGATTTTGGCGATGTCTTTGATAAAGGTCAAGCTGGTAGTTTGCCTCCACACCGGCCTTATGATTGCGCAATTGACCTTCAACCTGGTGCCATACCTCCTCGTGGCCGGGTTTACCCTTTGTCGGTCTTGGAGGATAAGGCCATGGAGGAGTATGTTGCAGACGCACTTTCTCGAGGTTTCATCCGCAATTCCTCGTCTCCTGCTGGTGCTGGTTTTCTTCTTTGTGAAAAAGAAGAGCGGTGAACTGAGACCTTGTATAGATTATAGGGGTCTCAATCGTGTCACGATTAAGAATGCCTACCCGATTCCATTGATTATAGAGTTATCTGACCGCCTCAAGGGAGCAACGGTTTTCACAAAGCTTGACCTGAGAGGGGCATACAATCTCGTGTGCATTAAGGAGGGCGACGAGTGGAAAACTGTCTTTAATACCAGAACAGGCCATTATGAATACCTGGTAATGCCTTTTGGCCTTTGTAACGCCCTGGCAGTTTTCCAGGAATTTATTAACGATGTCCTCCGAGATTTGTTGCAATTGTGTGTGGTTGTTTATCTGGATGATATCCTCATATTTTCCAAGTCCCTGGAGAGCCACCACACAGATGTCTGTCATGTACTTCAGAAACTAAGAGAGAACAATCTCTATCGTAAAGTGGAGAAGTGTGAGTTCCATCGTGAACAGGTTACATTCCTGGGCTATGTCATTTCCACTGCTGGTTTTTCGATGGACCCAGAGAAACTGTTGGCAGTCCTACAGTGGCCTCGACCCGTGGGTTTACGTCCTCTGCAGCATTTCCTGGGCTTTGCCAACTACTATTGGAAGTTTATTCGTAACTTCTCGTCTCTGGTCAAGCCTCTGACTGATATGACCAGAAAGGACGGTAACCCACAGAGTTGGTCTCCGGAATCCATTAAGGCCTTTGAGACTCTCAAGGTTGCCTTTGTTTCTGCTCCTGTGTTGGCACATCCTGATCCTATGTTGCCTTTTATCCTAGAAGTTGATGCTTCTGAGACTGGAGTTGGCGCCCTTCTGTCTCAAGGTCCTAATTCTGAGAGCGCTATGCATCCATGTGGCTACTTTTCCAAGAAATTGTCACCTGCTGAGTGCAATTATGAGATTGGTGATAGAGAGCTATTGGCTATCATTTTAGCCCTGAAAGAATGGAGAAATCTCCTTGAAGGTACCACTGTGCCCGTTCTTATTTTTACTGACCATAAGAATCTTACATTCTTGTCTGAGGCTAAGCGACTCTCTCCCAGAAGGGTGCGATGGGCTCTTTTCTCGTCAAACTTTAATTACATTGTTTCATACTTACACGGTACTAAGAATTTAAGGGCTGATGCCTTGTCACGACAATTTTCCTCCACTTCCAAGTCGGAGTCGGTTCCGGTTCCTATGATTCCTCCTGATCGTATCTTAGCTATGGTTCGCACCAGTCTTACTTCTCCTTTGGGTGCCAAAATTCTTGCTGCTCAGGTCCATGCTCCTCCTGATAAACCTTGTGACCGCTGCTTTGTCCCAGAGAGTCTCCGTACTGCAGTGCTCCAGACTTACCATTCTCCCAAGGCAGCTGGCCATCCTGGGAAGAATCAACTCATTTGGGCCATCTCCCAACAATTCTGGTGGCCTAGTCTACGGGCTGATGTTACTGCCTTCATAGCTGCCTGTCCCATGTGTGCTCGGAGTAAGACTCCATGACACCTTCCAGTTGGCCTCCTGTATATGGATTTCATTGGGGAATTGCCCAACTCCCAAGGCAACACTGTTATCCTTATGGTGTTCTCAAAGATATGTCATTGCATTCCACTTAAGAAGTTGCCCACCTCTAAGGAACTGGCTTCCATTTTTGCTCGGGAGATCTTTCGCTTACATGGGCTACCCAAGGTGATTGTAGGGGCAGTCAGTTTGTCTCTCGGTTCTGGCGAGCTTTTTATGCACACTTGGGAATCCAGTAGACATGTGCATTCGTTTTCGTCCGAATGCATTTTCGTCCGAATTTCAGCTATTTTCGTTTTCGTTTTGACAAACGATAACGAAAGCACAAAATCCGAAAAACGAAAGATCCGACATAAATAAATGCTTTATTTTCGTTTTCATTGTTACAACAGTTCGATATAGAATAGGAGATTCGACATGACTCTGACAACAATCTGTGTCTATAGAACCTGTGTTCGAATGTGCCTAACCTTACCTCTATTAGTCCAAGATTATATAGAGAAAATATTCGACAAAAAAAAAAGATTTGACAGAGAGAAAAGATTCTGCAAGATACTGTCCTAAAAAGTGTTTGGGGACCCGGGTCCTGCCCCAGGGGACATGTATCAATGCAAAAAAAAGTTTTAAAAACGGCCGTTTTTTCGGGAGCAGTGATTTTAATAATGATTAAAGTGAAACAATAAAAGTGTAATATTCCTTTAAATTTCGTAGGGGGGGGTTGTCTATAGTATGCCTGTGAAGGGGCGCATGTTTCCCGTGCTTAGAATTGTCCCTGCACAAAGTGTCATTTATGCAGGAAAAAAAAGTCCTTTAAAATCACTCGCAGCTATTATGAATTGTCGGCTCCGTAATACAGAGAACAGGGGGATGGGAGGAGCCGTGGACACGTAGCGGCCGTCGGCTCGCATCCTTTCCCCCGCCGCCCCCGCCCATGCCTCCTGATCCACCCGCCCCGCCCACCCGCCGTCAGCTGTTCGCTTCCACGAGGCGAGCGGACACTCCGGATCAAGCCAGGAGAGAGAGCGAGCGGAGAATGCTTCCTGTGAAGCGGAGACACAGCGGTGGGAAGGTGGCTCTGTAGGAAGCCTTACGCCCCCCCCTCCTTTCAGCGGAGCAGGCTTGACGGCACGGACCTTCTCTACCCTCCATAGGTCGGTAAGGCAAGAATTAGAGGGTCATTGACAGAGTGGAGGAGCAGTGAGAGGTGAGCAACCGTATGGATGAGTGGAGGGGAGATGGCCCGCTGGAGATTTGGTCATCATCAGTGATCAGAAGTTATCATTCTAAAGACCTCTCTTTGACAGCGGTAAGGTACATACATGTATAAGCTGGTTAACGATTGCTGCTAATGTGACATCTACTACCCGTTTATCAGTGTACTACCAATATCGCCTGATTAGCTGGACACGGACCTTCCCACTCCTGCACAGGCCGGCAAGGTTATGAATGAGATAATCAGCGACAGAGTGGAGGAGCAATGATAGCTGAGCAATCTATGTGAATGAAAGGAGGGGTGATGGTCGGCTGCATATCTTGTCATCATCATTGACTAGAAGCTGTTATGGTAATAACTTCTCCTGGAAAGTGGTAAGGCGGATATATATATAAGCACACTAACAACTGCTCTTAATGTGACTCCTTCTCTGGGACTATCAGATTGTTACCAACACTGCTTGATTAGCTGGATATAAACCCTGCAGGGGGAGGAATGATGAGAGGTGAACAGATGGACATTTGAAGGATTAATAATCAGTAATGCTATGCGGAGTTTTTTTTCTTTTTCCTCTATTTACAATTTTAGATAGAGACATAAAATAGCGGTCGGGTTGGGGGCTCATTTCACAAATTGTCGGTCCTTCGCCCATTGTGCACCCAGCACTCCCTGACAGCAATCTTGTCTTGTAGTTGCCTGCAGGCATATAGGTACAAGGGAGTGAGGTATCCTGCCCCCAGAAAGTGACCTGAGCAACCCGGACCCCATAAGAGTTATAGGGAAAGGGACAGGGCCTGGATCTGGGTGTCAACCTGTAACAAAGGAGAATGCCGGGGAAGATGAATAAAAGGGGGGGTACGGGACCCGTTAGCCCGGGGGGGATACAACGATACTTAGTGGGGGAGATAAGTGTGTTGGAAAGCAGCCAGGAAACCCCTAGCCAGAAGACATCAAGAAAATCAGGTGCAGGCACGAGTAAAACTATAGACACGGGAGAAATGCGGGGAGCAGGAAAGCCTAAGGACGTAGGCCCAACTCGTACCAGGACGGGGGGGGTAAGCTCCCGAGATGAAGATAAAGGAAAAAAAAGGGAAGAACTGGGGAGAAAAGGAGAGGCTACCCCCCTACCCGAAATTCAACCTGAAATCCAACCCGAATTAGAAGGAGCCCTAGTGCTGGCAGACCCACAAGTGAGCCTGAGCATGCTGAGAGAGGTTTTTACAGAGGCATTGACCAAGGTTGAAACATCACTTAAATCTGATATAGCCGGGATTAAGACAGATATTGGCCGAGTGCTAGGAAGGGTGGAAGAGTTGGAGGAAAGAATGAATGGATACGAACAAAATATGAGGGATTTAAAAGAACAAGTGAAATTAGCCCAAAAAACAAACAGATCGATCCTATATAAAATCGAGGACCAAGAAAATCGCGGAAGAAGGAAAAATTTAAGGATAAAAGGCCTAGAAGAAAAATTTAGGAATGAAGAGCTCCCCAGGGTGATGCAGGACTTGTTCAATCCCATTCTAGGCAGGGCGGAGACGGACAAATTAAAAATAGACAGAGTACATCGAGTCATGGGATACCGCGCCCAAGCCACAGAAAAACCAAGAGACGTAATAATTAGATTCCATTTTTTTGAGGATAAAGCGTTAGTGTTGGAGAATATCCGAAGGTTGGACAAAATTTTGTTTCAGGAGGCGGAGATACAGATATTCTCGGACCTAGCAGGGGAAACATTGAGGAGAAGAAGGCTCCTTAAACCTCTGACAGATCTGATGAGGTCACTAAATGTCCCCTATCAATGGGGGTTCCCAGCATGCCTTAGGGGAAGGAGAGATGGCCGCTCCGCAGTACTAAGGTTCCCAGAGGACTTAACGGACTTTTGTAATAAGTTAGGAATCCCCCCACCAGCACTACCAGGATGGGAGGAGGTGTTGGGGAACGAAGGAATTAGTAGGATGGTGCAATGGTCTCGGGTTCAGGATGGGGGGGGGAGGGAGGGGATATAATTACCATCATTGGTGGGTGAGGGGGGGAGTCGGGGGGGGAGGCGAGGGCACGTGTATAGGCCGTGAATGAGGCGGTCCTCCCCAAGAAGGCTAGGTGGGCAAAAGATGACCTGTGGGTCACCGGGACACCTAAGCGAGGAACAAATGTGGAAATTGTTCACTCCTCCGAATGGAGGAGGGGGAAGGGGGGAGGGGGGATGGGAGGGGGGTGGAGGGGGGGGTGGGTCAGGGGGTAGTCTCTCTCTCAAACAGGGTTTAGGTGCTCTCTCTCCCGCTCTCTCGCCCCCCCCTTCTCTCTTCCCCCGCGTCGACCTCCGGTGGGGGGGGGATGTTTCCCTCCCGGAGGGGCGGGGGAGGAGAGGAGGGGGAGGGGATCAGTGAGACATGACAAGACTGAAATTGATAACATATAATGTAAGGGGTATAAGTACTCCCCAAAAAAAAGTTCAGAGTTAATAGGGAGTTGGAATTGTATGGAGCGAATGTGGTCTGCTTGCAGGAAACACATTTATCACACGAGGCTACAGGGAGATTGACGTCCCGGGGGTTCCCAACATGGTTCTACGGGGACTCTACAACATGTAACGCCAGGGGGGTAGCAATAGGCTTTGAGAGAAGTGTTAGGTTTGAAGTCGAGAAACAGATGGCCGACCCGGAAGGGAGATTCTTGTTCATAAGAGGGAAACTATCGGATGGAATATACACCTTTGCGAATATATACTCCCCAAACAGGGACCCAGATAAATTTTTAAGGAAGGTTTTGGAACTATTAGCGGAGTTTAAAAGGTAAGGTAAGGTAAACTGATAGTAGCGGGAGATCTGAATATGAGCATCGACCCTCGAGTGGACTCCTCGGCCGGGTCCCCGCGATGGCCGGAGCTTAGATATAAAAAAATAAAGGCCCTGCTCTTAGAATTTCAGTTGGTTGACGCTTGGCGGATTAAACATCCGAACAGCAGAGACTATACTTTCTACTCTTCGGTGCATGGCACATTCACCCGAATTGATTATGTTCTGATTGAACATCAAATGCTCCCAGCTCTCAAAGATACAGTAATAAAATCTATCTCCTTATCTGACCACGCTCCAGTCATGGTGCAGCTGGAGCTGGTAATGGATCAGGCTAAAAGAGAGACATGGAGATTAAATGAAGCTTTGATCCAGGACCCAGAAACTAGAAGCAGAATTGAAACAGAACTAGAAGAGTTTTTTATAAGAAATGATTCCCCTGGGGTCACGAGGAGTACGATATGGGAGACCCACAAAGCATATATACGAGGTATCCTAATAAGCATCGGGACAGGGAAAAAAAAGGAAATAGGGAAAAGGTTACAAGATCTAAATAAGGAGATTTGGGAACTGGAGCAACAAACTAGATCAAAGGGGATCCCAGAGAAAGTAGAGCTAAAAGAGAAGAAGCTACAACTAGAAGAACTTATGGAGGAGGAAAGGGTGCGAGTTAACCACTGGGTAGAGAGCATAAGATACCAGGAGGGGAACAAACCTGGGAAATGGTTAGCGAGAGTAGTGCGGGAGAGAAGGAATGCATCTTTCATACCCAAAATTAAAAATGAAAAGGGGGAAATGAAGCACTCCACCCCTGAAATAGCGACGGTCTTCCATAAATATTATAGTCGGTTATATAAGGTAGGACATGGAATGGAGAAAAACGGAGCTACTGAGTATTTAAAAGGGATAGATCTTCCTAAAGTCCCAGAGGAAGAGCTGGAAATGTTGGAGACCCCGGTCACGGTAGACGAGGTGGCGAGGGCAATAAGAGGGATGGCAATAGGGAAAAGTCCAGGCCCGGATGGGTTTCCAATTTTATATTATAAAAAGTTTGAAAAGATACTGGCCCCCAAATTATGCGAGTATATGAATGCAGTTGCAGAAGGGGAAGATCTGAGGGAAGAGGCATTGATGGCTTACATAACTTTGATATTAAAGGAGGGGAAGGAGCCAACAACCCCTGGGAGTTATAGACCAATCTCTCTTCTGAACACGGATGTGAAGATATTCTCAAAAGTGATAGCAGAGAGATTGAAACCGTTGCTCCCCCAATGGGTCCATAAGGACCAAACGGGGTTTGTTATGGGCAGGGAGGGGAGAGATAACTGTCTTAAAACCCTAATGTTGATTCATGGGGCGGAGAGCAGTGGACCCCCGGTCGCCCTGTTATCGGTGGATGCTGAAAAAGCATTCGACAGGGTAGACTGGGGCTTCATGTTTGAGACTTTAAGATATTTGGGGTTAAAAGAAAAAATATTACGATGGATAAAAGCATTTTATTCCCGCCCGTCGGCAAAAATTAAAATTAACGGTAACCTCTCCCCGGTAGTGAAGCTATACAATGGAACTAGACAGGGATGCCCCCTGTCTCCAATGCTGTTTATACTCGCCTTGGAACCCTTGTTGGCTTCAATTAGGAAGAATGGAGACATAAGGGGGGTGAGAATGGGCGGAGAAGAGTATAAGATCTCTGCGTATGCGGATGACATATTATTTTATGTATCGGACCTCAGGGTGACTTTGCCAAATATAATCAGGGAGATCCATAGATATGGGAAGCTGACAAATTTCAAGATTAATATGTCAAAAACTGAGATTCTGAACATAACGGTACCAAAAAAAGAACAAGAGGAACTCCAGAGGTTCTTCCCCTTCATCTGGTGTAGGGAAGATTTGAGGTACCTGGGAGTAAAAATCACACCCACATTGTCATCCGCATACGCAGCTAATTATACAGATATATTGAATAGGGTGAAAGAATGTATTAAACGCATGAGATATAAGCCCCTGTCGCTAATAGGAAGAGTAAACGCGTTGAAAATGTTTATTTTACCAAAATTGATATATGTGTTTCAAATGATCCCAATAAAAGTTCCGCAGGAGTTCTTTAGGAAACTCCAAACCCTAATCTTAAAACATATATGGGGACGTAGGAATCCTAGAATCTCATATGCGACTCTGGAAAGGGGGAAAGTAGAAGGGGGATTAGCCGCCCCGAACTTTAGAAGATATTATCAGGCAGCAGTAATCTCACGGGTGGTGGATTGGGTGTATGATAAAGGCGATAAAGGGTGGGTAAATATAGAGAAAACACAAAGTGGAGTTAATTTAGGAAAAAGGATCTGGATACCTAGGGACTACCGTGACTTGGGGAGAAGCACTAACCCACTAACCACTAATTTGTTTAGAATATGGGATAAAGTGGGCGAATTAAATAACTGGCAGCACAATTCACCTTTAATTTCTTTATTAGACACAAGTTTTTTTAAACCAGGGAAGGAAGAATATGTTTATTTCACAAGATGGGCAAAAAGGGACGATATTTTTTTGAAAGATGTGATGAACGGGGACAGAGTTTGTACTTTAGGAGAAATAAGACAAAAATGGGGATATAGGAAATTAGACAGCTGGAGATATGCACAAATTAAACATTTTGTTCAGGCGCTACCCCGACCACTCCGCGGGGAAGGAGATCTTAGACCTATGGAGAGAATACTTTCAGACCCGGACTGTAAAAAAAAAAGTTTGTCCAAAATCTATAAAATTCTGGAGGAGGAAAAGGAACCAGGAGAACCACTGTTTTTAAAAAAATGGGAAGAAGAGTTGGGTACTCTGGGAGATAAGGAACGTAGAAAGAAGATTTTAAGAATAGCAGGTACAATATCTAAGGACAATATGTCAGCGGAAATGTCATTT
Source organism: Lithobates pipiens (assembly GCF_037356315.1). Taxonomy (NCBI): domain Eukaryota; kingdom Metazoa; phylum Chordata; class Amphibia; order Anura; family Ranidae; genus Lithobates; species Lithobates pipiens. Next base: position 272,999,744 of record NW_027507748.1, on the reverse strand, counting down.
AAATTAATGGCAAGATGGTATATTGTCCCACAAAGAGCGCATAAGAGAAGGCCGGACATATCAGCACTCTGCTGGAGGGGTTGTGATAAGGTGGGAACCTTTGCACATATCTGGTGGGAGTGTGGTAGGATTGGCCTTTATTGGGAGAAAATAATAGGAAACATCTTCCAGATAACAGGGGAACAGGTAAAGAAGGATCCTTGGACATGTCTATTCCATGACACTGATAAAACAATAGGAGAATATAAAAACTCATTGGTACCTCACTTATTGATTGCTGCAAAAAGCCTGATCCCAAAGAGATGGGGCTCTGTTGAACCCCCATCCATGAGGGAATGGTTAGCTAAAGTAGAGTGGTTAAGATCAATGGAGGAATCAATATTTAAAAGAGGAGAGCAAGTGGAAATTTATCATAGCAAATGGGGAAAATGGTTGGAGTATAAGAAACAAGGGAATGTCCCAGAATGAGTGGTCCCGGGGGGGGGGAGGGGGGGGGGCGGGAGAGAGAGACGGAGAGAGAGAGGGGGGGGTTGGGGAGGGAGATCTGAGGGGGAGGGGATGGGAAAATATAAGTTTATGGAAAAAAAGCAAAAATTGTAAAAAAAAAAAAAAAAAAAAAAAAAAAAAGTAATACAGAGAACACTCATTGAAAGTCATTGATAAAAAAATAAATAAATAAATAAAAAAAAAAAAAGCGTGGGGGTCCCCCAAATTCAATTACCAGGCCCTTCAGGTCTGGTATGGATATTAAGGGGAACCCTGCCTCAAATTTAAGAAAAAATTTGACGTGGGGCTCCCCCTAAATATCCATAACCAGACCCTTCAGGTCTGGTATGGATATTAAGGGGAACCCCGCATCAAATTTAAAAAAAAATTGACGTGGGGTTCCCCCTAAAAATCCATACCAGACCCTTTATCCGAGCACGCAACCTGGCAGGCCGCAGGAAAAGAGGGGGGGGACGAGAGAGCGGCCCCCCCTCCCTCCTGAACCGTACCAGGCCACATGCCCTCAACATTGGGAGGATGCTTTGGGGGTCTGTGACCCCTCAAAGCACCTTGTCCCCATGTTGATGAGGACAAGGGCCTCATCCCCACAACCCTGGCCGGTGGTTGTGGAGGTCTGCGGGCGGGGGGCTTATCAGAATCTGGAAGCCCCCTTTAATAAGGGGACCCCCAGATCCCGGCCCCCCCCCCTGTTTGAAATGGTAAGGGGGTACAAAAGTACCCCTACCATTTCACAAAGAAAGTGTAAAAAATGTTTAAATAAAACAAACACACTTTTGAAAAATTCCTTTATTAAAAATAAAAAAATAAAAAAAAGATTCCAGCGGCGGTAATCCACTCTTGCTATCCATCGACGGACGGTCATATCTCCAGCGATGTCTAATATCATCCAGCGCAGCGCAGCATCCTTCTTCTGTCTCCGTGGAGGAGACACTACAGGCATTCCGGCGGCTGACGTTTGTTATATACGGAGGGCGGGGCCACCCGTCACCTGACCCCGCCCCCCTCTGACGCAAGGGGAAACCCGGGGTTCCCTGTGACGTAGGGGTGACCCGCACCCCTCTGATGTAACACAGGCAGGTTTCCGTTACATCAGAGGGGGGCGGGGTCACCCCACGTCACGGGGAACCCCGGGTTTCCCCTTGCGTCAGAGGGGGGCGGGGTCAGGTGACGGGTGGCCCCGCCCTCCGTATATAACAAACGTCAGCCGCCGGAATGTCTGTAGTGTCTCCTCCACGGAGACAGAAGAAGGATGCTGCGCTGCGCTGGATGACATGAGACATCGCTGGAGATATGACCGTCCGTCGATGGATAGCAAGAGTGGATTACCGCCGCTGGAATCTTTTTTTTATTTTTTTATTTTTAATAAAGGAATTTTTCAAAAGTGTGTTTGTTTTATTTAAACATTTTTTACACTTTCTTTGTGAAATGGTAGGGGTACTTTTGTACCCCCTTACCATTTCAAACAGGGGGGGGGGGCGGGATCTGGGGGTCCCCTTGTTAAAGGGGGCTTCCAGATTCTGATAAGCCCCCCGCCCGCAGACCTCCACAACCACCGGCCAGGGTTGTGGGGATGAGGCCCTTGTCCTCATCAACATGGGGACAAGGTGCTTTGAGGGGTCACAGACCCCCAAAGCATCCTCCCAATGTTGAGGGCATGTGGCCTGGTACGGTTCAGGAGGGAGGGGGGGCCGCTCTCTCGTCCCCCCCTCTTTTCCTGCGGCCTGCCAGGTTGCGTGCTCGGATAAAGGGTCTGGTATGGATTTTTAGGGGGAACCCCACGTCAATTTTTTTTTTAATTTGACGCGGGGTTCCCCTTAATATCCATACCAGACCTGAAGGGTCTGGTTATGGATATTTAGGGGGAACCCCACGTCAAATTTTTTCTTAAATTTGAGGCAGGGTTCCCCTTAATATCCATACCAGACCTGAAGGGCCTGGTAATTGAATTTGGGGGACCCCCACGCTTTTTTTTTTATTTATTTATTTATTTTTTTATCAATGACTTTCAATGAGTGTTCTCTGTATTACGGGAGCCGACAATTCATTATAGCTGCGAGTGATTTTAAAGGACTTTTTTTCCTGCATAAATGACACTTTGTGCAGGGACAATTCTAAGCACCAGAAACATGCGCCCCTTCACAGGCATACTATAGACAACCCCCCCCTACGAAATTTAAAGGAATATTACACTTTTATTGTTTCACTTTAATCATTATTAAAATCACTGCTCCCGAAAAAACGGCCGTTTTTAAAACTTTTTTTTGCATTGATCCATGTCCCCTGGGGCAGGACCCGGGTCCCCAAACACTTTTTAGGACAGTAACTTGCAAATTAGCCTTTAAAATGAGCACTTTAGATTTTGAACGTTGGAGTCCCATAGACTTTAATAGGGTTCTAAAGTATGCTATATACTAGCTCCGTCGAATCTTCTTTATACATTCGACAGACACCATAAGCCTTCAAAGACAGATTCGACCGTGATTCATGTGGATTTTCGGACGAATGCAATTTTTGAACGAAAAATGAAATAAATAAAAACGAATTTCGGGAGTAACTAAATAAATTAAGTTTTCAGACGAAAACGAAATTCCGAAACGAAATATTTTACTCTGCACATGTCTAGAATCCAGCTTGATTTCTCTTCTGCGTATCACCCGCAGTCTAATGGGGCCGCAGAACGAGCCAATCAGTCCTTGGAGCAATTCCTACGTTGCTATATTTCTGACCATCATAACAACTGGTCTGACCTATTACCTTGGGCAGAGTTTGCTCACAACAGTGCCTTGAATTCTGCCTCCCGATTGTCTCCATTTATGGCAAATTATGGTTTCCAACCTTCCATGTTGCCTGACTCGTTTGTTCCGCAGAGTATTCCTGTGTTAGAGGAGCATCTCCGTGGTCCGTGGTCTTCGTTCCACTTGGGTACAAGTCCAGGAGGCTCTGCGTCATGCTAATGATAGGTACAGACTCCATGCTGACCGCAGACACCTGCCTGCACCTTTCTACCAGGTTGGGGACAGGGTCTGGCTGTCATCTCGCAACCTCCGGCTTCGTGTTCCCTCACTGAAGTTTGCACCTCGGTTTATTGGGCCGTTCCGTATCCTTCGCAGGATTAACCCAGTAGCTTACGCGTTGGACCTTCCTCCTAGTATGCGCATCTCTAATGTGTTTCATGTCTCCTTATTTAAAGGTCTGTAACCGATTTACCACCTCGGTGCCACGTCCTCACCCTATTCTGGTTGAGAACCATGAGGAGTATGAGGTACAATCCATTGTTGACTCCCGTAGGTTTCGTGGGTGCATACAGTACCTGGTGCATTGGTAGGGGTACGGTCCGGAGGAACGCTCCTGGGTTTCATCCTCTGATGTACATGCCCCTGTCCTCCTCCGCAAGTTCCATAGACGGTTTCCCCTCAAGCCCTGTGGCCCTCCGAGGGAGAGGGGTCATTGAGGGGGGGTACTGTCAGGGCTGGCTTAGCCCTTCCTCCTCTGGGCTGGCCGCTCAGCTGTCAGCTAATTGCCAGCTCTCTTCTCTTTCCACAGTTACCAGCTGTTCCCGATGATGCTCGTCTACCTGCCTATTTAAAGCCTTCCTGCTCACTTTTTCATTTGCCTTCGTGTTGGTCACATCACAAGGAACCATCTCCTGCTGTTTGTTTCAAGACTGGCTTGCTGACATCCCTCCTGGCTTCTTATCCTGCTTGCAGTTGCTCTCCTTGGATCCCCGACTTCTGGCCTGGCTGATTACCCGATCTGGTTAACGAACTTTGGACTGGCTGACTATCCGATCTGGCTACTGGACTCTGGCTACGCTTGACTACGCTTTTTTCTATTTACCTTTTATTTTTATTAATAAACAAGTGTGATTTGATTGTACTTCTGTCTCAGTCTGTTTCATGGTTTCTGACACCAGCAATATAGATGAAAAATCAAGCAAAAATTGGCGTGGGTCCCCTCCCCTTCAGTCCATACCGGGCCCTTTGGCTTTGGTGTGGATTTTGAGGGGAACTCTATGCCAAAATAAAAAAAACAGTGTGGGGTCCCCCCAAAATCCATACCAGACCCTTATTCGAGCAAGCAGCCTGGCAGGCCAGGAAAGGGGGGACGAGCAAGCGCCCCCCCCCTCCTGAACCATACCAGGCCACTTGCCCTTAAGATGTGGAGGATGCTTTGGGGTCCCCGCCCCAAGCACCCTTTCCCCATATTGAGCACAATAGACAGTTTTTGACAACTCATTAATTTAAAAAATAATAAAAAGTGTCCTGCAATGTACATCCTTTATCAATCATGCCGCCGGACGAAACCGGAAAATAGAGAAAGAAAAAGGAAAAAACTCCCGCTGTCTTTTGGCTGTGACAGCTATTTTGTAGGCAAGGGCGGGGCCACCCACTGAACTAACCGGATGACCACATCACTTGACATCAGAAGGGGGTGAGGTCACTCGGTTACATCACCAGATGGCCCCGCCCTTGCCTATATAACATCTGTCACAGCTAAGAGATAGCAGTTGGTGGGAGACCTCCCATCGAGGAAGGGTTTTTTGATTTTTTTCCAGGTCCATCTGGCGGCGTGATTAAAGATGGATGGACATCGCAGGACACTTTTTTTTTCTTTTTAATCAAAGGAATTGTCAAAAACTGTCTATTGTGGTTTTTAATTTTTGACACTTTTTTGGTGAATGGGTAGGGGTACAATGTACCCCATACCCATTAACAACAGGGGATGGGATCTTGTTAAAGGGAGCTTCCAGATTATGATAAGCCCCCCCACCCGCAGACCCCCACAGCCACTGGGCCAGGGTTGTGGGGACAAGGCCCTTATCCCCATCAACATGGGGACAAGATGCTTTGGAGGGGACCGCAAAAGAATCCTCCCAATGTTGAGGGCAAACGGCCTGGTATGGTACAGGAGGGGGGCGCTCACTTGTCCCCCACCTTTCCTGGCCTGTCAGACTGCTTGCTCAAATAAGGGTCTGGTATGGATTTTGGGGGGACCCCATGCCAATTATTTAAAAATGTTGGCGTGGAGTTCCCCTTAAAATCTATGTCAGACCCAAAGAGCCTGGTATGGATTTTGAGGGGGGCCCGATGCCGTTTTTCTTCTCTTAACCACTTCAATACACTATTATATACTCTGCACTGATTGCACTGTATATGTGTGTATACAGTATATATATATATATATATATATATATATATATATATATATATATATAATAAATAAAATACTAGACTGCCTGCACTGTCTATATAAAGTCAGCACCAAATGAAGTTTAGCGGTCCGACTTGCAGTGGAAATTATCACCTGAATAGGCCGGACCATTCTTACCCTTGCAAACTGTATCGACCCGAACCGTTCCGCTCAGTGGAAAAGAGGCATTACTAACCTGCCTAATCTAGCTCAAGTTCTCAATCTCTCTCCATTAATGCACATTGCACACTATACACGGCCACCATGTTCATTTCTTCATTATGTGAGGGCCTCTGAGCCCAAATCGTCTGTGCCATGTGTGAGTGCAGTTTGAATGTTTTCCCTCCATGGCAGTATTAACCACCTCATTGCAGTTCAGCTGATATAGTTCATCTGTCATTTTAGCCTTTTTGTGATGGCACAGCTGTCACCTTGGCTGGTCACTAGGAAGAGAAAGTGATGCAAGGAGCGTGTTTGGCACATGGATACACACAGATAAGCTTGTTTTTATCTTTTTAAATGTAAGAGGCAACTTGGCATTTCTAATAATCTTTACATATTACACTACGGAAGGCTTGTTTTATTTTATTTCTTTTAATGGCAAATATTGAACATCCATAATGGAACCATGAGATCCTGAGGCTAACCAACCAGCAGGGAGACGGTTTATTCAGCAGATCGCGAACCATGTCCATAACCATCCACACAAACATCGATTGGAAACACAGATGATGTACAGGCGATCTCAGGATACCGATATAAGGCTTATTGTTCTCCATCTAGTGGTAAGAGCTCTGGGAGCATTATGTGACAATTTAGTCACGAAGATTACCATCAATTTCACAATGATTGTCTATTTAGAAGATTCACCGGGATTATGGACACTCATGATTATTGTCACTAATTTATCACTTTGATTTGGACTTTTTTTGATGTATACACACTCATTTTGGATTTCAATTACTCAATGATTAGGGATGAGCTGAGTGTTCGAGTCGAACCCATGTTCGACTCAAACACCCGCTGTTCGCCTGTTCAGCGAAATCAGAACATAATGGGCCGTTCGCGCCAAATTCGAGTGGCACTCACGGTCCATAATTCACTGCGGCATTGCAGTGCATTTCTGGCTGATGATTGGCCAAGCATGCACTATGACCTGCATGCTTGGCCAATCACATTGCCGTCAGCGTAGAGAGCCATAATTGGCCACAGGCAGGATGCCTTTGGCCAATTATGGCTCAGGGGGTTTAGTACACGCCCCACACTATATAAGGCCGCCTACACCGCGGCTTTGTGTAGTGTGTTGCGTTGCTAACACAGAGAGAGAGAGATAGACGGAGAGACAGTGTCTGAATTTCCTTTTAAACTATTGCAATTACAGTCGAAGTATTGTGCCACCTGCACAGTGTACACCCAAAGCTACCCAAATTGCTGGTGTTCTGCTGATTCTATCTGCATGCAGCTGTAGCAATTACAGTCGGTGTACTGTGTCATCTGCACAGTTTGCACCTAAAGCTACCACAATTGCTGGTGTTCTGCTGATCCTATACCGCAGGCAGCTCCAGTAATTACAGTTGGTGTATTGTGTCATCTGCACAGTGTGCATCTAAAGCTACCACAATTGCTGGTGTTCTGCTGATCCTATACCGCAGGCAGCTCCAGTAATTACAGTTGGTGTATTCTGCCACCTGCACAGTGTACAGCTAAAGCTACCCCAATTGCTTGTGTTCTTCTGATCCTATAATGCAAGCAGCTCCAGTAATTACAGTTGGTGTATTGTGTCATCTGCACAGTGTATGCCTAAAGCTACCCCAATTGCTGGTGTTCTGCTGATTATATCCGCAGGCAGCTGTAGCAATTACAGTCGGTGTACTGTGTCATCTGCACAGTTTGCACCTAAAGCTACCCCAATTGCTGGTGTAATGCTGATCCTATACCGCAGGCAGCTGTAGCAATTACAGTCGGTATACTGTGTCATCTGCACAGTTTGCACCTGAAGCTACCCCAATTGCTGGTGTTCTGCTGATCCTATACTGCAGGCAGCTCCAATAATTACAGTTGGTGTATCTGCACAGTGTGCACCTAAAGCTACCCCAATTGCTGGTGTTCTGCTGATTCTATCTGCAGGCAGCTATAGCAATTACAGTCAGTGTACTGTGTCATCTGCACAGTTTGCATCTAAAGCTACCCCAATTGCTGGTGTTCTGCTGATCCTATACTGCAGGCAGTGCCAGTAATTACAGTTGGTGCATTCTGTCATCTGCACAGTGTGCATCTAAAGCTACCACAATTGCTGGTGTTCTGCTGATCCTATACCGCAGGCAGCTCCAGTAATTACAGTTGGTGTATTCTGCCACCTGCACAGTGTACAGCTAAAGCTACCCCAATTGCTTGTGTTCTTCTGATCCTATAATGCAAGCAGCTCCAGTAATTACAGTTGGTGTATTGTGTCATCTGCACAGTGTATGCCTAAAGCTACCCCAATTGCTGGTGTTCTGCTGATTATATCCGCAGGCAGCTGTAGCAATTACAGTCGGTGTACTGTGTCATCTGCACAGTTTGCACCTAAAGCTACCCCAATTGCTGGTGTAATGCTGATTCTATCCACAGGCAGCTGTAGCAATTACAGTCGGTATACTGTGTCATCTGCACAGTTTGCACCTGAAGCTACCCCAATTGCTGGTGTTCTGCTGATCCTATACTGCAGGCAGCTCCAATAATTACAGTTGGTGTATCTGCACAGTGTGCACCTAAAGCTACCCCAATTGCTGGTGTTCTGCTGATTCTATCTGCAGGCAGCTGTAGCAATAACAGTCAGTGTACTGTGTCATCTGCACAGTTTGCATCTAAAGCTACCCCAATTGCTGGTGTTCTACTGATCCTATACTGCAGGCAGCTCCAGTAATTACAGTTGGTGCATTCTGTCATCTGCATAGTGTGCACCTAAAGCTACCCCAATTGCTGGTGTTCTGCTGATCCTATACCGCAGGCAGCACCAGTAATTACAGTTGGTGTATTGTGTCATCTGCACATTGTAGCCTAAAGCTACCCCAATTGCTGGTGTTCTGCTGATTCTATCCGCAGGCTGCTGTAGCAATTACAGTCAGTGTACTGTGTCATCTGCACAATTTGCACCTAAAGCTACCCCAATTGCTTGTGTAATGCTGATCCTATACCGCAGGCAGCTGTAGCAATTACAGTCGGTATACTGTGTCATCTGCACAGTTTGCACCTGAAGCTACCCCAATTGCTGGTGTTCTGCTGATCCTATACTGCAGGCAGCTCCAATAATTACAGTTGGTGTATCTGCACAGTGTGCACCTAAAGCTACCCCAATTGCTGGTGTTCTGCTGATTCTATCTGCAGGCAGCTATAGCAATTACAGTCAGTGTACTGTGTCATCTGCACAGTTTGCATCTAAAGCTACCCCAATTGCTGGTGTTCTGCTGATCCTATACTGCAGGCAGTGCCAGTAATTACAGTTGGTGCATTCTGTCATCTGCACAGTGTGCATCTAAAGCTACCACAATTGCTGGTGTTCTGCTGATCCTATACCGCAGGCAGCTCCAGTAATTACAGTTGGTGTATTCTGCCACCTGCACAGTGTACAGCTAAAGCTACCCCAATTGCTTGTGTTCTTCTGATCCTATAATGCAAGCAGCTCCAGTAATTACAGTTGGTGTATTGTGTCATCTGCACAGTGTATGCCTAAAGCTACCCCAATTGCTGGTGTTCTGCTGATTATATCCGCAGGCAGCTGTAGCAATTACAGTCGGTGTACTGTGTCATCTCCACAGTTTGCACCTAAAGCTACCCCAATTGCTGGTGTAATGCTGATTCTATCCACAGGCAGCTGTAGCAATTACAGTCGGTATACTGTGTCATCTGCACAGTTTGCACCTGAAGCTACCCCAATTGCTGGTGTTCTGCTGATCCTATACTGCAGGCAGCTCCAATAATTACAGTTGGTGTATCTGCACAGTGTGCACCTAAAGCTACCCCAATTGCTGGTGTTCTGCTGATTCTATCTGCAGGCAGCTGTAGCAATAACAGTCAGTGTACTGTGTCATCTGCACAGTTTGCATCTAAAGCTACCCCAATTGCTGGTGTTCTACTGATCCTATACTGCAGGCAGCTCCAGTAATTACAGTTGGTGCATTCTGTCATCTGCATAGTGTGCACCTAAAGCTACCCCAATTGCTGGTGTTCTGCTGATCCTATACCGCAGGCAGCACCAGTAATTACAGTTGGTGTATTGTGTCATCTGCACATTGTAGCCTAAAGCTACCCCAATTGCTGGTGTTCTGCTGATTCTATCCGCAGGCTGCTGTAGCAATTACAGTCAGTGTACTGTGTCATCTGCACAATTTGCATCTAAATCTACCCCAATTGCTGGTGTTCTGCTAATCCTATACCGCAGGCAGCTCCAGTAATTACAGTTGGTGTATTGTGTCATCTGCACAGTGTATGCCTAAAGCTGCCCCAATTCTATCCGCAAGCAGCTGTAACAATTAAAGTCAGTGTACTGTGTCATCTGCACAGTTTGCACCTAAAGCTACCACATTGCTGGTGTTCTGCTGATCCTATACCGCAGGTAGCTCCATTAATTACAGTTGGTGTATTGTGTCATCTGCACAGTGTGCACCTAAAGCTACCCCAATTGCTGGTGTTCTGCTGATCCTATACAGCAGACAGGCAGCTGCTGTAATTACAGTCGGTGTATTCTGCCACCTGACAGATCGTCTGTTCATACAGAGTATGAACAGCGATCCATCATCTCCCCTGCACAGTCCCCACCCCCCTTCAGTTAGAACACAAACTAGGACACACTTAACCCCTTCACTACACCCTAGTGTTAACCCCTTCACTGCCAGTGAGATTTTTTACAGTAATCAATGCATTTTTAATCGCACTGATGGCTGTATTAATGCTAATGGTCCCAAAAATGTGTCAAAATTGTCCGGCGTGTCCACCATAATGTCGCAGTCACGAAAAAAAACAATTGCATATCGCCTCCATAATAATAAATTGCATATCGCCTCCTAATAACAAAAAATTAATAATAAAAATGCTATAAATGTATCCCCTATTTTGTAGACGCTACAACTTTTGCGCAAACGAATCAATATACGCCTATTGCGATTTTTTTTTTTTTGCCAAAAATATGTATAAGAATACATATCGGCCTAAACTGAGGAAAAACATTTTTTTATATATTTTTGGGGCATATTTATTATAGCAAAAAGTAAAAAATAATGTTTTTTTTTTCAAAATTGCTGCTATTTTTTTGTTTATAGCACAAAAAATAAAAATCGCAGACGTGATAAAATACCACCCAAAGAAAGTTCTATTTGTTTATAGCGCAAAAAATAAAAACCGCAGAGGTGATTAAATACCACCAAAAGAAAGCTCTATTTGTGGGGAAAAAAGAACGTTGTTTGTTTGGGTGCAACGCTGCACGACCACGCAATTGTCAGTTAAAGCGACGCAGTGCCGAATCGCAAAAAGTTCTCTGGTCAGGAAGGGGGTAAATTCTTCTGGAGCTGTAGTGGTTAAAGCGGCGCAGTGACGAATCACAAAAAGTGCTCTGGTCAGGAAGGGGGTAGAATCTTCCGGGGCTGAAGCCGTTAAATAGTGTACACTGATGAAGACAAAAACAAAGACAAGGAAGTCAGTTGTCACTAGAGAATTAAATAGCAAAAAAGAAACTAAAAGCAGGCAGACAGGACAAGAGAAAGGGAGTGTAGAAATTAGAATTCAGAGTAGTGCAATAGACAAATCATTTAATTAGAAATCAATTAATCAGCAGGAGAAATTCAGTGATCTTTTAACCCTGTAATTTGTCATCCCACCATACTGCCACAATGTCATTATGTAAACTAATTACAGTGTGTCTCAATTTCTTTCTCTCCGGTATGCAACACTGCCACAGTCTTTCTGTAATTCACCTTGTTTAAAGCATTCTTGCTCTTTACTGTTAACCTCTCTCCCCTTCTTTAACTAGGCTCTCTTCCAGTGTCTCTCTGCCCTGTCTAGAGGTGCACATTAATATTTCATGAACACTCTTGTACAATTCCATTAGAGGGCAGAGATTATCACAGAGACAGTATACAGGCTAATGGAAGAAACATGTCTTACAAGTAATTTAGAATAACTCTTTGCATGGTCACACAACAGTGCAGGAACGAGTATACATTTGCATCAAAAAAACATTCTACATCACTAATCTTCTTTGTCTATTTTTAATGTGTGCGTAAAAAAAAAAAAATGTCCATTCTGATATTACTGTATATATCGTGTCTACTTCATAAATCTTTACCGATGAGATGTACTGGAGACACAGGAAAAGGCATTGCTTACAGCTGCCCTTGTAAGCAATGGTGAGACCATGACATTATAGTGGTCTTCAGGCTACAGCTGCGCCTGTGCACAAAGCTCGAAGCCTTGTTTTTCGCACTCTTGCTAAACTTGTGGTGGCTTCTGATGCCCCTAGAATAATTAGGCATTATTAGAAGCCATGTAACTACAGGTGTAGACACTCCTAATGTAAATATACAATGCTGTCATCATGAGTGCCAAAATATAATAATGGGGTTATTGGAAGTAAAGCATGTACTCGATTAAATGAAATGAAGGACAGAAATAGATTACATGAATTAAAATCTTCAATCACTCTAAGTGTTCTATTAACAGCAGCTTTGACAATATGATATTTCATGCTATGGGTGCAGATGAAAGGTGTTCTGGCAACTCAAAGAGTTCAGGCATGTGTCAGGAATTGGGCATAGATTACACTGAAAATTATAGGCTCGGAAAATGTTGTTTGTGCCCTTAGTTGTGAGGGCAAAGCAATTGGCAGAAGGGAAAAAGAAAATAATTTTCAGGTTGACAGTTGCTATTATAAATGCTTGAATAAACTTTTTAGACTGTCTAAGAGTCCTGTCTAATCATTCATGGAAAGTCCATATATACGACCCGTGTATTTTTTTCAGTACTTGAAGGTGTTGCTGTTTAACCGCTTCCTAACCAGCGCGCGACGATGTACGTTAGCACAATGGCACATGTGGGCCAAAGGGTGTACGTCCCTCCAGCATAGCCGCATGACGGGTGTGAGTGCCTGCGGGTCCCTTAGACTCGATAGTCAGTGGCCCGCGATCGCGGCGAGGAGAGGCAGAACAAGGCATTTCCCTGTTCTGCCTAGTGACATGACATGGATCCACTGTTCTCTATCATCGGGAGCAGTGATCTCTGCCATGTCCTAGCTAGCCCATCCCCCTACAGTTAGAACATGCTGAGGGAACACAGTTAACCCCTTGATCGCCCCTAGTCTTTAACCCCTTCCCTGCCAGTGACATTTATACAGTAACCAGTGGCTATTTTTAGGTCTGATCGCTGTATAAATGTCAATGGTCCCAATGTAGTGTCAAAAGTGTCCGATCTGTCCCCTGAAGTGTCGAGGTTCCAATAAAAATCGCAAATCACCGTCATTAGTAGTAAAAAAAAAAATATAATAAAAATGACAATAAATCTATCTGTCAAGAAAGACGTTCTAGTAATCTAGCTGCTTGTGGAAGATCTGTGCGCAAAATTCCCATCAGAAGAGCCAACCGGTGTACGCGGGTGCGCTATAGCGCAAACGGATAGTGCAAACGGGCGCACGTATGTGCACAATAGTGTGAAGGGGCACGTGCAGGTGCGCCTTGTGACAGTACTTGGCGCCAAGAAGCTTATTTAAAGGAGACTGTTACCATGCCTTCTTGCTGTCCGGTCTACAGCGTTCTCTGAGACACTTGCTACTCATTACCTACTTACCTGATTCCTGTCTACCCGGCCTGTTCCTGACTATTCGTGTTTTCTGCCAGTCTCTGACCCCGGCTTGTCCCGACTACTCTTTTGCCTCTCCCTTTAGTTTGATTGATGCCCGCTTGTTACCGACCCAGCCTGCACCCCAACTACTCTCCTGCTTCCGTCTGGTACCTGCTCTGCCTGCAGGTGTTTGACCCAGCCTGTCTGACTTTGTCAAGTGTTCCTGCCGAACTACAGAACACCTCCTTGCTGTCTTCTGTTTCAGGGTTCCTGCCGTACTACAGAACATCTCCTCACAGCCTGCTGTTCCAATGTTCCTGCCAAGCTACAGAGCACCTCCTTGCCACCTGCTGCTCCAGTGTTCCTGCCTAGCTACAGTGCACCTCCTTGCAGCCTGCTGCTCCAGTGTTCCTGCCGATCTACAGAACACCTCCATGCTACGGACTCCTCCCGGCTCTCTGCTGTGTTCCAGTCATCTGTTCCAGCCCGCTGTTCCTGTCAGTCTCTTTTCAGCCACTTCAGAGGTCCAGACTAGCCTCAGCACCTGCCACCTGTCAGGCACTTGTGCTCCTTTGCACTCTTCAGTCCCTGTCTCCTCTAGCAGGGGCTATCGAGCCAGAGGCATACGAAAGGCCGCTCCCTGCATTCTTGGCTCCATCACCAGGTACGTGACACTATCCCCTATTTTGTAAGCACTATAACTTTTGCGCAAACCAATCAATATACACTTATTGCTAATTTTTTTTATAGATTTTTGGGGGGGATATTAAAAAAAGTGAAAAATAATGCTTCTTTTCCAAAATTTTCAGTCTTTTTTTGTTTATAGCGCAAAAAATAAAAACCGCAGAGGTGATCAAATACCACCAAAAGAAGGTTCTATTTGTGGAAAAGAAGGACATTGATTTTGTTTGGTACAACGTCGCACAACCTTGCAATTGTCAGTTAAAGCGACGCAGTGCTGTATCACAAAAAATGCTCTGGACATTAAGGGGGTAAAATCTTCCAGGGCTGAAGTGGTTAATAATTTGGTTTGTTCCTCCTTTTCCCCTTATGGGGAAGTGTCACAGATGTGCAGCTTTTCTGATGATTTTTCACCTCTATTCCCAAAGATCAGCAGGCATGCTTGTACATGTAGTTCCACGGCTTTAAGCCCCTTTCACACATAGGGACCATTTGTCCGTTTTTCATCTATCCGTTGAGGGATGAAAAACAGACATCAATGCATTCCTATGGAAAAATGGATGAACATCTATTTTCAGCTGCTTCCGTCAACATCTGTTTTTTTTTAATGAATGAAAGCCCTTTCCGACGAAAAATGGATGGCCAATGGTCCGTTTTTGCATGAAAAATTGACTCAAGTGGAGTTCCGCTCAAATTTTTTAAATTTTTTTGTTCAGCCGGTCTGCAAGACTACATTAAATACTTTAATGCACGTGAAAAATTAAATCGCCGTTCAATTCCCGTTTATTATTTACTTACGTTTGATTTCTTCACTGCAGAGTGCTTCCATCTTCACTGTGGGCATATTAAGCCCACTAGGAGTTTATTCCGGTATAAGGTGCTGCTGGCTATCCAGCATGCAACTCCCGACCTGGTGCTGGCGCAGTCTACACAGGGTTTAGCGCAGGAAGATTATCTTGTTGCCATAACAACGGACGATGACGTAGGAAGTGCTTCTGGTCAGACGTCCTGGTGGAGAATTGGACATAAAAGTGCTGTAATCTTGTTTTAATTCTTCACTAACATCGCCACTATTGCCGCTCTGCACACCTTCAGCACCTCTGCTGCATGCTCTGTATGCCAGCAATATAGTAATGGCAAACAATGACCTGTTTTCCCTGTTTAAAAATGGCGCTTAGATCCGTCTTTCATTGCCCCATTTACCGTTTGTAAATAACAAAATGCTATCCTACGGCGATAGAATGATGACAAACATCACCCACGAATCAAGGAGTAGCAGGATGACGTATGGTGCTGTGGTCAAGAAAGAGGCAGATTACAAGGGACACCATAGCAACAAGGCAGACACAGCAAGTAAAAAAAAAAACTGCCAAATGTTGTTAGACTTGAATAAAGTATAAAATATAGGTGGAACTCCGCTTTAAGGACTAAAAAAAAAAAGGATTAAAAATGGATAAAAAACTGATGTAAACTTTGTCTTTAAAAAAAAATGACTGAACTGATCAAACAAACAATCCACATGTGTGAAAGGAGCCTGAAGCTGCCTGTTCAGGGCTGGTATTCACCTGCACTTGATTCAATTAGCTACACCCCCAGCCCAGCCTGGCCAACTCCCTTTCTATTTAAACTGGGCTCATTTCCTCAGGCATGGCTTGATTAGCAGCTAGTGTTAGGTCCCCAGTCCAGAAATGTCCTATGGTTGCCAGTCCAGAAATGTCCTATGGTTGCCAGTCCAGAAATGTCCTATGGTTGCCAGTCCAGAAATGTCCTATGGTTGCCAGTCCAGAAATGTCCTGTTTCCCAGTTCAGAAATGTCCTATGTTTCCCACAGTGTTTTCTAGTGGAGTCGATTTCTCAAATGCTTCCTAGTGTTCATGTCTTCCTGAAAAGATTTTGATTGCCCCCCAAGACTCTAAGCCCTTGTACACACAGTCGGAGATTCCGTCGGAATGTGTCCGATCGGAGCGTTTCGTTGGATATTCCGACTGTGTGTGGTCTGCATTGGACTTTTTCCGTCGGACCAACTTTTCCAACTTGCCGGAAATATTTTCTGACAAAATGCTCCAATCGGACATACTCCGATCATGTGTAGAGAATTCTGATCGAACAAAGTGCCACGCATGCTCAGATCAAATTCCTACACCAAAGCTATTGGCTACTAGCGTGAACATAGTCCCATCGTAACTAAATAACGTCATCACGTCGGATTTTCTGACAACTTTGTCCGACCGTGTGTATACAACAGTTTTGGACAAAATCCATCTGACAAAATCCGAGGGATTTGGTTGTTGGAATCTCCGACCGTATGTACAAGGGCTTAGTGTTCTAACATTGTAAGAGATTCCTCGTAACCCTGAGATTCTTAGATATATTTAGCTGGAACTCCATTTTCCTAGCGACTGAGTGAAGGCTTTTCCCAGTGCCTTCCAGTGTAATCCCCACAATAAAAGTCCAAATGTGTCACTTAATTGAGCAGTAACACATCTGGACTTTATATTTCACTTTTTTATTTATATACTATATTTTTTTTTATACAATTGCATTGTTTTCAGCATAACATGTGGGAGACAACAATAAATCAATATACGCTTATTGCGATTTATTTATTTATTTACCAAAAATATATAGAAGAATACATATTGGCTTAAACTGTGGAAGAAATTAGTTTTTTTTACATATATAGCGGATATTTAATATAGCAAAAGGTAAATTATATTTTTTATTTATAGCACAAAAAATAAAAACCACAGAGGTGATCAAATATCACCAAAAGAAAGCTCTATTTGTGGGGAAAAAAGGATGTAAATTTTGTTTGGGTACATCGTTGCACGACCGCACAATTGTCAGTTAAAGCGACACAGTACTGTATCGCAAAAAAAGGGCTTGGTCAGGAAGGGGGTTAAATCCTTCCAGGGCTGAAGTGGTTAAGGGCATGTGTAACTGGCTTTTTTTCACTTCACATGTGTTTTACACTAGGGGGATGCAAAACCCACTTAAAGCGGTAGTAAACCCGCAATTTTTTTTTTTTTTTTTTTAAACCTGCAAAGCAAAATGCATAATGAGCTAGTATGCACCGCATACTAGCTCATTATGAAATACTTACCTTAGAACGAGGCCCCGACATCTGGCCCGATCCACGCCGAGGGAGCCGACATGCTCCCTCGGCGTCTCTTCCGGGTATCGCGGCTCCGGCGCTGTGAGTGGCCGGAGCCGCGATATCGTCACTCCCGCGCATGCGCGCGGGAGATTTCAGTCCGGCCGCACGAGCGCTGCCGGATTTTCACGGAGAGAACCCCCTTGTGCGCATGCGCCGCTGCAGTCAGCGGCGCATACCGAGGGGAATATCTCCTAAACCGTACAGGTTTAGGAGATATTATTTTTACCTACAGGTAAGCCTTATTATAGGCTTTCCTGTAGGTAAAAGTTAAAAAATTGACCATACTACCACTTTAAAGGAAAAAAAGGAGAACAAACATTGGAGCTTTTCAGGTGAATCATTACACATATCACAGAATACATTCAAATTATCCCTTTTACTCATGTCGAGTCGGCCTGAGGCATGGTCAAGAGCAGCTTAACCACTTGACCACCAGGAGATTTCCCCCCTTTATGACCAAGCCATTTTTTGTGAAACAGAACTATTTTTTTTTTTTTACTTTAACTGACAATTGCTCGGTCATGCAACGTTGTACACAAATACAATTTATGTAATTTTTTCCTCCACAAATGGGCTTTCTTTTGGTGGTATTTGATCACCTCTCCTCTTGAACATGGAAAATAGTGAAAAGATTCACATACACACCAGACAGAATATCAATTAAAAACGTATTTGTTAAAAAAAAAAAAAAAATCTTGTATTTGTGTATAATCAAAAAAACTGCCCAGAAAAGACCAGATACTTTTAATCTATTAAAGTTGTTACGTAGTATTGAGTACATGAACCCCAGTGCATCAATGCATTTCCCTCATCCGCTTCCTCCGGACGCATAAAAGAGGATAAAAGAGAGGAGAAACAGGTTTCACTGTATAAAGAAATAAATCTTTTGTTATACAAAAAAAAAGTGTTTGTTTATACATAAAGTGCCTTGAAAAAGTATTCATACCCCTTGAAATTTTACACATTTTCTCATGTCACAACCAAAAACGTAAATGTATTTTATTGGGATTTATGTGATAGACCAACACAAAGTGGTACATAATTGTGAAGTGGAAGGAAATTGATAAATGGCTTTCATAATTTTTACAAATAAATAAGTGAAAAGTGTGGCGTGCATTTGTATTCAGCCCCTCTGAGTCAATACTTTGTAGAACCGTCTTCATCAGCTTCAGGGGTCTTCTCTGCTCTGTTCGGCCTCTTCTCCCGGTGCCCAGCGTCTTCTCCCGCTCTCCGGCGTCATCTCCCACTCTTCTGCCGGCTCCTCCGCCATCTTCCTGCAGCTCTTTTACCAGCGGAGGAGCCCGGTCTCCTCCGTCTTTCTTCCCTCTTCTCTCTTCCTTATTTTTCCAATGTTGACACGATGCTCTCTCCTGCTGAAATGAAGTGTGCGACGTGTGCGTCGACTTATATAGGTATGGGGCGTGGTCACCGGTTGATGTTGTGACCCCACTCCTTATGACGTTGGAGCATGCTGGGACGTCATAAGGGGCGGGGTCACCATGTGACATCACCGACGACCACGCTCCATACCTATATAAGTCACCATGCACAACGCACAATCCATTACAGTGGGAGAGAGCTTTGTGTCAACATTGGAAGAAGAAGGCAGAGAGAAGAGGGAAGAAGGGTGGAGGAGACCAGGCTCCACTGCTAGTGAAAGAGCTGGAAGAAGATAGCGGAGGAGCCCAGAAGAGCAGGAGAAGACGCCAGAGAGCAGGAGAAGAGGCCCGACACCGGGAGAAGAGGCCGAACAGAGTGGAGAAGTCGGAAGAAGACCCCCGAAGTCGGAAGAAGACTGTGTTGTGTTTTTTTTAATTTACACTTTTTCTCCAGGTGAATGGGTAGGGGTACGATGTACTCCATACTCATTCACATAGGGTGGGGGCCCCCTTATTAAAGGGGGCTCCCAGATTCTGATAAGCCCCCCACCCGCAAAACCCGACAACCAATGGCCAGGGTTGTCGGGAAGAGGCCCTTGTCCTCATCAACATGGGGACAAGGTGCTTTGGGGTGGGGGGCCTGCAGGGCGCCCCCCTTCCCCAAAGCACCCACCCCCCCATGTTGAGGCCATACGGCCTGGTACGGTTCAGGAGAGGGGGTGCTCGCTTGTCCCCAACCCCTTTCCTGACTGGCCAGGCTGCGTGCTCAGATAATGGTCTGGTATGGATTTTGGGGGGACCCCCACACTGTTTTTTCAGTGTAGGGGGTTCCCCTTAAAATCCATACCAGTCCTAAGGGCCTGGTATGCTCCTGGAGGGGGAACCCATGCCGGTTTTTTATTTTAAATTTTGTGAGAGAGGCGTCATTGTCTCCTCAATATAGATGGAGATCCGACTTGGAGGTGACTTCCATTGAAATCAATGGGTACAAGTCGCCTAGAAGTCAGATTGAAGTAGTACAGGAACCTTTTCTGAAGTCGGAGCAACTTCAGTAGTGTGCTTTAAGACGGCTCTCATTCACTTACATTAATTTTTACATGTAGCGCGACTTGAGGTGACTTGGGGCGACTTGAATCCAAAATTGCCCCTGTGTCAATGGAGTCTAAAAATTACAACTGTTCTGTGAAGCCCTCAGAGGTTTGTTGGAGAACCTTAGGGAACAAACAGCATCATGGAGGCCAAGGAACACACCAGACAAGTTGGGGATAAAGTGGTGGAGAAATTTAAAGCAGGGTTAGGTTATAAAAAAGATCCCAATCTTTGAACATCTCATGGAGCACTGTTCAATCCATCATCCAAAAATGGAAAGAGTATGGCACAACTTCAAACCTACCAAGACATGGCCGTCCACCTAAAGTGACAGGTTGGGCAAGGAGAGCATTAACCACTTAAGCCCCGGACCATTTTGCAGGCCAAAGACCAGACCACTTTTTGTGATTCGGCACTGCGTCGCTTTAACTGACAATTGCACGGTTGCGCGACGTGGCTCCCAAACATAATTGACGTCCTTTTTTTTCCCACAAATAGAGCTTTCTTTTGGTGGTATTTGATCACCCCTGCATTTTTTTTTCCGCTATAAACAAAAAAAGAGCAACAATTTTGAAAAAAACGCATTATTTTTTTACATTTTGCTATAATAAATATCCCCCAAAAATATATAAAAAAACAATTTTTTTCTCAGTTTAGGCCCATATGTATTCTTCTACATATTTTTGTTTAAAAAAATTACAATAAGCTGTTAATTGGTTTGCGCAAAAGTTATAGCGTTTAGAAAATAGGGGATAGTTTTATGCAATTTTTATAAATTTATTTTTTTACTAGTAATGGCGGCGATCAACGATTTTTATCGTGACTGCGACATTATGACATCGGACATTTTTGAGACATTTTTGTCATTTATACAGCAATCAGTGCTATACAAATGCACTGATTCCTGTGTAAATGACACTGGCAGTGAAGGGGTTAACCACTAGGTGGCAGTGTGGGGGTTAAGTGTGTCCTAGGGGCGTGTTTGTAACTGTGGGGGGGCGTGGCTGTATATGACACATCACTGATCTCTGCTCCGATCACACGGAGCAGAGATCAGTGACACTGTCACTAGGCAGAACGAGGAGATGCTTGTTTACTTTAGCATCTCTCCGTTCTTCCTCCCTGTGAGGCAATCGCGGGTATCTCCATGGCAATCTAGTCCACGGGACCGCGATCGGACTCACAGAGGTTCCAACCGACGTGCATGCGATGGCACGGCGCCAAATTTAAAGGGACGTACCTGTACGCCCATTTGCCTGTCCGTGCCATTCTGCCGACGTACATCGGTGTGCGTCGGTCGGCAAGTGGTTAATCAGAGAAGCAGCAACGAGGCCCATGTTAAGCCCATTGTTGAAAGAAAGCCATTAGAAGTCCCATTTGCAGTTTGTGAGAAGCCATGTAGGGGACACAGCAAACATGTGGAAGAAGGTGCTCTGGTCAGATGAGATCATAATTAAATGTTTTGGCCTAAAAGCAAAACGTTGTGTGGCAGAAAACTAACACTGCATATCACCCTGAACACATCAATCCTATTCTGAAACATGGGGGTGGCAGCATCACGTTGTGGGGATGCTTTTTTACTACAGGGACAGGGAAGCTGGTCAGAGTTAATAGATAATTATATAAACATTAATGAATGGAGCCAAATACAGGGCAATCTTAAAAGAAAACCTCTCATGTTACACACAATCAGAATTTCGGCCAGCAAAAGACTGATGAGAGCTTTTCGTCGGAAAATGCGACCTTGTGTATGCTCCATCGGAATTTAACTGTTCTCAATTTTCCTGATGGAAAAACTTTCTATCGGAAATTCTGATCGTGTGTATGCAATTCCGACACGCCAAAAATCACGCATGCTCAGAATCAAGTACAAGACGGAACTGGGTAAAACTAACGTTCGTAATGGAGATAGCAGATTCTTCACTCTGCAAATGTTTTAATCGTTCAATGCCACGCATTCTCTTCTTTATAAGGCTTGAAGAATTTGTTTTGCTGCTCATATTCACACAGAGTTCTCACAAACTTCTTTCTTTATTATTTCTAGCTAACTCCTGAATAATCATTATTTTAATTTAAGTCCTTTTTTTTTTTTAAATAAAAATGTTTTGATTATTTTATTATTTTCTCGTGCTCTCCTTTTTATTTTTCATCACGTTTCCACAACACCATTATTATCTTGTATATGTAAGCCTGTTTGGTGTTGGTGTCCCTTGTTAATTTTGACATTGTATTTTTGAAATGTACCTGTCTACTCACCCAAAAAAAAAATTCTATTTGCTATTTGAAGAAAAACACATAGGCGAGTATTTTCTGAAACAAAAATCACAATTTATTTTCCATCATAATAACAAAATAAAGGCAACGCTGGAGAAACTGCTGGAATTTGCGAAGCCTTTGGCCCCCAAGGCAGACATCAACTTTGTGGCTCAAAAACTTGGTAGCCTGAGAAGTCCATATAGAAAGGAGGTCAATCTGGTCCAGGAATCCCAGAGAACAGGAACAGCAGCAGATGACATATATGTACCCAGGCTGGGGTACTACAACAAGCTGCATGTTATGTCAGAGCAGACTGAAGCCAGGCAATCACTTTCGACTCTTCCGTACAGCCTTCTGTGCACCCTTCCCTGCAGCCTGTGGCTCTGGAGGTGGACTTGTGGCAGGAGGAGGAGGAGGATGGGGGAACGCACACAGGTGGTCCTCATCAGTTAGTTCACCACTCAACCCCTTGTGGATGGTTGCACAAATGAGTTTCTCACATTTGCGCCATTGGCCCTCATCCATTTGATATAACTTGGAGGCTATGTATATACCATAGGCCTCAATAGCATTGAGGGGGGATTTCAGGGCATGCTCCCCTTCCTGGGCCTTTTGGGTGGAAGGCGGAAGGGAGCACCTGGGATTGGATGTTACTGGACCCCACCACCTCCTGGCTGACACTTTCCCCCACCTCCTCCTGTGTGCCAATTGCCAGAGCCTTGTCCTGGCTGAGGTCATCCCGTGTATGAAAAAGGGACATCGTTTTAGTTTTTTGTTCATCAAAAACACACAATTTTCAGCTCATGACTGTTGCAAATTGACTGTTAATAAATATAAAAGACTATCATTCTGAGCCCAGCATTTTTCATTCTTGTCCCAATCATTTTTGGTCCCTACTGTCTATTGATATGTCAAACACTTTTTGTTAAATCATTAATTTCTTATCAATAATAACATCTAGTTACCAAGAATCATTTTCACATAAAAAAATATGTATACAAATATTATACCTGGCTCCAACTGGGCTCCTCAATCTCTTCCTGGATTTAAAAATCCAACATGCATGAGGACAAATAGGAAATTCACAGCTTATTACAATTATGTTAATTATAGAATGATGAAAGAAATACATTAGCAAACATTAAATACATAGAATGTAATGTTAAAGGAGAAAACTTACCCTAATATAATCCTTCTGCAGGACCTGAATGATGGCAGAACTGGTCTCTGGAATAATGATGCCCAGAGCCTGGGGGGATATGCCGGTGGAGAACTTGAAGTCCTGCAGGCTTCTCCCTGTCGCCAAGTACCGCAACGTGGCGACTAGCCTCTGCACCGGAGTGATGGCTTGCCGCATGCATGTATCCTGCCTGCTGATATAAGGGATCAGCAAAGCCAAAAGACGGTGAAAAACAGGGTCCGTCATCCTGAGAAAATGTCTGTAAACATCAGGGTTATTCTCCCGGATCTCACGCAGCAAAGCCATATGAGAGAATTGGTCATGCTGGAGCAACCAATTCTTGGTCCATGAACTCCTCCTCACCCTGTTCATGGACTGGGCTTGTGTCAAAGTAAGAACCCCAACACCAAGCACAGCATTAACTCTATGATGAGTACCTACACACAACATGGCTTCAAAACTAACTGCAAATCAGCAACGAGCGGACAATATGCACTGATAATTAAAGAGTATTATATAAAATAGCACGCAATGACAAACAAATGCGAACTGACTACACGCACTGATAATCAGATATGCACCAACAAGCACAAACTGAAGAGCAGGAGCGATCTGAAGCACAAGTCTGAAAAGCGTGAATCATCTCTAACCAAACTTCTACTAACACGCAATAAACACAAGATCAGCAGAAGGAGCCCAAAGGGTTTCACGCGTGGTGCTGAACCTCCCTTTTATAGTCCCATCATACGTGGTGTACATAACCACGTTCTTGGCGGTCGGAAATTGGTGTGACCGTGTAGTGGGCAAGACAGTTTGAGCGGAATTCTTTTGGAATTCCTACGGGAAAACCATCAGAGCTTTTTCCGATGAGAATTCCGATCGTGTGTATGCGGCATTAGAGTCTGAAAAAGACTTGAGATTGGGGTGGAGGCTCACCTTCCAGCAGGACAACGACCCTAAACATACTGCCAGAGCTACAATGGAATGGTTTCGATCAAAGCATATTCAAGTGTTAATTCTCCATTACAAACACTAGTTTACAAGACTGACCGCTTCTGCATCCGAGCATGCGTGTTTGTACTTTGGACTTTTGTCCGGCGGACTTGTGTACACACAATTAAAACACATTTGTTGGCAGAAAATTTGAGAACATGCTGGCCAACATTTGTTGGCGGAAAGTCCGACAATGTCTGATGGAGCATACACACGATCGGATTTTCCACCAACAACCTCACATTCAACATTTCCCTTTGGAAAATCCGATCATTTGTACGGGGCTTTAGAATGGTCCAGTCAAAGTCCAGACCTAAATCCAACTGAGAATCTGTGACAAGACTTGAAAATGTATATTCACAGATGCTCTCCATCCAATCTGACAGAGCTTGAGCTATTTTGCAAAGAAGAATGGGCACAAATGTCACTCTCTAGATGTGCAAAGCTGGTAGAGACATACCCAAAAAGACTTGCAGCTGTAATTGCAGAAAAAGGTGGTTCTACAAAGTATTGACTCAGACTGAATACAAATGCATGCCACACTTTTCAGATATTTATTTGTAAAAAAAAAAATTAAAACAATTTATTATTTTCCTTCCACTTCACAATTCTGTGCCACTTTGTGTTTGTCTATGACATAAAAGCCCAATAAAATACATTTACGTTTTCGGTTGTAACATGAGAAAATGTGGAATTCTTCAAGGGGTATGAATACTTTTTAAGGCACTGTATATACATATTGGCATTTTAATTATACAATATACCGTAGTTTCTTGTATGTTAAAATATAAGCTATTTTTATATGGGAGGAAAAAAAATATTTTTTAATATTATGTCAATGAAAAAAGGGGATACTGTTAATACCTTCTGTCATATGTGTAATAAAACTAAGTAGCGCCTGAAAAACGTCAATGGTCATTCTCCTTTTTTAATTCTAAAATGCTAGGATGTGGTGCACATTGATTTATTGTAGCCACTCTTAGCTATTATAATCCCGACTTGAAGAAGGTCAGAAGGAGGTCAAGTTTCCCAGAAGCATTGCAAAATAATGTCATTGACACAAGCCCAAAGTCCCTCGACACAGACTTAAAGAGTAGATAACAACTGAATCCTCCCTCAGCATTGATTACTTCAGAAATGAATTACCTCAGTTACTCTCTATTGTTTTAGAATACTACAGGTTACACATGAACTTAGATTTTGGGTATGCTTAAAGTTGGAAAGCCCTGTGTATTTTTTTTCCATGTGAAAAAGAAGTCTTGATCACACTTATGGTAAACAATGCCACTGAGGTTGACATCTATGAAAGTATATTTGCTTTAAACTTCTCCTTAACTTCTTGTAACTTTTTTACATTTTTTATTATTCCTATTATACACCACATAAACATATTTTGCAGCAGGGCCGTCTTTAAGGCAGGGAAAAGGGGCAGCTGCCATGGGCCCTGTCATTATTGTGGGGCCCAAAGCAGCTGTCTCATACTTGTCAACTATCCCAGTTTAAATTCCCTTGTCCCTTGAAGTATTAATCCCATGCTGTGTCCTGATATCTCAATGTGAAGTGCTGCTACTAATGCTGCCCAGCTCTGCCTTATTGTTGTGTACAAATTACTCACCTGCAGACCCTGTGTTTACATATAAATAACTGTCATTCATATGTAAATAGCAGCATTCATATATAAATAGCTGCATCCGGCAACTTAAATATGTAAATAAAGGAGGCATTCATATGTATATCATGCCCCCTGCAGTGAGCAGATGATGTGCTATAACCTCTAATCAGTGAGCAATATTACTGTACAGTAATCTCTAGAAACCAATCAACAAGTAGAAATCATGTACTGTAACCTCTAGCAACCAGTCAGTATGCGGTGATGATACACTGTAACCTCTGGCAACTATCGCTGCTTGATCGTATACAGTAAACTGATTTTAAGTCTATCTGCTATTTATTATATGTCTCAGAGCAGGTGAAGAGCGAAATTCCATGGGGGGGGGGGGGGGCAAGAAAACATTCGCCCAGGGTCCAATCAACATTAAAGACGGCCCTGTTTTGAAGTGAGGTAGATTTACAAAACAGAGAAGAGGAAAAAAGGGTTGGATGGGAGGGGGCCGGTCCAAATTCAAATGTCTTTACCGCAGCTATACTACTATTGTATTTAACTGTACTGTAATTAATGCCAATAAATTCAAGGAAGCCAAAAAAATAAATGTTTTACAAACATTTTTTACATATGTACAGTTATATTTGGTATTTTTTATTTGGTAAATCACGTTACAGTCAAAGAGTACACTTTTTTAATGTTGAACAAAGGTTTTTATTGATCAAATGGTGCATACATGTTATGTTTGCTTTGCATATAAACTTGGTAACTGATACATTGAATGGTATATATTTTGTAGCTAAGATAACAGGTACATTGTTTTTGCCATGTAGGTATGTTCTATGAGTACACATATTACACATAAAGTCTACATAGTGAGACGTGTCTGAGTATTCATTCCAAATTGATATAGTTTTGTTACACACAGGTATCAGACTCTTATAGACAGAGGTCCTATACCTTGTTATATTTGTTGGGGCAACCTCTGTTAATATATATACATTTTGTGTATGGCAGTGTATTATTATTCAATTCTATTTTCCATTCTACTATCTTGGGAGGTGTTTGTCTCATCCATTTTTTAGCTATAATTTTCCTGGCTGAAAACAGCGTCTCATAAAGAAATATTTTTTGTATATTTATCAATTGTGTCTGGTAATATTCCAAGCAGGCATTGTTTTGGGTCTAATGCTAGGGGTGTAGAAATGTCACGATTTGCCTCCACAAGCCTTGTATCTTCGGGAATGTCCAGATCAGGTGGAAAAATGTGCCTCTCTCTACACATCAGGCATGTTGTATATTGGGTGTGTTTCTATCTTGCCACTCCCAGGGGTTTGAGGTAAGCCCTATGTAGAATAGAAAGTTGTGATAGTCGAACCGTTAGTTTGGGGGATACAGCCTTACAGGACTCCAGTGCCTTCCCCAGTCCTCATCCTCTATTAGTCCCACCTCTCTTTCCCATCTGGGTTTCAGATCGTATGCTATTTTAGTAGAAATGGGGATGGAGAGCATATTGTAAAATGCTGAGTTTAGTTTGTGGGAGTCCATGCACTTAACCACTTAAGGGCCGTCTCCTCTTTCTGAGATTTGTTATAAGTTAAAAACTGTTTTTTTTTTTGCTCTAAAATTACTTAGAGCCCCCAAACATTATACATTTTTTTCTAACACCCTAGAGAATAAAATGGCGGTTGTTGCAATACTTTCTGTCACACCGTATTTGAGCAGCGGTCTTACACGCACACTTTTTTGGGGAAATAATACACTTTTTTAAATAAAAGAATAAGACAACAGTAAAGTTAGCCCAGTTGTTTTTTACATTGTGAAAGATAATGTTATGCCGAGTAAATTGATACTTAACATGTCACGCTTCAAAATTGTGCCCGCTCGTGGAATGACAACAAACTTTTACCCTTAAAAATCTCCATAGGCGATGTTTAAAAAATTCTACAAGGTGCTTTTTTTTTTGTTAAAGAGGAGGTCTAGGGCTAGAATTATTGCTCTCACTCTACCGATTGCGGCAATACCTCACATGTGTGGTCTGAACACCGTTTTCATATGTCGGCGCTACTCAACTATGCATTCGCTTCTGCATGAGAGCTCATCGGGACAGTGCGTTAAAAAAAAATTCTTATTTATTTTACCTTTTCTTTTTTATTTTTGCACTTTTTTTTAAATTCACTTTTATTCCTAGTAAAATAGTTGCAATAGAAAAAAGAATGACAGAACCTCTTAAATATGAGATCTGGGGTCAAAAAGACCTCAGATCTCTTATTTATACTAAAATGCAAAAAAAAATGTTATTAAATAAAAACGTCCCTTTAAGGCCGCGTACACACGGGCGGACTGTCTGACGGACTTGGTCCGCTGAAACGTGTTTCAGCAGACAATCCGCTCGTGTGTGGGCTTCAGCTGACTTTTTCAGCGGACAGTCTGGCGGACTAAGTCTTTCGGAATTTCCGTAATATTGTCCGTCCAAACTTGGTTTCAGCGGACAGTCCGCTCGTGAGTAGGCTAGTTCGACGGACTAAGTATGGCGCATGCTCAGAAAGGATTTACACGGCCGAAGGTTGCATTGCAGTGTATTGGACGTCGAATTTCTAGTCCCGTCGTACGCGCCATACACGTCATCGCGCAAGCTTTCAGCGGACTTTCTGTTCGTCGTGTGTGGTCAAGTCCGTTCATTCAAAAGTAGGACGGACTGTCTGTCGGATTGTCTGACGGACTTAGTTGGACGGATAGTCCGCCCGTGTGTACACGGCCTAAGAGCCGTTTTGACATTGCTTCCGCCCAGCAATTGTATGGCGATGGGTGGGGGCCATGTTCCCCTCACTCATCTCCATACTGAGCCAGCAAGAGGACGAGATCGCCTCCGGTAAGCGAAAGGAGGGCACCGGATCGCGGCAAGAGAGGGGGCCCTCTCCCGCCACCAATAAAAGTGATCTCGTGGCGAATCCGCCGCCTGCTGAAAAGGAGGATATTGGGGTTATGGCAACTGCTCTGGGGATGATATGCTGAGGAGAGGCAAATATTTATTTCCAAGGTTTTGCAGAGCTCTTTCCAAAACTTGGAGGTAAATTGGACGCCTCTATCCGAGACTACACTTTTAGGCACGCCATAAAGTCTGATTATTTCCTTGAGGAAAACATTGGCTGTATCGGAAGCAGAAGGGGTGCCCACCATGGGCAGAAAATGTGTCATTTTGGAGAGGCGGTCAACAACGACCGGGATGGTGGTAAACTCTTCTGAGACAGGTAAGTCCACAATGAAATCCATGGACACTTCTGCCCATGGTCGTTCCGGGATGGGCAAGGGTTTGAGTAGACCCCAGGATTTGGTGTTTTGACCCTTGTTACACTGGAAAAGGGGGCAGGAAGAGACGTAGTCCTTACAATCCTGTCTCCACCCTGGCCACCAAAAAGAACGAGAGATCAGCTTAGCAGTCTTTCTTGTTCCGAAGTGACCTGCCAACTTGTGATCGTGAAAAGTTTTGAGAGCCAAAGGCCGTGCTTCTCGTGGGACAAAAATTTTCTCCCGGGCCCAGAGCAGATCTTCATGTTTCTGTAAGGCATGTATTTCCAGGTCGGAGCAGTGACTGGATGAGGATCTGATGGAGGTTATTAAGTGAGCTTGGGTGATTCCAAGGAAGTTTTGCGGAGAGAGGATTGTACTGGGTTCAGATATTTGGGGGTTTACAGAGAACCTCCGAGAAAGTGTGTCTGCCTTTCCATTTTTTGAGCCTGGTCTATAGGATATGTAAAAATTAAGTCTAGAGAAGAAGAGAGCCCAGCAGGCTTGTCTGGGCTTCAACTATTTCTCTGTCCTGAGGTACTCTAGATTTTTATGATCGGTAAAGATCATAATAGGATGAGATGCACCTTGCAATAAGTACCTCCATTCCTCTAGGGTGAACTTGATGGCCATCAGCTCCCTATCACCTACGTCGTAGTTTAGTTCTGGCAGGCTCAGCTTCAAAGCTGCAATGGCTACAGGATGTACAGGATGTAGACTGGCCTTGGGCCCATGTCTCTGGGAGAAAATGGCCCCTGTAGCGGTTTCTGAAGCATCCCCTTTCAATACAAATGGTAAGGTCGGATCAGGGTGTCATGCAGATGTAAATAAAGTCTTTAGCTTGGTAAAATGGCTGTGTTGGCATGTCAACTGGGTAATGGGTGCCAAGATGAAGGATAATCCAACAATAAATCTCCTATAAAAGTTGGCAAAGTTGGCAAACCCTATAAATCGTTGCACCCCCTTTTTGTCAGATGGAGCTGGCCATTCCTGAATTGCCTTGACTTTTTGTGGGTCCATCGCGACCCCATTGGTAGAGATAATGTATCCCAGGAATTGCACAACAGACTTCTCAAATTCACATTTCTCGGCTTTGAGGTATAACTTATGATGCCTCAGTATGGTGAGAACCTTTTTAACATTAAACTCAGTGCAATTCAATGGTGGCGGAAAAAATGAGAATGCCATCTATGTATATGACTAGGAAGTCATCAAGGTATTCCCCAAAAATATCGTTCGCCAGATGTTGAAAAGTGGCTGGGGCGTTGCAGAGCCCAAACGGCATCACCAGGTATTCGTAATATCCGAACCTGGACCTAAAGGTAGTTTTCCACTCATCCCCATCCCAAATCCTGATGAGATTGTAGGTGCCCCGGAGATCCAACTTGAAGATTTGGGGGGATCGGAATTGTTTCTAACAATTCTGGAATGAGTGGCAGCGGGTATCGGTTCTTAATAGTTATGCTATTAAGCTGTCTGTCAATCACACACGGCCTTAGGGATCCATCTTTTTTTCCCACAAAAAAGATACCAGCTCCGGCTGATGAAGAGGAGGGATGGATGAAGCCCTTTTCAAGGTTCTCATCAATGTAATTTTTGAGGGCTTTTAGCTCAGTTTCTGGAAAGTGGAAAGATGTGGCCGAACGGTATTTCTGAACCAGGCAGGAGGTCGATAGGGCAATCATACGGCTGTAGAGGTGGTAAGCAGTTGGCCTTTTGTTTGTCAAACACATCCCGGAACCCAAGGTATACTGAGGGAACATGTTGAAGGTTATCAGGCGTAGTTGTGATAGTTAAGCAGACATTAGGAGCTGGGGAGAAGCAGTGCTGGGAGCAGTATTGAGAAGAGAAAGATACTTCCTTAGTACTCCAGTTTATTTGAGGTTCATGCGCCTGGAGCCAGGGCAGGCCTAGTATAATGGGAAAGATTGGAGAATGGATGAGGTTGAATCGCAGGAACTCCTGATGGCCTGAATCCGTGTTAGCGAGGATGGGTTGAGTTTTCTAGGTGATGAGTCCAGAGCGGGGAAGATATGCGTCGGCCAAATGTATTTGGAGACTACATGACTTAGGCCGCGTACACACGGGCGGACTGTTCGTCCAACTTTGTCCGCTGAACAGTGTTTCAGCGGACAGTCCGCTCGTGTGTGGGCTTCAGCGGACAGTTTCAGCGGACAAAGAAAAAGAAGAGAACTGCGCAATCCCTAATACTTCTATTAGGATGTAAACCACTCTACCTTAAAGAAGTGTATCTTGTGATCTATTATTCTAACACACCAAACTAATGACTAAATAAACCATAAGGCATTACTTATAACTAAATACAGTAAACATATATATTGCCCCTCATAGGTTATGAACCAAAAGGAAAAAATGTACAATTCTAAGTCAGCGATTCAAAAACAAGAAACATATAAAGTAGAATCAAACAGTACTGAAAATGTATGTGATAACATAAAGTCCATTAAAAGTCCAACTGGAGAAACACCCTGTGTAGAAGGGATCTATTCAATCGTAAAACTTTTCAATCAACGTGAAGTAAAACCAGGTGCACCTCCACCAGACAAGTAATAATAGCCCCTTACCAGACGTCCCGGTAGGGAGCGCCTAATCACAAAATGGGTCTGAAGATGGATCAAACTTGAGCCCTCCAAATGGAACACTTTTACGTAGGGCAGGTTAGGAGATACGCCAGTCATAAACCATCCAGCAGGGGAAAACGCTGTTTGAAGCGGGACTCAGATGTGTAGCATTGTAGGATCAAGGAAGGTTCACCATAGGGAGGAAAAGATGCTCCAAATAGTGTAAAATCATTTATTAAAACAAAAATATAAAACAAGAGATGCACTTACAAACATGAAAGAACATCAGGCATATCATCAAACTGGGCAAGCGTCGGCCGATCGCGAACACCAATCGATATCCCTTCTGGTACCAGTTCACATGAGGCAAGTCAGCGTGTCACGCCACCCAACGCGTTTCGTGAAAAATTCACGTCGTCTGGGGTATGGGTGACACGCCATATTGCCTCCATTATATAGTGAATGTTGGAACAAGCCACCTCCTCCGTTGTGTGAGAGCCTGTTTCACTTCCGGGATCAAAGGACCAGGCCTCACTCTCATATCCAATAGAGTGAGAGCCTGTTTCACTTCCGGGATCAAAGGACCAGGCCTCACTCTCATATCCAATAGAGTGAGAGCCTGTTTCACTTCCGGGATCAAAGGACCAGGCCTCACTCTCATATCCAATAGAGTGCGAGCCTATTTCACTTCCAGGATCAAAGAACCAGGCCTCACTCTCATATCCAATAGAGTGCAAGGTCAGAGAGCCAAGGCGGCGGAAATGATCCATGCAATCACCCGCCCCTCCCTGTTTATGACTGTAAAACAACGCTCCTTACAACGGCGTGACAACACGCCGTACGTAACGAGCGGATGACGCCACATCGTACGTCACGAGCGGATGACAACACGTCGTACGTAGCGAGCGGATGGACGGCGCACATCACCCACTACAAGGAAGTATGTGCGCTCCATCTGATGCCAAGTCTCGCTTTCAATACAATGTACGTAACGAGCGGATGACAACACACCGTACGTAGCGGGCGGATGGGCGGCGCACATCACCCCCTGCAGGGAAGTGTGTGCGTTTCATCTGGTGCCATGTCTCGCTTTCAATACAGTGTAGTCGTGGCTCCAGACCTCCATAGCAAATAAATCTTCCTACATATCACGAAGGAGGAAGAATAAAGAATTATATATATATACCTCAAATAAAATTAAATTAAAAAGGGAGGAGGGGACTAGTCCAACCACAAAATTAAAAATTATTAACTAACACTTAATAATCAAAAATGGATAAAACATACAAGGCACTTTGTAATACATGGCTAACTCAATATGTGATTAAACACTTCATAATATTAAGATAGCGGTATTAACTAAGCTACAAAGTTCACCCACAGCAAAAAGTGAAAGGGGCATACACAACTGTATTATGTAGAACTCAATACATTATGAGAAAAAAGATGAGAAAAAAGATATTTCTCTCTCAAAATGGAAAGAATGGGAGCTTACAAGAAAAACCATCAAACGCTACATTGAGGTAGAAAAATCCACAAATATCCAGATCCCACAATGTCTGATGGAAAAAGTCATAAATGCTTTACGTCTGTGCCTAGAACACTGGCAGGAACAACACGTTAAGCATTATTAATAAACGCATTAACGTCTGTATCTGTGTTCATACCGTAAGGGGTGTAAGTTTTTAGTCTATGGATCCACGACATCTCCAGCCGTGAGATCTCTCTGACCAGAGCTCCCCCCCTCCAGTGGGGTTTGTACTTATCAATCCCCATGTACAAGGTGTTAGACGGATCCCTTCCATGTTTCTCGTCATAATGTCTAGAAAGGGGATGTTTGTCAAAACCCTGTTTAATGTTGGCGATATGCTCATTCAATCTGACCTTGAGGGCTCTCTTAGTTCTCCCCACGTACTGAAGCCCACAAGGACATTGGATGAGATAAACCACTGCTTCTGACGAGCATGTGATGAACGGCTCCACTATATACCTTCTCTGGGTGCTGGTGGAGACGAATTCAAGGATTTTAGAATTTTTGTTCTTATTGTAGGAGCACACCTGACAATTCCTACACCTATAGAACCCTTTGAGGTTCTGAAAGAAGCATCTGTCCTTCACAGGGGGGTTCTGTACACTAGGAGCAATCATATTGCCTAGTGAAGAGACTCCTTTAAAAATTACTCTAGGGACTTCCCCTTTGACAAACATCCCCTTTCTAGACATTATGACGAGAAACATGGAAGGGATCCGTCTAACACCTTGTACATGGGGATTGATAAGTACAAACCCCACTGGAGGGGGGGAGCTCTGGTCAGAGAGATCTCACGGCTGGAGATGTCGTGGATCCATAGACTAAAAACGTACACCCCTTACGGTATGAACACAGATACAGACGTTAATGCGTTTATTAATAATGCTTAACGTGTTGTTCCTGCCAGTGTTCTAGGCACAGACGTAAAGCATTTATGACTTTTTCCATCAGACATTGTGGGATCTGGATATTTGTGGATTTTTCTACCTCAATGTAGCGTTTGATGGTTTTTCTTGTAAGCTCCCATTCTTTCCATTTTGAGAGAGAAATATCTTTTTTCTCATCTTTTTTCTCATAATGTATTGAGTTCTACATAATACAGTTGTGTATGCCCCTTTCACTTTTTGCTGTGGGTGAACTTTGTAGCTTAGTTAATACCGCTATCTTAATATTATGAAGTGTTTAATCACATATTGAGTTAGCCATGTATTACAAAGTGCCTTGTATGTTTTATCCATTTTTGATTATTAAGTGTTAGTTAATAATTTTTAATTTTGTGGTTGGACTAGTCCCCTCCTCCCTTTTTAATTTAATTTTATTTGAGGTATATATATATATATAATTCTTTATTCTTCCTCCTTCGTGATATGGAGGAAGATTTATTTGCTATGGAGGTCTGGAGCCACGATTACACTGTATTGAAAGCGAGACATGGCACCAGATGAAACGCACACACTTCCCTGCAGGGGGTGATGTGCGCCGCCCATCCGCCCGCTACGTACGGTGTGTTGTCATCCGCTCGTTACGTACATTGTATTGAAAGCGAGACTTGGCATCAGATGGAGCGCACATACTTCCTTGTAGTGGGTGATGTGCGCCGTCCATCCGCTCGCTACGTACGACGTGTTGTCATCCGCTCGTGACGTACGATGTGGCGTCATCCGCTCGTTACGTACGGCGTGTTGTCACGCCGTTGTAAGGAGCATCGTTTTACAGTCATAAACAGGGAGGGGCGGGTGATTGCATGGATCATTTCCGCCGCCTTGGCTCTCTGACCTTGCACTCTATTGGATATGAGAGTGAGGCCTGGTTCTTTGATCCCGGAAGTGAAATAGGCTCGCACTCTATTGGATATGAGAGTGAGGCCTGGTCCTTTGATCCCGGAAGTGAAACAGGCTCTCACTCTATTGGATATGAGAGTGAGGCCTGGTTCTTTGATCCCGGAAGTGAAACAGGCTCTCACTCTATTGGATATGAGAGTGAGGCCTGGTCCTTTGATCCCGGAAGTGAAACAGGCTCTCACACAACGGAGGAGGTGGCTTGTTCCAACATTCACTATATAATGGAGGCAATATGGCGTGTCACCCATACCCCAGACGACGTGAATTTTTCACGAAACGCGTTGGGTGGCGTGACACGCTGACTTGCCTCATGTGAACTGGTACCAGAAGGGATATCGATTGGTGTTCGCGATCGGCCGACGCTTGCCCAGTTTGATGATATGCCTGATGTTCTTTCATGTTTGTAAGTGCATCTCTTGTTTTATATTTTTGTTTTAATAAATGATTTTACACTATTTGGAGCATCTTTTCCTCCCTATGGTGAACCTTCCTTGATCCTACAATGCTACACATCTGAGTCCCGCTTCAAACAGCGTTTTCCCCTGCTGGATGGTTTATGACTGGCGTATCTCCTAACCTGCCCTACGTAAAAGTGTTCCATTTGGAGGGCTCAAGTTTGATCCATCTTCAGACCCATTTTGTGATTAGGCGCTCCCTACCGGGACGTCTGGTAAGGGGCTATTATTACTTGTCTGGTGGAGGTGCACCTGGTTTTACTTCACGTTGATTGAAAAGTTTTACGATTGAATAGATCCCTTCTACACAGGGTGTTTCTCCAGTTGGACTTTTAATGGACTTTATGTTATCACATACATTTTCAGTACTGTTTGATTCTACTTTATATGTTTCTTGTTTTTGAATTGCTGACTTAGAATTGTACATTTTTTCCTTTTGGTTCATAACCTATGAGGGGCAATATATATGTTTACTGTATTTAGTTATAAGTAATGCCTTATGGTTTATTTAGTCATTAGTTTGGTGTGTTAGAATAATAGATCACAAGATACACTTCTTTAAGGTAGAGTGGTTTACATCCTAATAGAAGTATTAGGGATTGCGCAGTTCTCTTCTTTTTCTTTGTTTTTATATGTATATTTCACTTTGGGTATATATTAGAATTGCTGCATCACACATTTTCGTTAAGTATACACTGTAGCGCAGATTTCCTCTTCCTTTTTTCTCAGTTTCAGCGGACAGTCTGACGAACAAAGTTTTTCGGAATTTCCGTAAGACTGTCCGCTGAAACTTGGTTTGAGCGAACAGTCCGCTCGCGTGTAGGCTTGTTCGGCAAACTAAGTCTCGCGCATGCTCAGAAAGAATTTACACGGCGAAGGTTGCATTGCAGTGTATCAGACGCCGAATTTCTTGTCCCGTCGTACGTGCCGTTCACATCATCGCGCAAGCTTTCAGCGGACTGTTCGTCAAACTGTTTGACGAACAAAGTTGGGCAAACAGTCCGCCCGTGTGTACGCGGCCTTAGTTTGAAGAGGGATATGTGGGCCAGAGTGACATCTAGGAAACAGCTACAAGCTCCGGAGTCAATTATAGCTGGCAGGCAGGTTTCCTTTTTCGTTAACTGTAAGGAGATAAAGAGAGTAACGTAAGTCTTAGGCACATCAATGGCTTGATAGTTCACAGTGTTTTGAGGGTTCTTAATAGTTATGCTATTAAGCTGTCTGTCAATCACACATGGCCTTAGGGATCCATCTTTTTTTCCCACAAAAAAGATACCAGCTCCGGCTGATGAAGAGGAGGGATGGATGAAGCCCTTTTCAAGGTTCTCATCAATGTAATTTTTGAGGGCTTTTAGCTCAGTTTCTGGAAAGTGGAAAGATGTGGCCGAACGGTATTTCTGAACCAGGCAGGAGGTCGATAGGGCAATCATATGGCTGTAGAGGTGGTAAGCAGTTGGCCTTTTGTTTGTCAAACACATCCCGGAACCCAAGGTATACTGAGGGAACATGTTGAAGGTTATCAGGCGTAGTTGTGATAGTTAAGCAGACATTAGGAGCTGGGGAGAAGCAGTGCTGGGAGCAGTATTGAGAAGAGACTGTTCGTCCAACTTTGTCCGCTGAACAGTGTTTCAGCGGACAGTCCGCTCGTGTGTGGGCTTCAGCGGACATTTTCAGCGGACAGTCTGACGAACAAAGTTTTTCGGAATTTCCGTAAGACTGTCCGCTGAAACTTGGTTTGAGCGAACAGTCCGCTAGTGTGTAGGCTTGTTCGGCAAACTAAGTCTCGCGCATGCTCAGAAAGAATTTACACGGCGAAGGTTGCATTGCAGTGTATCAGACGCCGAATTTCTCGTCCCGTCGTACGTGCCGTTCACGTCATCGCGCAAGTTTTCAGCGGACTGTTCGTCAAACTGTTTGACGAACAAAGTTGGGCGAACAGTCCGCCCGTGTGTACGCGGCCTTAGTTTGAAGAGGGATATGTGGGCCAGAGTGACATCTAGGAAACAGCTACAAGCTCCGGAGTCAATTATAGCTGGCAGGCAGGTTTCCTTTTTCGTTAACTGTAAGGATATAAAGAGAGTAACGTAAGTCTTAGGCACATCAATGGCTTGATAGTTCACAGAGTTTTGAGGGTTCTTAATAGTTATGCTATTAAGCTGTCTGTCAATCACACACGGCCTTAGGGATCCATCTTTTTTTCTGCCTTTCTTCGGGGGTCAGAGGAGCACAGACCAAGCTGAGTTGCATGGGCTCGACTTCAGGAGCCGAAGAGGTGGCAGCAGCCAGATACCTTACCTGAGCCGGATCTTGATCCAGCACAGTGCATGAGAACAGAGGCTCTCTCCTCTCTCATCCTCCTCATAGGTCAGGCTAATAGCAGCCGGGGTCATTGGCTCCTGTTGTCAATTAAATTATGTGACGAGGGAGCCGGGGGTGGAACTGAAACCCACTTCTGTGCCAATAGATGCAGGCGGGGCAGGGGGGCTCAGGAGCTAGCCCGCACTAGCACCCCAATAGAAGAAGACTTGAGCACCGGTGGGGGACCCTGAAAGAACAGAACAGGTAAGAATTGGTTTATTATTATATTTAAAAAAGAAAAAAAAGCTCTACTATCACTCTAAGCTCTTGTACACGTGGTCAGATATTCCGACGGAAAATGTCCAATCAGATAATTCGACAGTGTGTGGACTCCATCGAACTGTTTCCTTCGGAATATCTGACGGACCAAGTTTGAGAGCTTGGCTATAAAATTTTCCAACAACATGATCCGATGTGCGTCAGTTCCGATTGCGTGTAGCCTAGTCCGACGGACAAGGTGCCACGCATGCTCAGAATAAATTCTGAGACGGAAGCGCTCGATCGGGTAAAACTACCGCTCGTAATCGATATAGCACATTCATCACACTGCAATGTAAAAAATTCTACAAGAATGAAGTTGTTTTGCTGCTCATATTTACACACACTTCTCCCAAACATATTTCTTTATTCTTTTTCCTAATTTCATGAATACAATATTTTAATTCGTCACATCTCCTCAATCATTTTTTTGTTTTTTATTTGGTTGTAAATTTGGTGGTTGGTTTTTTTAATCATCATATCCTTTTTTGACAGTTTGCTCATCTTCGCAATTTTTTTGGTGTCTTATGTGTGTCAACTTACCACAACACCATTATTATCTTTTTATTTTATTGTTATCTTTTTTAATCTAGAGGAGGTTGTTTGGTGTTGGTGCCCCTTGTTATTAATTTGACTTTGTGTTTTTGAAATGTACCTGCCTACTCACAAATAAACTGTCCTTTTTGAAGTAAAACATATAGGCAAGTATTTCTTCAACCAAAAAAAAACTTTATTTAGGTGTCAGTTAAAAATAAAAAGGGAGGCAGCGCTGGAGAAACTGGGGAGATTAGCGAAGCCTTTGGCCCCCAGGGCACACATCAACTATTTAAATGCAAAAATTGGTGGGCAGAGGAGTACATATCTGAGGGAGAGCAGTCTTGTCCTGAAGTCCAAGAAACCCAGAACAGCAGCAGATGACATCTATGTTCCCAGGCTTTGGTCCTACAAGAGGCTGAATCTTCTGTCAAACCAGACTGAACCCAGGTTATCACTCTCTAGTCTTCCTTCCACGCTTCCTTCCAGGCCATGGCTGGGGTGCTGGAGGTGTGGCAGAAGGAGGAGGAGGAGCATGGTCCAAATCATACAAGTGTGTTGCTTGTGTGATTTCGCCCAACAACCCCTTGTTGAGGGTTTTGGATAATGAGCTCCTCACACAAGAGGTGTTGCCCCTCCTCCATTTGCTGGAGTTTGCAGGCAGCCAAGGCGGCAAAGGCCTCTTGATATGTGGGGGTAGCTTTGAGGGCTGCTGAAGCCTCCCCGATGATCTTCAGAGCCGACTCCTCCACATTCCCCC